>NC_134479.1:26955532-27121187 GCF_964194025.1 Convolutriloba macropyga
CTTTGATTCGATAATTGATTCCCGTCGTTCGTGACTGCTGCCCTTGAAACCATTCGCCCCTGCTCCTCATATTGTTCATGATAGGAATTAATATTTGAACGACCTTCAATATTTTGAATTTGTTGACTCGATAATTGATTCCCGGCGTTCGTGGCTGCTGCCCTTGAAACAATTCGCGCACTTCGTGTTGTTGCTAGCACGTTCATTGGTGGCATAACAGTAACTTGTCGTTGAGCCATTTGTACGTATGTCGATTGCACAAAAATAGAACAGAATATTTCTGAAAGACAAATGTAGTCGTTATAAAAATCATCATCAAAGTGTAAATCAGACCTATTTATTTAAGTCGATAGAACACAATTTCATCCCCTCAGCCCATGACATGTTTAATTAAAACGGGGTTAGCGACAGAGGTCGGTGATGGCATTTATAACGCCTCCTCCTGGCCGCCATGCAAATTTGTGGAGGTCGGAGGACGATGGAAAAGTGTGATCCATCATACATGGAAGCTGTGCAAAACTCAACACAAGCTGCGGAAGGTTAGCCGGAGTCTGATTAGTGCTATTTTAATTGAAAACACGATACGGAATAGTGCAACTTCAATTGAAAACACGATATGGTGCACTTTCACATTCAATCATAGCTAACAAAACAAGCTAACAAAGGAAACACATTTCAAGCGAAATTCAAGCTTAAGTAGAATTCAAAGACTTCTAGTATCGAACAATCTATATAGTGAATTAAGTGTTCCACAAATGCATCAGGATATGTTTTCGAATAGCAGCTAATTTGACCCCGTCAACTGTCCTTCTCATTTTCCAACAATTGGTGACTGCAGCAAGCATTGCTCCATAAATTAATCTTGCACCGTTCAGACAAAAGTTTGATTTGGATTTGATCCAATTGAGAATGTTCGAAACTGTATAAAGCAATTTAAACTTGAGTTTCTGAATGAGGTTAAATGAGAGATATTGTGAGACATTTGCAGCTGACGTAGTAACTATAAACAAGAGTGTTCAAACATTGCGGCCAACATGACAGAGGCCAACATGACAGAACAGTGAAATCTCGAGACTTTAGCATAACCATTGATCAAAGTAAAGTTTCAATTATGGTAGAATTCGGAAAATAATCTGTTCCTAAATTAACAGTGATGTAGTTCATTTCCATTATAAATTTTGTTTCGAATAACAACGGGTACCATCTCATAAAATAGCCTAAACGGATACCCCAGATTGCTATTGGGAAAAAATGACATATAAACAAGTAACACAGTTAGGGTGAACGAAGTAACAGTAAAACTCATTGTAACGCACAGTTACTAACATAATAACTCATAGAAACGCACAGAAGTAACAGTAAAATAACTCATAGTAACACAGTTAGTGTGAACGAAGTAACAGTAAAATAACTCATAGAAACGCACAGAAGTAACAGTAAAATAACTCATAGTAACACAGTTAGTGTGAACGAAGTAACAGTAAAATAACTCATAGTAACGAAGAGTTAAAGTGAACAATGAAGTAACATAAACAATAAATACTAAAACAAGCAACAGACAACTATAAACAAGACTAAATTGACAAACACGACGAAGACTCGGACAACTCAATCACTCGGCTCCTTTTTGATCTTCTCAAATTACTGGATGAATCTGAAGGTAGTGTTTCTGTGTTTGGGTGGCATCGCAACATATGGCGTTTGATGTTAAACGCATACAGGCTAGTAAATTGACAAATTGAACACTTTTCTGGCTCCACACTTTTCTCGTGCACCTTCGCCACGTGGCGGTCTGTCATGTACTTGGCGTTTGACTTGTAATCGCAGTAATCGCAAACGAACACTTTCTTCTTCGCCACTGAACCTCTTGTACTACTCAATCCCCTCTTTCTATTAACCTTTGCGTCTGGCTTCACTGTTCTCATTAATAATTTACCATGGCACAAGTCAGTTTCAAGATCAATTATTCCCAGATATAATGTATCCTCCGTTATAATTATCGATTGCTCCAGTTGAAACTCAAACACAACATCATCGGTGGCCATGGTAAACAACAGAAAGGTAAACAATAGAAAGGTAAACAAGAGAAAGGTAAACAAAAGAAAGGTACACAAGAGAAGAAACACAAAGCAACAATCAGATCTGAAATACACAACATATGAAGACCATTGAGTTACTATTCAGACACTAGAAAAAGGTAAACGGAAACAGACTGATAAACACTGGGATTGACACCCCACGGGCGAAGCCCGATGCTTGCCTACTACTTCTACTACTACACCACAACTTATTTTGATATTATTAATTCTGACTTGCACATCGACATCCGCTTCCGCCTCCGCCTCCGCCTCCGCCTCCAACCTCCGCCTCCGACCGCCGCCACAAGCACTATTACACCACAACTTTCTGACTCGCACATCGACCTCCGCCTCCGACATCCGCCTCCGCCTCCGACCTCCGCCTCCGCCTCCGACCTCCGCCTCCGACTCCGACCTCCGCCTCCGACAGCCGCCACAAGCACTACTACACCACAACTTTCTGACTCGCACATCGACCTCCGCCTCCGACCTCCGCCTCCGACCTCCGCCTCCGACCTCCGCCTCCGACCTCCGCCTCCGACCTCCGCCTCCGACCTCCGCCTCCGACCTCCGACCTCCGACCGCCGCCACATCGACCTCCGCCTCCGACCTCCGCCTCCGACCTCCGCCTCCGACCTCCGCCTCCGCCTCCGACCGCCGCCACATCGACCTCCGCCTCCGACCTCCGACCTCCGCCTCCGACGTCCGACCTCCGCCTCCGACGTCCGACCTCCGACCTCCGCCTCAGACTCCACTGCAAAGATGTAAATGCACCAATATATGGTATAGTTTGAGCTAGAATAGCTTTTGAGGGTATCGCCATATTAAAAGTTTTAAGCATGATGTCAGTTATTCGAAATTTTCAAAACTTGCTATGTCCTTTGTATGTACAGTCTGATGGATGAGAGAAATGTGAAACATTCTGTGCAGTGTTGACCAAGAATGTAAATAAGAATGTGAAGAAGAAAGGCAGACTGGGATATTTCTTAATCGACTCTGGGCAGACTGGCAAAAGTATTTATACTGCTATTTGTCTGGTTCAGTACTGGTTACAATTGAAATGAAATGGTGCAGCGCTGAAACTCACTTTGAGCAAGGTCCGGGGAATATCTTCAATTATTTTTGACCATAAGATCAACAAAAGCTGTGAGAAAGAACGATAAAGTTGTTTCTTTAATTTTAAGTCTGCTTTTTTGAAATATTTGACTAGCTGGCTCTCAAATAATAATTTTATCACCTTGTTAAACGTTTCGGCTTACACGAGAATCAAGTAAGAAAAACAGTTAACAGGAAACAGTTTGAACTCTAAACTTTGGGAAAAAGAAACTAATGTGAAATACAAATAAATTCATTGAATTGGGAAAAACAAATAAATTCATTAAATTTTCTAAGATGTTTAATATAGTTTCTTCTGTATGGATTTTATCATTCTAATTGCAATATTTTTCTTTGTCAACTAATATAGTGCTTGTGCTTGTTTTGTCAAATATTGTAAAGCAGAGAGTTGAAAGCAGAGAGGTAAACGACATATCTAAACTACTTGCAATTTGCGAGGTATTTTCAAGTGTGTTAATGGTCTAACAGCTCCATTTCGAATACTCAGTCTAAGGAATAGAGAATAACCACAAGCCGCAAAGCCGCAGGTTGACTCATTGTACTGATAATTAGATGTCAAAGTTTGAATAGTTGTCTATTTTCGAAAATAGAAAATTATTCAAAAATTGTCATCTTTTTATCTGCTTAATGAGTGAAACTACGGCTTTGCCGCTAGTGGTTATTCTCTATTCCTAAGATTTAGTATTCGAAATGGAACTGTTAGACCATTTACAGACTTCAAAAGACCTGAACAGACCTGAACACATCTGAACTGTAACTCAGCTAAATTTTTACCTGAACGAGTTCAGGTGTATTTAACTGAAAAGTTTCTTTTATTGCATTGAATAATGTAACAACAAAAATCTCTCATCAGATAAAACTAAATTAAAGCAAAGCAAAAATACAAATTATTGGGGAAACAACAACCTATTTATTTAGGAATGCCTAGCTGTTTCTTAAGTTTCGCAAAGTTACGGTTAAGTTCATTATAAAATTTTTCCACTCTTGAGCCCTAGAGTTTTTTCTGGATCAAACAAGCCTTTTCTGAAGCAATCAGAGTTTCAGAGTAGCACACTAATAGTAAAGTTTCAAAACATCGGTTTGAAGAAAAAATAAACTTTTAAAATCAGAACACAGGAAACGCAGTGATAAAGGCAAACAATGAGAAACACAGGAAACACAGGAAACAAAATGGATCAAGTTGAATCTAATCAAATGTGATGTGAACGTGATCAAGCATGTAAACAAGTTAATCTATCACAATTCACGGGGTCAACTTTACCTTTGACATGTGAAGCTCATTTGGTGCGAAGCTTGTTTGGGTGCCACATATCGGCAGCAACTGAATAAAAATGTGTAATTTGTTTTTAATTGATAAACTGAAAAATGAGTGAAAAATATTATGCGGACAAACGAACTGCGTTTGGATAATTTCACAAATGACTATATCACCAGTCTTTAAGACTACCAAAAAACCAAATATGGATTTAATATATGAATCTCATAAATTATCCAGCGCAAATAGATTAATTAAAATGTCAAATGAGAACATTTTTTAATTTATTGAAGTTATGCTTTGGGATTTTAGTATATTTTGATTTTCCGCTTCCCAATCGCTATTGAAGTCCACGTAGGATTCTGGGGCAGACTGGCATTTGCCGGCTGAATGCTTGGTTCTCTGGGTCAAGCAATCGGCAGTTGAAAGTTGCTTTTAAGAACTGGTGGCTCCTCGAATTAACGTTGATCTATGCTAAATACAATGAAGATTGGATTCTCTGTTTGTTGAATCTAAATTTCCCCATCATTGTTTCGTGGCTGTTAGACTATCGTCTTAAATTGTGCTACCGAATTTTGGCTGATCACAGCCAAAATTGTTTGGGTCTAGTCTTCTTCGTTTTCCTGATGTTGATCAATCTATGATCGTTAGTTGGTGCATCAAGGGTGTTAATGATATCGTTTTACCACAACATTTTTTTTACTCTTTACCAGTCAAGCATCTTGTCGATCCATTCGTATGGTTTTACGTACACAATTACATGCATGTGAGTTTCAAAAAACAACGTGAGAGCCCTAAAATTTTATCAAAATTTTCTGCACAATGACAGTTTAAAAATTTGTTAATAAGTGAAAGAAAATGTATTTTGTTGGTTTTTTTAGACTTTGAAAATCAAATTCCAAGCCTTCATTTGGTTCTCCGCAATTCATATGTGGTTTTCACTGATAAGGAAATGAACTAAAATCTTATACGAACTAAAATCTTATAAGACACACACGCATTCATACAGAGCGGTTGCTCTATTTCTTTCTTTCTTTTTGACCTTGATGTTTCTACGTCTATAAAACGAAACTACGCAGGCCGTTTTACGCATTAGCTTATCGAAACTGAATCTTTTCTTGTCTTTTATTGATCAAAACAATTAAATTGAACTTCTATTTTTCTTTATTATTATTGACTGGACTATGGAATCAACCAACGCAGAGGATATGGCCAATGCTATCGTGAGTAAAAACAACACACAAACATCACAAATACAAGAGTTACAAAAGAAAGTATCTAAGCTTCGTAAAACTATTGTTGAACAAGACCAAAAAATTGAAATGCTAACAAAAAACCAGAAAAACATGAACGATCGGCTCAGAGCACGGGAACGATACTCAAGGAAAGATAGCGTTCTAATCGTTAACCCCCCATTTGATAGTCGAAGTGTACAGGACGTTACCCTCGAAACATTGAAATTTTTTGATAAATTTCTTGGAGTGTACCTGGAGAGACCCAGCATCAAAGCTTGTCATATTGTACCGGGTCAACTGAAGTACAACAATATGCCTACTGTTATATGCAAGTTCATCTACTTTGCTGACCAAAAGGAAATTTTTAAGAAAAGACGAGCCTTACGAAACAAGAAAAACGCAATCAATGGAAACAACGTCTACATAAACGAGCCACTCCCTGAATGTGAGGTTCAAATCAAAGCAGAGGCTACGAAATGCAACTTAATTACAACAACACACAATTGCGTTGTTTCCGTGCTCGTTGAAAACAACGAACAGAAACCACAATTCGTTCGGGTGAACGAAATAGGAGAATTAGACAAGCTTACAACCATTAAAAAGCGAAATGTTTAGGACGTTGATGTAGACATCAGATCTCCCGCTGCCAAACGACAAAAATAGTAAAACAAGATGAGAACTAAAAAACGAAATCTGAATCAAAATAATTGTTCTGGATTTATGTTGAAATGTGCTTTCTGTTTCTGTAACCCAAAAACTCCCATCATGTTCAACCGGAAGAGCAATTTTATCTTTTTTTATTAGGATTCTAAAAATTAGTATTATTATTGCACCTGACACTACAGAAAACCACCAGTTGGTTAAAACTCTTGGTTAGCAGAGTTCTCTGTCCTTAACTCTGCTTGTGATTTCCGCAAGTAGTCTTTTCGGACTGTGATATACGCGGTCTTTTTGAAGAGACAGGGGTTAAGGAAGAGTAACTTTGTAATCATTGCTCTCTTCTTCCTGTGATTTTTGCGGGAACTAATTCCATTTGATACTACTAATCTGTGAAAAGTTTTTTTCTTGCTTTTGTTTTGCGTTTTTTTCTTCTTTTAATTTTTAAAATCATTCACATTTTTTACATTAAGCTGTGTCTGGCGGCCTGCGTAGCTAGTTAGTTCATTAGTTAAGTTAAAACTTCAAGTCTTATCGAAAAACATGTCAAACTGTTTCCAAATCATGCTTCAAAACATTCGTTCACTAACCAAAAACTTTGATGATCTACAAGTGTTACTAGAAAGTCTAAGTGAGAAACCGTCGGCAATCTGTCTGACGGAAACTTGGCTCAAGGATTATCATCACACTAAATCAATGTTTCTAGAGGGTTATAGACCTCTCGTTAATATCAGCAGAAAAAAAAGAGGAGGAGGTGTTGCAATTTTTATTAAAAAATCTCTACAAGCAAAAGTTGCTAACTCGTGTAATTTAAACGGCCTTCAGGCACTCACTATGAGAGTTACCGGAACCGGCGAGACCGCCATCTATGTAACTTGCATGTATATGCCTCCAAATTCAGTTAACACGGAAATCCTTTCAAAAATTGAAAGTTATATTGACAGTTTGATAATAGAACCACAATCTTATAATATCGTCTGTGGTGACTTTAATATCAATTTTTTAAAGAACAATCAGAAACGAGAGACGTTGAAGGGAATTATGAAAGGATGTTGTATGAAAATAATTGATGAAAATTCAATTACGCGAGAAACCAAATGCTCAAAATCAAACTTAGACATCTTTTTTTGCAATTTTACAGCAGAGTTAAAAGTTAAAAAAACATGTATATCTGATCATTATTCTGTATTTCTTGGTTTTCAGACAGGAACACAAATGGAAAACAAACTTGAATACATCACTTCAAGAAACTGGCAAAAACTTAAAGATATCTCCCTAATTGAAAAAAAAAATTTTGTTTTGAGTCATGAAATATCAAAACTTGAAAATTGTGAGAAATACAAGACAATTGATAACAAGTTTGAAGAGCTTCAAATTTTACTGAAATCAATTTTGGACATATATCTTCCCAAGCAGGTTGTAAAAAATAAAAACCATCACAGCTGGGTTGATAACCAATTGAAAAGTGAAACTGCAAAAAAGAATAGGATGTTCAGAAAAAGTATGAAATCAAAAACAACAGAGGTAAAAGAAAAGTACCAAGAACAACGTAAAAAAGTTAAACTTATGGTGAAAGTAAAAATGAAACAATTTTATCATAAAATAATAGAAAAGCATGCAGCAAAATCAAACAGAAAATTTTTTCAATTAATAACAAAACTTAGCGGAAATGAGCGAGAAAAAGTACAAAATCTCAACCAAAAAGAAATAAACGAATTCAATCACTTCTTTGCAACAATTGGTGAAAAATTGAACAAAAAGTTTAGACAAAGTGAGTGTTCATTAAAAAATCAACAAGTTCGATCTATGTTTTTGTTACCAACGAGCAAAAAAGAAGTGCTTAGAGTTATCCAGGATTCTAAGTCAAAATACAGCGAAGACTATATGGATCTCAACTATATCTTTATAAAATCTGTAGCAGTTTCAATCGCGCGCTACCTATCCAAACTGATTAACACATGTTTTCAGGAAGGCATTTTTCCGGACTCATTGAAAATAGCATCAGTAATACCTCTACATAAAGAAGGTGAAAAAAATGAACCCAATAATTTTCGCCCAATATCTCTCTTACCAACTCTTGGTAAAATTTTTGAAAAAATTATTCTAAATCGTATTTCCAACTATTTTAAAGACTTTGAAATTTTAAACAGCAAACAATTCGGTTTTAGGGAAAAAAGAGGAACTTTTGACGCAGTTAGCAGCTTGGTTGAGTTGATACCATCATCAAAACATTCTTATACGGAGCAAACTTATTGCACATTTTTAGATTTACGTAAAGCTTTCGACACTATTGACAGAAAAATTCTGCTTCAAAAGCGTAAAATGTATGGATTAAGGGGTCATGCATATACTGTTTTGGAATCTTATTTGAAAAACAGGAAACAATTTGTACAGTCTGGACAAAGGAAGTCGCAAATGACAGAAGTTAAATACGGGGTACCACAAGGGTCTATATTAGGCCCACTTCTTTTCATTGTTTACATAAATGATTTGAAAACCAACCAACAGCCCATGCTCAAACTTCATTTTCTATGCTGATGATACTGCAGTTTACACAAAATCAATTAAAGCAAATGCTTGTCGGGAACATCAACAGATCTTATCTCAAACAGAAAACTGGCTTAAAATGAACAAACTTACACTGAACACGGATAAAAGTAAAACTATAACCTTTAAGACTAAGCATGACAGAAGTGATGTCTTTACAATGAACGGCAAGTGCCTTGAAAATATAAATTCTTTAAGTTACTTGGGCATAACGATTGACAAAAAATTATGTTTTAGAGAACACTCGAATCGCGTAGAAAATAAATTGGTACAATTTTGCGGACTTTTCTATAAATTGAGAAAAATTTTAAATCGCAGCCAATTGGTCAAGATTTTCAACAATTATGTTAAACCAGTGGTTCAATACGGGATTCTAGTCTATGGTACTGCGAGTAGAGCTACGATGCAGAAAATCGATGCGAAAATTAATAGAATACTGAGAGTAATCTTTTTTGTTCAAAAGTTTGACTCAGTTTCTCTCATCAGAGAGAAATACAAAGTTTTTTCGGCCAAGGAGCTTCATCTGTGCGAAGTTTTCAAACTGATGACAAAATGCATAAGACGTGAAAGTTGCATCATGGACATAAATCACTTCATTACACAAAATGAACTGTCAAAACTGTGCTCATGCGAAAAACGTGTTAAAGCTGTCCCCCTTAATTCATTCTTTTCCGAAAACAGTCTGTCAAATAAAATCCGAAAACTCTTAAACGTTTTTCTCAAACTGGATTCTAATTTTGTAACAAAAGTGAAAAATTTGAGCGGCGCACAGTTAAATAATTTTGCTCACGAAAAGCTAGAAAACTCTTTTTTACTGAATGAACAACTCACTAGGTTAATTTATGGCTTAAATTAGAAAATTTATTCATCAAAAAGTATGACGAAATTGAAATCATTTTAACACTAACCTTCCTTGTTTTTTTATCGCTATCACTTTAATTTTGATTTCCACTGAATAACTTTGAAATAAATAACATGAAATTTCTCTTCCGACTATGAGACGCCTGAAAACGGACCTTATGGTCTAATGGCGATCTTTCTGGTGCTCTTTTTTTGTATTGATCAACTGTGTAAGTGCTCTATTTATTCTGCTGTAAAGACACCAGTAAACAATTTATTATTATTATACCGTTATCGGTAAAAAGTTTGCACTTCAGACTTTTTAGAATCTCCCTGTTCACGTTAGGCCAAAATACAAAATGGGCAAGCAAGATCTTGCCACAAAACAAGGAGTGTGTCTGATGAGCTCACTCAAACAACACGCATTTTTGTGTTGTTTCGGGTATAGCTACCCGTTGATCGACACAAACGCATCCTCATTGCATACGTAAGTCGCGCCAGAGCGAATGCATGGTGTGATTGGTCATTACACCCTTGCCCGTCAAAGACGCAGTCCATCACTGAGATCTCTCCATCACAGATTTTGCGGTCAATAATTTCTATAGTTTTACTGATAGAGCCAATTACCTCATTCGTTCATTTGATAAATTTTTCCAGTTTTGTGATTGTTTATCAGTTATCTTTCAGCTGTTTTAGCGGGGTTGAGTTCATTAGATTTTACGGACGCAACTAAAATGCCTGTGGTGAATTGATTTGGATTTGAAATATTTGTCATGGAAAATTGAAAAAGTGACAAATTCCAATCAAAGTTTTGAATCTGCAAAGTTCCCACTCTGTCTCTTCATCATTCATATTAGTGATGAATACATCTGCAATAAATTGTTCTACACTGCTGTCTAGAGTGGAAATTCTTCGAGTTCTCGGTAGAATCTTTTGACAGGTTCTACTTTTGTTCGTCCCCTATTGAAAAAATTAACGGTCAAATGTTATGCAGCTATGTTTTACAAGAATTTCGTCAAAAATTTTTATCAGTTCCCGAATTGACAATTTCATAGAGCGGATCAATGCAGCTAAAAGTCCGAAGTCCATAAACTTAAGTCGGGTACGACAAAGAAGCGTCCTTGAGATCCCACAATTTTGATTGTTTGCCCCGAACAGAGTTGCAGCGTATTCTATTATTTGACTTTTGTTGAGCCAAGCCTTTTTAGTTGTTCGTTTATCATTTTCTTTCTCCGTTCTGATTACAATGTGCTTGTTCTGGTTTCATTGTTTGCCACTTCTTTTATATACATCTTTTTTTTTTAAATTTTGTAGCGTCACTTTGACTGCGCGTCTTCTCAGAGAGTATCTATCTATTGATATACCTCCATTCGCAATATTTGTAATTTTGATATGCACGTTCCATTGTTCTCAAGGATGTGGTGTTCAAATGTTCGGTTCTCTCGGTATGGTAGAACTCCCAAAAATACTCGTCCAATATTTTCGGCTGCTGGCTGCGTCATGTATTACTCTATTAATAAGATTGAGTATTTAAAGTGGAGTTTTTGAAAATTTGATAGAATTTGAATTGATTCACGAAATTAAGTTTGATTTAGAGGTCATCTAAATTCGCCGTTTATGTCTAGAAATCTCTATGCGATTGCACTCAATTATTTGTATGAATAGACGCAGTTTGCAATTGAAAAGACTTTAATGAAGATATTGAAACTATGACTAAGACAAGAATGAAATCTGGTCAAAATATTTCCTCCAGTGTTGAATATACAGTAACAACAAGGCGGCTCGTTAATGTGCGTTCGCACGTGATGTTCCGACCCGAGCTCATCTACATTTTTGACTTAATTGTCAACCAAATGAAGAAATAACAAAAATAGATGTTTGAAATTAAAGCAATCGTTACACAACCTATCTACTAATTGAACTACATAATGCAAAGCCCCTTTACAGCGCCTATGAAATCTGGCCTTAAAGAGACTATGAGACAAGAAAAATAACCACAAAAAATAGCAAAAACAAGAATTTCATGGCAAAAACAGAATATCTAAAATTAAAAGCACATAGTAACAGCGTCAAAATGCAGTCAGATAGAACCTTAACTGCTCAAACTTAATTTCTCCTAACTATACAGCGGATGGACAGTTTTCTTAGTGAGACTATGTTACAAGTCAACAAAGTGAACGATCAATGAGGCGAAATTCAAAAATTAATCAAAATTTTTTAAAACAAGAAACTTCAAAAGTCTTAGAAATCATTAGCTTTTAACAAAATAATCTTTGATTAATAGCTGAAATCATATTACAAAATCAAAAAGCCTTGTCTTTTAGTAGACTAAGCCTTAGAAACGAACTAAAGGAAAACTTAAAAAATTAGAAACGATTTGCGAAAACACAAACTATTGCTACCATTAAAATCATTAGCTATTATGTGAATATTATGTATTTTTATTTCAATTCATATTTCTACTAATTCAGCTGCAGGAATTATACTGAGAGATTACATCAATTTATTTGAGCCAGATTCGTAAACCATTGGGAGCTGTTACTATGCGATTATTCTGACACAAGGAAAGAAACGCAAAAAATGACCACTCAAAACACGTTTCCAAAAACGCATATTGTCCAATAAGAAAAGCATCGGTGACAAATAATATCAGTAGATGTTATTTTTCAAAATCAAGAACTTGGATGCGACCTCTCATGGTGAAAAAAGGTACAATTTGACGAAAAGAAAAACAAAAACTGAAAAGTTTGAAAATGTACATCATAAGTTTTAAGACTAAAGGCTAAAAATGATCAAATGATTCAGATAACGTCAATAATTTGATCCTCAACTTCAATTTAGGAAACTTGACAGCAGTTTACAGCTACCTTAAAAACAAAAACAGGCAAAAACAGCAATTTCAAGAAAAAAATTAAGCGAGAAAAGTGTCAAAGGCATTAAAAAATGAACTTTTCACTAAAAAGTTTTCTATATGCAATTATTTTCTAACAGCAATAAGATTCTTCTTTATTACCAATGTAATTTCAAGAAATCAAGTATGAACAAATATAAATAAACCAGGAAATAGAAAAAAACACAAAACTCGTAGTATCAACGCCATTAATTTCATTAGCTTTCAACGGAATCCACTAAACAAGCTAAATTATGCCTCCATGGGACAACAAATTTGTTTGCCATTTCCATTTTGTCAATAAGGCCTTATAATAAGTTTTTGGGGACTAAGACTGACTAACTGTCAACGAAAAAAATTTGGGAAAAGTTAATGATCAAAAAATTTTCGAAAAACTTTTAAAGTCTTAACAGCCATTAAAATTAAAAGCTTTTAACGGAGGTCAAAAACTACGCTAAAAACAGCGGAGGCAACAAAAAAATGTTTGATTTGCATAGACAATCAATGAAAGATCAAAATATGTCTTAAGACTATGAAAACAACCACTAAGACAGGCAGCAACCAAAAATTCAGTAGAAAAGTGCCAGAAGAAAGTGTCGAAGCAATTTAAATCATAAGATCTTCTCTGAAAACTTTATATATGATCCTTTGAACGTCTTCTCTAAACCAATGGAAACTGTCAGTATGAGGATAATCTGATAAGATTTCAAAAGGATCCAAATATAAAAAGTACCCAAAAATTTTTTAAAAATTATGAAATTTAGTGGCATTGAAGTTTTAAAACTAATAGGTAGAAGATATTACCACTCACCAGGTTAAATTTGGCTGCAGTATAAATAAAAGAGGATCTGATAAGTACTAAGACTGACTAACAGTGCACGAAAAAAAAGTTTAGGATCGGTTAATGTTCAAAGTTTAAATTTTTCTTAAAAGTCTTAACAGTCATTAAACCCAAAACCCTTTTAACGGAGGTCAAAAACTACGCTGAGAAATAACACGATGACAAACAAAACAATGTTTTCTATGCACAGATGATCAATAGGAGATCACAATAAGTCCTAAGACAATAAAAAAACAACAAAAACAGGCAAAAATTAAAATTCAAAAGTGTTAGATGAGAATTTTGAAGCTTTTTAAACCATTAGCTTTTCTATGAAATCGATATCGGTAATCCACTGAATGTCCTTTCCAAGCCAATGAGATTTGATTTCTGTTTGGATAAGGGGTATAATATTTGGATAATGTGATAAGAGTTCAAAAGTTACCAAAACACGCAAATATCATAAAAGAATTTTTTTTAAATTTTGAATTCTTGTGTCATTGAAGTCGTATAATCAATAGTTAGAAGATGAAACAGCCAGCGAAGTTTGTTTTAGTCTCAGTAGAAAGCAAGTGGGTTCTGTCAATACTGAGACTGACCAACAGTTCCCGAAAACTTTACGATTGTTTAATGTTCAAAAAAATTTTTGGGAAATTATTTTCAAATTCTTAACAGCCGTTAAATTCAGTAAACTTCAACGGAAGTTAATAAGTACGCTCAAATATGCCTCAATAGGAGTCTGGGGATGTTTGTCATGCACAGCGGATTAATAAGATATCACAACAAGTCTTATGACTACGAAAACAACAACAAAAACAGTTGAAAACCGAAATTCAGTAAAAAAAAGTGCGAGAAGATAAGCTCGAAGCTATTTGAAACCATAAGCTTTTCCCTAAAAAATTTATCCGAGGTCCACTGAATGTCTTCTTTAAGCCAATTGGAGCTGTCAATTTTAGGATAATGTGGTAAGATTTCAAAAGTAACCAATAACACGGAAAAATCCAAAAAAAATTTTTAAAACCTTTTGAAATATTGTGTCATTGAAATCATTACTAAAATTTAGAAGATAAAACCACCACCTACGTGAAACTTGTTTACAGTAGGATAGAAAAGATTCCTGTCATCACAGACACTGACTTACAGTTCACAATAATAAGTTTATGATTGGTTAATGTTCAAAAAAAAATTTTTTAAAGTTTCAATAGCCATTAGCTGTTCACTCAAAGCAGTAGATATGCTCACTTAAGTCTCATTACGGAACATATTCCACTGTTAGTCAATGAGTCCATGCCATAAGATTCCAAAAAAATAGTAAAACTACAAAAAGAAGTTCAAAATATTATTTAAAATTACGAAAACTCAGAGTCGAAATTAAAAAAACATAAGCAATTACTTGAAAACGACTTTTTTTGTTTATTGGGCTTCATTTGACTGTAAAGCAGGTTTGTCACTAACGGAAATTCGATATGAAAAGTGACTTGTCTCTAGGTGATTTAAAAAAGCAAAAAAAGTAGAAAAGTTTTATAAAAAAAGAGCTCTCAAATAGATTTCAAATTTTTTTGATGTTGAAGCTCCCTATGAGACCAGAACTAGTCTTTTTATCGCCTTTAGTCTAGAAACATAAAATTAGCTGATTTTTTGGCAAGAAATTCAAGTTTGAAATACTATTTTTATAGAAAATATCTTAATTTGAAGAAAAATCGGACTAAAAGTGAACAAATATCCCGTTGTTCACACAAAACTTCAATCCTCGATAACTCCTCGAAAAAAAAAACGAAAATCAAAAAAATCTTTTTAATTTTGAATTCTACGCTGGACCAGCTTTTTAATGATACCACTCACATTTCTCTGCGAAGAATTTATCGATCGGCCAAAATTGACTGAACAAAAAAAACCCATTTGAGTGTATAGTTCCTCCCCCCCCCCCCCCACAAGTGGGGTCGCAACAATTAAGTGAATAACTATTTGTTCTAGTAAAGACATCAACATGACTTCTGGTGGCTGATTTGGTACAAAAACTGATTAGGTACCACAAGGCTGACCACTCATCACTTCTACAATTTATCAATGAAGGTTCATCAGTTATTAAAAAACAAGCAAAACGAAATTTTAAAAGGAAAGAAACCTTGAAACAGTTGGAAGGTTATACTTCATGCTTCACTGTTTTCAATGTTTCCAGAAAAAAATAAGCATGCCCTTGAGTTTGATACACGTGAACTGTATTTTAGTAAAGCTCAATTTTTTTCCGATGATGTAACCCTACCTGCAACAGGAGCTGCAAAATGCCATGCTCCTCATTGAGGCAGATACATAAAAATACTTCGTTTTGTTAGAATTTGTTTTTAGGAGAACTGATCAGAGATCATCCTTAGCTTTGTGTTGGCTCTGCTGCAAATTCGATGCTCGGAAATTGATGCTGGCTGATTGCTGGCGCAAGTAATCGAGGAAATGAACAAAATAAAATGACTCAAAAATTTTCATTAAAAACTGAATATCGCATTAGATTTGTTGGAGCATTTTGCTTCAGTTGATCTGCTCGATTGGATTTTAAAAGTTTTAAAAGATCTGTAATAATAATTAATTGCTTCCAGAGATCATTAGAAAAAAATCTTAATTTTGTATATTTACATCGAGACAAAATCAATATCACTCTGGGAGATCACTATTAGGCCATGAAGGCCTGTTTTCAAGTGTCTCAAGCATGATAAAAATCAATTGTTTCGCGCTATTGCAGTCCATCTTAAGACTAATTTTTGGTTGCCTCGTGTTGCGGTAAAAATTTTATGCAATCTAACACGTCAAGCACTGCAGCAGGTCACTAAAAATCTTCGGAGACATCTCGTTGGTGCTCTAGAGTCAATAGTTTGTACATGTGATCTTGTTTTGCCATGATTTCTTCAAGTGCTTGAGTTTGTCTTTATCCTTATTAGAGTAGTAGGATCACCAATTGGTTAGGTCAACATGCTATGGCTTTTTGCTATTTTTCCCTATTTATGCCCCTTGTCATTGTCTTCGATGTCAGGTTTCACGGAGAAAACTGATTGGCAAAAAATAGGTAACAAATGTTTTTTTTTTATGTTTTCACACTTTTCGTTCTATTAAATAAGTAATTGAAGCAATTAATATGTCTCTGGCTCAAGAATTAACTTGTTAGCTCAAGAATTAGCTCATTTATACTTAAAAATTTTGCACCCTTGCGAATATATTATATAGCTCTTACAAAATATTGCTATTAAAAAATGTGGCTAGTTTTAGTTTTTATACCTTAGATCAGGTTCCCTGCTTCTGTACTTGCTTCATTTCAATTAAAAGAAATTTAAGTAATCAAATAAGTGAAAAAAATGGGGATTGTTTTTTGTTGATATTTGTTTTTTTTTCGTTTTCCCCCATTATTTCATCTATTCGCAATAGTGCGGATGATCTTGACAAATGTAGTTTTGTTTGAACCATCTGAATGAGATAACGTCAATCATGTTGTTAAGAGTCATCTCATACTCATGAACGTTTTCCCAGTCCGAGGTGTATAAGACGAACGATCGGTCTATCATAACATCCCCTCCCAGTCGAATATTCGAATCTGATCCAAAACCAATTCGCTGTATTACGTTCAAGCATATTGACTCGTTGTATTGCGCCTAAAATATTCAAAAAAAGTTTGCGAGATTTGATAGTTTTTGTTTGATCGAAAAGTTAGTTTATGAACAGGACCTCTACTTTGTGTGCTTTCATAATTTTTGGACGGGTTGAATTGTATTAAGTGGTATCAAAACGGAAAGCACTTATATAAGTTAGAAAACATGCTAAAGTCAAGATCGAAGCAAAACATCGTCCAACTAAGAGAACAAACAGGCTTGCGCAACGATGAAAAAAGCTCGAGTAAGAAAATGTTGAAATTTGAGACAGGACAAAGCTTCAAAGATGGCAGAATAATTCAAAAATCGATTTCAAATCAGTACCTCTCTCGGTGTTTTGATACTCAGTGTTTTGAGAACATCAATTATAGAGGAGATATAAAATATATATAATTATAGAGCTACTTTTAAATTAAGTTGGATTAGTTCACCGATTGCAGCGTAGAATTTATAGCGACTAGCAAGACTTCAATAAGCGACAAGCAAATAGGGTTTTTTCTCAGTACTCCAGTCACAAAATAGGTGATATAGATATACACCAAGTACCAGATATACACCAGGGCAAAGATATTAACTTAAAGCACACGCTTAAAAAGAAAGAGTTTGTTAACTGATCAGAATGTTGGCTAACAAACTGAAAAAAGAACAAACTTCAAATAATGTGATATCAACGTGAAAATAATATCAATAACAATATTTGATGGTTATCATAACAAAAAAAATATAAGTACTGGTTATCATAGGTAGTGGTAATGGAAAAATAATATTTAAAGCATTGCACAATTGCATATAATATTTTACGAGTGTCGAAGGTAGCGCAAATTAAAGTGAACTAAGTTAGGAGGAACAGCACTGCAAGTGAGTGATTAGATTGCGAAAAAGTGTACAAAATAAATCATTCGTGAAGCAAATGTTGTTCAATAAAAAACGAGGGATTTTAAGAAGCGATTGGTAAATCAAAATACATATTAAAAGACACAATCTCCTTTTTTCAAGAGTTGACAAATTAATTTTTTCAATTTCGTAATACAACAACCACATTAACAGATGAAATAAAGTGTTCAAAAATGGTTATTATTCGTAATTTAAAGTTTGTGTAGTCGAAATTTGATGGTCTGCATCCAGAATTGATATTGTCGAAATTTAATGGTCTGCATCCAGAATTGACATTGTCATTTTTTTTCTTCATATTTTAAGTGTTCATAGACTGGAGTGAGAGCATTGAGTGGTCGTCGATTAAGGAGATCTGGGGGCTGATAACTAGAAAATAAAAGTCTGTTTTTTTTTAATTGGGGGATTACGTTTTGTTCTTTTTTTTTACCATGTAACTTTTTCGGTATCTTTTTGCCTCTTTGTTTTCCTTAACGCTAGAATCGATGATGCTAACGTATCAATGGTTAGCAAAACGGTATATTTCTGGTGTACTTCTCGGACGATTACGAGAAGAAGAAATTGCTGCTAGCTTTGTCGAGCTGGTGTCACGCTGATATCGGAAGTTGGATTTGTGGAGTTTGAAACTGGTTCAACTTTTCATTGGTTCAACTGGCTGGTTCGCAGTCTGGGATTTAGATATATTTGAGTTAGTAAAGAAGCTCCAGAGATTCTGTCAGCTTGATGATGACGGATTTTTACATCTCTGTATTTCTTTTTATGTTCTTTAAGGTGAGGCCTTATTTTTTACGCAAAAGTATTGTATTGCAGGAGTTATCACTGGGCATCAATAAGTTGTCGCTAGCCATATAGCGTTCGGTCTTGGTGTCCAAATTTGCTATTGCGCCAATACTGACGCGAACTTCAGGTGGGTCATCGGCTAAGCTCCTTTATCACTGAGGTTTAGCGGATGTTTTTACAACCGTCAATACCTGGTGCTACTGTTTAGTAGAGACTCTTGAGATCCTACAGAGTTCTTGAGGTGAAGCAATTACCGTGCCGTTTCTTGAATCAAATTTGAATTGCAATACGTTCGTCGATGCCGACACGACTACAACGAACACGCGAATCTCTCTAAAAGAGGGTATACGTCCTTGCATTTTTCTCCAATTTGCAAAACGCAGTCGCGGATTTTTCAGCAGAGCGCCAATAAATGACATTACCACCTAGGATGAATTGGTGTACAATTGAAGTGAAGTTTCCAAGATAACCTACTGATCCAAAGAATTATCTTTTTGGTTATGGTTTTTAGGTGCGGAAAGATCGAAAACGGCCGACGTATTAGTTTCTAGTGATGAAATACCAGTTTGGCTAATTTTTCACGCTGGCCAGTCAATTTCTTTCGTAGCACAACGACAGTTCGTCAATTTTTTCCTCTTTTAGTGTCAATTTTCAATATCATGCTTTTGGAGACAGTTGTAGACTAAATTGAGTTGATCTTGTTAAGTGCCTTGGGTAACTGTTGACAAATAATTTAGGAAACAATGGGTCTTTTAAAGTCCGATTATTGCATAGTGTTTTGCTATTTTAAAATCTGCCGGTATATCGGTTAGACCAAGGAAACCGCTGATGAATCTATAAGTAGCTGCCGAATCAACAGTCATGATGTTGAAATTCTAATGCCCTGACGTTTCAGGGTCAAAGTTGAGTTGACTGCATGCATGTTTCACAATTTAAAGTTTGTTTCGACGTCAAAGTTTAAAATTCTGCATCCAAAACTGACATAGTAATCTTTGTTTTCATGTTCTAAGTGTTCATAGACTGGAGTGAGAGCATTGAGTGGTCATTTAAGGAGACCTGGGGAATGATAACTAGAAAAAGAAAGTTTGTTTTTTAATTGGGGGATTAGGTTATGTTCTTTTATTACCATATATTGACCGTATTATAAAATCAGCTGTTTTTCTACTTTTTTCGTTATTTTTTTGCCTCTTTGTTTTCCTTAACGCTAGAATCGATGATGCTAGTGTATCAATGATTAGCAAAACGGTATATTTCTGGTGCT
Organism: Convolutriloba macropyga; assembly: GCF_964194025.1. Lineage (NCBI taxonomy): Eukaryota > Metazoa > Xenacoelomorpha > Acoela > Convolutidae > Convolutriloba > Convolutriloba macropyga. The sequence continues at coordinate 26,975,535 of NC_134479.1, forward strand.
CTTCTCGGACGTTTACGAGAGGAGGAATTTGCTGCTAGCTTTGTCGAGCTGGTGTCACGCTGATATCGGAAGTTGGATTTGTGGAGAGTTTGAAACTGGTTCAACTTTTCATTGGTTCAACTGGCTGGTTCGCAGTCTGGGATTTAGATATATTTGAGTTAGTAAAGAAGCTCCAAAGATTCTGTCTGCTTGATGATGACGGATTTTTACATCTCTGTATTTCTTTTTATGTTTTTTAAGGTGAGGCCCTTATTTTTTACGCAAGTGTTTTGTATTGCAGGAGTTATTACTGGGCATCAATAAGTTGTCGCTAGCCATATAGCGTTCGGTCTTGGTGTCCAAATTTGCTATTGCGCCATTACTGACGCGAACTTCAGGTGGGTCATCGGCTAAGCTCCTTTATCACTGAGGTTCAGCGGATGTTTTTACAACCGTCAATACCTGGTGCTACTGTTTAGTAGAGACTCTTGAGATCCTACAGAGTTCTTGAGGTGAAGCAATTACCGTGCCATTTCTTGAATCAAATTTGAATTGCAATACGTTCGTCGATGCCGACACGACTACAACGAACACGCGAATCTCTCTAAAAGAGGGTATACGTCCTTGCATTTTTCTCCAATTTGCAAAACGCAGTCGCGGATTTTTCAGCAGAGCGCCAATAAATGACATTACCACCTAGGATGAATTGGTGTACAATTGAAGTGAAGTTTCCAAGATAACCTACTGATCCAAAGAATTATCTTTTTGTTTTTAGGTGCGGAAAGATCGAAAACGGCCGACGTATTAGTTTCTAGTGATGAAATACCAGTTTGGCTAATTTTTCACGCTGGCCAGTCAATTTCTTTTGTAGCACAACGACAGTTCGTCAATTTTTTCCTAATTTAGTGTCAATTTTCAATATCATGCTTTTGGAGACAGTTGTAGACTAAATTGAGTTGATCTTGTTAAGTGCCTTGGGTAACTGTTGACAAATAATTTAGGAAACAATGGGTCTTTTAAAGTCCGATTATTGCATAGTGTTTTGCTATTTTAAAATCTGCCGGTATATCGGTTAGACCAAGGAAACCGCTGATGAATCGATAAGTAGCTGCCGAATCAACAGTCATGATGTTGAAATTCTAATGCCCTGACGTTTCAGGGTCAAAGTTGAGTTGACTGCATGCATGTTTCACAATTTAAAGTTTGTTTCGACGTCAAAGTTTAAAATTCTGCATCCAAAACTGACATAGTAATCTTTGTTTTCATGTTCTAAGTGTTCATAGACTGGAGTGAGAGCATTGAGTGGTCATTTAAGGAGACCTGGGGAATGATAACTAGAAAAAGAAAGTTTGTTTTTTAATTGGGGGATTAGGTTATGTTCTTTTATTACCATATATTGACCGTATTATAAAATCAGCTGTTTTTCTACTTTTTTCGTTATTTTTTTGCCTCTTTGTTTTCCTTAACGCTAGAATCGATGATGCTAGTGTATCAATGATTAGCAAAACGGTATATTTCTGGTGCTCTTCTCGGACGTTTACGAGAGGAGGAATTTGCTGCTAGCTTTGTCGAGCTGGTGTCACGCTGATATCGGAAGTTGGATTTGTGGAGTTTGAAACTGGTTCAACTTTTTATTGGTTCAACTGGCTGAGTCGCAGTCTGGGATTTAGAGATATTTGAGATAGTAAAGAAGCTGCAGATGTTCTGTCTTCTTGATGATGACGGATTTTTACAACTCCTCTGTATTTCTTTTTATGTTCTTTAAGGTGAGGTCTCATTTTTTTACGCCAGTGTATTGTATTGCAGTAGTTATCACTGGGCATCAATAAGTTGTCGCTAGCCATATAGCGTTCGGTCTTGGTGTCCAAATTTGCTATTGCGCCATTACTGACGAGAACTTCAGGTGGGTCATTGGCTAAGCTCCTTTATCAGTGAAGTTTAGCGTATGTTTTTATAACCGTCAATACTTGTTGCTACTGTTTGGTTGACACTCTTTAGATCTCGTTGTGAAGATTTTGTTGTGTTTGGGCCAATTACAGCTCGAGTGAACTGTTCGTCATTGGAATTGAGTAATGGAGTCTCGTGTAGCCCAAATCATTCAGAAAACGATGGGTCTTTTAAAGATAGTCCCATAATCTTTTGCTATTTTTAAATCTGCCGGTATATTGGTTAGGCCAAGGAAACCACTGATGAATCTGTAAGTAGCTGCCGAATCAACAGTTATGATCAGTTATGATGTTGAATGTTGAAGGTCACCATGCTACGTTTCTGACCGATGCCTCAGTTGCATTTTTTCACAGGATGTGTCTCATGCGCTTGTGCCAAAATCAAGTGTCGTAAATTGGGTGGAATGAAAGTAGCAACACCTCTGAGGAATACTCCATTGTGTATAGTCAGTACATCTTTGTGTTGTCCGAATACTTATTCCGCTTCTGAACTTTGATTCCTATTGCCGATTTTGATTCGTTTCATTTTACTAGATAATACTTATTGCAAAGCACACTCGACCGTTGTCGGATTAGTCTTCGTCAAAATCTACTCTGTTCAAAGTATCTGCACGGATTATCTGCTCTCCCGGTGTTTACATCAATTCAAAGTCGAAACCCATTAGAGCTATGGCCCATTTTGTGATTCTAGCTGATGCTGTTTTTGGGATCTCCTCATCTGGTGCAAAAAGATATTTGAGTGGCGTTTGGTCTGTATGTAGGTAAATCGTCTCCCAAGAAGTATCGTTTCAATCTTTTGACCGCCAAAAACATTTGCCCGTGCTTCACGCTTTATGTTTGAGGAGTTTTGATTGGCTGGGATCATTTTCTTGATACATAAATAAACGGATGTCCTTCTTGCAATAGAACCCCACCAATAGCTTTTTCAGAGGCGTCAGTAGTAACTGTCGCTTCGTTATGCAAACTATATAACTGTATAAATGGGTTAGCACATAATTAGTTTTTCATGTCCTCAAAGGCGTTTTGTTGCATTTTGCCTCATGAGAAACTGCTATTTTTCGTATTATTTAGGGGTAGCAATTCAGTTGAAAAATCAGGAGTCATTTTTCTGAAAAAATTTGCTGGCCCATGAAACGATGTGAGTTATTTTTTGTTAGTTAGTGCTTTTCCTTTTTTCTTTTTTTTTAAATAGAATTTGGATGTAGTGCTATTCCCTCATGGAGCATCCCTTTTTTGAGTCGATTTTTAAAATAATGGTGAAGTTTTTCTCTTGTAGTAGACTCTTGATTACAAGCATTCACTTGTCGAACTGCTCCTTGGTAATTTCATAGACCAACAAATCTTCTTGAAAGTTCAGAACGCCTTTGATTCCTTTGAGCGTTGATTCGATTCAATTCTGGAAGAGTGAACAAGAGTTTTTCATTCCCTGATCTAGTCGGCACATCTTGAACTGTCCCTGATTGTGCATATATCTTTTGCTTCTTCGTCAAGTTCAATTTGATAGTAGGCATCTGAGAGGTCAGTTTCGCCAAAATATGAGGACCCATGTAGGTTGTGGAAGATAGTCTCCATGACTGGAATTGGGCAGTCCTCATCCATGATCTTGCCATTGAGATGCACATTCAAGTCCACAAAAAATGTCAGTTCTATATTTTTCTTTCTCAGCCACGCCACTGGAGATGCATTGGTAATTTTTCTTGGCTGTAGTGGTTCAAGGATGCCCTGTCTGACCATCTGTTCCAGCTTTTCTGGGAACTTGTCTTGAAGTAGTAGAGGTATTTCTCTGGATTTGCAGAACATTGGCTGTGATCCTGATTGTAAATTTCAGATAAACTTTGTAAACCTTCACAGCAGGTAGATGTTCGGTTATGATGTTGTTAAGACCGTGCTTGGGTAGAAGGTCTCTTACAAGTAATCAATAATTTTTTATTGGAATGCACAACTGCTACTTGTTTTTGTGTGTGCCTACTTCTGTTCCACTCAACATCACAAATAAGTGATCCCAGAAGCGTTAAATAATGACCACCTTAAGCTTGGCCATGTCTTATCTTACAACCCAACTGAGGTCTACCAAGCTTATTCCACACTTTTGATGATATTACTGTCCTATCTACACCTGTGTCTACCTGCGGTTTTTCTTTTCAATTTTGTTTGATATACATTCGCCTGTCACGGAAATGCTAATGATTTGTTCGTTGGTATAAAATATTCCCAATTCCGATGTTGGAGATGCTTGTTCTGAAGGAATATTTTCTTCTTCGCACAAGTTAGTCTGTTAATTTTAAGTGCCTGAATTTGGCTGGAATTTGCTTCTACACATTTTTGAGTTTTGAGAAATGTCACACTTTTTCACGGGTGTTGAGTTTTGCTTAGCGCTGGACACGGCTTACTAGAGTGTGGCCTAACTTCACCTTCACACCTAGTGCAGCAGTTGTAACTTTTAATAGCCACAAATTTTTCATTTGGTTTTTGAAAGGTCTTTTTGAACTTATAACCAATTCTTCTTTCACAATAAAAGGTTTTCTTCCTGATGAGGAACGTGCAAAAGAAATTGCATGACTTCTGAACTGTAAGTTCTCGTCTTTTCAGCAACCCACATTGCTGGTTTTGCCTTAATATCGTCTAATAGTCTAATATTTGCTTCAGGGTCCATCCAACTTGGATAAACTTTATTTTTACCAACTCTTCTTCGGGACTGGCCGCTGCTTTGAGTTTTTTGAAGTCATAACAGCGTGTTTCCTCTCTGAGACCTGCTAGGAAACCGTCGTTTGACTCCCCTACACTTTTTTTTACGGGCGGAAACACAACGTTTTTTTGCCGTTACTACTCTCTCTCCCTCTCTCATTTTAGGAGATATAATTTTGATTCGCCAAGGTGATTTCTTTATACGGAGTAATTCCTAGGACTTCGTAGGCTCCTAAGTTCAATAATTGAATCTTTCTCTCACATACTAAGCAAGAGATTGGTTACCTGTAATTCCTAGATAGTGCCATCGGTGTTGATCTTGTCCTTTCTCTTCTCTCCGCAAACTTATGGGAAAGGACAAAATCCACGCAGTACCTGATTCTGCAATCTAAATATCCAAAATTTGTCTGGCTGCAGCTGGTCTGGACACCATTGTCGTGGTCGATAACACGGGTCAAAAGAATTTGATAAGTAGAATTTTAATTTGAAATTGGAACCAAAAATTTACAAAATTCAGCTCCTATTTATAGTAGTTATCTTTGCAAAAATATGCAGAGAATTTAGATTTGCTAAAATAATATTTTCTTTATTGACATGTGAATAGATCTTATTTCCGAATCCCGGAGGTGATCTTCTGTTTATATCAGCATTTCATGAGAACCAAATGCGGCCTAGATACAATCGAGTTCTTTAGTTGGAGTTCGGTGGGTGTTAGAATCAGGTTTTTGTTTGTGGGAGAATTTACTTCTAACATCTGATTGATAGGTCAACAATATAATGATAGCGCCAAAACAAAAATAGAATCGAAGTTAGTTTTGCGGATATTACTTATCGACATAGCTACAAAGTTCTTCAAGTAAGTTCGTTGTTTCGTAAAAAATTTCAGTACTAATGTTTTCAATCTTTATCTCAGATAAAAATAAAAACAATAAGAAAAATTTTTTTGCCGGATTGATTTTTAGTAACGGGAATTTTTGACATGCGAAGCTATATTTTACAAAGCGCTCCATCAAAAAAGACACATTGGTCTCATTGGTTTTCTCATGCAATAAAGCAGTGACAAAAATACATAAATAACCGCCAAGATTATATATGATAAATTTGAATAAAAATGATTGAAAAAAACTGAATTAATGAAACAAAAAAATAATACATTTTTCTGCTCTCCAAATTTTCTTCAACTAATCAAAATTTCCATAATCAAAGAGGTATGAGAGGTATGAGGTAGGCAGTTTGCTCCAACATTTTTTTTGTCGTTGCGCTTTTCTTCATGTTTTGGTGAGATCAGAATCAGAACTCGAAACACAACTCGAAAATAGGCACGATCAAAAGAAAGCACTTCTTCTTCGGCCGTAGAAATAGTATAGAAAATTTATTTTTCAAGCATATATACACGCGCTTCCACAAGGGCTCACACAAATGCAACTCACACACAACTATCGAAGATTGGACAAAAGCTCTTTGAACAGAAAACAAAATCTGGCGCGAAAACGACAATTTCCGGTCGACTCAACCAATTTTAGCCAACCTTATTTAACACTTTGTCGATCCTTTATACCATCATTCAATCCTCATTTGTTTGTTGCCACGTGGGAACCCGGGGCGAGGTGATAGATATTTGACTCGACAAAACGTCGTCTGGGGGGGTGTCATTCCAGGTCGTTAAATACACGGTCCCGGAAGAAGTTAATGACCCGGTAAGTCTAATCATAAATCTGGTATTTCGGAACAATGACCCGGTCTTTTCTATTCATAAATCCGGTATTTCGGAACAATTACCCGGTCTGTCGAGTCATAATCCTACCGTTTCGAACGATAAATCACCATAATTCGATTCATGCGGCCCGTACTTCGAATCATGTATCCACATAACTCGAGTCATCCCGAAGTACCAGAGTTATGAAACGAATTATCGGAATCAAACATATAAGAAATCGTCGGTTTTACTTGTCGGAAAAAATCTACAGCTGAACTAACGAAAAATTTTTTGAGATTTTGCAGTATGTTTTGGGTGTGTTCCCCTCCTCCTTCTCTCAACCGGGCTGGGGACCGGCTACGGCGGAGTTACAAACAAAAAACTATAGGAGAATTGAGCAGAGCACTAGAAAAAAACTAGGCTCGAAAAGCTCTCTCCAAAGCAGACAAGTTTATGAAATGACAACTATCATGACAAGTTCATATCATGAAACAAATTGAACAACTCCTTGAACCAACAAAATTTCTATATTTTTGAAAATAGAATAAGCGAATAATAAACGAATAGGTCGATATTTCCGATTGAAATACAAACTTTTTTTCTAGGAAAGTTAGGTGGACCATTCTTTTCGCATTTCAACCTAGATAGTACTGGTAGTTTGGGATATCAATTTGGTTCACTTTGGACAACTCCTTGACCCGATGAAAAAGACCTATTTTTAAAATTCGTTATCCGCGAAATTCGCAAATTTCCGTATGAAAACCCAACTATTTTTTTCCTAGGCAAGCTATACCAAAAATTGTTTTTGTTTTAGATTCTAGGTAAATAGGGGATACTCCATACCAATTTCGATTCGATTTAAACTACTACTACTAATACTACTACTACTACTACTACTACTACTACTACTACTACTACTACTACTACTACTACTACTACTACTACTACTACTACTACTACTACTACTACTACTACTACTACTACTACTACTACTACTACTACTACTACTACTACTACTACTACTACTACTACTACTACTACTACTACTACTACTACTACTACTACTACTACTACTACTACTACTACTACTACTACTACTACTACTACTACTACTACTACTACTACTACTACTACTACTACTACTACTACTACTACTACTACTACTACTACTACTACTACTAATACTACTACTACTACCACTACTACTACTACTACTACTACTACTACTACTACTACTACTACTACTACTACTACTACTACTACTACTACTTCTACTACTACTACTACTACCACTACTACTACTACTACTACTACTACTACTACTACTACTACTACTACTACTACTACTACTACTACTACTACTACTACTACTACTACTACTACTACTACTACTACTACTACTACTACTACTACTACTACTACTACTACTACTACTACTACTACTACTACTACTACTACTACTACTACTACTACTACTACTACTACATGATCTGAAGGACAATTTGAAGCGAAAAGTGTAAAGCTCATACCAATTTGAAACAACATTTTTGTTGAAATGCCAATTTAAAAAAGTAGTAAGGGTGGTTGTAAGGGTTTCAAATTGGCATTTCAGATCAATTTTTTTAATATGATATTGAGATTAAGTTTTTTACTACTAAATTTTTACAATATTTTTCAAATTGGTATTGAGAATACGTTTTTTACTACCAAAATTTTTACAGTAGTTACAGACTATTTTTTTAAAAAATCAACTTTTTCTCAAATTTTACAGACTTTTTTCTCAAATTTTACAGACAAACAAACATTGCGTCGGACGTTTGGTCTATTTTTCACTACTAAAATCGTCGGACGACTGATTAAACATAGTACTCTTGGTAGAAAAGACAGGTACTTTAGGTAAGTTATGATTGAACAATTAAATAACGTTAAACAATTACAAGGTTAAACATTAAGTTATGATTACAAGGTTAAACATGTTAAGTTACAAGGTTAAACAATTAAACTAGGTTAAACAAGGTTAAACAAATATAATGGCTAAAACAATAAAAAATTTATCTATTTTTGAATACTTGAACAGCAGACTTTAGTTTTGTGTATATCCGCAAATGCGCATCGTTCGATAATCTAATTCCAGCTTCCTCACATCGTGCCTTGATGTCGGGAACTGAAACTGTGGAACTGACTCCGGAAAACAGCAAGCATGCTTTCTTTTCGGGGTCAGTCCACGCGGGGGCTCCCGATTTGACGCGGAATGATTTCAAAGACTTTATAAACTTCTCTCGGAGAACGTCTTCACTACTCTGACCTATAGTTGACCTCCGTCGAGCGTCTGCAGTAACCGTTTGTTCCCGAGTCACGTTTGCAGCAGGTTGTTCTGTTGGAGTAACCGGGTTAATTGGAGTTAGGTTAACTGACGGCCTAATTGCATTGAATCGCCGTACGATTGGTTCCGAACATATAGGCGTCTCCATTGGCGTCTGTGGATCAATGGGATGTGGCTCTTCGGGCGCTTCAAAGTCAGACTCTACATCAGACTCTTTGTCGTCTACTTCTGCTTCTTCGGCTTCTTCGGCTTCTTCCGGTGGGATATCTGACGACAAAACGTCACAATATATCGACAACAGCTGGTCGCGGTCCTCTGAGGTTCCCTCTCTACCAATGTAGATATCCTCAGCTGTTGTCTTGTTGTGAGCCGTTTGTGCCAAATGCGCTTTTGTCACCCCCTCTGGAACCTTGCCAATGAAACTTTTCCATCGGCGTTCCCAATACTTTCTGATGGAGTTGGCGTTAAATCGCACTTCGTTTGGGTCATCGCCGAATAGAGTAAAGAAAGTTTCCTGAATGTGTTTTGAAATGGACCGCTCAATTTTGTTCTGCTTCGAGCTGAAGACATACTTCGACTCCATTGAATCATTCTCGTCGGCAAATGTCTCCTTTAACTTGTAAAGCAGCGGTATTTGATCGGCCTTTATTTTCAAATACAGCGTATAAAACTTTCCCGTCTTGTGCCTATCCACTCTCGTGACTGCAGAACAATCGCACTTGTTGGTGTACTTGTGCGTCACCAGAGAAGCAAATCGTCTGTAGCAAGCCATACAGTCATAAATTTTGTGCTTCTTCTGTACATTTTTTGTCCTGTAGAAATCGATGATAAAGGTTATCTCTGCTTTTTCGAGAATGTCATTGTGTTGCTGCGAGTGCTTGTCCATTCTCTTGACAACGGCATGACAAACTAGGCACTCCAGAACCGGATCAGTTTTAACTTTCTTTGGTCGTTGGAGTCGAGCCTTCTCGACGTTTGGTAACATTTCAACGATTGCTTCACGGATGGGTACGATTTCAACGATTGCTTCATCAGGCGGTGCTTCCTCGACGATTGCTTCACTGGGTGACACTTGAACGATTGCTTCATCACTCGGTGCTTCCTCGACGATTGCTTCACTGGGTGACACTTGAACGATTGCTTCATCTTTCGGTACTTCCTCGACGATTGCTTCACTGGGTGACACTTGAACGATTGCTTCATCACTTGGTGCTTCCTCGACGATTGCTTCACTGGGTGACACTTGAACGATTGCTTCATCACTCGGTGCTTCCTCGACGATTGCTTCACTGGGTGACACTTGAACGATTGCTTCATCACTCGGTGCTTCTTTCATGCATGTGGTGCACTGGCAATTCCTATTATTATCTCCAAAATAATCAGGGCTATAAAAAACTGAAATTTCTTCGTCAATTTCAATTGTTCTAGTTGTCTGGATTGATATGATCGTTTTGTTCTTTTCACCGGACACAACATATCGGGCGTTTGGGTTGCATTCGTGATTGACGAATGAAGCAGGTCCGAGCATAATCCGTGTGCTCTTAAAATTGTTTGTGGGGGCAAAAACCGAAAAAGACATGTCCTCCGTGAGCTCGTCATCAGAGACAGTTTCTGTAAAACCCTCCAGACCTGAGATGACTGTTTTTGGCCTGAATTTCTTCTTGGCGACAACGCGCATCTGTGTAAAGCCATCTTGTGGTTCATATTTTGAAGTAGTGAGGAAACTAACATTTTCAAGGGAGTCGAGATATGATTTGAACATCTGCGTGTACAGAGCTTTTGCTTTCGGATCTCTCATCAAAAGAGATTGAAAGTCTGAATGAAAACAGAGCTTGTGTGTTTCCAACGTTTGGCAGTCAATTAACTTTTCAGTGAGCTCAGCATCTATGAAACCAAGAATTTGCCAGTTTGCGTTTACGATATCTGTGCCAACATCTTCGGGTTCCTCGTGTACCTCTTGTACGGGTTGTCTATCGTCTATCGTCGGGCTGTTTGCGTTTACGATATCTGTGCCAACATCTTCGGGTTCCTCGTGTACCTCTTGTACGGGTTGTCTATCGTCTATCGTCGGGCTGTTTGCGTTTACGATATCTGTGCCAACATCTTCGGGTTCCTCGTGTACCTCTTGTACGGGTTGTCTATCGTCTATCGTAGGGCTGTCGGGCTGAAATCGTTTTCCAGCACTTGTTTCGTCGGACTGCTGCTCGCGACTTCGTTTCTTGCTCAACTTACCCTTCCTATTATTATTGTTGTTGTTATTGTGATTGTCATCAGCAATAACTCTGTTTCTGAGGGTTCGCGTACGTGCTGTCTGACTTCGCAATTTAACCATTTTTGGATTTGAATCTGACAAAGATTTGAATCTTATTGTTGTAAGAGTTTACTTTAAAATGGCACAATTTTGAAATAGTTTTAGTGGCCTGAAATTTGAGTCCAAAAAGAAAAAGAGTCTGCGATAATTTGTTTATCTAATTGTTTATGAGGCAAGTACTAGTTATTAACTTTGTTCATCTATTTGTTTATTGTGCAAGTACTAGTTATTAACTTTTAATCGATTAGCGTCAATAAAAATATGACTAATTATCGGTTATAATTACCATTACCTTTTACCATTAGAAATGATCATTAGAAATGTCTCTTTTGAAGTTGTTCATCAATCGTTACACGATTGCATCTATCAATCGTTACACGATTGTTCATCAATCGTTACACGATTGTAAATGATATATAATATGCAATTGTTCTTGGGTGGGGGATTGTAAAAATCCCCCTTTCAAAAATTGCCCAGTTCAAGGTGACGGTCCCCTCAAACCGAACTTTAGATGATGATTCGGAGCATTGTAGATTTGGAGTCATAATATTAAATATTAAATATTAAACTAATCTACTTAGATGAGTAGAAACCCTAATGAAAATATATTCATTTTGACGTGATAGGGGCCAAACGGGGGTCAATCAATTTTCTTTTATCGATCAAGTTTTTGGGCATCACCTACTGGCTATTATTACATAAATGATAAGTTTCATTGATGATTGACCATTTCTTTGGTGATGATTGAAAGTCACAATCGACCTTTGAAATGATTTAATTATGTATCAATAACAATCGTTTGACGATTGTAAAACAAACGAAAACATTTTCCAATAGAGGTCGCACGATTGCATTTACAATACAGCGAAGTTTTGAATTTAAAATATAGACGGTAATTAAAACTTGCTTATAATGTAAGTCAAATGTAACTGAGCCAGTTGTTCAACAACTGCAAAGTAATACATTGTAATTTGATTTTAAACCGTTTAAAACCAGGAGATGATATTATTATTATTATTAGCTGAGCTTTTCAGGACTGAAGAGTGATGATAGGTATCCGACTTTTTAGCGTGAAAACAATGAGCTAGAACACTTAATTTTTGTACCATGGAAAGTAGGTGTTTGATATATACTAATAACTAAGGTCACTCGTTCACTGTTGGAAACAAGTTGTCATCGTTAACTACGCTGTCTCAAGTTGTTCACCGTTAACAATCCGTAGGGTTACCTATACCCACCACCATGACAGCCCGGCTCCATTACGAATACGGCACTTACCGTGCTCGGGTTTCCTCGCTGCAGGCGAGCGGGTGATCTTATTGAATTTCTAAATCTGATTTGCATTTGTGAAACGTTCTCATTTACCGTGAAACGTTCTCATTTAGTTTATTTTGGTATAGCTAATTTTGATAGCTAATACACTTCCCAGTCAGGGGTAGTTTCAATCAAAGCACCTTTGCAACAACGCGGAACTTTTAGTATAATTTGGTTTAGCTAACTTTCATAGCTAATACACTTCCCAGTCAGGGCTAGTTTCAATCAAAGCATGTTTGCAACAACGCGGAACTTTTAGTATAATTTGGTATAGCTAACTTTCAAAGCTAATACACTTCCCAGTCAGGGGTAGTTTCAATCAAAGCACGTTTGCAACAACGCGGAACAATTTGAAGCAAACGTCGAACAATTATCTCTAATTCTTCTTTTGAAGATTCCCAACATCTCTAATTCTTCTTTTAAAGATTCCCAACAACCGTCGCACGATCGGAAAAAATATTCGAGATATCAATAGAATTGAATTAAAAGTTATGACTCTCAATATAAATGAAAATAATGAAATAATCAGATCTAAATTTATGAAATAAGTAGTTTGACTAATGAAAATAATGAAACAAGTTTTACAAGTCTTTTGGGCTTAACGCTTCCCCACAACATTCAGTTATGTTCAAAGTAGTGTTATCCAGCGACAATTGGGGTAAAGTGGAGTCATTCAAAGCGTCGAAAATTGCAGATGTATTTGCAGTCAATTCGTCCGGCAAAGCATTGGCAATTGCCGATGTACTTGCGGTCGGTGCTGGTTGAACCTCAGCGGGGTCCTGTGAGGCAATTGCCGATGTACTTGCGGTCGGTGCTGGTTGAACCTCAGCGGGGTCCTGTGAGGCCATTGTCGATGTACTTGCGGTCGGTGCTGGTTGAACCTCAGCGGGGTCCTCTGAGGCCGATTCCCCATATCGAATTACAGGCTTTGACGGTCTGCTGCTTTTTCTCGTGCCCTCCACTGCAACCTCCTCTGAAAGTTCGTCAGGCACGTAGGAGTCGTCGGACGAGTCGTTTCTAGGGCGTTTGCTAGGGCTTTTGCTAGGGCTCGCAACATCATTGTCGAAGCTCTTTTTTCTTGGGGAGCAGGTGAACTCTCTACGCTCGAGGACTTTAATTCGGCAGACCTTCACTAGGTTGGCTTTTAGTGGATTTTTGTCCTCGGCCGTTTGTGAGCTCTTCCGGATTAGCTTCTCGCCCGTTAGTTTCCTTCTCGAACTTTCGGCGTGACTACGAATTCGTTCAACGAGTGCTGAGTTAACGTTCGCGTCCGTCGATTGTTCCCTGGGTCGCAGTAGGTCCAACGCTGAGGGGCATTGACGCACCGTTCCGTAATTGGATAGGTCGGACTTAAGCAATTTCGCTGCAGGAAGTCCAGGAATCCGCAATGTTGCCACCTCGCTTGAGGTCTTCTCAATTGACGAACCCTCGGGCAGCTGCTCATAGACTCCTCGTAAGTTCCTGCCCCCTTTTTTGTACGATTTCCGTCGTTTGCGCTGATTCTTCTCGTTGACTGGCAATTGAGGAAAACCTTCTTGTAACGAGACCAACTGATCGCCACTCAGTCCTTCAAGCATTTTCCTCTTCTTCAATTTAACCTCACTGTCACTGTCGAGGTCTTCTTTTGGCCACACTTTCTCGTCTATAACCTCGCTTGAGGTCACCGATCGTTTCTTTATCTAAACAATGAAAACGTTTTAAGTAACAATCGTTTAACGTTTCCAGCATATCACAACGTTTCCAAGTGACAATCGTTTAACGTTTCTTAACAACTTTGACCGTTGGGTATTTGTAGAACTATTTGTAGAAATAAAAATTCCTGATTAAGAGGTTTTAAAATCTTACCAATTTCGGTACAAGGTTTGCATGTCCTGGCTTTGTTGATCAGATCCCGATTTGAAAAGGGCCACCAGACCTTCTGCCCCATCTCAGTCATTCCCCAGCTTCCTGGATGGCTGGCATGTATCTGATCAACGACTGCCTCTTTGATAGCGTTTGGGATCGCCATCTTGTTGTTGACAAACACAATGCCGTTTCTGACGGTGAGCGATTTCCAGTGACTGTGTATATGTTTACTCAGCGACCTGCATCTCTGCTCGTCTTTCAATTCCACGCATTCTCGCACTTCTCTGAGAACCGTGTCGCGGTTGGTCAGCGCTGCGACTAGGGTGTCGTTGAAAATGCTCCTGATTTGGTTCTCTGTGACCATGTCCACTCCAGTGCTTTTAATTGGGGAGACGAAAGGAGTCGATGTACTTGGCACTGGATCAGTTAACGACCGAACTATTGGGTTTGATTTAAGAAACCCTCTTAGATTCACTCTGCTGCCAACCAAATTTGAGTCAACCGATTTGTTTAAATCAGGCGAATTGTGTGACATTATTGGGCAACTAATTTAGGATTAAACTATTTCAAACTAAATTAAACTATTTGAGGCAACGAATGAGGATGAAGTTAAACTATTTGAAATGTGAAGTTAAACTATTTGAAGGCAACGAATGAGGATGAAGTTAAACTATTTGAATGGATGAAGTTAAACTATTTGAGGCAACGAATGAGGATGAAGTTAAACTATTTGAATGGATGAAGTTAAACTATTTGAGGCAACGGATGAGGATGAAGTTAAACTATTTGAGACAACAAAAGTTTCAAGATGAAATTAAACTATTTGAGGCAACGAATGTTGAAAAGTTGAGGATCAAGTTTATTCAAGCAGAAATTTTGGGCAAATGATACTTGGTAGCTCTGCTCTCACTATTAATACTTTTGCCTGGATACGACTCGCCTTGTAAAAGTGACTTTTAATCGTTCGGTTAAAACTTCTACTACAAATTCCAACAACGAACTAGTAGTAGTGAGTAGGTAGTGTATAATCTGTTCGTTGTAATCGTTCGGTTAAAACTTCTACTACAAAACCCAGCAACGAACTAGTACTATTTAATTTCGTCATACGATTACAAATTTCCGCTTTAGTATTCCACTACAAATAAATATACATGACTCTCTAGTATGCCAACAACCACCTCACGATTGTTAACCAAATGAACAAATTCATCAATCGTCTTACGATTGCAGTCTTATGAAAATATTCAACAATTACCCCACGATTGTTGGTTAGATGAACAAATTCATCAATTGTGATACGTTTTTTAGTTAGATAAACAATTGTAAAACAATTGTGAGTCAAAAGAACAATTGTCACACGATTGTGAGTCACATGAACATATTTAACATACTTAGTTTGAACAAATTGGACATGTTTAAAATGCATGAACATTTTAATCCGATTAGAGTCCAGCATTTTGGTTTTGAAATAAAAATATTCAAAAATAAAATTTAATATTTTCAAAAATTAACTAAATGAACTAAATTTCGGGTCTTTCCCATTATAGCCCCCCTCACAATAATATAGCCACCTTCACGATTGAGTGATCACGATTGAGTGATCACGATTGAGTGATCAACGGTTGCAAATATTGTTTTTATTGTCCTACAATTGCAAACCTTTTAAATGAATTGTTACACGATTGATACTTCCTTCTGAGAGACTAATGAATCAAGGGTGATACGTCCTGTAAGACTTCCTTCTGTCCACCTCATCATCCTAAAACATTTATTTATATATACAAAAATTGACTTTCATCAAGATTTGTCAATGGTAGACTGCATATGGTTTATATGCAAACGCTTGGCTTTTGCACTGATAGTTTAGATTGTATCAACTAACTCTTGGCTTTTGCACTGATTTTGTTTCAAGTCCCAGCAAACAAGTGCACATGCAAATTTAGTTTGAACAAATTGGACATGTTTAAAATGCACGAACATTTTAATCCGATTAGAGTCCATTTTAATCCGACTCATTTTGGCCAACACTCGTGTACATACATTGTATGCAGCACTTTGGTTTTGAAATAAAAATTAGTTTTTTTAAAATTTTGAGCTATTGGTTGGCACAAATTTGACTTTTGTATTAGATTTTAAGACGAAAAAAATTTGTTTCGGTTCTTCTTACTACCAAGATTTAGTGATGCCAAAATGAAATTTTGATGTTTCATATTGGCAGCACGACAAAATTTTTGCTTCAAAATGGTATATAACTCAACTCTTACAACTTCGAGGAAAAATTTTTGAAAGTGAAAATTAAAAATTTTTTTTGGGTCCAATGACCTTGCTTTCTGCTTTTCTGGAAAAAAAAAGTTGATAGTGGTCACCGAAAAAAAAATATAGGTGATGCCAATTTAAGTGCCAAAATGAATAATAGTAAATTTCATATTGTCCCAAGATCAACTTTTTCTACTACTTCAAATTGGCAGTCAGATCAATACTACTACTACTACTACTACTACTACTACTACTACTAC
Organism: Convolutriloba macropyga; assembly: GCF_964194025.1. Taxonomy (NCBI): domain Eukaryota; kingdom Metazoa; phylum Xenacoelomorpha; order Acoela; family Convolutidae; genus Convolutriloba; species Convolutriloba macropyga. The sequence goes on from NC_134479.1 coordinate 26,992,150, forward strand.
TACTACTACTACTACTACTACTACTACTACTACTACTACTACTACTACTACTACTACTACTACTACTACTACTACTACTACTACTACTACTACTACTACTACTACTACTACTACTACTACTACTACTACTACTACTACTACTACTACTACTACTACTACTACTACTACTACTACTACTACTACTACTACTGCTGCTGCTGCTGCTGCTGCTGCTGCTGCTGCTGCTGCTGCATTTACTACTACACAAATATGCCAACGCTGCTAGAAAGGTGATTCTTTTAGTTAAACCGTCGCTTATTACGTTGACACTGACAATTCTGATTAATCCGACGCTCCTTACAGCAATACCGACTATTTCGACAAAACCGACAAAAACCGACAATAACCTTCGAAAACCGACGCATCTTACAAGCAAAACTGATGAAACCGACAAAAACCGACAGAAACGGACGCTTCGTACTTCGTTTTTGTCGATTTTTCTCAATGCGGGGAGACAACAGAAATAATTCTGTTATTGTCTGGTCTATTGACTCACCGTCGCACAGTTTCGCACTGCCTGGTTTGTCGAATCACTGTCGAACTATTTCTGATTGTTCGCGCTATTTCGCACAATTTCGCACAATTTCGCGCAATTCCCCGGAATTTCGATTCATACTCCAACTATTGTCTGGGCTGTCGAGTCATAGGGGTTTTGCGTCTGGATCGTCTGGTTCATAATTCCACGACCTCAACCCGGGAAAGATGCAGTTCCAATTTACACTTCAATTTTTAGGTTGGATAATTATCTTGGAAAACCACGTTATAACTTGTAGGAAACCCTCTTTACTTTTGATCCCCAGTAACAAATTTTGGCAAAAAAGCAATGATTGATATGAAAAAGAGTTCATCTGAAAGCTGCCTGTGATCTTAACAAAAAAATTTGGATTCTCTCAGCATGTGTTCGCAGATGTTGGGTACCTACAACAAACGTTTCCAAGTTCGTGCAAGTCGTCAACATCTTTTGCCAGATCTTGGCAAGAATTGGCAAGTCTTTTTGTTTATCTTTCCCAGACCTTAGAATTGTTTGTTGGGTCTTCGCACCGGGAATCTAAATCACTTAAGTGCGTTAACAGGTATTTAGTAACGGTATGTTTACTAACCCAAATGAAGTTCAAATGCTTGTTGTCGTTGTCACTGTAGTCACTCATTTTTTCCAAATATTCCTCTGGCGAAATACCTCTAGTTTGCCCTTCGAACAGATAAGTTCTCGCTTGATACTCGCAACACTCACCTAAAAAAAGTTTATAAAGTTCAGCCAATTGAATAAATGGATTGTAATGGGCTTTGAAATGTAAAAATGGCTAAAAAAATGGTCGAATCATTTATTCAAAGCAATTGTCAGCATTTTTTCAACTCTGGTCGAGACATGAAGGCATCCTTTTAAGATTTTGGTAAAATTAGGGTACTAATGGCCTTCTTGTAAGATCTTGCAAATTAAGTTAAATTTGCAACAACAAAATACTTACCAGATGAGAAGTTAACTTGTAAGATAAAACCGGATGGTAGCCTATCGTTACGTTCTTACAGATTCTTTCCTGTCGAGGTCTACTCTCTAATCGAAAGACCTACTTCTATATTCTACTATTATTTAATGCAGAAAGATATCCAAAAATAAAGAATTGATTGTTCAGATCGCTCAACTTATACCGCAATCTGAATTAAAAAAAAATATATCAACCCGGCAGCGTCGTAATTTTTCCCCTTTATTTGTCATCAAAGGCAGGAAACTATTCCCTAGCAAATAAATTTTAGTCCAAATCTTGTGTTAGACCTTCTTCAAAAGCTCTTGTGCAGACTTTTTTCTTTTGGTCACCGCTTTCTTATGCCATATTTACTATTTTATCACTTCAATGGTCACTTCTTTCACCTGTTATTTGTAATTCAATGTGAAAGGAGTGAGTGAAAAGTCTCATTTCAAGAAAAAAATTGTACAAAACCTTATAAACACCAAACTGGTAGTCCCTGGAGGCTATAATATTACATGTTTTTGTGCCCAATACACTAGTCACACTTGGTGTAGGCAAAGTAAGTCAAAAAACAACTATTGATTAATTTTTTTTGAAACCGGTGTCTCCAATACGTTATCACCGGTAAAGTACATATGAAACATTCTGTTTAGGCCCGAGAGAAAAATTGGTTTAAGGAAAAAAATTTTTTGACCCAATTTTTCGAATTTTAACTGAGTGTTACCCTCAGTAGGAGTGTCGTTCTATAGGACGCTTTTTAAATGGATCGGAAGGCTTACAAAATTGACAATTTACGATTTTCGACATACACGCATTTAATCAACAAAAAACCTTATTTTATCGCTATGCAAAACGTAATATCAGCTTTTCTGCCTTCCTTACGTGTATGGTCTAACTCAATGTACTATTTTTGATTATTTTTCATGATATTTGAACACTATTTATGATTAAATGTGGCTGGAATCAGTGAAAAGGCTTTTTTCGGCATGTACATATTCAATCAGTAAAAACGTTGTTTTATCGCTACACAAAAACGTTAAATCAACGTTTCTGATTGTTTTCAAGATTAAAATTACTAAGTTTTTGTGACGGTTATCTTGCAAGATCTTGAAAGACGCTTGCAAGATAAACGTCCGGATATTGCATCTTGCAAGATAAACGTTGTTTGCAAGAATATTGCAAGATCTTACAAGATAACCGTTGGAGTGCGTCTGCGGTAAATACACAGTAGTTTATGACGATTATTTTTGACGTTTTTGAGATATTAAAGCAACACTTATTCTTGAAAGGAACTTATCTTTAAAAACCATTCAATGTAATATTTTTGAATTTTTTCAATAAAAATTGATAGCAGGGCTTATGTTCAAAGAAAGGGACTGCAATTTGGCACTCTTGGTAGAATTCAAGATTTTTTCCTTGGCATCTTTGGTTTGCAATGAAAAATTGATTGTGGTTTTGACGGATAATGTAAAGTAGATATACGCAGTGTGCTCGCCTCTACAACGTATACACTATGCTCCCTTAAAAAACAGGGAAGGAGCACAACGTTTATACAACAACAGTAATTTTTTTCGCTATGATCAGTTTTATGTGTCGTATCGATATAATCATCGTAGAGAAAAGTGAGTGGTATCTTTAAAAAGCTCGTCCAGCGTAGAATTCGAAATCAAAAAGATTCTTTTTGAATTTCTTTGTTTTTGTTCGAGGAACTATCGAGGTTTAAATTTTCATGTGAATACGGGATATTTGGTTCCGTTTGTTCATTTTTAGCGTAATTTTTGTTCGAATTAACCGTTTTTCTATAAAAAATTTAAATCAAAATTACCTTTCACGCTACAAAATGCATCAATTTGGTGTTCCTAATAGAAGTAAGGCGACTCAAAGACTGGTTCTTTTCTCATAGGGAAATTTACTATCAAAAAAAATTCGAACTCTTTTTGAGAGCGGTTTTTTTTAGAAAAATTTTTACATTTTTTTGTTTTTTAATTCACTATCAGATAAGTCACTTTTCATATCGAGGCTCCGTTAATGACCAATTTCAATTACGGTCCAACGACGCCCAATGAACAGAAAATTACCTTTCAAGGAAATGCTCATATTTGGTTTTGGCTCCGACCTTGAGCGTTCCTAATTCTTAATGAAAATTTGATCTTCTTTTTGAGATTTTGCTAAATTTGTGAAGTCCTATGCCATACACACGTTGACTAAAAGTGCAATAGTTGTCCTGATGAACATTAAGTGAATTTATCTAGTGCTTTGAATGGACAGCTAATGGCTGTTAGAACTTTTAAAAAAAATTTACAATAAAGTTTTTCTAAACGTTAGCCGACCTTAATCCTTTTTTTGCGAACTCTAAGTCAGTCTCAGTAATGCCAGGATCCTCGACGTTTCTACTGCTACCCAAATTATTTTGTTTAGCTCTTTTATCTTCAATTAATGGTTTATAACCTCGATGCGACGAGTTTTCATATGTTTTTTTTTAATTTTTGGTGATTTGTTTTCATAATTTTATTTTTTTTAGAATCTTATCACATTATCTTATTACTGATAGTTCTCTGATGGCTCAGAGAAGACGTTAAAAGAATCATGGCTAAAATTTTCATAGAAAAGCTTCTGAATTCAATGGCTTTGACACTTCCTTCTCGCACTTTTCTAAAGAATTTTTGGTTTTTGCCTGTTTATTTTATTGTTGCATAGTCAGAAGACTAATTCTGATGTCTGATTGAAGACTGGTCAACAATAAACAGCATTTTTTTTCCTTCCAGAAGTAACGAAGCGTATTTTTCTTTTTACTTCCGTTGAGAGCTAATGAATTTAATGTCGTTGATACTACGGGATTTACAAAAGATTTCGTGGTTTTAATCAATTTGATCATTTTTGTCAATATTTTGAAACGTTTTTAATTTTTTTGAAACAATTGTACTCAACAGTTCTGTTTTAAGGCCGTTGACAATTTTTTTTTTCATTTTTTTTTAGAATTTCTGTTTTTTCTTTTTTTTATTCTTTATGTAGTCGTAAAACGCTGAGAGGTCTCATAAGCTTCTAATTGAGGATTGAATGAATGATATTACTCTATGCAGTCAGTTCATAGCGAATAGTCTTAAGGTTTACGATATCATTCTTTTTTCAAAAAATTTTTTCGTCTTTATTTATTTGTATAGTTTTTTGTACATGTTTTGTTGTTCTTTTCGTTAACTTGTAACTTATTCTCATCCTTGAAATGTGTCATCCACAACTATTTGAAAATCAGAAAAATAAACATTTTTTGATATTATGTCGTAACTGATGTTTTCTTTGTGGGGCAATATGCGTTTTTATACATTTCATGTTTTGTGAGTTACATTAGTGTTTTTTTTTTCTTCTTTTACAACATTCTCGTAAAAACAGAGCCAATATAGTTTCAACTGAGGTCCAATTGAATTTATTTATTCGTTCAGCACAATTTTAGCTCAATTAGTATAGATAGCAATTGAAATAAACAAAAACCAAATTTAGTTTATAGTTAAGGATTATAATGGCTTCAATAATTTGTGTTTTGGCAGATTGTTTTGTAATTTCTTGAGCTTTTCTGCATCTCTAATCCGTTTTTATGGCTTAGTAGGAAAAATTCCATCTGCTGTATAGTTAAGACAAAAAATTTGTGCAGTTAAAATTTTATCTGAATGCATCTTGACGTTGTGTACTAGGTGCTTTTACATTTAGATATTGAGTTTTTGCCAATAAAACCGTTAATTTTTCAGTTCTGCTTATTTTGTTTGTTTTTTTTTCTCGTAGAAATTTTGCTGGCAGATCCTGTGAGCGCTTTAAAGAGTCATGGCATTATGTAATTCAGTTAGTAGTTTGGGTGTGAAACGTTTTTCAAAATTCAAACATCAACTCATTAGCGAGCCTCCTTGTTCATATTTTATTGCAATTGTAGTTGAAATCTCCTAGGTTAAAGAAAAAAGAAGAAAATTTTGCTGCAATTTATAATTCTTGATCAAAACAAAAAATGTTTTCTAAAATTGTCTTATAGGTCTCCAAATTGTTTCACTTTGCAATGTTTTATTCTGTTGCAAGTTTTCAAGATTTACCAAAGAGAGCATTTTTATGTTTGACATTGTTTTTTTAATGACAAAACTGTTGCCATGTTGAGTTGAAAGCCAATGAATCCTTTTCAGAGTAAACTAAATTTTTTTCTAAACTAAGAGTACCATATTTACATCTGAAGCTGCAAATATATTTTTGACAACTTTTTTCATGCCTGCTCTTCGTATTAACGAAGTTGATTAAACTGTTATGCATTGTTTTTACATATTACATTCCATTAATTTTTCGTTAGACAAAATACAACTTGTGGCTTAATGTTTTGTTTTCTAGAACTAAGCGAGTAGTCATTTCACTTTAAAAATTTTATTTCAAGCTGTAGAACAAGACTTAGTTTTTTTCTGATTTTTGTATTAACAGCAATAAAAGCTTCTTTTTGATAATACTATATAGCAGGCTGAACTTGAAAACTGTTAGTATCAATTTTGGGTTCAGAAACCTTACATTAGACATCTTACAGAAACCATACATTAGTGTCCATTAGACACCAATGGAAGAGAACCTCACTGTTTAACGTGCCTGATAATTGCATAAATCTTTAAGGGACCATTAATTGCGTATTAAGACAGTGTGCAGATTATCATTGGCCCATGACAGTAGTTGGTTCCTGAATTATAGTAGTATTACCAAGTTATAAATAATAATCTTCCAGAAAAAATTTTATAGCTAGTTTACTCAGTTTTGTGGAACAAAGAATTGTTTTTTATTTGATTTGCGTAATAATTTCGACTCAATGAACTGCTTCACAGAATATCATATACATTTCTACTGAGGCAAAAATGAATTTCCAAAAATCAGATCACATATTAACCTCAAAAACTTGTCCTTAGAGCTTCAAACATGTTTACTTTGACTGAGATATGGGAGGATGAAAGTATCCATGATACAAAAGGGTTTTGACACAGCTGTGTAATTCGCTTCACGAAAATGTTTTATTTAAACAGAAAGCAAAATATCTTTCTACAACTTTGTGATGTAGTGGTATATTTGATGTGAAAATTTTAGTTAATTTTTTGGAGCTGTTAAATTAAATTTTAGTTTTAATTCAATTTGACGTTCTCTAAATTTTTGATCATTTTCATTTCCTTATTTGCAATTCTCCTTTCATTTCATTTTTTCATAGTTTTGTCAGGATGTTTGTCTGACTCATTGTCTGATCATAGTTCTAACCTTCCAAATTTGCAGATTTTCCTAATTTGTTCATTTTGTCATTTGAAATAATTTATGATCAAATTGCTGGTCATTTTATTCATTTTAACATTTTTTTTCTTGAATTGCAATAAATTCAGTTGGCTCTCTCTTAATACCAGTATTTTGATAGGCATTTCGCACTATCTTAATCTGGAATAGAATTGAATCTTTCGGTAAGCGGATCACTCTCTAAATTTGATAGCTAGCATTTGCGGTGCGAATACCACTAAAAAAGTGTACCAAAAAAATTATTTCCCAAATACAAAAATTCAAGCGATTTTGAGGGGTGAAATTGACCAAAACAGTCGCACTCAATATTTTGGATTTTGCGCCGCAAACACAAATTTTCATATGGACCATATGGACTGCAAATACGCACAAACTGCATTAAATTATCCGACTAGTAGGCATTGAAAAGCAGGTGATCTCAATGTTTTCTGTTAAACAAAAAAAAATTTTTTTAAAAAGAAAAGAAACCGGTGTCATGTTGAGCTCAAAAGTAATGATTTGTTTCTGATTTAACTAAATATTGTCTAAACTAAGATTGCGACCATGCTAACAGAAGTATTTAGATCTGAAATTGCAACTAATTTTTCGATTTATTCGACTAAAAATAATGCATGAAAATTGTTTAAATTGGGTCAATTTGATCTCTTCGCCGAATTTCTTCCAATAAGTTCCAATGCTGATTTTCTGATTTTTATCTAAAAAGTATTTACTTGCGTTCCTACGAATAATGTTGAACCAGTTAAGTTGCCTGTAAGTGACTCGAGCCAACTCGTGCATAATGACAAAGTCGTTGTGCTGTTGTGTCCTGTTGCGTTTCTCATCTGTGTGGTATGAAAATAGGCAATAATGGCGGCTGAAAATAATGTCAAACATCCAGCATCTCTTAGGTAAAAATCGTAAATTTAATTTTATCTTTACTTGTTTTTGTGAAAACCAGAAAAGAATTGAACTTTTAATGAATCCTTGTTGTTTTGCGAACAACGGTAAACCCGGGTCGAGGTTTGGCGGTTTAATTTTCGTAAGAAATGCGGTGAAATGCGGTGAAAAAAAATTTTCACCGCGTATTTCTTACATCTTTTTGCGGTGAATGCGGTGAATTGCGGTGAATTATTTATTTTCACCGCGTTCTCAGCATTCTTACAAAAAAGAAGCGTCACCACACGGGTTCGAACCTCTGCCCTCCTGCATGCCTTCCACTGCTTAGTCCACTCCGCCAACTGTCACGTACATCTTTGCAATTTATTGTGAATTTAAATCAGATTGGGTAACTTTTGGAAATCATATGCGGTGAATTTTTGTAAGAAATGCGGTGAATTTCGCGTTGAATTTTTGTAAGAAATGCGGTGAAATGTGGTGAATTATTTTTTATCACCGCATTCAACGCAATCACCGCATTTCTTACGAAAATTCACCGCATTCACCGCTTTTCTTATGAAAATTCACCAAAAAACCTCGACCCGGGAAGTATCGGTCTTTTTGCTTTATACCAGTTTAAGTTTAGTCAATTGATGCAACAAAATCCGTTTACTCAGATAATGAGTTTTGAACTTACGCTCTATTGCGATACAATGACAACCGCATTTACGCTCTATTGCGATACAATGACAACCGCATTTAAGTAAATAAAAAATATGACTCAATTAGGCTTTTTTTGCTCAAATCTTTTAGTTAAACCACACTTAGCCTGCACGCATATAACACGAGCTATTTTCACTTGGGCACACTAACTGAAACTTGAGAAACTTGACTCTAACTTCAAACTCGCCTTTAACTCTCAAAGTTTTTTCAGCTTTCTTTAGACCATAAAACTTTTTTCTGTTATTTTATAAGACAAAATAAGCTTTTTAAGCTGGCTTCTTTGTTAAAAATGAAAACAAATGCCGTTCTTATGCATATAATTTTTTTTTCATAAACCAGTTACAATTCACTTATACGAGAATCAACTCCATCGAGTAGGAATTATGATTAGCGGAGAAAAAAATTGTCAGAGCAAAAAACACGAAAAACAAAAATGTCTTATTATTTCTTGCGAACACCTTAGTTTTCTTTTGTTAACCACCATACATTACCTATAGTAATCTATTTTAATTTGAAAACATTTTTTGAAGCCTTTAATACTTTCTTAAATTTTACGCATAATTTTTATATCATCAAAATATTGGATTATTCAACAAATTATACTTAAGTATTAGTTGAAAAGAATGGAGATAAAGGCCAATAAGATTTGAAAATTTTTGGATTTGAAAATTTTTGTTTCTCGCCCTTTTGTAAATAAAATCAATCGAGTGGTTTCTCTGAACTCGTTTTGTTTTTGAGCAGTTGATTTTCCCAGCTGCTCTGTCTGACGGTTATTTCGGTTTGCTAATAATAGAATAAGAACTGTACCGCTTTGACATTTATTAATAACCAGAATTTGTAAAAACTTTATAGCAGATTCTAAACTTTGCTTAGCAGTTTTTTTGATAAGAAAAATCAACGTAGACTCAAATATCAGCATTTTTGGAAATGGTTAAACAGAGATACTGATTATTGGGTTTTAATCAATTTTCGTGAACAAACACCAAGATTGTTTTCGAATAAAGAATTCTTAAGGGGTAACAATGGATTTTGATATCAGTCTTCCCTTTCTGAATTTCAGAAGGTAATACTTAATTGCAATTTTTAATGACTAAATGAACATTCCAAAACCTTTGGTTTTTCTGCTCTCACTAGAATAATTTAGGAACTAAATTCTTGCAACTTCAGCAATTAAATAACGGAAACAAAATTTTTAATCAATTTCTGTCTTCCTTGGATGTTTGTTGAATAAGATGTGCCAGAATAAAATGTAACAATTGATTAACTCTGATATACCAACTCAGTAGCCTTATCTAGAAAATCGGATCAAGGTTGCAGTCTTTTGGCAGCCTTTTTCACGTATCGTGTGGCTCTTGCAACCAATTTTGTCGAAAAATATCTTTGAACTGGATCTGCTGTTCCACACAAAAATTGCAGAGTCTTGTTTTATTTAAGACTGAAAAATTGAACGTTATTTTTTTGACATAAAAATCTTGTAATCAAATGTTGCAAAAATACCTTTTATCATTCATTTTCTGTATCACAAGAACACTTTCGTCAATTTTAAAGCTATAAAGCTGAGAAATGGCTGAGTTTATAGCTGAACTGCCTAGGCTCATTTGAAGCGATGTTTAGCTTTTTTCTCTCCGCCCGTTTTTCCAGGTGTTTAAAACCCATTCATTTCGAAAATCCCCAAAAAATTCCAAATAAATTTCTGTTTTCTCGTTTGTCAAAATATTCGCATCTTAAGATTATCTCATATAATCAGAACATTTTATGGATTATGGCTTCTGAAATCTCAGCATACTGCTGCCGGCTAATTAATACATTCATTTTGTTTTAGAAAATTGAAGGCAGGGTTCAAAATTTAGAAAACGAAGTAATGATCATGAAAATGTTGTAAATCCAACTAGTGAAATAACTTCAGTCAAATCTTCAGTGCTTTGATATATAATATAAGAAGTTATAATACTTTTTTTCAAGCAAATCATTTTTAGAAACAGTGGTAAATAAGACAAAAAAATCTAAATACAGTTCTAATTTCATAAATTTAATTTACAAACTCGTAAAATATAGCACACTGACTGTTACAGGAATTAATTTGAAAAAAGTATTGTTTGCGAACTACAAATAAACAAGATTTTTTCGCAAAAAACAGAGACTGCATAGGGGTTCATGGTTGAACATAGGTCCATAGCTGTTTGCAAAATTTTTGAACTGTGCTGTCCTGAAATCTCTTTTTTGAAGAAATTCGAAAGATATTGTGCACTCCCACTTTTGGAACTGGAATTTTTGAAAAGCGAAGTAAAACAGCCAAAGTAAAATTTTTTAAATCTATTTTGCTTGAAGAATCAGTCTGGCTGAAATAAAGAAGATGATTTTTTCATCGGCAATTAACCACCGCATATATTTCATAAAAGTGCGTTGAATCAATTACCAAACATTTTGAAAACATGTCAATGCTATAACTTTAACACAAAATATAAAGGGGACTTTCAACGACGACTTGAGATCAGTTTCAGTCCACGTGCTTGTAATACTATTAAGTGTCCTTGATGATCTCATCTCCTCTTTCTCAATTTATCTTACCAGTAGCAGTGGGTGCAATTTATGGTAAATCCTTTATTCAATACGTTGTTAAATGCTCTATTCATATTTATGAAATTGGTTTTCCGGACTGTTTGCAATGTTGGCTAACAACTAAAATCTATTATTTTTGTGCACCAATACCATGTTTTAAAAGAATACATCTGGTATTTCATCACATCATTTCTTTAATTTTCTGTTCAATTTTTCGACATTTTCTATCTTAAAAGTATTAAATTCGAATTAAGCAAACAAAAAAAAGTTTATACGCCATTTTTTTGTAAATTTTTCATGTCAGTTCTTGCTGTAAGTAATATTCGCAGTTAACCTGGTAACTCTTGACATCGCAATAAAAATTCCAACAAGGAGGCTCGATAATGTTCCGACCTCGCTAATCCACATTTTTGGCATAATGGTCTAACAAATGAGGAACAGATAGAAAACCCCCCAAAAATTCAAGTATTTTTCAAAAAAAATGTCAATGAACAGAAAGATTGCCTCTGCAAACCAATTAATTAAGTGGATTAAAATATGCCGCATAAGATTGATGAGATCTGTCATTATCGAGAAAGCAAGTCAAAACGAAAAACAAAATCAAACAACAATAGCAAACAATAATTACATTCAAATATATATGTTCTTTTTTTAAAAAGACCTAAAAAGAATATCAAAATAGCGTCAGATAAAACTGAAAATAAACAAAATAAACTTTACTTGTACAATATATGTGACCAGTCCAAAATAAGGCTCGGCAACAATTAGAGTAAAAAGAATAAGAACGACAAAAAACTTTGCTTATAATTTTAAAAACAACAATTTTCAAAGTACTGAACACCACTAGTTATCAACTCAAAACATCCAACAGGTTTATGATCACATATGCTTCTATAGGAGGGCATTAAGACCTGTCATTATTCAATTTTTTTGCGGTTACGAACAGATCAACAAATAGAGACACCAAACAAAAAGGCAATTAAAACTTGCGAGAAGACGCTGTCGAGGCCGTAAAGCCATATTTGGTCTCTCAAAATATGTACCTCAAATTAATCAGACTAGATGACAAATAGAAAGAAAAGATGCAAAATTAGGAAATATTTCATGAAGTTTTTGAAAAATATTTTTTCAAAGTCATAAAAGCCATTAGCTAAAAAATGAAACAAAAATTAATTAGGAACGTTTTTTCATCCAGAGAAAGCCCTTAAGACCTGTAATTATACAATATATGTCTTTTTTCTACAGAAAATCAAATCTAGCCAAAAATCAAGCACTCTTTGATTTTTCATGAAATTAAATTAAAGAATTAAAATAATTTACTGGCTTCGACGCAAAAAAATACCAGTGTCGATCCAGTAAAGTCATGACGCATTCTTTTAAAGCATTAGATTTTGCACACTTACGCCCTCCCTCGACGCCAGTAATGTTATATCTGACCTCTAATTAACGAGACCCGGACACAAATAGACAATAAAATAACGAAAAGCGAAGTTAAAAAGGATTCCAAGGAGACCTGTGTCTCTTTCGTTTTCGAAAGCAATTGTTTTGTAAGCCATAAAAGGCATCTGTTTTCTACCAAAGCTTGAATATCAGCTCATCTATTCCTCCACCAAAAGCTTATGACACAAAAACCAAAGTCAAAACCACAGTCAATATCCAGGAAATACGAATGTAATACAAAATAAAAACGACAGTTAAAGACAAAAGTAAAAGCTTAAATTGAGTTCTTCGAGAAAGTAGTGTCGAAGCCCGTATAATTATAATCTATACCTTAGAAGATTGTGACAGGCTCAATTGTGTTTTAGTTTTAACGCCAAAATGTGATATGTTAGTTGTCAATAGTGTGATAACGTGACAGAACGATAAAAAACGTGAAAACATGCCTAAAAACAAAAGAAAACTGTGGAATCTAGTAGTATGAAAGCCAGAAAACCACAATTCAACGCGCAAAACCGCAAAAAAGATTTAATTCTAATTCATTTAGAAAAAAAACTTCTTTCTTTGCTGACAATAAGCTACAAGTTGACCAAATTAAGAGGAAAATGGTGGCGAAGTTCAATAAGCCATTGTTTATTTAAAAATCAATCAATTTGAAAGTCAAAACGACCCTTAGCTTTAAAGTATAAAAACTGGATATAAATTTGGAACTGCTTAGGAAGCCAACGGGACCTATCACCAGTTGGCTTTGATTCGATTGCTTCTGTTCTTTAATTAATATAAAAAAGATCGATCTTTTTTAAAAGACCTAGAGATTAGAATCCGAATTATTTTTGGATTGCAACAATCCGAGATTGGACCAAAACTAGATAATGTTCTGCATCCATTTAGGACACTGATTTGTTTCAATTGTTATAGATCTAAATAAATTGTTAGTAAAAAAATCAGAAATTAAATCTGCGTTTTTAATAATCATCGAGTAAAGTTTGCAAAAATCGTCAAAATTTTTATTACAGAGAAATCTCAATGGAAGTGGATGTACAACTGCCCCTTTTGAAGTTTACAAAGATTAGGTTAGTGGTTTTGGCTGCTTGCTTCCGGCAAATTTAATCAAAGTGGACTAAAGAAACAATTTGTGCTTTTTTTGATAAAAAGGCTGTATTTTGAAATATTTAGCCAAAATTTGAGTACAAAAATTTAATCAAAATAACATTTTTGTCTTTAAAAATAAAATCAATAACACTAAATACTATTGTTATCAATTTTACATATTCTAGCAAAATTGACGAAGTTTTAGGGAACAAATTCCGGAATATAAATAACGGAAATCGGTGTAATATTAACAAAAATTTAAACCTCGAGAACTCGCCCTAGAAAAGGAAATTATTAAAAACGTTTGTATTTCTATATTCTGCTCTGGATTGGCTTTTCAATGATACCACGCACAACTCTTTACGACACGATGAATATATCGATCGGTTAAAATTGACTGAACCAAAAACCCATTTGACCATTTGAGTATATAGTCCCCACTCAAGAGGGGCTGGAACAAAAAAAAATTTCAGAAAATTGCAATGATAATACATTAAATGAGTCTTATGTGCAAAACAGTGGTTTTTGCTCTTGATAATTTTTATCCTGAAAAATATGGCGAGTCCAGCGTCTTCCAATTTTTCGGTTATAGGACATAATTCCTTCTGGCAGAGGGAATTTTTTACAATATTGCGCCATAATATAAAACGTCTTATTTTGTCTTATAGTTTTTCAGGTTCATACCAAGTTTTCTTCAAAACTGACGGTGTTCTCAAATGTTTGCTGATTTTTTTGAGATTCAACACTTTTGAAAGAAAATCTCAGTCAATAAATAGTAACCGCACATGCAATGAAAAGCTGCCAACGAAAAATAACAACAAAAGGACGAAGTGATTTTTTTAGTAACCTGTACTGCAGACAATTTTCCGACAAGCTGTTACCAAAACCAGCCAATTGAAACCCCAATGTGGAATAAGGCTGCGGTGGAACTGTGAGTGCAGTTTCTGCTAAGCTGCTCAATACCACCAACAAATGAGCTAAAAAGTTTTTAAAACAGATGAAAGCAAAGTTTGAACTTTGTTGTTATTTTCCTGAAACATTTTGACAAAACACAAAAGAGTAAACTAACCTCTCAAAAAAATTGCCACAAAATTTTTCATGATGACAGATAATCTTACAAAAAATGAAATCAATTTGTATTAGTCTTGATCAGTTTTGTTTGTTAATATTTGTTTGTTTACTAGTATTGCGAGGGCAATTAATTGTTTGACGGATCAACTATTTGTTTGAAGTTCTCAAAATGATCTTGCAACCAATTACGAATACCATATGCTCATTTAAATTCGAGTCTACAATTCAATAAACACCATTCAAAAATCATACATTAAAGTCATTCAAAAGCCAGAGCTCGGATCTTTTCATTTTATTTTTTTTCTGTAGAACATCAACACATCAATGATATATCCCGACAGCGTTGAATCGGAATCTCTTCTGCGATTAACTATTCCCTCAACTTGAGAAAAAAAAATAATTGGTCCATCATTTTTTCAAAATGGGAGAATGTATATGCAAGGCTGGCTTTTTTTCTTCAGTCAAATTTTCACTTTTTGATTACGCATCGTAGAGAAATAAAGAAAAACACCATTTTGTAGCCCTCGGGAGGGGGGGGGGGGACGGAACAATCAATTTGTAGTAAATTTAGATCGGTTAAATGGAATATTGTCACCAGTAGTTCTTTAGAGTTTCAAGCATGAAAACTGATAACTTAAACTAATTGACCAAAAATTTCTAGAAAATTAAATTATTTTGTTTTTTTTCACAAGTTTTGTTTCAAAAAATTATTTCATCCGTCTCTCAATTTCCTGGTGGTCAATTTTTTTCACTGCATTTTTGAAAAAATGGAGACATTCAGCAACCGGTTTCGTGAAATTATCATTAAGTTAACCAAATGCATTTTTGGAAAGTAATGTTGAAAACCTTCTCTTGTCTTTGTTTATTTGTATTTTTTTTAATTTTCGCAGGAGATCGTTCGAACAAGTGTTGCCTATTAAAAAGAAAAATTGGCGAGTTAGAGGGCTCATGGGTCGCCAGGTTGAAAAAATTTTATTTCAATTTTCAATTTCTTTTGATAATTACAATAAAATTATTTTTCTTTTTTCTGTATCTTGAAATTGCTCTTAGCTCTGATCTTTCACCGTCCTTTATTGCTAAAAGAAGAACGATCTAGTATGTTAATGTTGAAACTCCTCATATGTGAAACAAAGAGTTTAGTGAATGAAAAGCATAAAACTTACTTTTTTCAGTTCGCATTTTTTAATTTCCTCATTTCTTTTAAAATACTCTTAAAAGTGGAATATCAGCTCCACAAATGTTACTGCTCCAAAAAATGGAAAACAACTCTAGCAATCTAAGATTTCAAGAGTATTTTTACAAAATCAACGGTAAGAAAATTTCATGTTGCAATCGATCGAAAAACAAGGCCAAATAAAATTTATGGTTTACACCAATCTAGTAATTGTGCTTATCATTTAGGTATTGTAACTTGTCACCAGGGCAATCTGTAGCGAAAGTAAATTTTAAATGTTTTTTTTTTCGCACAGATTGGGACTATAATAAAATCCTTTTTAAATTTTAAAATCAACTCAATGAATTCCTTGATCACTTTTACTGAGCATGACATTGAACAAGAAACTCAGCCTGATATTGCCTCTTTTCTGTTTCTAAAATTGTTTCAAGGTTTCTGTTGAACCCAGAAACTTACCATAAAGTTAGTTTTCTTTTCCACGGGTTGAGATTTGTAGATGAAAAGCTATTGTGCAACAATCCGAACGCGTCAATGTTTTGGAATCCTTTACCACTGAAAAACTTATATAGATCAGTAGAATTGTGTTTGTTTGTGTATCTTTCATTTCAGATTGGGTCCCTGATGGAATGAAGTATGAGGATGAACGCGAAATAGAGGTCGTTGTGTGTTCAAGATTACATAACTGGAAAAGATGAAAAAGGCACAAAAGCGAATGATGAACGCACAAATATCTTTTAGCTCTTTTCTCCTAGGAAAGTCTGGACATCTTTCCGTCTGGCGACTAAATCTCAATTTGCGACATGGAAAATTGTCTCAATATAAGGGTAACCAAAAATGCAGGTTAATACAGGTGCAGATAGCACAGTGATATCATCTAAAAATCGACCCAGCTTGGTAAACTTCAAAAATATGTTAAAACAAGATATCTTGAAGCTTATGACGGCCAAAATTGACGCTTCTGGATTGCTCACTTGGGCTGTTGAGTGGAACCGGAGCAAAGACACTCAAACTAACCAGCACTGTGCAATCATTCTCAATATGACTTTATCACTACTGAACATTTGTCTGCCATGAAGGGCGACAAAACTCATGTGAGGTTAATATCAAGATCACGGCCTATGTTGTACAATTTAAGGAGAATACCTCTACTTCTTCACGACAGGTTCACAGAGAAGCTAGAACATATGGTCGAGCAGCTAATCCCGGAGCCCTTGCAGGCAGGAGGATAACCAACTCAATCATCAATTGGTGGCCTAGAATGAAGAGTGTAGTACTGAGACCTTGAGCGAACTTGAATAGGCCTATCAATGGCTATCTCATGGAGAAATTTTTCCCAATACCAGACATGGCGAGGATGCATCACAACCTTCAATGGGTCCTTATACGTTGGCAAAAGCGACTTCTCAAGTGGGTTTCATCAAATTGAAGTCGAGGAAGAATAAAAAGACATCTAAACAAACATAATTTCTCACGAACTTTTGCCTAGGACTTCAAGGATTGCAAAGTTTTTCCTCAATTGTCCTGATTTGCATCAAATCAATGGTCAATGCGATCAAGGGTGTTTTTATTGACGCTGTACTGGTCTATGGAACAAGCGAA
Source organism: Convolutriloba macropyga (assembly GCF_964194025.1). Lineage (NCBI taxonomy): Eukaryota > Metazoa > Xenacoelomorpha > Acoela > Convolutidae > Convolutriloba > Convolutriloba macropyga. The sequence goes on from NC_134479.1 coordinate 27,009,451, forward strand.
GACTTTTTCGATGAATGCTTGCAGCCAGGAGCACCTTTTGCAGTGAAGCAGGCACTTCAAGCGCGGAGACCCAATCCCAACTGTTCATTTGGAGTTTTTCCGAAAAAGCAATAATGACACATAACAACACTTCAAAGACGAGGGGAAAAATTTTAATTGAAAATTTTTTCTGTGACCAAGGGTCAATCTCCCAGTAATAGCGGATTGTGACTGGAGTGATTGCAACCTATTCGAGGCCAATGAATATACGAATGCATTCCTGCAACCTTTAGCATTAAAGAAATTTTGATACACATCCTTCATACAGAAAGGAAAATCGACTCAACTATCCTTGTGAACGACAGTCAGAGAGCTAGACAAGATGAAAGAAAGTGAAAACTGAATCAACAGAGGAGAAAACCACATCTCAATAAGAACCAGTCGTTTGGAACAAAGATACGGGTTCTTCAAATCAAGAAGAATCTCCTGCAAAAACATTAGGACCAGAGCAACTACAATTGGAATCACCAGAGCCCTAAGAAACATCATCAAGATACCAAAAGCAATCAGATAGATTTTGAGCTTGTGTACATACATAAAATTGAGTAAGTTTGTCGGTGAATGCAGTGAATTTGTGTAAAATTTACGCTAAGTTGGACGCAAAGTTAAGTAAGATCTACGTTAGAATCAACGCAAAATAATAAACGACCTACGCAAATTCAATGCAAAATTAGGTAAGATCAACGGTAATTTCAACGCAAAATTATAATCAAGCTATGTTAAATTCATTGCAGAATTTTGTAACATCTACGCTTGGCAACGCAAAGTTTTGAATTACTGTCGGTGATTGCGTTGAATTTACGTAATATCTACGCTAAAATCGACGCAAAATTATGTTAGTTCGACGCTAGATCTAGGCTAATTTCAACGCAAAATTACGTAATATCTACGCTTAAAAGTGCAAAATAATGTAAGATTGTTGGTGAGTGCTTTGAATTTATGTTAAGTCTACGCTAAATTCATTGCGAAATTAAGTAAGATCTACGCTAAACTCAATGCAAACTGATCTAATATCTACGCTAAATTCAACGCAAACTTATTTGAGATCAACGCTAAATTCAACACAAAATTATGTAAGGTAAACGCTTAAAACGCAAAATTATAGCGGAGAATGCGTTCAATTTTTGTAAGATCTACGCTTGAGTGTATATCCTTCATATATTCAACGCATTGAGCTCCAATGTTAAATAAATTTTGGTTTTTTAGCGGTGACATCTCAACCAAGATAGTAATCAGAAATTTTCGATAAAGATTCATTTTCTATAGCAACTTCTTGCCAAAATATCGTATAATATAGGGCAAGTTATCTTTAATATTTTGAAATAATTAATTAATTACTTAATTATTCATGATTTCAAAAACTCTTTCCTTTTTTTAAAGTACTGATTAAAGGTACATTTATTTACAAATTAACAGGGGATGCGATACTGAAGAATGTTATTTCAAATGTTTAATCTGAGTCCCAAAAAGTTATTCTGAGTTTCAAAGGTTATTTCGAAGTTATTCACAGTGAGAAGGATGATCTTGACAAATATAGTTTATTTTGAACCAATCGAAAGTTACAAAATTGACCACAGAGACTAGCGGCATCTCATACACGAAGTGACTGTCGACTCCGTACGGAAAAATTATGAAAGGCTGACTCCTAATCAAACCTCCTCCAAGCCGTATGCTGGAATCGGATCCGAATCCAAGTCGTTCAATTACGTTTGCGCAAATGGACTCATTGTATCGACCCTAAAACAATTCTCCAGTAATAGTACCTCGGTTTTTTGAGAACAGGAACGTTTTGTACAATGATCACTCAACTATCTTGGAGCCCAACTAGTTGGCAGAAATCTTTTGAATTTTTGTATGGAGCTTATCAAAATATCGTGTTCTGCATTTCTGCTAGGCTGCACAGTGAGGGTACTCTGTCGCCCTAAAAATGGATAAAATATAATCAACCAAATGGTTTTAATTGTTGAAGAAAGCTCTATATTGTTATAATGCTGATCCAACCCCCTGTGCAACTCTTGTACGCAGTTTCAAATTAGATTGTCACTTACGTGGCCAATTTCTGAAAAATCAAATATCCAGACTCTATTCTATCGGGCTTCTTCACGACGCGTATTTTAGGAAGTTTATTTTATTTAAGAGTTGTAAGCGTGTGTGGTATCTAGTTACAGTATCTAGTTACCAAAATGAAAGAAAGCCTTATTGGCGACTATTTTCAGAATGGCCCTCTTCGATACAAATTGTGGATTAAGAAGACAATTAGTGGTGGTTTTGCAATTACCAATAGCATTGTTCATCAGATTAATTTTTTTCAGCAACTAAATATAACCCGTAACTAAAAATAAATTTCTTGTTTTTTGAATTAGAAAACTTCCCTGGTTGACCCCATAATTCAAAAAGTTATAAAATTACAACTTCATATTATGGCGTCTATGAAAAGTTGTAGTCATAGAACTTTCATAAAAGGGAGTTCAATGAAATTAAATTTTTATTAAAATTTTTATACATCATGAAAAGGAGGGAAAAAACTGTTTTCCCTTGAAATATGAGAAGCTCATGAGGTCTCACGAAAAAAAACCAAGACTCTTTAAATGCCTCCTTTCTGTTGTTATGGAAAAGTAGAAACCATAGAACTTCCATTTTATTGAAAAGTTTCAGTCATATAACGTCCATTTATGGAAAAGTTTAGTCATAGAATTTTCATTTATGGCAAATTTATAGTTCTACCAATCTTTTGAAACTTTTTTGAATTATGAAGTCAATGGTCCATAATATGAAAGTTCTATGATTAAAACTTTTGGTCAACCCGGGTTGACAAAGAAACAAATTTTTCCGTACTAAAAAAATAAAGTACGTAATAAATATAACCTTGTGTTTTGGAACTGAGAAGTGTTCACGTTGTAGCAGTTTCCTGAACCTAAAAACCTGATTATCTAAATTCGCTTTCTTGGGTACTTCAAAAAATTTCCACTGCCTGCTGCTAAATTCTATTCAAATATTCCTTTTTGATATTGAAACATCAATATCCAGAAAGTGCACAATTCTGTTCTTAGGAGCTCTGGGGTGGCAGTCAGCCTGACTATCTAAAGTGTACCTTGACTCAACTAATTTTGCTAAATTAAGTCGGTCCGAACTTTAAAGTGCTGCGAATCATTACGTTCTTTATATTAAATATCTAAAATTTCCGAAAATCTGATCACTAATTTCGACTTTGACTTCAAGCGTATGTTCAATTCCCTTTTGTCAACTCAATGTGTTTTAGCTGAGTAATTTTTTTTGTTTAAGATATACCTATCGTTTTCTACAAAAACGTTAGAACCCAAAGAGATCTTGTCGCCAGCAAAGTTCATCTACATATAAGTAAACTTTAATATATTTCCAGGTGTTTACATAAATCAAGCAGCAAAACTAACGCTTAAATCACATAATCTTTCCGCTTATCAATTTTCTTGCATAGTAAACACCCCGATAACAAAACGTACTAAAAACAATGATATACAATTAATTGCATTATTTGTTTGTTTCGTCACCCAAACAAAAATCAAGACCCATTGAGTTCCATTAATTTAATTTTTAAAAACGTTTTGCGAACTTATGTAGATCACAACAAGACGTTACAGCAGTTTCACTTGTCAGTGATTTGGTTGAATAAGATGAATAACAAAATCATAGACAAATCTGATGAGAGAAAATCTTGAAGGAAATTTATTAAAATTTAAATATCAGTTAAGAAAAATAAACTTGTTTTATCAGCAATGTTTTCTCGAGATTATCTGCCTAATAAATATCTTAGGTCAAAACGTTTCTGGCATAGAAAAACCAAACAAGTTCCAGCTAATCATTATTTTTGATTCAGATACAATTTTTTCTAGCATTTTATCCGAAGAGAATTTAAAAAAGTGCTTCTAACTTTCCATCATCATCATCATATGAAATAAGAAACGTAGCAATAATTGAAATCGAGCCAGTTTGGGGTAGCCGAAGTTAGGGAATTCTGATCAGACCATTTGTTGAGTAGAATATTGGGCATTAGCCAACGACCCCAGTCACACAATATCACACAATTATCTGGACAATGGTCTAACAAAGATCTGATCAGCAGCAGAGTCCTGGAAGTGGGCTAATAAGTATTCAGTAAATGAGCTTACATGTGCACTATCATTTGCACAGCAGAAATTTTCTAATACAGTAATAAATTGACAAAAATAAAAAGTTTAGATACAGAAACAAATTTCTCCGTTTAGAGTTGAAGAACTTCTTGCTTTTTAAATTAGAAAACAGAAACAAATATTTCTGTACTAAAAGAAACAAACTTTGTAATAAATATTATCTTGTGATTTGGAACTGAGAAGTGTTCACGTTGTAGCAGTTCCCTGAACCTGAAAACCATATTGCTTATGGTCTGTCTCGTCAAAAGGGAAAGGTCTGGACAATGGTCCAACCGGAGGGTTCTGGTTGCCCAATTTCTTGGATGGTGCATTGACCATAGGTGTACATGTGTACATGCTGTCGAATTGTTCATGTGTCTGCTTATTGGGTAAAGTCTGGAACATTATGTGATCATAAAGTTTGAGAATGTACGATCAGAGATCAAAGATTGACCAACAATTTCATCTGAAACAAACTGGGTGGCACCTATGTTGCACAAAATGGTCTGATTAGAGGTGTATTGGGTCTGAGATGCCCTGACCTGAAGTGTATTGGGCTGTAACATCATTCTATGAAATAGTAGGCCTCAATTTAACTTCACTATTCTGTTGCCATAAATTATGAATTTGAATAATTAATTCTTATTCTAAGCAAAAGTTTTTAGTAGTGTTTTTGAGACCTCGGCATTAAATACATAAGTTGACTCACCCAAATAAGGTTTAAATGCTTGTTGTCATTATTGCTGTAGTCGTTCATTTTGTTCATGTATTCACGTGGCGACAAGCCTTTCGTCTGTCCTTCAAACATGTACGTACGGGCTTGGTATTGACAGCACTGACCTAAGCAAAGAAAAGTTTATTTTACTATTTCATCAATACTTTCACAATTTTCCTGGGTAACTTTAGAAAACGTCCCACTCTTTAACAATTTATCAAATGGAACGTTGCAATTTTGCCATGTCCACCTTCAACCATGTTGACGACAGCCAGAAAGGTAACGACAACTATTAAGTGAGAAGTCATTGATCACACTTTTGTTGGCTCGTTTATGTAAGATTGATCATGTTTCACGTTTTTATGATGTTTATAAGATATATGCCAAAATTTTTAACAAAGTTTGCTCTACGCATAATCTTTTTTGTTCCTACCCCACCTTAGGAAGAACTATATGCTCAAATGGGTGTTGTTGGTCGATATATTAATCGAAGAGAGTTGTGAGTGGTATCATTAGAAAGCCCGTAAAGAGTAGACTATGAAAATGAAAAGATGTCTTTGAATTTCGTTTTTTTTTTCAAAAGTTTATAACAAAGTTGAAAACTGGGTGATCCCTTGGCTAAGGTTGTTAGTGAAAGCGTTATTGGTTGTACATTAAAACGATAGTGAAGTGTTGCTGAACTGTTTGCATTGAGATCACTATTATTTTGCGTAATTTATTAGGTTCAATCGATTTTATGAAACATGGCTACAATTAATTTCAGTAGCTCACTGTCCAATTTGGCCGAAAGTACAAACCTATAAATTACTGACATATACTTTGTTTAATCAGATAAATGTACATTTTATTTCTGCATTCTATTAGCATTTAAAATATTTTGGATTATAGCTAATTTAATAGATTCTTATTCAGAAAGCATCATTTCATCTGGTATAAAAAAGTTTTTGTTTATATTGTATATTGCAAATAGTTGCAACAATTACTTGTTTTCAATAGAGACCCAGTGATTTCAATAACTGGGTTGTAATTGTGTTCTTTTTGTTGGTTTTTACAATCAGAAATAATTCGGATGTGTTGGGGTACTATCTCCTTTAAAATCCTTCCAGACACTATGCATTTTATCCTATTTGCAGACAAATCGATTTCAATATAGAAGTTCAAACAATGAAAGACCCCAGAAACGATGAGACAGACTAAGCCAAATGAAAAAATATGTTTTTCGCAAAAAGCTCATGATTTTTATGGCCGGAGGAAGCTTTCGTAAGTTTTAAAAAGTTCAGCACTTTTGCCTGCATTTGCTGATCTCGTTGTATTGCTATGACTTAGTTTCATCGATCAAAGGTTCAATTTACTATCTGACAAAGCATAAATGAGGATATCTAATGACATCAGTTGATAACTAATGGCTCTTATGGCTATTACTACACTTATTTTCAAAAAATTTTCAAAAAAACAAATAACCAAAGATTTTCAAGTTTTCCAGCTGTTTTTGGTCTTTTTTTCCGTTTAGTGTCCTAAATAACGGGTCTTGTCTTCTTTCGAGTGCGAATAATTATTAACTGTTTTAGTTTTGATGTTTTAACTGATGGTTTTAAAATTTTGCCACTACGAGTTACTTGTATGTTTTCCTATATTTGTGGTCATTTTTGGTCTCATCATTACATTAACACATTTTTTGTTGACAAACTCATATTGATTGATTAGTTTGTTTTTGCCTCTAATTGATGTTTTCTCGTTCTTTTTCGAATTTATCCGAATAATGAAAGGTCTCGATGGCTTTGTATGAAGGCAAAAAACATTTATTATCTTGAGTTGAAAACTAATGGTTTTAGTTGCTTTGATTTCGTCTATAAAAGATTCAATGTAATTTTGAATTTTATTTTTGTTCTTTTGCTTCTGAAGTTTACAGGTGTCATTCTTTTTTTGTGAAGCAGACAATAATTTCTATTTGTTATGCTTTTCAACCAATGTTGTAATTACTTTGACACTAAGAATTTACATAATTTTAAAAAAAGTTTTTAGCTTTGCCAATATTTGTGGTTTTGTTATCCTTTAGCCAGGACCATTCAGAAATGAGCTCTATTGATGTCCAAACCAAGCTTAAAAGCTAAAATGATTCAACACTGTGTTTCTGTAAACTTTTTATAGATTTTTGGAATCGTGCTTTCATTTTTAGTTTTTTCGTAGTTTTATGAATTATTTTCGCTTAAAACAAATGCCAAAGTCTCGTTATTGACAGATCCGCCTGGCTTCTTAGGAAACTGCATGTGAAATTATTCAGTACTTTTTAGTTGAAAGCTTATGGTTGCTATGTCTTTTGAAGCTATTTGCTGTCAGAAAGTTCTACGGATTTCTGAATTTTGCCTCTTTTCCCCCCTTGTTGATCGATTGATTCTACTTTTCAATTTTTATTTTTAATTTTTTTCTAAAAGTTTTCAAAAGTTGATTTTGTGTTTTGCTCGTTTTTAATGCTTTTTGCTTCTTTTTTGTTTTTCATTGTTTCATACTCTCATTGTTTCTTGATCTTATCTGCCCCTAATTCGGTAGTTTTTCTTTCCTTCAGCGGTTTCCATTTAAAACGCTATTTTAATCATAGAACAACTTTCTTCGAACAGCATATAAAATCGAGAGAGCTTTCTATCTCCTCCTCATTTGATAAACTTTTAGGTCATAATTCTAATAACCGCAGTCGGAGCGCGGCCCACTTGTTTAACGTACTATGTAAGGCACTTAAAAGACTTTAATTAGATTTAATAGATTTTTGCCAGATTCTTGCAATTTTTTGCAGTATAGCTAAAGTTAATATTTGGTCAAAACTTCGAGCATTAAAAAGTAAAAAGTCAAATTATCGTTGATTCCTTGCTGAATCACGTTTGAATTTTTCTGGATGCCTCTTGACTCAATGCAGGAAATTTTTAAAATGAGCGCGTTCTTCTAATTTCTTTTCTATTGAGAAAAAATGAAGAACTATATAAAACGTTTTTGTTCTGGACATCTGATTTTGCGGCCTATCTTTTTCCAGTAGGTCTGGCTTTTTCACGCTTCATGTATATGATTTTCATAATTCTAAAAAAAATATTGTAATAATAATGATTTTAAAAAATATTATATTATTATAATAAATTTGAAACCAAATGTCGTTCCTGCAGAACCATTCCTTGAATTGAATGAGAGCAAAAAACGTTATGAAAACTGAATTTTAAGTAAAAGGGTGCCTTGAGGGCATATCATTGAGGACACAAAAACAGAGTTTGAATTTGCTCAAAATTTCAATATATTTTTTTCATTTCATGAGGCAAGGAGTGCGTACTCAAACTTGAACGTTGCAAGATGACGAATTGTTAAAGTGATTGCTTAAATTGCTTAAATGTTCGGGTTCACTTTTTCTGCCACGCATTTGTGTATTTTTAATTAAAATTGAAAACAATATTCGTTTTGGCTGCAAGAATGCGTTTAACTTACTATTCAATTATGACTCGACTTTAATCATTATATGTAAACGATAGCTAGGAATCCTTTGTGTAACATTTGCGAAATTGTGTGAAAATCTGAGAGAATACCCGATGTCATACCCACCAATTATTTCTCCTCGATGTTTTTGTTCAAAAATCCGGTTGCAAATTGAAAAAATATTCCTACGGGAACGATTTGATTTTATGTTTGGCTGTGAAAGTTTCATGTGAAGTCCACGAGCTACTCAGGCATGGCCATTGTCAGTCAGTCATGGCCGAATGAACCATTTTCACATGTTAAACGTGGCAATTTTTATCTTATTTATTAAACTATCCCCGGTTGGAAGGCTGATCGATATTCAGGAGCAGTTACCACTGCGCAGCACGGTCTTGCAGATATCTCGCCCAAAGAGTGGAACTATTGAGGGTAGTATGTGGTTCTTTGTGTGACTGTCTCTGTGTGCCTGTGCGTGTGTGTTTATATGTGTTTATATGTGGATGTGTGTGTGTGTGTGTGTGTGTGTGTGGGGGGGGGGATTGAGGAACTCATGACTATATATGTATCTATGTATGTGTGTGACGTCTTCGCTGTGTAAATATCTGTGTGAAAGGTTTTTTTGTTCTGGTTACCTTTTCAATTGATATTGAACTTGGAGGCAATTATTTTAAACATTTATGTCCTCTTTAAAGGCATTTTTTTGGACTGTTTTCTTCTAGAGTATTCTGTCAATGTCACTTATCGAGTGACTTCTCCACGCTTGACAGTTTGATGCTTTTGACTGAATTGAGCTGTGTTCGCCCCTAAATTAGTTCGTTTGCTAAAAATGAAAGCGATTGTGATAGCTGGCGGTACATTGCCCGTACAGCGTAGTGGTAAATGTCCTTAACTCTATACCAAGGGGTTGATGTGTTCTTAAGCCCTCTCTTGCCTGACGTTTTTGCATCATAAGGTTCTCTTGCCTATGTCCCTCTTTTGAAATGTTTGGTTTGGTCTCTTAGATTGCCACTTTTATTTTAATTCAAGGGTGATTCATATGGTTGAGTAGTGGTTTTTGCTTTTTTTTTTAAAAATTTGCTCTAACATAAATTTTCAAGCAATGTCTGTAGCTTTCATATTTTTCAACTTTTCCCAATCTTATCTCGTTCTGCTCTGTTTTCCCCACTATTTCTTTATTTTTTCAATCTCGTTATCCCTTTCTCTCTCCTTTTTTTCGTCCCTCATTCTCTCTATCTAGCCTCATTTTTTTGTATTTCAACAATCTTCTCTCACTCTTGATTTAATCTTTCTTTTAATCTTTCAGTTTTCTGTATTCTCTCTATCTCTTTTTTCTCTAGTTTATATCGTATTGCTATAACTTCTCTCTTCGCTTTTTTCTCTCGCTCTCTTGTTTGCCCTCTTCTCTCTCCTCTCTTTTCCCCTCTTTTCTCTCTCTCTCTCTATATCTCTGTCTCCTGTTTCGGAAATTTATTTCTCTCTTTTTCTCGTTTTCCTCTGTTTTTTTCCTCTGTTTTTTTCCTCTTCATTATCGTCTTTCAGTATCTCTCTTCTGTTGTTTTCATTCTCTTCTCTTCTCCCTCCCTCCCTCTCTCTCTCTCTCTCTCTCTCTCTCTCTCTCTCTCTGCCGCCCTTTATCTTACCACTGTTTCTGCCTTCTTCTCTTGGCAATTGTTTGTTCCCCTAAATTTAACTTTTTACACTGCTTTTATTTTTAGGCGTATATCAGTTATTTAATCCTTAAACAGGCATCCTTGTAATGGTTTTACCTGCCTGCTAGTTAGATCAGAATTTATCTCACAGACCTATTGCTACGGCGAACAGTCGTATGGCTCTTCAAAGAATTGGCTATATATATATATATATATATATATATATAAATATTAGGTTTTTTTGCCATTGGGCATTTTGTCCTGACAGCCCATGAAATATGTTTATATGTCAATGATAGATCACTTTTAACAATGGGATCTCACTTGCGTTGGTGTGAATAATGTTGAACCAATTCAATTGTCGGTAACTTAAGCCTGCCAAAAGACGCATCACTGCAAAGTCGTTGTTCTGAGGAGACCGTTCGTGTCGGTCGTCTGTAAGCCACGAGAATAGACAGTAATAACGACTGAAATGTCAGAATAATGACTCGGTATAACTTCAGCCAGGATTTTTGAAAAAAAAGAATTGAAAACTCTCCGTGAACTGTTTCCTATAAGTTTGTTCTAGGGGGAAAAGGAAACAGGATTCATCTTTGATAATGGGAAACTTGTCTTTTCACTCTTTCGACTATACTTGTAACAACAACCTTTACAGCTTGTTCCTACTCCTGTGGCAATCCATTATCATAAATGGGAAACCAGCTGGATCTTCTACGTCTGTGCCCCCTTCCCCATCTTAGTGGGTGCATATTATTTGCACTCCCCCCCCCCCCGCCCCCCGACGCACATGCCATATTTTTACATAATGATTTGCTATGTAACGATAAGTGCTCTGAAAATGGGGGGTACATAAAGTACGGGGGGGGGGTGTCAGAAAGGGGGAAAATCCAAAATGTTTATGAGCGAAAAAATTCTTCTAGGGGTTTGGTTGTATAAAATGAATTGATTTTTTAAAAACCGAAATCAATTTTTGATAGCTTCCGTAACGTAAATTTTGAGCTAACCTAAAATGCATGCAGTTTTTTGAAAGACCATCGCCATATCCAGCCAATTGAAAACTCAACGTGAAGAATGGCTCTGATGGGAAGGTCAGTGCTGCGGTCGGTGTACTCAAGTGCAGCAAATGAAACCCCTGAACGGCTGCAAAAATTGATAGCTTTTGAGAAGTTATTTAAGCTGCAGAGAGAAAAATTAGTCCCGAATTGCAATCCAAAGAAAAAAGCGAACTAGTGACCTCACAATCATCATTAAGACAACAACTTAATCCTGGTTTCATCAGAGCAGAAGAACTAGTTAAAAGAAGAAATGTATTCTTTTCCAATTGTTTGGCGTGGACATAAAACGGCGTTGCTGTATACTGAAAACTTTGTACATAGCACATTATACTTTCCCGTACCGAACCCCCAGAGCCCATCAGGCCTGATTCAGAGATTTTCCAGAGGCCAAGTCTTGGCAGAGAGATGCCAAGACTTGGGTAGCGGAGCCAAGACTTGAGACATCTCTGGGCAGAGAGAGGCCAAGACTTGGGTTTTTCTGGGCAGCGCAGACCCCAAGTCTTGGGTTTCTCTGAGCAGAGTTAAGGTTGACATCATGAGGATCCGAAGTTTTTATTTAATAAGGGCAACTTTTTTTTTATAAATTTGGTGCCCAATTAAACGTTTTCTGTCAAAAAAAACCATTTGCAGGTGAAATTCGTGAACTTCACCCCAAGACTTGGGGCCTCTCTGGGCAGAGAAAATCCAAGTTTTGGGTTTCTCTGCCAAGTCTTAGAATCGGTTTCTTCTCTTGACGTTCACTGATATACAAAATATCCCCATGATAGAAGCAAAAACAGAGTATTTGTTTCCAAATAGGACCCATGCTTATGTATTAGGTCTCAAAAAAAAACTAACTGCAAACTGAAGTTCAAAAAAAACGTATGCGGATTAACTGGATCAAATTACCGTGTGGACTTTTTTAAACAATAAACAGTCCTTAAAACTTACACAGCTGATAAATGGATCCTAAAACTTAAGCCAAAAGTTATTAAGAAACTAACGAAACGAAAAGATTATTTTAATTCATTCGCGGTCGGTTAAATTAATTCTGTTCTAATTTCTGTAAAAAGATATTTTTGAAACTTTGTCACCTTTAAGAATTCAGCAAAGATTTTTGTTGCATATCTTCTCCTCTGAGCTTTTGTGTTTTGTGTATCAACGGTTGGGGAATTATAAGCTCAGTGTCATTTGGTTCCTAATGTAGAGAGAAGCACATTTTTTAATTTCACAGATTGTTAAGTAGTTCAATCTCTCAATATTGATAATTTTTGCAGTCATTGTTATAAATGAAGAAGAAAAACGCTAAGTTCTGAAAAACCAATGAGAGAATCACCACTGAAAAATTCATGGTCAGATTGGATCAATGCTTACATTTTACGTCCCAAAAAAATTAGCTGAAAACTGAAGTTAACAAAACAATTGCGGATTAACTGGATCAAATTACCTTATGGACTTTTTTAAACAAGAATTTTTGACATAGCTTGCTTAGGAGAAAAGTTAGATTTTCCAAGATTTTTTCGTTTTTTTTTAAAATGTATTTTTAAAATATATATATTTTTCAAACTAGTCAAGGAGTTGTTCATATCGAGCGTTACTACAAATCGAAGTTCCGCTATATCCTTATAATTCAATTCATTTTTTTGCTTTAGCATGTTGTTTTTTTATATATATGTAATGTTCGGTATTGTATTGGTTTTTTTTAGCTATAGCTCTTCATTTCTCCAACAGTGAGTATTGAATTTGTATTTTTAAGGACCTCTTTGGCCTTGAAAAGGTGACCATACTTTACCAAGAGCCACGAACATAGTTTAAATAGCATTCATAATCATAATTGGTGCTTTATTTGAACATTAGGGTACTCAAAATTATGTTAAAAGTGCCCATGAACCTAGAAAATGCACCGTTCTAACCCTCTGTCCAGAAAAAATCAAGTCTTGGATCCTTTCTGCCAAGAGAAATCCCAGTTTTGTGTCTTGCCCGCCAAGAGGTCACCAAGTCTTGGTTGTACTCTGCACAGAGTTACCCAAGATTGGACCTTCCTCTTGGCAGAGAGACCCAAGACTTGGGATTTCTCTGGGCAGAGACCCCCAAGTCTTGATTTTTCTCTGTCAATAGAAGCCTCAGAGATCGACTCTTGAGTGTTCTTTTAGCAGCCTTGTATTTGACATGATCAGACTCTGAATCAGGCCTGGGACCTTGCCTGATTTTTTTCTGAATCAGGCCTGATGGTCTCTGGAGGCTCAGTACGGGTTAGCATTAAAAAAGACAAAACTTTGTTTAGAAATACACAAATCAACCTTAAAAAAACGAAACAAAAAGGACAACAAACGAAAGACTAAGTAAGAAAATCAAGCAACTGTTTTGAGCTAAATGGCGTCTAAGCATGATAACTGTTAGCTGCTAAAACAATAAAGGGATCACATTGTGTTTCAACAAAAAATTGATCAAACACTTTTTTAGTTTTAGTAGGACAAAGAGGCTTGGTAATGTGCGTTTGCACCCCGCTCATCTGCATTTTTGTCATAAAAGTCTACCAATTGAGGAACAGATAAATAAACCCCCAAAAATTCAAGTATTTTTAAAAAAAAGTGGCTGAACAAAATGATCGCCTCCAACGCAAATAACTCAGTGGAGTAGAAAACATCAACTCAGATTCATGAGATTAGCCATTATTAAGAAAGCAAGTGAAAACGAACAACAAAATCAAGCAAAATTATCAACAAACATTAATTACATCCAACACTTTATGTCCATTGTTTTGTTTTAAAAAAAACCTATTAATAAGGTCCAAATAGCGTCTGAGAAAACTGCAACTAGACAAAAAATTTTTCCTTTACTAGAAAAGATATGGGACCCCTCCGTAATAATCCTCGGTAAATATTACACAAAAGAACAGAAAAACACCAAAGTTAAAAAATAAGATCTCAATTTTAAAAACAAAAAATTTCAAAGTAGTGAAGTTCAATATATAGCAGTTGAAAACATCCAACTTTTTTATGATAACATAAACCTCTGTAGGAGGAAATGAAGACCCGTCATTATTCAATTTTATGTGCGGTTACAAAAAGAACAACAAATAGAGACAACAAACAAAAATTCAATTAACACATGCGAGGAAAAGCTTTCAAAGCCGTAAAACTATATTTTGCCTTTTAAAAAATTTCAATTCGGTCTTCTTCAACCGGCAATAATTTAGTATGTGACCTCTCATTACTGATAATACGTAACAAAGAGACAAAACAAAGATAAAAGGGCAAAATTAAGAAATAATTTTGTATTTTTCGAAATTATTAATTTTCGAAATTATTAAGTGATGAAAGCCATTGGCTACAAAAAGAAACAATAAAATTTTTTCGTATATGTGTCCAAAGGAAGCGCTTGGGCGCTTTAATTAATCAGAATACATCTACAAAAACAACGTCAAATAAAGACAAAAATCAAAAAATAGTTTTTTTTCTGTGAAAAACCCGTGTCGAAGCCAGTAAAATCATAAATAATTGCTTACAAATATTGATTTTGTACACTTTCACTACTTTTTGACAACAACATTGTAATAAGTGATGTGCAACTAACGAGGCTAGGTGACAAATAGACAAAAAAGAAAAAAAAACTAAGTTTAAAATTGTTTTTCTTAAATCAATTGTTTTCAAAGCCATGAAAGCCATCAGCTGTCTAATGAAATCAAAATATAGGCCCTATTTTTCCTCCAAAAAGAAATTCAATGAGAAAAAAAGACTAAAAAGACAAAGGAAAATCAACAGTTGAAGACAAATGTAAGAATTTCAAATAAACTCTTCGAGAGAGGGGGTGTCGATCCCGTTAAAACCATAGTCTATGCCTTTTATTTAAGACTTATTTATGTTTAATTATGCTATATTTTGAGCGCAAATAAAGTAAAATATGAACTGTCAACAAGGTGATTATGTGATAAAACGACAAAATTTGAAAATCGGGCCAATTCCAAAAAAAAAATTCGTGACTTCAATGCCAGAAAACCATAACTTATCACAAAAAAAACCGCAAAAACTTTATTTTTTTTTCGGTAGAAAGAAGAGGAAGAAGAAGCAAGAAGCATTCTTTCTTTGCTGATGCTAAGCTACAAGCTGAACAACTGAAAAGAAAAATAGTGGCTAGGTTCAATAGGCCATTTATATAAAAATGAAACTTTTTTAAAAATCAAAACGACCATAATTGTTCAAGTAAAGAAACTAGATACATTATTTTGGAATTGTCTACAAAACCAATTGGACCTATCGACAATGAGCTTTGATTTGAATTGTTACATTCATTAACTAATATAAAAAAGATCTATTTTTTTGGATTGAAACTGTCCAAGATTGGTTCAAAACTAGCCCTGCTAATGCTGTTCGTCCATTAAAAACACTCAATTGTTTTAAATTATATACATTTAGATGATTTTTTGCTAGGAAATCTAAAAAAAGCCTGGTTTTTGATAAAAATAGAGTAAAGTGAGCAAATCAGCAAAAATTTAATTCCAGACTACTCTCAATTGAAGTGGTAGTAAAACTAGCTCCCCTTGTAGTTTACTAAGACTGTATTGAGTGTTTTGGTTGCACAATTCCTGCAAAGTTAAGCAGAGTGGCCTAAAGAAGCTTATTTGGCGCAATGTTTGATGAAAAAGTCTGATTTTTGAGATATTTAGCCAAAAAAATTAAATCAAAGTAGTCAACAATACTTTTCTGTCTATATAAATAAAATCAACAGTATTTTTTTTTCAATCATTTTTTTTACATTCTTATTAAAATTTAGGCCAAATTTCCGGAAAATGGGAATAAAACTGACGCAAATTGGCCTAATATTCAAAAAAAATTAAACCACGATAACTCGCTCTAGAAAACGAAATTGAAAGAAAACTTTCTAATTCTATATCCTACGCTGAC
Organism: Convolutriloba macropyga; assembly: GCF_964194025.1. Lineage (NCBI taxonomy): Eukaryota > Metazoa > Xenacoelomorpha > Acoela > Convolutidae > Convolutriloba > Convolutriloba macropyga. The sequence goes on from NC_134479.1 coordinate 27,025,387, forward strand.
CGGGCTTTTTAATGATACCACTCACAACTCCTTACGTTGAACACATTGATCTGTCAAAATTTACTGAACAAAAAAACCCATTTGAGTATATAGTTCCTTCCCCCAAGAGGGGTCGGAACAGAAAACAACAAAAAGGGCACAAAAACTGCAAAAAAAGGGCGCGAATGATTCGAAAACTGCAAATAAGCGTCACTAGAACAGATACATCGCATTTAATGGCAAAATTAGCATACAAAAATATATAACAAAAGCAGTGAAGACAGGCCAGACATCAATAAAATTTCTCACTCGAAGCCCAATAGTTGTTCAACCACCGCAATATCTCTTTACTTAAGAACAGAATGAAAAAATGTTTGCCATAAAACTCCTCGCTTTTTGTTCCCTTAACGTCTTTGTAACTAAATTCACTGCACTAACATGACTTCCAAGTGACAAAAAAGGAATTTGTTGAAAAGTAAGCACTCCGTTGCAATCTAAACCCTTTCGGTTGTAGCAAACAGCAGCAATTAACTCAAAAGTGACAAAAACACATTCCTGCTATATGAATTGGAACACTGAGACATACTGTTTTATGATATTATGTCCAAGTTTTATAAGAATTGATCTTTTCCGGCTTGTATGACTAAGAAAACCCCCAATCTTGCTTTTTTGACAAGTACGCTGATGTGGACTAACGTGAGAAAAAAAACTGATTCAACAGATGTTTTCAGAAAGTGACATCATAGGAAGCGAACAATTTTGAACAAAATTAATAGGAACATTGGGCAGCGAAGACCATCGCAGTTATAAGTAAATACTGAAATTTCAAAGATGATATATTTTTAAAATGTTTTAAAATTAGCTGATATGGTTCAATCCATGCGCCTGCCTCTACATTGGGGTTTGGAATCCAAATATTTTCAAAAAATGATAAGTTTTGTTTTCCTAGGATTCTGGTTAAATGATTATGCAGTTGATATCTCGTCTGGTTGTTTTCCAATCTGCATTATTTGCCCCTAACATTGGTGCGTTTCAATTGAATCGTTATGAAGAAAAAATAATCAAGGTACTTAAAATTCATGCGAGGTGAACCTTTCCTTAGAGATAAAAAGTTCACACTTGGGATTTAAAAAAAATTGACTAATATTAATTTAAAAATAATTGAACCGTTATGAAGCGAAAATAATCAAGGGACTTAATATTCATGCGAGGTCGATATTTCTTTAGAGATAAAAATTCATAGTTGAGATTTGAAATTAATTTGACTTATTTTTGTTCAGTACAATGAAAGGGGAGGAGAAAACATAAAATTGCATCAACATTCCAGGAAACTATAATGTCACAGAACTCAGTTGCTTTTCCCCAAGCTTCATCTATTCTGCCTTCCCCATATAGCTTTCAACCCCCCCCAAGACAGGTGCTCTTTTTTCATTTTAACGTTCTATATAACAATACATAATTTCTATATTGGGGTGATGAGAAACACTGGAAGCAAAACAGAAAAGATTTGTACCAGTTTCTAACTGTTTACGTTGTATTGCATAAAGACAAAATTAAACTATCTAACTGGTCCGATAGTTTCTCGTGATCAAAGAGTTAGGTTGTTGATAAAGAGGTTATATAATAGTAAAAGATGAAGTGGAATTTGCTTTGCAATGTTTCTGGTTGAATGGTTCTGCAGTTGATATCTCGTCTGGTTGTTTTCCAATCCGCATTATTTGCCCTGAACATTGGTGCGTTTCAAGTGGATCGTTATGAAGCAAAAACAATCAAGGTACTTAATATTCATGAGAGGTGAACCTTTCTTTAGAGATAAAAAGTTCATATTTGAGATTTAAATATAATTTGACTTATTTCTGATCAATACAATCAAAGGGGAGGAGAAAACATAAAATTGCATCAAAATTTCAGGAAACTATAAAGTCACAGAATCCAGTTGATTTTCCCCAAGCTTCATCTAATCTGCCTTCCCCATATAGCTTTTAAACCCAACAGAGGAAGGTGCTATCTTTTACGTATTAAAGTTCTTCTTAACAATACATAATTTCTATATCGGGGTCATGAAAAACACTGAAAGCAAAAAAGAATAGAAAATAAAAAAATTGTAACAGTATATAAATGTGTTCGTTGTAGTTTAAAAAACCCAAAATAAACTATCTATCTATTCCGACAAAATCTCGTGATCAAAGAGTTAGGTTGTTGATATAGAGGTTATCTAATAGTACATGATGAGTTGGAATGTGTTTTCCCAAGCTTCCGGTTAAATGGTTGTGCAATTGATATCTCGTCTGGTTGTTTTCCAATCTGCATTATTTGCCATGAAAACTGGTGCGTTTCAGTTGAATTGTTATGAAACAAAATTAATCAACGGGCTTAATATTCATGCGAGGTGAACCTTTCCTTAGAGATAAAAAGTTCATACTTGAGATTTGAAAACAATTTGACTTATTTTTGTTCAGTACAATCAAAGTAGAGGAGAAAGCATAAAATTGAATCAAAATTCCAGGAAACTATAAAGTCACAGAACCCAGTTGATTTTCGCCATGCTTCATCTATTCTGCTTTCCCCAGATAGCTTTCAAACCCCCCAGAAGCAGGTGCTTTTTTACATATTAACCTTCTATATAACAATACATAATTTCTATATCGGGGTCATATAAAACACGGGAAGCATAAACAGAATAAATAACAAAAAATTTGAAAAAATTTGTAACAGTTTTTAACTGTTTACGTTGTAGTTTATGAAGAACAAATTAAACTATCTGACTGGTCTGATAGTTTCTCGTGATCAGAGAGTTAGTCTGTTGATATAAAGGTTATCTAATTGTACACGATGAGTTAGAATTTTTTCCAAGGCTTCCGGTTAAATGGTTGTGCAGTTGATATCTCGTCTGGTTTTTTTCCAATCTGCATTATTTGCCATGAAAATTGGTGCGTTTCAGTTGAATTGTTATGAAACAAAATTAATCAACGGGCTTAATATTCATGCGAGCTGAACCTTTCCTTAGAGATAAAAAGTTCATAGTTGAGGTTTAAAAATAATTTGACTTATTTTTGTTCAGTACAATCAAAGAGGAGAAGAAAACAAAAAATTGCATTAAAATTCCAGGAAACTATGAAGTCACAGAGTTCAATTGATTTTCCCCAAGCCTCATCCAATCTGCCTTCCCCATATAGCTTTCAAACCCCCCAGAGGAGGGTGCTAATTTTTTACATATTAACGTTCTATATAACAATTCATAATTTCTATATCCGGGTAAAAAAAACACTGGAAGCAAAAACAGAATAGAAAATAAAAAAATTTGTAACAGTATTTAACTGTTTACATTGTAGTTTATAAAGACCAAATTAAATGATCTGATTGGACCGATTGTTTCTCGTGATCAAAGAGTTAGGTTGTTGATCAAAAGGTTATCTAATAGTACACGATGAGTTAGAATTTGTTTTCCAAGGCTTCCGGTTAAATGGTTGTGCAGTTGATATCTCGTCTGGTTGTTTTCCAATCTGCATTATTTGCCATGAAAACTGGTGCGTTTCAGTTGAATTGTTATGAAACAAAATTAATCAACGGGCTTAATATTCATGCGAGGTGAACCTTTCCTTAGAGATAAAAAGTTCATAGTTGAGATTTAAAAATAATTTGACTTATTTTTGTTCAGTACAATCAAAGAGGAGGAGAAAACTTAAAATTGCATCAAAATTCCAGGAAACTATAAAGTCACAGAGTCCAATTGATTTTCCCCAAGCCTCATCTAATCTGCCTTCCTCATATAGCTTTCAAACCACCCAGAGGCAGGTGCTATTTGTTTTTACATATTAACGTTCTATATAACAATTCATAATTTCTATATCGGGGTCATAAAAAACACTGGAAGCAAAAACAGAATAGAAAATAAAAAATATGTAACAGTGATAGATATGAAGCCGAATAATAGTACCCTGAACGAAGCCAGATAGTCATAATGGCTTGAAACTTGCCTCCAGTTTTAAAAAAACTGTTCAGATAGGACCGTGATTGGATTAGCCTCTTCCGTAGTGATCGAAGAAATGAAAATCTTGCAAGAATCTTGCAATCTGCTTGCAAGATTCTTGCAAGATTTGAATCATCTTGCAAGAACCTTGCAAGAATTGAATCCGCCTATCAATAAGGTTAATAGTCGTTTTCGAAACTGAGTGCACTGATTGTCTTTGTTCTTTCAAGTCTTTTTCTCAGAATGCTTAGAATATATTGGTGAATATACTCTACTTTAACTATATCGAAAAGCAAAGTTCGTTGTGAAAATTAAATTGAGTGGAACTTGACTTGATTTCACTCTATCTGAGTTTTTGTATTTTTGAAGAGTGTTGAGCATTTGTCAGCGTTGTTTTCAAGAGAAACGATCAAAAATACTCACCATGCTAAAACAAATTAGTATCATTCATAAAAAATCATTCCTTCAATGCTCCAAAGCGTTCTTAACGGTATTTTTTAAACAAAATAAAGTTAAATGCCCGCAAGTCCCACCCCCCATTTTCGACAGATCTTCTAAAGTGAGTCAGAGATGCTCAAGCTTACCTTTTAACAGAAAAATAAGAAACTTCATTGTTGAAGGTTTATTTAACTGTTTACATTGTAGTTTATAATGACCAAATTGAACTATCCAACTGGTCCGATAGTTTCTCGTGATCAAAGAGTTAGGTTGTTGATATAGCGATTATCTAATACTTCACGATGGGTTAGAATTTGTTTAACTCCAAACTCCCAAATTTAAGTCCAGATGTCAAGTGAACTGAATATTAAGGCAAGGTTCAATGTATTTTGAGCAGCTTAAAAAATACTTTTAAAAATTAATGCTGGAAAATCATATTTTAAGAGCAACAAAACGACGTTCAGCAAAGTCCTTACCGGAGTCGGTTCGGATACTAATCTTATGAGATCTTGCAAAAAAAATTGCAAGAATAATGCAAAATTATGCAATCTTGCGTGATTTTCCACGCATAACGTCAATTACTAATGTTAAAAAGCAAATATTGCAAAATATTTGCGCGATTAACAGCAGAAAACAATCCGAATAAAAAGAAAAAAAGAGCAAATGAAAAAGAGCATATGACGCCAAAAGTATTTTCAATTTTTTTTTCTTGAGATCCTATGCTCCTTTCAAAAATTTCATAAATAATAGTACGTAAATGAAAAAAAAACACAAACGAAAAAAGAGTAAAAAATCGAACACAAGTTTCAATATCAAACTTTGGAATTATTTTTGAAGAAATGTAATCGAAAATTGTAGTTGTGTAAATCCCGAACTAACAGAAACAATAAGTTTCTTAGGTGTTCTCAAATTGCTTTAGTATTCTTCAACGGAACAGTAACCAATTTATACTCAGCTAACACTAATAAAGTGGTTTTTCATTTTACATATTTTTGTTTCCATCTGTCTCTTAAAACAGACAAACTGTATGCCGGACAATTTTTCCACAGAATGTATTATTATGCGCCAGTAAGAACCAATTACAGCCGAGCTTGAACGGAACGAACTTACAAAAATTCTTGAGAGATACACATTGTCGTGCAAGATCTTACAAGGTCAACATGGTCTTGCACGATATTACAAGATAAACATCTTTTTGCAAGAATTCTTAAAGACCTAGCAAAATTAACATCCGGTTTTTACAAGTATTTGTTGTCCAAAAACTATATAAATTTCTTTTATTGCAGCCGATTCGTATGATTTGTTAAATTGATTTTTGGAAAAATGATTTTGTAAAATGGAAAAGTAGCTGTTTCTAACTATTTTCTGTTGTTAGAAACTGAGTGTTTTCATGAAGTTAATATCTAAGTAGAAATCAATTTTTGAAAACGGTTTAGTCAAAGTGGCAAAATAAATGTGGTAAAATATGTTCAGTTTGTGTAATAATGTCCCTTAACACGTTATTTATGCTTACTTAAAAACCAACTGTTGTGGTCTCAAACATGAGTAACAAAAGTTTTTTATTATTATTATAACTGATTTCAAAAAACCTCCTTGCACAAAATTTCAGTGACATTTTTTGTCCGTATCAGTATGAAATATTAAAAATCCGTCTAGATATAGATTATCCGATATGGGTTAATTTACAGCTGAAGTATGAATCAGTTTTTTCTTTTTGTCGTATATGGCAAGTACGAGTGCAGTATCTTGCACTTAACACATTGTTCTCCCAACCTGAAAACGTGTCATTGATGTCTACAGGGAGGATTGGCAATTTGGCTTATGGTCATCAATAATGGTGGAAAGGTCGAAACTATCGCCCAAACTTATGGTTTATATACATGGGAAAATTTGGGGTTTGAACAAATTTGAAGCAACGTTTCGGTTCAACATAGAAACTATTATTCAATAATATCACTTCACCAACGTCAGGTAAAAAGTTTTCTTTATGAAGCGAAGTTTCAACTTAAACTCCTAAATTCTCTACTTCTCGATAAATCTTAGCGACAAAATTTAACCCTGCTATCACCACTCCCCATTTATCACTGCTTTTGCTTTTTCATGTATTTGAACTGTGTACAAAGAAATGTAATAGCATTAGTCGAAGAGTTTGCAGTAATCTGTATCGAGTAAGCTCTAGTTGTTGACTTCTAACGTTTCCTTTAGGACGAGTAATTTAAGGGTGAATAAATAAGGTAATAAAAAGAGCGAATAAATAGGGTAGCTTTTTTGTAAGTTTTGACGAATTCGATACTTGGCTAATTTTTCTAATCGCATTTTTTTTGTTCTCATGATTTCTGAACTTTCTCTCTTTTCGAATATTGGATTTTAGCATTTAAAAGAATGCTTCTTGTAAAGTGAGGTTTTGTACTGGCTTTGATAGTCAGCTCAAAACCTCATCTGATCAAATAGGCTCTTTTGAGAAATTTTGGTCCCTTTTAGTGATTCATCACTGCACTGGCCATATTCTTCCCCTCTCCCGCACTATCTCCTCTTCTCATCCAATCCCCTACAATCAGTCGCTGCTCAATGTTGTCAGTCGTCATCACAATCCAATCCTCACTTATCTTCTCCGAACACCAGTCACCCTACCCGCTTTTAAAATCAAATACAACAAATTTTTCCATTACGTTTCCCTATAACAACCCTTTACAGCCCCCCGTACTCAACCACAAGTGGCCGATAAATATAAAAACTTTGAATTCTTCGATAGATAGTTTTTCTTAGATATTTATAGTTTTGTTTTGGAATTTTTAGAAAAGTTTCTACGAGTAAGAAAACCGATCTAAACAAAGAAAATGCAAACAAAATTCTGCGAATGAAAGGAAAGCTGCAAAAACCCTTTATTTTGTTCGAATAGCCTGTTCCATCAAAAAATGAACTGTTTCAAATTGAACAATTAAGGTTGAAGAAATGCAAAGAAAACTGTGTACGACAATCTTTGGTACGCTTTACAAAACCCAGCTTACCTTCCAATATTCCGAGAAAAACTGGGCACAGATAAATTGTTTGTCAAGAATTCACTTTTCCTCATTGTTCTGACCCACGTAAGTGAGGGATGTACTATATGCTCAAACAGGTTTTTTTTGTTTAATCATTTTCTGCCGATCGATATAGTAATCGTAGACGGTTTTGAATGGTATCATCAGAAAGCCCGACCAGAGTAGAATATATAACTAAAATGATGTTCATGAGTTTCGTTTTTTTTCCACGGAGTGATCGAGCTTTAAAGTTTTGTGAACATGTTTCCAATTTTCGTTGTTATTGTTCATATTTTCAGTATTTTTGTGCAGTTTTTTGCCACTTTTGCCAAAAAAGACGTTAAAATTTGCAAAAATAGTATTGTTGGTTTGACTTCTAAAGACAGAAATGCGTTCTTGATATGTTTTATTCAATTTTGGCTAAAATTTGGCTAAAACTTTCAATTTTTTTTCTTCATCAAAAATAGAACGAAACAAGCCTTCTAGTAAACTTTGTTTAAATTTGTGGGATTAACAAACCTAAAAACTGCTAACACAATCTTCCTTGTCTCTACAGAAAGCAGCTTTTACTTTTGAACTCCCTCAGAGTCTCCTAAATAAAAATTTTTCCAGTTTTTTAGTCAAATTATCCAAGTCAATTTTTGGAACAATTACTTGTTCCTGATGAGAAAAAAACGCCAATAACAAGGCCAGCTTTGATGTAACCACTGTTTTTTGAATGCCCACAAAAATTCGGAGTGAAATCAATCGATGTATTTTTTTAAATCTTTTCTTATTTTTGCTTATTTTGTAGGTTAATTAAAGAAAACATCAATTCAAAGTACAGCATTAGAGCGTACTAATGCTAGTACCAATTGGATTTCTAAGGGTAAAAAATGGAGTCTTGAATTTTTGTAGCTTAATGTAAATGAAGAAAGGTCGCATCGTCTTTCAAATGGATAAAAAATTTTGTGCGGTTTTACATTTTAAGTAATTGTTTTTCTGTTTTGTTAATATGAATTTTCGCAAAATTTTTTTTTTACTTTTTGGACATTTTTTGTATTCGAGGTTCTGTTTCGTGCCTTTACTTCTTTTCTTGTACCATTATAGCGCTGTCAGACATTACAAGCATTTAAAATTTAGCACAATTGAATGATTCAGTATTTCAGTGAAGATATCAGGGTTTCAACTCTTTCGACACCCTCTTCAAGCAGATTAATTTTTTTGTTGTTCTTATTTGACGTTCTTGTTGCATTCGTAAGATAATTTCTGGATAATGGCAGGTCCTGCTGGCCTCCTATATATGAACACAAGAACCTGCTTACTGACATCAGTTGATAACTAAAGTTATTCATGACTTCTGAATCTAATGGTTAAAAAATAGAGGTTTTTTAAAAAAAAAATTTGCAAATTTCGGTTTTTTGTGGTCTACTTGTTATCTAGTCTCATTACTTCCAGGTTGCTTATCAAACTATTGATGTTCAGGAAACGCACAATTGAACTTGTCTAAGGTTTTTAAGGCTAATTTTTGTCTATTTATTGTTCCTTTTGTAGACGTTTGAGTTATTTTTAATAAGGATATCTCAAAAATTATGAATGGTTCTAGTTGAAAGCTAATGTTCTGATGTCTTTTAAATTGATTGTTTTCAAAAAAATAGTATCTTTTTGACTATCTACTGACTAATCTCATTTTTCAGTGGTCACATATCTCATTAATGCTGTTCAACGAAAGCGCAATTGATTTTATCTTAGTTTTTACGGAATAAAGTATGATTTCATTGGCTTCGACACAGATTTCTTGCAAATTTAAATAAATTTTTTGCATTTTCCAGCTGAATTGTTCGTTTGTTTATGTAGACTTACAAAATATTAAATATTTTGGGTAGAGACAAATCTCAATGTCTTCAAATTGAGGTGTGAAGGAGAATAAGCCTATTTAAAGTTTCAGTTGATATCTAATGTAGGGGTTGTCATTATTTGAAATTATTTGTTTTCAAAACAAGGCACCCGCATTTTTTTTTAAATTCACCGGATTTGTTAGTATTGTTTTACTTGTTACTGAGACTCAACAAACACCGGTTTCACGTGTTTTCTAGTGAAGTACGTTTTGACCTTGTTATTATGCAATTTTTCTTCAAAAAAATAGACGTTGAGTTTTGGATGAAAATGTTTTTTGTTGCTATTTGAATTTTTTTGTATTGTCTCGTAGTCTTAATAATGTGAGGTCTCATCGGTCCACTATTGTGGCATTATTAAACTTTTTAACTGATTTGAGTCGGAAGCAATTTTTTTATTCATATATCATTCATTTCACAAGTATGTAAAATTTTTTGAAAGTATTCTGTCTCTTCCTTATTTTGTAGACAATTAAGCCTAAATTCTGGATAAGTGGGGCGGCAACATTATGTGCGAATTTTTTTATTCATATATCATTCATTTCACAAGTATGTAAGATTTTTTGAAAGTATTCTGTCTCTTCCTTATTTTGTAGACAATTAAGCCTAAATTCTGGATAAGTGGGGCGGCAACATTATGTGCGAACGCACATTGTCGAACCTTATTGTTGCTAATGTATTTTGAAAATACACAAAAAAATAAAAGAAAAATTAGACTTATACGATAAGTTCGATTGTAGTCCGTCAGGTGAGCCTTCTCACCCCAAGTATTTCAACTCTGACCACGAAGAGAAAAGCATTCTCCAGCATTTCTTGCCTTTGATTGAAACTGTAAATTTCAAGGAGACAGAATCCTGCTCAAAAAGATTACCAGACCGCTTGTTGTGAAAACCACTGCCATTTCGATTAACCTGCTTGTTATATCTGAAAGCATTTTAAAAAGTTTTTTGCGATGAAAATTTTTCATGTGTTGTCATTCAAAAGTAACGTTCTTTTGTCCAGCTAGTCAGGAATCATTCATCTTAAAAATTGACTTTATTTAATTTTCGTGTTTATCTCATTTCTTTAGTTTTTATAAACTTTCGCCCTGTTTCAGAATTTGAGTACCCCATAAATCTGATATATGGAGTTTCAGATCAAGTTTCTACAGTATCAATATAATCCCAAAAAGTAAGTATAGATGTGCCTTTTTCTCGCGCAGTCATTTCCAAGCTGGCCACTTCCTTTTGTCGAACTTGTTCACGCAGACATGGATTCACTGACTAGATTTAGTAAGAAAAAATGTAGATGGTTTTTTTTCCAACTGCCGATTTGGTGTGCTCATCTTGAAAAGTGGCTCTAATGGGTTGTTTATGCACAATTTGCTTGTTTAGTCGCCAAGATTTACGTGGAAATAGGTGTCAGGCAAATCAAAACCCGATAGAATTTTGCCCTTGACCTGGCCATAAAAGTGCCGCCTCAAATACCTGTTCTTCTTCTTCTGCCACACCGCATCGAATACTCCAACTAGCTGAAAATATTACGATATTTACTCTCTGACCATTTGGGCTAGTCAGTAAGTAACCAACCATCTTTTGAAAATATAAACACATTTTACAGAACCTAGGTCATGTGCCTGGTACCATAATCACGTCAGTTTTTATTCAATTCGTAAAATGCAGATGTTGATTTGATATGACAATAAACTTGGTTGTGTATAAACTCTCTGCAGCGAAATCTTTGTTTTTGTTTTCATCGCAAAACTGCAACTTCTAAGAATCGCTACTGCACTTCCTTTAATTTTACTAATTGTTGTGAGTTTACTATACCAGAAATAAAGTTTACGATAATGATACCCAGGTTGAGGTCGCAAAGGGAATCAAGTATGTTCAGACCTTTCAAAACTACATAGTCTCTAAGCGTCGAAAAATTTTGCTAAGTATATAAGTTATGTAATATTGCAGTTTGTCTGACTTTGAGAGCATGTAAGTTTGGACATGAACGCACAAAACTCTGGTGAACGCAAGAAAGTCTGGTGGACGCACAAAAGTCTGAAAATGAACGCACAAAGTCTGGTTAACAAACGAAAGTCTGATATGAGCGCAGGAAAATCTGGTGAACACACAAAAGTCTCGACATAAAATTTTTCTGTCTGGGACGATCTAGACATAGACACTTTTCGTCTGAGAGGAGCTGGAAATACTGGTTTCCGTCTGGAATTTTAAGATGGCTACGGTTTGAAATCTGTTTTTCTAGCAATCTATGTGGGGCATTGTGAAATTTGATTGTGTCAAAGTACATCAAATTTGCTTTCTTCAATTTTTGTATATTTAAATGTCATAAAGTTTACGTTATTTTTGTTATAAGGTTTTCGGAAATAACTTTTCCATCTCCATTGCTTCAGATGAAAGGACTGATCGCTTTTGTGCTCTTTGAGAAAGTCGTTCTGTAACTAAATTTTGTTGCTGCCGGCCTGGTTTTTCCTATCCGATTTTGTCATGAGTTAGGGACATATTCAGTATTGAACAAGGTTAATTAGGGTTCAACATTGCTGCGCGACGTAAACAATTTGTTTTGTTCTCCTTGCTGATGGATTTGAATGTATACTTTAATTTTCGAAACCTTTTTCATTTTTTATACTGCTCCTAAATTTTCCCTATAGATCAGATGATCAATGAAATCAAAGAGGGATAAAAGGATTTTCTTAAAGTTGTCTATAAGTCTCATTTTAGCTGCATAGTTTTTATTTCAATGATGATTATTAAAACTTTTATTCCATACTCTTATTGTGTGCTATCGGTCGGATTCAGAGTTTTGCCGCTATCAAACGGGGCTTCCTGAGTAGAGCGCGCCAAAAATTAAAATCAAATTTAACTTCGCCCCTTTTTTTGACAAAAATTGGGCTGGCTCTTTATTCTTTAATCAAAAGTTTCCTAACAAAAGTTTTTTTCTACCGCGAAAACACTTAAGTCATCTAGAAAAACTGCGAATCTAAACTATATTTACAATTGTAAAATTAGTTTAGATTTACAGTTTTTTCTAGATGATGAGGGAAGGTAAAGTTCCTTTTGGGCTAAAAGTGTGCTCCGTACCAGTAATTCTCTATTTTTGCTCTTATTCACTGGGTTTATGTATACAAATTTTAGATGATTATTCATATTGAGGTCATTAACGTAGAGAAAATCTTATCTAAATTGTGAAGAAAGATACTCGAATTCCTGGTATGTGGCTGGTATTGGTCTGTTCCCAATTCTGGAAGAAGAAAAAGAAGAGATGACTGAGTTGATGTACGTGTTAACGTGTTATTGATTTTTCATATGAATTAACTTTCACCAGCCTTCTGACAGTTCATATGTCATCTCAATTTTGGCTGCAAGAATTTTGGTTCTTTCCGATTAAATCTCCCATTGAGAAATGAGGAACGTCCCCCCCCTAAATCCCCCATTATGCTATTTTTACGGTGATTGGGGCAGGGGGACGTTATATGGTTAATAAGATGGGGATGCGGGGGGGGGGGTCTTAAATGGTGGGAACGACCCAAAAGGCTTAATTAGCATGCTCTTTTCAATCTTAAAATCACTTGCCGCAATCAATCTGTTTTTTATTAATCGTTAATTGACTCATCTAGTTGAGACCTATGATGATTCCAGTCTCAAAAGTGTAGCATTTAATGACGTAATTCACAAGCATGACAATTGTGATTCAAGATTACAAAGTTTTATTAGCGTTGACTTGTTCTGTTTGCTTAAAATTCCTGTTCAATTTCATGTTTGCGCCAATTAAACACTGTTATGATTGGAATGGTCGAATCTATGGTTTCGTCATGACAACGAACAGCAACTGGATATATGGATTCGTGAAAGGTTAGAAAGGTGATGGAAGCTAAAATGAAAAAGTTACTATTAGTCAAACTTTTTACACGATACTACACTAGGCTTGTAAGAGTTTCAAAAACCACATTAACTAAAAAAACAAAAATCTCTCCATTTATGTTTGGAAGTTCGCTAATCTTACCAGAAAACAATTTGAACTAAATCCGTGATAATTCGAACGGAATTATAATATCATTTAAAAAAAAATAGTACACATTAACAAAATTGTACGAATTAAAAGCTGAAATTTTATGACCTGTTACAATGAGAGGCTAAGGTGGCGTATAAGTCAAATGCTACTTCGATATCTAGAAACCCATATGTTTTTACGGAATAGAATTCTATTTAGATGACCTCCTCATTGGGTTTTTGAAGTGTTACGAACTAAAAATGTATGTAACATCATTTCTATTGATTTTTGCTTTTCGTTTTGTCACCGTGTAATTTTTTTTACCGAGAAAAATAACTGAAGTAAAGAATTTGAGTGGCATCTCACGATATTGTTTTGACTATAAAAGCCTTGCCATATTTGATTGGTATTAGATAGCTGGTGTTCAAAATTAGATCTTTGAAAAGAGACCCCATCCTTCAATTAATTGTATTTTTTTTGAAGTAATATCTGTGTTAGATCAATCTATATGTGTATAATTATTTGATACGTCTAAACAATAAGTACTTTTTTGTTTTCTTCCCCCTCTGTCATTTTTTTATCTAAACCAAGATTACCAATTTCATTAGAATTTCTGTTTTTTACTAAAAGAAAACCTTTTTCATTAATATGATTTCTAAGTGCCGGCACCTTTGTTCCCAAAAATGTAGTTCTTGAAGAGTTAGGGGAATTCTAGGAGTAATTTCCTCAGCAATATTGCCTTTTATATTATTGTAACTTTTTCGATGACATGAAGGGAAAATACATTTTAAAAAAAAAATTGTTCGAAAAAAATTATCTCCTCGCCACTTATAGAAGAACATAGACGAAGATTCACTGTGCTAATTTATTGAACAAGTAACTCGCAAAATGATCTGAAAATTCTTTTTTTTTGTTTCCAATTATTTAGAAATATAATTAGTTTTCGTTTTCCTTTTAAAATACAATTGAGCTAAAATATTTTTCGGGTTTATTTGAGTAAGTTCTCTATTTGAAATAGTTTTGAATCATCTATATGTTGTCATCATCTATATGAATATCTATTTGTTGTTTAAATTGTTTTTCGCCTTATTTGCTCATTGCTTTACAATTTTTGCAGTGATTCACTAACGCAAAATATACAACTTATCAGAAAAACAGGTAGATTTAGAGTGTTTCACGGCTTGCTGATTGAAAAACTTTAGATATTTGCCCAAAAAGTTTTTAGGCTAGCAGCTCTCTAACAAGGTATCTGTTTTAAGAACACTATCTTTTTCTCCTTTTTCTCCGTTTTATTTGCATCTAATTACAAAATATGATCTTTTGAAAACTAAATTTTTCTATTAACCATTGTAGTAGTAATAGTAATAGGGAGAAGACCCCATGTAATAAGATAGGGTATAGCGGCTTTTTCGCGATTAGGGTCTTCCCTCATGTATTAAGATAGCGTATAAATCTAGGGGTTTGGCCATGTTTTAGGACAGCCTCCATGTATAAGATTAGGAATAGAACCTAATGTATTAAGATTAGGAATAGAATCTATGTGTATTTAGATTAGGTATAGCCGCCGTCATGTATTAGGATTTGTTATAGCCTACATGTATTCGGATTAGGAATAGGATCTAGGGTATTTTTGCAGAATCTTTGTAGTTTTGCAGAATTTTTTGCAAAATTTTTCTGTTTTTGGGTTAAAATTAAGTCATAGGAGCTGCTCGGGCTCGATAATTTGACTAGTAATGATCCGCGCGTACCGGATTAGCTATTAATGATCCGCGCTTACTGGATTTGCTAATTTGGATCCCCGCCATCAGGTGGTTTCCAGCGTGTTTTTGCAGAATTTTTGCAGTCTTTGCATAATTTTTTGGAGTTTTTGCAGAATTCTTGCAAAATTTTGCCTCCTTTTTGCTTTTCAAGCTAGGTTTTGATCGAATACTTGATTCTGATTGGTTGAAAATACCAGTTTAAAAACTCAAATGAGTTGAAACAAGGCAAAAGCGCACACAGATTACACATTTAGCAAAAATACAATAAAAAACAAATAAAAGTGATCAACAAATTAAAAGTTGACTAGTATTATACAACTTTCGTCAGAGTGAAGAGTTTGCTAGGTTGTGCAAGTTTTTAGGATTAAAATACAATAAAAAGTTCAAAATTACGCCAAAAAGATGTTAAACAGCATAAAATCTGCTAAATCGAATCAAACTTTACAAAAATTTTATTAAAAACTAAATTTAAAAATTCACAATTTATCCTAGATTTTTTAAGATGAGGTATAGCCGACATTAAATAGCAAGATGGCGCAGTGGTAGCGTGCTGGGCTCATAACCCAGAGGTCGGTAGATCGAAACTACTTCTTGCTAATCTGACATTGTCACAGTACTAGTGAACACGTAATCGCTCATAGCTTGGAAAAATGTCAAATAATAGAAAAGCAAATGAACTAAAAATTAAAAAATAACAGACACAGTATGAACTAAGCACATTAAAACACATACTCAAACTAAGATTTACATTGAAAAAAGTATCAGGAAACTGACAACTGAGGCACAATTACCCGATTGGGTTAATAAAGTCGATAAAAAGAACAACTTGCGTAGCTAACTGAGTAATAGTCACATTTGTTAAAAAAATAATATCGACTTTATTAGTCAGCAAGTTCTGTTTATTCTGTTTTTTGCACTCAATATACATCGAAACAGGAGAACTACTACCCGCACTAAAAAAAGCTAGTTTTAAAACTTGCTTAGTCGATTAGCTGGTTAGAATCTATGCTAAATATATAGAAAAATGTTAATTTTGGCAATTTAATTTAATGTATTTTGTGTCATAGAGTGCTCTTTTCTATATATTCTAAACTAAGTTAAATAATTGATTCTGATTGCTTGAAAGCACTGACTTTCATAAAACAAATGAATTAAACCAGTAAAAATAGAGAGATTATAATATGAGTTAAATACAATATAAAAACTACAGAATACTGATCAACAACTTATAAGTTGACTAGTGCAATACAAATTTCGTCAGAGTGAACAGTTTGTTATGTGATGCAGATTTTCCCAACTAATGTACAATGACAAAGCCCAAAATTACGCAAAATTGATATCAAATGGCATAAGCTCTACTAAATTAAAGCAAACTTGAAAATTTTTAAATCTTTATGAAAACGAATAAAAAATTAAAAATTTTATTCTCAACCATCAATTTTAACCAATTTCGTTACAAATTAAAGACGACAAGAAAAAAGACGGCTGAAAGACTAGTGGACACAATTTCTTTTCAACTAGTACAAAATAAGTTGATTTGAAACAAATTTTGTGAAGAAATGTGGCTCTCCGGGAGACTTTCTCAGGACAGGCAATGAAAGCAAAGTACTTTGCGCGCCCAGTTCAACTATTCGTCTGCGTGATACAGCTGGGCTTCAAAATTTTACAGATGAAGTATAGAACTCATACAATAACCGCTGCGTATGGCATAAAATTTGTCTGTTCGACGCACAATATCTGTAAAAAATATAATTTGTTTTCCAAAATCTCTCAGGAAATTCAAAAAACAATAGGAACTTGCCTACCAAATTCAACAAATTGTATTTGAGATTAGACTGTCAACAAAAAGTTAGAGGGACATTGCTAAAACTTTTCATGTCAAATAACAAGGTCTGGTAGCATTTTGGACACAGAGCAATGATTTTGATAATTTTGTCTGCTTGCTACCGTGTTTAATCTGTTACACAGATAAGAAATTTCGGAGACAACTAAATTTTTATTGATTGATTACCAACGCAGGAACATTAACCTAATGCAAATTTTATAAAAGATTTTTACTTAGAACGATTTTACTTATCAAGAATGAACAACCTTCCAATTGATACTCTATTCCAGCTAAAAACGAGTAAAATTGTTGAAAATTCGTTTTATTGTTGTTCAGGCTAGCCTAACAACCAAATCTTTGAAATGAAATGTACATACTTATGTCAAACTAATAAAATAAATCCAGACGAAAATATTCCTACAAAGGAGGATTTCGAATCATTTAAAATATCTTTAGCAGAATCCTAACATTTTTTCCGATGTATTTTTTTTCTCGTTGATTGCTGCCAATAGTCTTACTGAAGCAAAAATTTAACATTAATTTACACTAAAGATGCTTGAAGGCACTTGTTTTCAATGTTAGGTGGCAAAAGACTTAGAGCAGAAAAATTTCAAAATCAGATAACAATATAATTTAGGAATAAAAATTAACATTAAGTTTACGTTAAAAATGCAACCAATCAACTATATGAAACTCATTTTCTTACAGAAAAACTCACTAGCAGTGCTCAAAGCAGTTAACACCTAAAATTGTAAAATAATAGAATTGTTATTGAAATATTTATATTAATTAGATATCAATGAAAATCAAGTACAACTATTGAGAACATTATTTTTCTAAATTTAGAATGCATCACAAAGTCAACAGCAAATATTTTGGTTTAATGCGTTGAGAAACTCTGTTGGTCATTGAAATGTCAAAAAAGCCTACCATAATCAGCGACTACTAATCGTCCAGAAAGATTGCAAGGATCGCCAATAGAGGACAGCACTAATCACCTTATCTGTGTTTTTATCCAGTTCTTGTAATCCATATAGTTTAAAAGCCAACGTCTCCAATATCAAAAGATATTCCCGGTCGAAATTCTCATACTCATAAATTTTTGTAAGTTGTTCCGTCGGTTCGTTATCACATTCTTCCACAGATCCATTATCCTTTCTCGGAAGCTGCTGAGCAGGAAAGGAATTGGGAAAATTTTCCAAATCCATAGTTATATGCGTATTGTTCTCTGTTGTATAATACCTAGAAAGATCAATCTTCACTCTTCTTCGTAAAGAAATGAGAATATACGAGACAAGATAAAGTCTCACTAATCAAGAGTTTTATGGTTAATCATGTTATATTTAGCAATCAAATTTTGAACTTCTAGCATTTCAGTATGAGATTTTACAAAAAAATCATTCATTTCAAGATAAACTGAGCAAAGCCTAAAAACAACGCGGAGCTATTTATTCTTCAAGATGAGTTGAGAAAAGTTCACGTAAACTGCGGAGCAACTCAATCTGAAAAAACAGAAAGTGTAATGATTTAAGCTCCTATGTAGTTTTGCGGTACTCGACGATGAATCATCACTTCCACATATGGAAATGACATCATTTCTAATTTTAGAAACGAGCATCATGTTAGAACATTCTAGAAGGCTGAATTTAATCAAATTGCGACATTTCTTCATATAGTTAACTAATTTTCAGTTTAAATGAACTAATTCATTCCATGGCAAAAAATTCGAACTTTGCCTTTTTTCTCGTTTTCCTCTCACTCATATTCGTTAAACTGTACTTGAAGTTTTCCTTTCCAACACAGATTTTTTCACCAAAGAAAATACAACAGAAAATTTTCTCTTTAAAAAATTCCCGATAGTTCTAGTATTTTGAACAGATGTAATCCAAACTTGTGTATCTCAAGGATTGATAAAATTTACTGTCTGAGATCAATTATAGTTTTATTGAAAGTAGAAAAAAGCGCATAAATGTGCTTTTAAAACAACCAGAGATAGTTCAAGAAAAATCTTTCATTTATCATTGAAGAACAAGTTTAAGTTGTACAATTTATTGTTCTTTTAATAGAGCCTCCCATCCAATCAGACTTCAGCTTTAGAAAACCAATTCTCAGGGTAATCAATATCAATTTATGCAATGCTTTTTGTATTTTATTTTCTTTTATTTTAACAGGGTTTTGCCTGATACTGTATTCATTTGTGAAAAATGTTGATCAAGAATCGCTTACAACTTTTAGAAAAAAAATTACAAAAGAAAGGAAGGAATCGCTGATACTTACAGAGTAGATGAAATTGATGTTGATTCTTATTTCTTTTACAATTTCTTGGACGTTTTCTCTCAAACAACAGAATCATCCGATTTAGTAAAAGATTTGAATATGCCCCCTTCTCTATCAAAAAATTGGAGTATGATGACTACATAACAAAACAATCTTTCGATTTATCGTCAGAACTACACATCAACAAGTATGAAATGCTTTTCATATTGAATTCTCTCCCAGAAATTATGGAACAGTACAGAAATCAGACTCAATTTAATTATATCCCAATTCCTGAACAAGTAACAATTACTTCATTTCTGCAGAGTGCACTGTTCTTTCATTATTACAAGGACTACAATGCAGAGGGGGTAAGAGTACAATTTGTAATACGACTCCACAAAATTTATATACAAAAATTTAGTTCCAAATTTGGAGCATTTTCCGAGATCGATTTGAGATTTAACGAGTTTGAGAGAATTTATCAAACCTGGACTTTTTTCGTCGATTACGTCAACTCATTTCCTCTAACTTATCCATCTTTGGCTGTTAGTTAGGATAACACGTGTAAAAGTTACCTTTTTTGGTCACTATTCAGTATTGAGCTTACCTGTTTCGTATAGTATTGTTAGATTTTCTATGAGTTGATTCCTTTTTTGTCACTTTACAACTGATACATTTCCTTTTTTGGAAAATGACGTCACTTTTTCTGCTTAACATTACCCTTTTTGGTTACTTTATTCTCATTGGTTGGAGTTTAGTATAAATAGAGCTGGAAAATTCATCCAGCATCACTTGCTTTCTCTTCTGCTAAAACAACATCCCCTCTATCTCAACTACCTTTGACTCTAATCCTTCTTCTCATCTCACAACATCGAGAAATGGAATTCACAGTGCAGAACAACAGTCTTCTCTACTCAGTTTCTTTCACAGAGGAGACTGATCGGGTAAGCATCGGAGACTTATCGAATAGGTTCTAGGAGTCTGTTGTAACCCTACCTAATACTGTGGCATATTTTTGAGCACCAGCGACAACAGTTAGACACATATAATCAGGGACAGGTTCCAATCACGGAGAATCAGCTTGGTACTCACGCAATGGGTCACGAAGTTGCTGTGATCAGTGGGCATTACTATCTTCACGTTAATGGAACAGATTTTTTCCGACAACTACGTTGCTGGAGGGATTCAGTATACATTTCCGAGGGAGGGAGGATAGATTCCCAACAACTGGTTGAATACACCCAAGACAAGTCAAGTATCCAGTCCAGAGCCGCAAAACAGCCTTCTCCAGATAGTGAGCAAGGCTGGCAGCAGTGAACAAAGCGAATAGAGTGTCGATACTAGCACCACCTGGTCATTTAACGATCTGGAAAACTTCGATCCAGCTCAGTATTATGGATCGACTGATATGTCGACTACACCGTCAATGACAAGCCCCTCCATAGAGGATGGAACAGTTCACAACCCCATGTGCTGACTGATGAGGCTCCGGCAATTCCCATAAGTGTTCGATCTAGAGAACCTCCAGCAATCGCTGAAAGAGTCCGACGATTTGGCAATGAAATTCAAAACTTGTCAGATTACGTTGAGAGAACTCATTTTGAATGAATTTGATATTGTAAATTTTATACTTGAATTCTTTTAAAGTACTTTGCGATGTATTTATACTTTTGTTTGAATTCAATTCTTTCTAAGTTGAACTATTTCTTTACACCAAACACTATGCACGCTATGTTCAAACAAAAACACAGCAACTTTTGTCAAAATTTTATAAACACTTTGATAAAAATTCTGCTTCTTAACAAGAAAAGTCGATTCAAAATTGATTTTTAAGAAAAAAAACTGAATTATTTTTTCGGTTTTCGATAAAAATTTTAGTTTTGAAAATTGATACTTATTAAAACAAAACAAGTTCGAAAGTTGTTATTTTAAAATGTAAAGAAAATGACTTTTTTGCGCAAAGTCATACCGTAAAACGAAGAAAATTGAATATTTTTTGCGTTTCTAAATGACACTTCAGAAAAAGTTTAAGAAAAGTGTTTTTAAATCAAAATTTGGCATTTAAGAGAAAACGTTGATTTTTTTTTTGATTTTTAAGAGAAAACTTTGAAAAAATTTTCGATTTTTAACAAAAGTTACTTCAAGTTTTGATTTCTAAGAAAAAAACATTTTTGTAAAATTGATTTTTAACAATAAGTTAATTCAAAATATCAAAACTAACACAAATCAAAAAACACAATCAAGAAAATAAATACGGTATTTTCTAATTTCAAGATACAAAAGAGGATTATCAATTATGTCATTACCATTTAACAAACAATCAACAATCTTTATAGATTAACTCTCATACTTTGAGTTTCTAAGGGAATGAATTCTATCTAGAAACGATGATCCAAGGGTTTGAGTACTCGCATCTCTTTGTTTATCGCGTAGCAGGTGACGCTTGAACTTCTTCCTACTCAATCGTTTTTTGGAGATACTGGGTACTTTTTCCACGTACTTATTCTCCAAGTTGTGCTCCACCGCTCTGGTTAACTGCGTAAAGACCAGTCCTGGCTCTTCTGTTTTGGAACCAAAGAACTGATGTTTATAGAGAGTGAACAAGCAATCGACTGTTTGATAAATATAAGACAAATTTTCTATTTTCTCTACTATCTATTTCACTGAGGATGAAATGAGAATAATGTGGTAGCGACAAGACTTTAATGGACAAAAATTGTCGTTATGAGTAGCAACGGAGTATTATTAGTGAGTATATAAGGTCTGTACTCCTTAAGTGATACAGAAACGAATAATGTCTTGTCGTTATAATCTCTGTAGAATTGAGGTAAAACCTGACACATTATTGCTGCCATTTCTATATCGGGATTACAGAATAGAACTTTTATACGGAAACAAATAATACGGTAATGTAATTTTTTATTTTTAGAGGTAACAAATTCTGTTTCGATAAAAATCTATAAAATCATTTTCGGAATGATACAATTCAAGAAAGAGCCGACCAAAAGAACTTGTTGTTATACTTGTTCGAAACATTTCAAGCACTATTTTTCTTTAATGCAACACAGACGAGCTAAACACCAGGATCCTTTCGAACGTCTGGTTAAAAAATTTGCGAACCTCACGATTTCCGAAAAGATTACTCTATTAGGAAATAACGTCATTTAGCATACTTTTTATGAATATAAATGACGTCATTACCATAAAAGGAAATTTTTAGTTATTGAGGGGAATTGCATAAAAAAATAAATCATATAAACTGTTTTTCACTCTCAGCTCAAGTTATTGAAATCTCTCTCTCTCTCTAAAGTTTCGCCTTTTCTTTCGAGTTCTCCTTCAATGTACGCTCAATCCTCACCAAAACCAGGAACTGATTCGGTTCCTTTTTATATGGACTTTGGTTCCAATTCAAAAAGCTTTGGGAGATTTACTGTGTCCCAGATTTCAAAAAATGGACAACTTCATACTGAACCAACCTTCCAAGTCTTTAGAAAAGACAATTCTGGGACTTTTGAAAAGTACCAGCAATTGCGAATTGAGATTATGAGTTTCAAAAATTCCGCTTCCTCAAGGAGGATCTTCTCAATTGAGAACTAGAGATGAGAGAAAACCAATTTCAATTCGACAAAAACATAGTCATGGAACACGTGCTGAAACAGTGTCACAAAGTGAGAGAGATTAGCATTGGACGAAACCGCAGACTCTATGGTACCGTCCTCCAATACTTCAAAGACAACCCAGACTTCAACTTATGGACAAATTCGACTTTTTTATCAAAAGGAGAACACTCTGGATGAATTCAGGGAGTTATTACAAAATTTGAAGGACTTTTCTAATATTCAACAATGTACATTTCAATAAATGTGTAATTTTATAATGCATTTGTCTTTTTAATTCATATTATTTGGTTCTTTTTATCTTTTTCCAACCTAAAAATGAGTTGGAATATTGGCTCCTCAAGAAAATTTTTTTTGAGTCTAAGAAATAAATCAAAAGTATTTCACGTTAAACTTCATTAAATTTCCCCAAAATTGATAAACTGGACAGTGACTTCATTTTTTCAGAACTAAAGTGGGTAATTCATAACGGACTACGACGCACTACTTTAATACTTCAATCTGATAAACAGAAAATTCCATTTCACAACATCGTTGGAATGGAGTTCAATGGAATTTTTGGACAAAAATTGAACAAAAAAGATGAAAACAAAAAATTGTTGGAACATCTACCTGACCTTCTTTCTTATGTAGACATTTCAAAAAGACCAGTATCACTTTATATAAATAAAGAAACAAATTGATGGATATTGTTGCACTTTTAAACATTTTCAATTGTTACAGTAGTATTTTTCCAATGTTTCCTAAGAACAAAAAACGAAAAAAATTGTTTGGTTGCTGCATGTAAAATTTGGGATCAGAACAAAAATTTGGAGGAAATTGACCAAAAATTTTCCCCATGGAGGACTTATTGGTTACGGTAATTCAATTCTGGACTTTCTCCTAGCAAGATCGAAAGTGTTCCGTTTACATGCACTTTTACACGAATCTGCTGGAGCCGTTAAAGCAACTACAAACCAAGGACCGGGTTATTGTTACATGTTACCTCAAATTCCAACCTCATGTCTTTTGCGTCACATTACTGGTCTATTCTTTTGTATCTTTATAAAAGTTTGTCATCCACGTATTTATCAAATGCTTGATTGTTGATCATTTTTCGAAAAATCTTTCCAGAAGAAAGAATGCCTCTCGTTGTACTAGATATTGAATGCTTAGAAGGAAAAAAAGTTATAGAGTTGGGAATCTTTAAGGACGGAATTGTACTTCGATACAGTTTTCTCCCACTTAGAGACAACAAACCAACTTTTCAAGCAAAATAGAATACAAAAAAACATGCGCCGTTTAAATTGGAACCATGGAAAGCTTGATTATTCTGAGCTGGCTTTCTATTATACATCAGCGTTGCTCACCAACAACAGAGTACTTTGCCAAAGGACTTTAAATACGCAAAATTTTATCACCCTACTTGTGTAAGGATGTGGAAAATCTTGATGATCTTGGTTGTCCGAAAGCTTTCAAACTATTGGAAAACGATGATGCTGAATGGAATTGCAGCAACTGCCGGTAGCGACACGAGAAGACTCTTCACTGTGCAGAAAAGGTGGCTTATTTTTATGGGATATGGACTTTTAATTTTTTTTGAAATTATTTAATGTTTGTATTTGTGATTGTACTTTATCATTTTCATTTGTTTTTTTCTCTGCAATTAGTATTAGAGAATGAGTTCGTTAAAAAATATCTACAAATACTGTCTTCCCATACTTTATTATTCTTTCATAGTGTTGCTCCTAATTTTGGTACTCTTTTCAATTGTGATGCTTTTTCTCACTGATTCCTTTGACAAAACATTTTTTGGCTGTGTGTTATGTTTAGTTCACTTATATTTTTGTTAATTTTTTGCATTTTTTTCGTTGTTTACGTTTCAATTCAGTTAAACTGTTCCTTTATCCCTAGAGAGGAAGATAGCATGTAAGTGACTGATCACACTGATAAGGGACTTCAATTAGGTAATTTTGTCTTTGATGACAATAATCAAGAACGTCAATCTTGGAAATGTTTTGGACAGACGTTTAACCGGTCTTTAGTAGTTTTTTTTGTCCCGGTTTTTTGTCACACTATCGACTTTAGTTTGTTGTTTCGTAAGAATTACTTTAGCTGAGACTTGTGAGCAGACAAGTGTTTGGATTGGTATTTTATCGAGTACAGTGGGATATTTTTACCTTCTCCAAAATTATGGACAAAATAATTTCCACGAAAAAACGAGTTTTTATTTCCTTGGTTGGACGAAGTGGGTCTGGGAATTTACTAATTTCATCAACACTATCAATCTCTTTACGGACTAATGTCAAAAAATATAAAGAACATTGAGTTCGTTCAGGGTGTTGATTTTGAGTTGATACAGAACTTACCTAATAATGGAACCAAGTATTTACTTATTTTTGATGACTCTTGTAAAGAAATTTATAGTTCTAAAGAATTTGTAAAAATAGCTAATGCTGGTAGACATAAAGGTTTAAGTACAGTGTACATAAAGCACAATCTCTTTCATCAAAGCCGACTAGGAAGGATATTGAGCTACAGAACACCCATATCGTTTCACTCAATTCACCCTGAGACGTCTTACAAATAAACACACTCAATCAACAGTTGGGATTGGGATAGCAATTAAAAGACTGGTATACAACAGCAACTTCAGTTCCCTATGGTCATTTACTTATTTTTGACTCTGAAAACAGTCGACTCTCTAAGATACTGTAGTAACAGTGGTTCAATGCCAGCATTATATTTTCTATCTCAAAGCAGGCAACAAATTACATTTTTGAACGATGAGCACGCAACATCTCTCTACTCTGATTGCGTTCCAGAAATATTCCCTGAGCTTCAAAATAACTTTCCTCAAATATTGTCCAAAAGACTTGATCCAGTTTCTAAACGAGTGCATAGTAAACTTTCTAAGAGGAGAGCTAAGAGAAATTCAAAAACAAGAAGTTTTAAAATTCAGAGAAGAAATTCATCTGCTTATTTAAAAAAAACTAGTCTCGGTAAAAGGAGACAGAACCTGAGCTCCAAAAAAGGGATCAGTCTTATATAAGTTTTAACTCCGTCAATCATTAATCATCTCTCTTGAAATGGATTAGTTTGTTTTGATTCCTCAACAACTTTACGATTAAAAAATCAGGTTATCAGCTCAAAAATTGGACAATTATAACGAAAAACAGGATTCGATTCTAAAAAATTTAGAAAATGCTTAAAAAAAATGATAACGCTAAAATAAAGTCTTCCAGCAACGAATCACGTATCATTGAAATTTTCAATTGTGCTCGCATTAAGCTATCCTTTCTGACTCCATTTTGTTAGACGGAAGAGATACAAACGTTGCATTTGTCGATTTTGTATAAGCTCTGAAGAAGAAAACGTTGAATGTCCCGATATTTATTTCACAATTCTTGACGCAATTGGCCTAAATTCACATAAAGTTATAAACAAAGATGCCAAAAGCAAAGAACGAGAAAGCTGGATCCCTTTCCGAAACTGAAAGAGCCGAGCTACAGAGTTTGTACAGGGAAGAAAAAGCCGCATATAGTGCAGTTTAAAACCCTCAAAAAGCAGGCGGGTTGTCAAAGAAGAAGGTAACTAATTTTCTATACAGAAAGAATTCTTACACTAAATTTCGACAAGCAATTCGACCTTTCAAACGATTAACCGCTTTTGCAAAACGTATCAATGAGATTTGGTGTCTTGATTTGGCTTTTATGGATGAATTGTCTGAATTTAATAATGGTGTAAAATACTTATTTATAATTGTTGACCTTTTTTTCTCGGCTGCTCCGTGTTCAATCAATGAAATCAAAATATGCCTCTGATGCTGTAGCTGCCTTTCAAAAAATGTTAAGGAAGAACAATAAACCTGAAAGAGTGTGGATTGATCAAGGTACTGAGTTCGGGGGAGAATTCAAAAATTTTGCAAGAGTAAGGACATCAAAATCTACGCTACAAGAGGTGAAACAAAAGCTGCTGTAGCAGAAAGAGCAATTAGATTTCTGAAAAATATTATTTAAGGCTACATGGAGGAAAACGGTGACAATTACGTTCACAAAATGGATAGTTTTGTTAACACTAGAGTCAACAGATCTATAGGTAAATCCCCCAAAATTGTTAAAAATTCAGATTTTTTTGTCAATTTTTTTTACAACAACCCCATTATTGAGCACAAAAAACCATTCTCCACGCTTTAAAATTGGAGATGAGGTTCAAATCTCCAAGTACCGTATCCCATTTAGAAATTGTTACAAGTCTCAATTCACAGGTGAAATTTTTCAAATTGTTAAAATTGCAACTTAAAAACCACCAACATATAACCTTTACGGAGAACAAGGTGACGAAATTCTAGGCAAATTTTATGAACAAGAGTTTGCAAAGTGTATCATTTACAGATTAATTCCTTCAATGTAGAGTTGGTTTCAAATGCTTCCTTTGATTGTTACCCAAATAATACATTAATTTCTCATACAGATTTTCTTCCGGAACATATAAACCTGCAAGGAGAATGGGAGGCTGCAATTACAGAATTTTCTTATCCTTCCTTGTACCAAAACATCAAGGAAGGAAAAATCTTCTATCTAGATGAAGCAACACCGAATACAAAACCGTCAGACTATTACACACTTGATCCATGTCTATATCCGTCGATCTCCAATATTGTAAGCGAAATGAATAAAAAAGTTCAAGAACAAGAAAAGTACGGAAAAACAACCAATCAAATTACACGTTAACAAAATTACACAGCGAATTTCTTTAAGTCTTCCCAATGAAAATTCTTTACCTGTTATATTTAGTGCTGATCTTTGTCATGTCTTTGCATGCGAAGAAACTGTTTAAGGGATGGGTGTTTATGAGTGGTGCTGGTCAACATTTTCCCAAGTCACCTTATGACATTGTACGAATACATATCTTAATGATATATAGTGATATTGTTGAATACAACATTTTGGGTGATACAAAAGCTGCTCTTTTATCATTCATTCATTTTATATCAAAGGTTAAGAATGGAGACATCATCTCAACTGGACAAAACGTGAAATATCAAAATTTTCCAAACCTACAGTTTTAAAAAAAATTTGAAAAGTTCCTTCCACAGCATAAAACTCGAGCTCTGGGACTCTTATGATGAAAAAGTACCTTTCAACTCTGTTGGAGTAAGTAGAGCAGTGGTAATATTTAGAAAAACTTCTGATAATCAGTTTTATAATTAAGCTTGTAAAAAATGGTTGCTGATAGTGATTTTACCGTATTTTCGTGGATATGGAAGACGAAGGGGAAGGGGATTCTGAGTTTTAGCGCAAACAATTGGGAGGACAGCAATTCCGTTTTTGAGACGATATGTCGTCCCAGCAGCAAAAAGAGTGGGAGCTGATTTAATTGAATTGGCTGCTCCTGAAATTGGAAATGTTTTGACTGGGAAGAAAAAACTCAAATCTGTTGCTACAGATGTTGGAAAGAAAACTTTACCTAAACAGCTAGGTGCAGGAAAAACAAGAGAACGGTGCATTATTCGTAGATCAGCTCCAAAATCTGTCAAATTCGTCGGACAAGAAAAAATATGTTTGCTAATCTAAAATGAATTCTAGATCAACAAGCGATTCTAATTTTCGATATGGACACTTTAAAAACTCTTGCTTGGAGATTTTCGACAAAATTCCTGTTTTGGAACCAATTGAGTCTTCTCAAGTTCAAGAAGTTTATCCTAGTACTTCACGGGTTGAAAACTGCCTTGAATTTGAATTTGAAACAGATAGAAGCATCTATCTTGATATGAGAGATATCCACCTTCAAATCAAAGTTGGACTACAAAAAGGAAGATTGTTTAATGACTCTAGGAAAACAGATCAGCATTGAAAACAAGATATGGGTATATCTTTCACAGATGACAATTTACATTATCTAACTCAAGTCAACAATATATTACACTCACTCTTCTCCAACTGTGAAGTGTATCTGAAGAATCAACAAGTGTACAACTCGAATGGTTTCTATGGACACAAGGCTTTAATTTCCAATGAACTTAATGCTTCAACGAGAAATAATGAAGGTATTTTGGCTTGCCATGGATACGAATTTGAAAAGAACCTAGTGATTATGAGAAGAGCCCGTTTATAGACCAAGAGGAAGAACTTCTGCTGAAAAATGGAAGCACTTACTACGGTAAACTAGCTATTGTTATATTCTAATGTGAAAAGTTACTGCTTCCAAATACAAAAGTTAGACTGAAATTGATTCGTGCAAGAACTAATTTTTACATGATTTCCCATAATTCTCACGTTTCTCTTAAGGTTCTTGATTGTTCCTTTTTTACACGACTTGTGGTTGTTAACGAAGTGTATCACCAGACTATCAAATACCAATTAACTCATCAACCTGCCTGTTACAACTTTATGGAAACAATGGCACGTACATTTGTTATTCCTTCAGGACATAACCAGTTTATTCAGGAAAACGTTCTAAACAATGCTCCAATCAGAAGAGTAGCTATTGTGATGAACACCAATTCGGCATTCACAGGAAATTTTCACGAAAATTCTTTCCATTATCAGAAATCTGGTTTGCGAGAACTTAGAATTGTTCGCGAAGGTAGAGCCATAGTATCAGTGGATACAACTAATGACTAAAGAGCATGCGTAACAACAATGAAAGCAATGAATTTTAACGAGGAAATTCATGCGTTACTGAACCATCAATTTGAGAACCACTACATACTGGTATTCGATCTCACTTCACCTGAAGAGGCCGGAGAAAATATTCATTTTTCTGAGCTCAGCTGTGAAAGCGTTTGATTGGAAATGTTTTTCGATCGTTCGCTAACAAACGTGACAGAAATAATTGTTCTGGGAGAAAGGATGTCTAGTGTTAAAATTGATCAGTTTGGGACTGTTGTTAAAAATGTCCGCGACTTTTCACCATTTTTACGATTTTATATAGTTGCTTCCTTTGTTGGAACATTTGTGGGTTTAACCTAATCATCTAGCTGTTGTTCTCTGCATCCAAATAACTGACTAGTGGATGTCAGCTGGGGTAGATTAACTTCAAATATATATATATTTATATTCCTTTGCTAATTTTCTTTGGACTTTTTATAATTATTGTTTTGTTTTATCCTAACACTCAGGAAGAAACAGTCGACAAAATCACAAAGTCCAAAGATTGTTGCTTCTCACATCAGAACGAAAGTTTTCAACTTGATTGCTCTGTCAGGAATCCTTGTACAAACGTTGCTCGTGAGATAAAGAAAAGAAAACTTATTTTTCATGGATAACATCTCACTTCGTGACATTATTGAACGCATTCCAGAGCTCGAATTTCGGTATATTGGATCCTATCCAGCAGATTTTGTTCCAAATTCACCCAAATTCAGTTTTGCAATCATCAACTTTTCCCAAGCAGTGAGGTTGGTGAACATTGGATAATGATTGGTCGCCTCATTAGGAACTATTACTACGCGGATTCTCTAGCACGATCAGTCACACATTACAAATTTTTGAACAAAATATAAGAAAATGATACACAGACCACTCTAGAAATTGCGAAACTTGTGTGGGTTCTACACTATTTATGCTGCATTTCATGCTGTTAAATTTTTACAAACAAACTTGAACAATGTTCATGAAGTGCATGTACTAAATTTTATTAGTAATTATGTGTAAATTTGATTACTGCGGTATACACTAAGCTGGTGGCTATTAAAGTCGACATTAGTTTTTAACAATTGTACCTTTTACTCAGTTAGATACGCAAGTTTTTCATTTTTATCGACTTTATTAGCCCACTCGGTTAAATTTACCTCGGTTTTCACTTATTTTGATAATAAATTATACCTATTTAATGTAAATTTTCGAGTGATTTTGTAGTTTGATGTGCATATTTTATACTGTGTCTGTTATTTATAACTTTCCCAATTCATTTTTTTTTAAAAAAAAGCTGTCATTTTTAACCAATCAAAAGAGAGTATTTAGAAATTATTGAAAAGAAAAACACAAAAAAACTATAAATTGCTAAAATATAAACATGATTCTATTATTGATGGCGCGGATCCTAATTAGCTGATCTAGTAAGCGCGGATCATTCCCAGCCAAACTTTTGAGCCCGAGCATCAATTTCTGCTCCTATGACGTAAACCCGAAAACAGAATTATTTTGCAAAAAATTCTGCAAAAACCACAGAAATTCTGCAAAAACATGAAAAAAATACCCTAGATCCTATTCCTAATCTTAATACATGTAGGCTATAACTAATCTTTATACATGTAGGCTATAACTAATCTTAATACATGGCGGCGGCTATACCTAATCTTAATACATGTAGATTCTATTCCTAATCTTAATACAGGTAGATTCTATTCCTAACCTTAATGCATTAGATTCTATTCCTAGTCTTAATACATGGAGGTTATCCTAATACATGGCCAAACCCCTAGAGTTATACGCTATTTTAATACATGAGAGAAGACCCTAATCGCGAAAAAGCCGCTATACCCTATCTTAATACATGGGGTCTTCAACCCCCCCCCCCGGGGGAGGGCCGCTCACCCTATTACTACTCTTTGTTTTTGAGCTTGCAGAATTAATCGGATTTATCTGTTTATTCATAATCATAGTGATTTGCACTGCTTTTTTTGCGCTGTAAATAGTGTTTATATCTGAAAATGGGAGTTATTTTGATGACTCTCGGAATTTTTTGTTTGAATTTAATGGATATATACTTTGAGAGTTAAAGTACTGAAACGGCACCAATGGCCCTGAAAGTTGCATTATTAGAATGAAAGCAAATTTTTTAATCATATCAAAAAAATATTGTTTGTACTTGCTTTTTGGGAGTCGTTGTAGAAACCCCTCATATGTCATTTACGTTCGTTGCTAAGAATTTTGGCATTCTTCTTGTCATGTATTTTACTGACTATTGGCGAGGATCACCTTTAATTATGCCAGGCAACCATTTACCTATGAAAAAACGCGCGCATCTGTTAAATCATACGAACCAAAAAAATTCTGAGAAAATTAGTCTGAATGTTAAAATTTTTTTAGATTGTGCCCCAGTACGTAATGTAATCACCCTTACAGAGCACTTGTCAATAAATAATAAACCATTATAGAAAATACACGTGCGTTTAGGGGGTTAGGGGTTAATTTGAATCCTGGAAGAAAACTGGTCGGGTGAGGTGGAGGATGGCACAAACGGAATGAAAACAATTTTTCAGTTCTCTTCTGGCAACTACGTATGATGGATTTCTCCCTCTATACTGATGCAACGCCGTTCGTGACTTTGGAATTTCAATTGACAACTGGCAATAGCAATGAATCACAAAAATGCTCTCAATTCAGGTTTAAACAACCTTCATTAAAAATATGTACAAGTAGGGAAATTTCAAGACAATTTACAATAAAAGAATCCAATTTTATATTTTTTGAGAGTAGTTTAGTTTTTCCTGAAGGTTCAAAACTTAAAGGTTCAGTGAGTTATCATAAGTAAAAATAACTTTTGAAGGCCTCATGAGCCAAAGACTTCTTTCCACCGGAATAAATATTAATAGATGCTGCTTTTACCTTTGTCTGAAGTTTGCCGAACACTTTACAATGTCAGAAATTCTTATAGAGTCTATGAAATAAACCATAAAGGATAAAAATCCGCATTTTAAATTTGAATTTTTGTCCTCATAATTTGTTCGCTTGCGATAGTTTCATATCAAATCCCATGGGCCACTAAGGCACGACTATGACCGCGATGCATGGCCAAACGCGCTAAATGCGCAGCTCAATAAAAGTCAAGTGGGGTTTATAAGTTCCTATTTAAAATTCAGCAAAACAAAAACACTTTAGCGTTTAAGTTGGATTTATTAACAGGTGGAACATTACGAGCGTCTGCCGGTAACAAATTGCACGAGTAAATTTACTTGTTTTTAAACCAGATTTCATTTTTCTTATGTTAATACATTGTGCGTTTGAAACATACTTTCGCATTTGGCAGAAAAAAAGCCGGTGCCCAAAATTTAAGCCCTTTCCGCATTGAACGGAAGGCAGCACCTGAAGGCGCCAGCGACTTTCTCAGGAAGTAGATTTTTCTTCGATACCGGTAGACGATCGCAATGAATGATCAAAAATTGGAGAGCAAAAAACTCTTCAATAATGTTTCTCCAGTGAAAATAGCAAAGACATTTATTTGTCATTCACAAAAACGACACTTAATTGACCAATGCTTTCATCAATCCTGTTCTTGCATCAACTGAGAAAAAATTTTTTCTAATGCTCTTAATTGCTTATGCCGCGAGCCGTTTTCTAAAAAAAGTTTCTTTACTGAACTCTGGCAGCTAAAGTTCCAATCAAAAAAGACGCTTAGATACATCACATAATTAGCCTAATATATAGTATATAGGAGACTACATAGGAGTTACCTAATTAGCAAAATATATATCTTTGTGAGAGAATTCATAGTTAAAGAATTCAAAAAACTAGAGAATATTTGATATTTCTTTCGCGCTGAAATACAAAGAATACCTAAAAAGTGCCCCTCAAAGACCTGAACAAAATTGAGAAAATGCCATCGTTACGTCCTAAGTGTTGCAAAACGAAGTGACTTATCTATCGGAAATTTTCCAAAGAAAAACATTTTTTTGTTCATTTTGAGAGTTTTATTGCAAAAAAGTTTCCTTGAAACTTGAAAAACTTATGAAATGGAAAATGCTTTTTGAGTTTTTGATTTTTTTTCTTCAAATTTGCCCATGAGAATTTTTCAAAGGAAATTGATTTCAATTTCCTTTTTGTGCAACAAAACCGTCTCAAATTAATGATTTTTCTCATTATCCTTTTACTCTCCATTTAATTGTTCAACAAACTTAAATGGCTTTGTGTTGCGTGTTCTTTAAAATTGACATAACTGAACTCTCAAATCAGCTTGAAATGCGCTGTCTGGAGCAAATGAGCGAGTTTGTGCTCGAAACGCGTGTGAACATCATTGACAAATGCTATTATTTGAGCTTCGTTTTCGCAGACAATATGCTTTTTCTATGATATCTGTACAATTTGGCTGATCTTCTATTAGTGCTAGTTAACAGACTAAAATTGGATCAGAAATTTTTTTATTGAGGTTCTGAGAAACAAGAAGGTTGTTTAATTCAAATGAATTGAGTTCTTCACTACATTTTGAAAACACATATTAATTAGTTATATCAAGAAAACTTTTAAAACTTTTGACCAAAATTGGTTACAAAAATGGGCTCCTAGTAGAAACGTACAGAATAAATTGAACATGGCAATTCGAAAAGTGTGTGTGTGTGTGTGTGTGTGTGTGTGTGTGTGTGTGTGTGTGTGCGTGCGTGTGTGTGTGTGTGTGTGTGTGTGTGTGTGTGTGTGTGTGTGTGTGTGTGTGTGTGTGTGTGTGTGTGTGTGTGTGTGTGTGTGTGTGTGTGTGTGTGTGTGTGTGTGTGTGTGTGTGTGTGTGTGTGTGTGTGTGTGTGTGTGTGTGTGTGTGTGTGTGTGTGTGTGTGTGTGTGTGTGTGTGTGTGTGTGTGTGTGTGTGTGTGTGTGTGTGTGTGTGTGTGTGTGTGTGTGTGTGTGTGTGTGTGTGTGTGTGTGTGTGTGTGTGTGTGTGTGTGTGTGTGTGTGTGTGTGTGTGTGTGTGTGTGTGTGTGTGTGTGTGTGTGTGTGTGTGTGTGTGTGTGTGTGTGTGTGTGTGTGTGTGTGTGTGTGTGTGTGTGTGTGTGTGTGTGTGTGTGTGTGTGTGTGTGTGTGTGTGTGTGTGTGTGTGTGTGTGTGTGTGTGTGTGTGTGTGTGTGTGTGTGTGTGTGTGTGTGTGTGTGTGTGTGTGTGTGTGTGTGTGTGTGTGTGTGTGTGTGTGTGTGTGTGTGTGTAACTACTTTTGTTTTCCCTCTGTTCACATTTGTTGTTTTTTTTTACATTTATACAGCTCTTTTTGTCAATATATGGATATCAAGAGAACATCGAACATATTCTTTGAATGCACCCTGGTTATCACAAGCCGTTAACTGCTGTTCTATTTCATAGTGCCATTCTGTTACAATTTCGAAGTTAGCAGTTGCTACATTTGTAAATAAAAAATTCTAATTGTGATTGTTTTGTCGCGGTGAGTTTTGCGTATTATTTTTATACTAAGAATCTTTTGAAAGCAAAAACTAAAAACGGAATAAAGATAAAGCAAATAAATTGTTTTTTGAAGATCTGGCAGATCTAGCGAAAAATTGTTCAATTAAAAAAGAGTTCGTTTGATGTTTCCTCTTTTACTTTAATGAAATTTCAAAGAAAACAATATTTTTTTTCCTAAATTTTGCAGTTAATTTAAAAAAAACTGAGTAATTTGTCATTCATCCCCTCAAACTTTGTCGAACAATTGTATTTCCTCAGTTACATATTTTGGAACTTAGAATTCATTGAAGGGGAGGGTAAAATCTAAAAATCCAACCCCCCATACTCCGCATTACCCCCCATTACACCCCATACCCCCCCCCCCCCCCCCCCCTCCTATCTCACATCCTTTTACGTTTTACCCCCCTAAAATTACTCTCCTATTCTTACATATTTTTGGGGGGTAAAATCTAAACCCCCCATTACCCCCATTACCCCCTTACTCCCCATTACCCCCCTAATCTTTCATCGTTTTACAACCAACCCATAGACTATTACCCCC
This sequence comes from Convolutriloba macropyga, assembly GCF_964194025.1. Lineage (NCBI taxonomy): Eukaryota > Metazoa > Xenacoelomorpha > Acoela > Convolutidae > Convolutriloba > Convolutriloba macropyga. Next base: position 27,060,737 of record NC_134479.1, read on the forward strand.
TACTCTTACTTAAGTTTGGGGGTAATCAGGGGGTAATTTTAACACGTGAACGGACAACCTATGAGTTTCATAAAATTAATGTGGTTCACAATAGTCTATGAGCGTGTATGTTTCAGTCGATACTACTGTCTTCTTGCGTGGCACTCAGAGTTCAGTTTTGAGAGATTACCACGGAGAACAGACGAGTTCGTCATGTACAGTTTAGCTCGCGCAAATTTCAAAAAATTGAATTGGTTCGACCTATACCGGGATAATACAGGTTTAACTAATTCTTTAGCAAAGCAAACTTACTTAAATACGTTTTTCAGGGATCCAATTTTGTTAGAGTCTTGTGTTTTGTGTTGTGTTTTACGGGGACCGAAAGCTGTCGCCAAATCGTTGTTTGTCTGCCGGTATTTTTATAAGAAAGTTTACGACTGTTCCTATGGATAGAACCTCCTTTGAGAGAATGGCAAAGATATTTTGAAAATCATCTCAAATTTGTAGTGGTGACAATCAGTATATAAACAATGAGCATGAAAATATCAAAAGATGAATGGCTAGGAGAACGAAAATAGAGAATTGTAAAAGAGAATTGTAGAGAATTGTAAATAGAGAATTGTAAATTTTTTTGAGGAAGTTACACAGTTACTAACAAGGAGGCTCGTTAATGTGCGTTCGCACATGATGTTCCGACCCGAGCTCATCTACATTTTTGACTTAATTGTCAACCAAATGAAGAGATAACAAAAACAGATGTTTGAAATAAAAAAATTGTTACAAAACCTAACTACTTATTGAATTACATAATGCCATGCCCCATTACAACACTCACGAGTTCTGCCATTAAAAAGCCTACGATAAAAAAACTCTCCACAATGAGACTAGGTAACAAGTCGACATAGAGAGGAAATAATGAGGCAAAATTCAAAAATCGACTTTTTTTATGAACATTTTTTAAACCAAATAATTTCAAAAGTCTTAAAAGTCATTAGCTTATAGCAAAACAGTTCTGAGTAAAATTAGTAAAAGTCATTATGAAAGCATTGGGAGCTGTCTTTGGTTAGACTAAGACACTGAAACGGACTAAAGATACAGAAAAGCTCAAAAAATTACAAACAATTTGCGAAAATACAAATTATTGACGCCGTTAAAATTATTAGCTATCGTCTGAATAATATGTATTTTTAATTCAGTTTTTATTTATACTAATTCAGCTCAATTTATACTGCAAAAAATAAGTTCATTTTGGCCATTTGGAAATCATTGGGATCTGTTATTACGCGATTGTGCTAAAGGAAGAGAAAAAGAATCAAATACACCACTCACATAACTTTCTAAAAAAAAGATATTTTCCTGCGAACAAAGCAACAGTTAAGTCACAATACCAATAAGTGTGTTATTATTTAAAATAAAAGGAATTGTATGGGACCTCTCGATGATGAGAATCAATTACAAGTTGACAAAAAGAACAACAAAAGCTAAAAAATTGAAAAGTTTTCGAAAAAGTACAATATCAAGAACTTTATGACTAACCGCTCAAAATTGACTGCTTCGAGTAAAATCTTTCATTCAAGGTTTAATTACAAGCTTATGAGATAGGTCAGCATTTTACGGCTTCAGAAGGAATAAAAAAACAGGCAAAAACAGCAAATTAATAGAGAATGAGCGAGAAAAGTGTCGAGCGAAAAGCCATTAAACAACTGAAAGTTTGAGTAAAAAGTTTCTAAGTTCAATTATTTTTTTTACAGCAATCAGACTCTTCTTTTTTAATAATATGACTTCAAAAAATCAACTAATACGAACAAATACTTTTAAACCAGGAAATTTTTGAGAAACCTCGTAGTATCAACGCCATTAAATTCAATAGATTTCAACGGAAGCCAATACATACGCTAGACTATGCCGCGATGGCACAATAACAATGTCTGTCATCGAAACGGCATCAATAAGACACTACAACAAATCACTGACTATGGAAACAATAACAAATTACAGTCAATATCCAAAAATTCGGGAGAAAAATGCGAGAAGAAAACGTCGGGGCCAATAAAACCATAATAAACTCGTGCATGGAAGTCAAAAAACCAATATTTAGAAGATAAAACCACTAACTAGTCAAATTTTGGCTAACGTAGAACGAAAAAGAGACCTGAGACTGACTTACAGTTCACTAAAATAAGTTAACGATTGGTTAATGTTCAAAAAAATTTTCGAATTTTTTTTAAAGTTTTGACTGCGATTAAGTTCAATAGCTTTCAACGGGTGTCAATGAATAAGCCCAGTTACACCACGAAGAGAGGACAAAGATGTTTGTTAAGCATACCTAATCAGTAAGACATCCCAATAAGTCTTATGACTATGAAAACAACAATATATATTTAGGCAAAAACCGAAAAATCAGAAGAAAAATGCGAGAGGAAATTGTCGAAGCCAATTAAACCAAGCGTTTTTATCTGAAAATCTTTACATATGATCCAATGAACTTCTCTTTTCAGCCAGTTGGAGCTATCAATGTTAATATATTGTGATAAGAATTCAAAAAGAACTAAAAATACGATAACATCCAAAAAGTTGGAAAAAATTTGGTGAATTCTTGTGTCATTTAAATGACCAATAGTTAGAAGATAATACTGCTAACCAAAATAATGTCGGCTGTATTAGGAAAAAAAGGTGTACTGTAATCACTGAGACTGACTTACAAATCAGGAAGCTAAGTTTATGATTGGTTAATGTTGAAAACAAATTCCGAAAACTTATTTTCAAAGTCTTAACAGCCATTAGTTGTGTATGTAAAGCTAGATAGGTTCACTTAATGCTCATAACGAAACCTATTGCACTTTCAGTCAATGAGTCTATGCCATAGGACTCCAAAAATTTTGTATAACCTAAAAATGAAAGCCAAAATTTCAATTAAAATTATGAAAACTCAGAGTCGAAGCAAAAAAAAACATGAGCGATTCCTTGAAAATGATTTTTTTTAATCATTGGGCATCATTTTACAGTAAATGACTTTTTTCATTAACTGAGCCTCCTGAAATGTGACTAGTCTCAGAGTGACTAAAAAAAACAAAAAAAGATAGGAAAAGTTTTCTCGAAAAACAGCACTTGAATTGAATTCGAATTTTTTTTTTTGATAGTAAGTTTCGTTATCAAACCAGAACTAGCCTTTTTTATCGTCTTTCGTTTATAACACCAAATTGCTGCATATTGTTGCCTGATTTACAATTTTGAATTAATATGTTTTTAATAGAAAAGATCTAAATTTACACTAAAATTACACTAAAAGTGAACAAAATCATGTAAATATCACGTGTTCACACAAAATTTAAACCTCGATAACTCCTCAAAAAATACGAAATTCAGAAAAATCTTTTTGATTTCGATTTCTACGCTGGACGAGTTTTTTATTGATACCACTAATATTTCGCTACAATGAATATATCGATCGGCCAAAATTGACTGAACAAAAAAAACCCAGTTGAGTATATAGTTCCTCCCCCACAAGTGGGGTCGGAACAATAAAAAAGGTTCTTGAATTTTTGTTGCATACTTTTGAATTCTAAAAATTTCAGAATCTATAGCTATGCAGATGCTTTAAAAAATTTAAACATTTTTCTGATTTCATGAGAAAATTAAAAGAATAATTCATTTAAAAGCTTAGAAATTTTTTTGAAAAGTTCAAATAAATTTTCTTTGTGAACAGACTTGTTAGAAAGACGGGGAGCCGGCATTGAGTGTTTTATTTTATAAATAATTCAAAATTAGGGAAGATAAACTAGAATTTAATAATAAGCTCATGTTTCCTCTCCCAGTAAGGCAACTGCTTTCTCAGGATAAGGTTTGCGACCCAAACGTGCTCTAGTTAGACTGACGTGCTTCGCGCACATGGTTACTAGATCATCCAGGCCGCCATCGGCTCAGATCAGACCAACTTGCCCTAGGCATGGGGTATACAATCCATTTCGGCTGTGCACTAGGCTGCTAGACCCAGCTGGGCCGCTCTCGAAGCGTCGGACAAACTTTGGATTGCGCACTGGTGGTGCCGGATGTGCTTGGAATGCGCACTGGCGGTACTCAGAAGGTCTTTTTGTTTACCATTTCAGTAATCATTGGCATAATGCGTCATTTTCCAAAAATAGACGTCAAAATGCTTATGGTTTTTGAGTTCTCCAGTAAAAATATTACCGAACATAGCAAAATTTTCAGATCAACTGTAATCACCAAAACTCTGACTCTAGCGTGGTATTTGATATTCATGAGATGAAATTTGCAAAGGCTCTTCAAAAACAGTCTCCCCGGTGGTTATTTATCTCGTCTATTTTTCGCGAGACTGAGCGTGCTCATGGCTGGACCTCTTGGTTTTGAGCAATCTCTCCAGACTCTACAATGTTCAATATAGAATCTGGAATGAGTTCGTTTCCGAATGGAAATCTCTAAAAGCACAAAAAGACTCTAGACCACGCTACCATATAACTATTTGGACTCGAGGAGGGGCGGAATCAGATTTCCCAGATCGTAGGTATCGAGCTGATTAAACCTTGCAGACTCTGGATTGTGTACTGGTCAGATTTTTCAGACCGTAGGTATTCCTGGAAAACTTTATCAGGTCGAATTTTACCCCCTTCCGAGCAGAAACCTAATTGGCTGAATCATAGCTGGCTTGGGTCACCGACCTCATACTGGGTTATGTTCTGCTTTAATGTCGCAATTCAATAATTTCACATAAAAGGTGGATGTACAGTTCTGCAGTCATGCAAGTTCTGATCAATATGATTTTCTTACAAGTGTGCATCGCCAGGTGTTTAGAGTAACCAATATTGAATTTCTGTTTCATGAGATAAAATTCATATTGGGGCCGGAAAAATTATATCACCCAGCTGTTTTTGGTTAACGGAGATTCACCAATATGAATTTGTTGCGGAGGAGTGAACATTTTAGCGTTATTGAAAACCTCATAAAAATAAATTCAAATTGGATGGTTTTTGAATCTTTACTTTCAAAAAGTCCAATTTGAACTCCTGATCTCCTAAACTTGCGGTTAAATTATCTCAGAAAAAAGTGTAGAAGCTTTTCATTGAACATTGGAACTTTCCGAGATGTGTTTTTGTTTCATTTTTTTTCTCAATAATCATTTTCTACCACCTAACTTGATTCTTCCAATTGAAAGTTTATTGTTTGCATCTTATTGCTAAAATAGTGACAGATCAAATCAAACTTGATTTATTTTTTGATGCAATTTTGCCTATTTTAACTGCCTAAAAACAACGATTTGATTTCTCAGTAAATTATTGTTTTGAAATATTTTTTGGCGAATTTGTCTCTGAGAAAACTGCTGTTATATCTTTCGAACAAAAAGATGGTTGAAAAAAAAATGCTCGGGAGGAATACGGATTTAACTTTTTTTTGCAGAAAATTTAGCCATCAGATATTCGAAACTTTATATTGTTCGTCGATCATTGACTGTTTCAGCTAGTCGATTATTGATTGATTCAATGTTAGGAAAAAATAAAAATTGTATTTGGTCTTTGGTATTGCAAAAAAAACCAAACTGAAACTCGAACGAAATCTGAGACATAAGAGCTACAAGGCATTATGAAAGTTTTCTAACCACGAGCTTGGATTTTATGGATTTTTTTTAGTAAATAACAGTAAAACAAAATAGAAAAAATAGTGAAAATTCAGGTTTTTAGCGTGAGCACCTGTTTTACATTGCAGCGAGAACGATAATCCAGTTTTTTAATACTAATTGAAAAAATTTGTTACAAAAAAACGGGTCAGTTGGCGGCTGTTCAAAAATTAAAACCGGAAAAAGGCGCTAATTGTAACTAACTGCTGAAAGCGGTAATTTGTCAATTTCTTTGAAAACTGTCACCTTAACAGAAACTACTACAAACATTCAAGCAGCAAAGATACGTTCAACATATTTTCAACTTACCGGTCAACTAGTTGATACAGCAAGTGCTTTATTGTTCAAATACTTTGCTGAGGGTTACATCCGAATAGTTTTGTGTTTTTTAAATAAATTGAATATGCCAAAAGATGTGTAGATCAATTTATCGGTCGGTACATTATGTGCAAACGTACAAAATCCATTCACATTGTTAATTCTTATGGAAACTTTGCTTGAAATGAATGCATTTTTGTTAAAAAAATCTTTTCTTCTGTTTAAGATGACTGCTGCGACTTTCAACTGAGCATATATAAGCTAAACGGTCAGCTACATGGCATCTCACCTCGAGAATATATGAAAAAAATGTCAGATTTCGGCCAAGAAAACAAACATCTTAACTATATAAAGGTATGTTCGGAATTTGAAATGATACTCTGTTCCTGCTCCCTTTGCAAAAAAGTTAGAAATCGACGCATCCGTTGATTTTCTGGTTTCCGATCCTTTAAAACACCAAATTGTATTCCAAACTCACACCGAATATCACCATGAAGCCGCAGTCCTCCACCTCGTTTGCTGGTTTTGGAAGCGTAATTATGACTCAGAAGGGCGCATTCAAATAACGCACCAAGTGAAAAAGTAATAATTTAAAGAGCAACGCGAAAACCGAAAGTTATGCAAGAATGACGATAGAAAACAAATAATGTAATAACAACGCCAACGTAGGTCAAGCATGATCCTGGATGCCAGGGCCCGCTATTAAGGTCTTTCAACTAAAACTCATATTTGATACTCATAAAACGCTAAAACTTTCACTATTTTTGGTCTCAAGCATATCTTATCACTTTGAACTTATGCCTTCTATGAAATGTTTTCTTGTTAAAAAAGTCCTTGTTCTCCAGTTATCGAAAAAAAACGCAATCGAATTCACTGGAATGGCTCCGTTTTTTTAGCCAATTTAAAGAAAATTTTTGGCGGACGCAGGCGTAAAAAACAATGGGAAACTACAGTGGCTAATTTAAATGAGCAAGCACAACTATTTGATTCAGTTGAAACCATTCTTTGAAAACTGAAATCTAAAATGATCGAAACTTTTTCTCAAAATGCTAACGTACAAAACCATCAAAATATTTATGAGATACACAAAACAATATTTCGGACTGGTTTAACCGATATATAGACTAGCAGATTTTAACAAAAGTTTCATTGATTCTGATCAATTTTTGATCTGATTAAAACCCCTGATTAGACAACTCCACTAAAACAACTTTGAAAGAAAAAACAAACGAGAGCTATTTTTCTCCCTAAATCTCGAATTTATTTGAAAAATTACTACCGGAATCTTATAATCGAACCACTTCAACAACCCATGAGTAAGATTTACAGCAAAATGAATTAATGGTGCACTCTAGGTCAAAACAACTCGATCAATCTATCCGCAATTATCCACAATTCGTTCAAACGGCTTCCTAACCCAAATGACTATAATAAATTCTTCCTCCCAGTAGCTCTGTTACTGGCCTGAAATTTATTAAACTCTCAAAAAAATTTTTGACAATTTGTCAGTTTCACACACGGCTACTAAGCCACTATATTCGTTAACCAAGAACTCAATAAAAACCTCAAATTATCTCTTACGGAGAACCAATTGATCAGCTCGACCGTTCCCCTCTCTCTTTTTTGCTGACGAGCTCGTTTTCGTTCTTCTCCCTACTGATGATTTTTCTTGTTCTTAAGAGTACTGAACTTTATCAGGCTTTATCATCGACAAGAAAAGTGTAGTTTTAAATAAAACATTTTTACCTAACGTATAAGTGCATTGGTGACCGTAAAAATTCAGCCACAAGATGCAATTTAGCTAATGTAAATGTTTGCTCCAGTTGATCGACGTTCCGTAGTCCAATTAGTCCTGATATTTCAGCAATAATGAACCCACGTTTCAAGTTCCACCATCCCAAAGCAAGCACATGCATGCTTGCCTCTACCGCTCCTAGCTGTGAACACTTGTCCATTTTCCAAGTTATACCATGAGTACCCCCTTCCACTCAAGCGGTAGCAGCCTTTGGTTTTTAATCAACCACAACAGCCCTCAAGATGATCCGTTTGACCAAAAAAGTAGGTAAAACCTAGGTCTTCCTCCCCTTTCTTTGTTGGAAATTTGTCAGTTTTAAAACTTAGGAAGCAAAAATCAACAAATTTGTATCCCCATTTCCAGATAAGAGGAAGCAGTCTTTGCTTTTCTAACAACTCCACCAACAGTCCCCACAATGATCCCCTTGAACAAACATTCAGGGAAAACAAAGGTCTTTGTATTCCCGTCTTTGTAGGATATTTGTCAGTTTTAATGCTTTGAAAGTGAAAGAGATCTGAATTAATTTTTTCATGGCTTAGTGGGTTTTTTGTCAACATCATAACTCTGGTTAAAATTGGTTCTGTCATGAAAGTACAAAATTGTCCTTAACTTTTTTCTTTCCGCTGGTTCTAATTTTGCAATTTCACACACTGAAATTAAGCAACTACGTTCTTTCACGAAGAACTCATTATAAACGCAAAATTTCTTTTACCCAGAACCAACCACTTCTTTCGAGCGGTTGATGTTTTTACTCTCTTGTTTGTTCTAGTGCTCGTTTGCGTTCTTCTCCCGCTGATGATTTCTTTTGCTCTTAAGAGTAATCAACCTTATCGATCTTCGTCAACCACCGTTTGGTCTAAAATTGTACAACTATTTTAACTACCAAAAGTTCAATTCAACTTTTTCTTCCGACTTTAATTCTTCATGCATGTTTTTCAACAGCTTTTTTTCATAAATAGTGTAGTCATGGAGCCTAACATGCCTGATGTTTCTACATTAAAACTCAGAAACTCGCAAAATTACATCATGAAAGCATCAGTTTTTAACTATTAAATAAAACATTTGCTCCAATCTTGTTCGAAGTGAAACAATTAGTGAAGCTGTTGCAGCTACAGTTAGCTTTGATTTTTCCAGGATTGTCAGAAAAATTTCTGTCCGTAAAACTTTGTTTTTTATACCTGCTCATGGTAACAACTGTTTGGCAATTAAGTACTTCTAATTTTCGTGGAGCGCAAAAATCTCAAAATGCCCAACATTTTCTTAACAGATTAGTTTAGATTTTTAATCTTTTCAAATTTTTCATGTTAGATTTCCCATTTTTAATTGAAAACACCAGTTAGTTTTTAACAACGTGTGGTTATTTACTCATAATCATTGAGCAAATTTTGACTGTTTTTTTTTAATAATTGGACTTTTGATAATTTCAATTTTGATGTTTTTGGGAAAAAATCCAAACCAAAATCTCCATTGGATTTCTCTAAGTCTTTCCTTCCCTCTTTCCTGTTGTAATCAAAGGGTTTTTACTGCTTACCATAACCTCTGTATTTCATTCTTTGTCTTTCTGACATCTTAAAGTTTTTGAAAGACAAGTTTCGTTTTTGTTTGTTAAAACAAAAATTGTTTAGATTTCAATCAACTTACACTGCTCAAGTTTGTTTAGGTTCATTACAAAGTAATTATACTTAAGATTGATTAGTTCTAAAACTAATAAAATTTTTTAAAACGCTTAAGTCAGGTTTCAACCTTCTCATATTTACCAATTCCACACTGTTACCTCACAGATAATTATTCTCCTGGATAATATTTTTCAACTTTTCTATGATTACTATTACTACATTTTCTTTCTTGCTGGCTCAACGTTTTTGCCAGCATGCAATTCAAAACTTAGCTTAGTTTGAACCATTTAAATAAAAATCCAAATAGTTGGAAAGATACTGCATCGATTACAAAATAAGAGATAAATATGATATGGCATGATGAATTTTAAAACTTAGGTAGGGCAAAGGTTTTCAATCAAAAGGGAACCGAATTAACCGCACCAGTCTTTAAGACAAAACCATTTCATTTTGTACAGAAAGCTATAGAATATCCCTTATGAGCTCAATTAAGCATTCGTCCCCAATTTAAGACTTCTGGTTTTTTGTAATTCAAATATCTTTAGAACATTACTTGGATTAGATGATTGATTCAGTTGCCAAGTGCCAATAGCAATTCGTTTACTATAGGTTTATAATTAGCACAGCAAAATTTTTGTTAAATTACACATACAAGTTCTCATCACAGACAATTCAGAGGAACCAACTTCAAAAATTGAGTTTCTTATTCTCTTGCTTGAAAGGAAGTCAAATTTCAGTCGCATTCCCTAACTTTTGTCCCTTAGGACCACACTCTCAACGACAACCATTTCTCCGACTCCTCTAATTTCTCCAAAGGTTGTTCATAATAACACTTTATTTTCCAAATAACAGCTTAAATGACAGCTTAGTTCAATGTACCCCAACTCGAGGCCTTTCTGGCCAGCATTTGGCTGCGCAGGGATAAAAGAAAGACCATCTGAGATCTTCAACCCTCCTGTACTCCTCTTTTTTCTTTTCTTGGCTGGACAGGAATATCGACAACTGATTTCGACCAGGACTCCCTTTTTTACTGAAGTCAAAACCCGAAGACTGCTTCTGTTCATAATCTTGCTAAGGTTGAAGTCTTTGAAACTGTTCTGCAAAAAACTTTTCTCTGCAATCATCTGCTCAGGCGTTTTCTGTGTCAATCGGCAATTTCAGTTTTAACTCACTTCCCTTTGAAAGTGACAACAACGTATTAGTGAACTCCAACTTCTGGATATGCAGAACTTCACATTTAAATAATTTAATCGGTTTTTTCACTTGCTCAAAATAAACACTTCTTTTGGACTGTTAGCAATGACTCTTCTGTCGTTCTCTGTATAGTCTTTTCATTCTAAGGAATTCCAACACTTGCATTATAGGAGAAGCTAACATGTTATTGTTTTTTTAAAAAATCGAATTGCAACAAATGATGCTCTGAAATTAACAAATATCTCATTTTGCTTTACGATTCCAATAGCCAGTCTCTTTATTTAAAATAAAAACTCGGCTCCAAGATTTCTCCTGCATTTGTTTTGTTCAACTCATTCAGCGATCATTTTTTGTTATGAGTAATTTGTCCCACCCAAATCCATCTAATCTTAGCCGAAAGCCTCATCGAACAAGTAACAGCTACGCTTTTCTGGGCCATCGCTAGGGTACCTTTTTTCGTTAATTTAGCATCAGTTCCTCTACCAAGAAAATGGTTTTCAGTTGATTGAGTAGCAGACACTATGTCCATATTCCAGCACTGATTCTCAATGAATTTTGTCAATTTAAAGTTCGGTGACGCTATCTGTTTTACCCTATGTGTACTATTACACCTAATTCCAAAGATCGCGGAAATTTTTGATTCTTCGTTCTTCGTTTCTGTTGTTGCCTGTTTCAGCAACAGCTCTTTTGTTTTTTTTGTGAAAATATATTCCGCTTAATTCTCCTTTGCAGTCAAGTTTGCCTCTTTGCTCTCTGTTGTGATTCCACTGGCTTCTGCCTTTGCAGGAATATTGTCATTATTTTTGTTAGCTTCGCAATCCGTATCAACTGCTCAGACAGTTACAAAACTCTCCTGTTATTTGTCATTTTTTCATTCAAATGAAGATTGGGTAAAACTGACTTGATTAGTATTTGGAGATCTTTATGTTCAACTCATAAATTGACTCGTTAGAAATTCTATCTTAACTGAGCATATCCACCAGGTTGTTTTCGGTAATGACGGACACACTTTTTTTGTAAAGATGAAGACGTCACATAAAAGACTCTCCGACATCTCTGCGTTCATTTAAATCAGGCTCGGAACGACTGGAGCTTAAGTAGTCATATGCTGTCGAACTTCTGGATCACCGGTTTCTCACCGCTAAAATTTCCGGCCAAATTACAGGATTCAAATTCATATGGGAGCTCACCCTTGGTTGGAAGGATCACATTGTTGTCCATTGTGCAAAATCAGTATCGTCATCGCTAAAATCGTCGTCACTGAAAATTTCATCCATTTCCGCACAGTTATTGCTTTACTTTAACGCTTCACTTTTTAGTTCTTCAAGCGTGCAACAATTACAAATACACCATTTAGCAATCCATCAATCCATCTTTTCCTTGAATTATTCATCAACTGAGTTCTACATTGTGATATCGTGCTCTTTTATTTCTCCGTCTGAAATCAAATTGCAATTGCCACCCGTAAGTTTTGCGTCAACAACAGTTTCAAAGCAGGAGAATTGTCAGTCCAATTTGAACTGCTTCATTGACTTTCATCTCTAACCAGCGAGTTTTTTTCTAGCAATGCCTTCGTTCCACAGCCAATATCTTTTTCACGGACTAAAGTTTACTCGAAGTTTCCTTTACTGATTTCTCCATAAAAACTGATTTGACAAAATCAGTTGTCATTTTCTATTCTTTATTATCTAATTTTTTGAATTGCCTCTCTGCTCAGTAACTCTTGTGTATCAGCGTACGTACTTCCTTTGAAATACTAGTTCGTCATATGCACGCTTCAATGCTGCTTTTGAAAAACCTTACTTTAAAGAAGTACACCGTTTTCAAAACAGTCCATGCGCGAATATTTTGATCGGATTGTCAAAATCGAAGTAGCAAGCAATCCAGAGCATCAATTGTCCAGCCGCATATTTTTTCTTGTAAATACCCCTTCTTAAAGTCGTAGAAAAACTTCAGGAACATCCAAGTAATTCTCACACCAGACCTCTCAAAATTCATATCCAGGAGAATGGAAAAATTTCTTAAGCTCCAGTCCTGCGTTTGAATGCTCCTCTGAGGCCCTAATTTCTGCTGCAAATCCTCGCAACGTATCTTCTCTTCTTTTACTGAGTAATCTCCTCAACCAATTTGTTCTCGTGCTACCTCTTCTATGCTCTAACAAGATCCTTGTTCCAAGAAGAGTTATCTACTGCATTACACAAAACACATATCCGGACGAAACTCGTCTCTGTTGCTCAAGTTCCTGAACAGTAATATTCTCTTTTTTTTCTTCAACGGTTTCTGCTACTTGTTCTACATCTAGAAACCTACCCAAGTTCACCAAAGCAAGTTTTTTTGGCAGTTAGAATTTTGCTGGCTGGTATCTGGATATTCCAGCTCTATCAAAATTACAAATTTCAGCTCCATCAAAATTCCAATTTTATTTTAGGTGGTTTTAGGTACTTGTTGAGAGTAGAGTAGTATAGTCTACGGTTCTGTGCCAAATAGTAGCTCTCTGGATTGCTCAAAAAAGCGCACTGAATAATTCAATTTAAAATCATAATTTGTTTTGTCAGCGTTCAAAAAAGTTATATCCAGATAGACATATTTTAACAGTTTCAACAATCCAAGAGTAAATTTTATATCAAAATTAACTATTAATGTACTCTAATTTGAATCCATTCAATCAATCTGTCCGCAAGTAACAACAATTCATTCAGTCAGCTTCCCTACCCAAGTAACTCTAATAAATACTGCTTCCCACTAACTGCTACTGGCCAGAAACCTCTTACTCTCAGACAAGAAACTTAGGCATTTTTGCTGTTTCACAAACGCAAACTACGCAACTACAATCCTTCAGCAATAACTCAATATTGGCTCAAATTATCCGCTCGAGCTATTTTTTATTTTCTTGTTCGTTTACTAGCTCCTTCGCGTTCTTATCCCAACTGATGGTTTTTCTTGTTCTTAAGATTACTCAACCTTTTCAGTCTTTATCAACAACAGCTAACGTGTCGTTTAATTTAAAATTCTTAGACTTAACGGATAAGTGCAATATGGGATGTAGAAGGTCAATCACAATCTGCACTTTATCTCATGTTAATGTTTGTTCAAGTTGATTGGAAATCGGTATTCCAATTGTTCGTTTATATTTCAGCGTTAAAAAAAACAACCAAGTGTCATTTTCCACCAGCCACTGCGAGCACATTTATGCTTGCCTACACCCGCTCCCAGCTGTGAAAACTTGTTATACCGTGAGTACCCCCTTCCACTAAAGCGGTAGCAAACTTTGGTTTTTAATCAAACCCAAAACCCCTCAAGATGATCCGTTTGACCAAAAAAAGGAATAACTCAGGTCTTCTTCTCTTTTTTTGTTGGAAAATTGTCAGTTTTAAAAGTTAGGAAGGAAAAATCAACAAATTTGATTTCCTCACTCTTTTGTGGGCTTTAATAGTAGAAACAATTTTTTCCCCGTGAAAGTTTCATGAAGGTACAAAAAAGTCTTCAGTTAAGGTTTCTGTTCGCTTGTTCTAAAAAATGGAAATTAAACAGTTTTCAATTAACAGCAAAAAGCACGGCGTTCTATGCATTTTGTCCAGAACTATTCCCGAGTCATCAGAAAAAAATTTGGGCTTGTTAGGCGTTTTGAGGGTGAGGTTGACAATTAAGGTTTTGAGGGTCAGGTTGTGAAAATTTATACACTGCGCTTTGTAGCAACTGAGTTTCTCTCTACCAAAATTTCATTCAAGAAACTATTGCCTTCTTCTCTAAACTTCAATCCAGTCTCAAGGAGGCTTCCAATCAAAAATTAGTGCTGTTTCAAACATCAAACATACTTGGTATCTTATTATTCCCCCCAAAAACATGGCTCGGGAACATTTAGTTTACACAATTTCCAGCACTTCAAAGTTACATTCTGTTTAAAAAAAATCCTTCTAATGTAGAATTACAAAATTTTTTACAATTTTTTTACCCAAGCCAAAACTGCAAGTAGACACTTTGATTTTCCCTTAACTTTAACTGATATATTTAACTGACTGACACAGTTTGAATAAAAGAACTTCAACAGTTATTTGCATTAATATCTATGATTTTTTACTGGATTTGTTCTGCAATACCAAACTTACTCTTTAACTATAACTCCAAAAGATGCTCTAATGATTTGACGGTCATTTTTCAATGAAGTACAATAAAAGTTTTCAGTTATTTTTTAAATCGCTTGTTCTAATAATTGAAATTAAATAGTTTTCAATTGACAGAAAAAGCTCGGCATTCTCTGCATTTTGTGAACAACTATTTGCGAGTCAACCATAATAGTTTGGGGCCGATTAAGCGTAGAAAAGTATGTTTTTAAATGATTTGAGGGTGAGGTTTTGAAAAATAGACACTTGCTTTTGTGGCATCTGAGTTTCTCTCAACCAAAAATTTTTTCAAACAACAATTGTGTTCTTCTCTAAGCTTCAATTCAGTTTCAAGGAAGCTTCCAAGCAATATTTAGTGCTATCTCAAACATCGATTATACTTCGTAATGTAAAATTCCCACGTAAACGACGGCTCTAAAAAAATTCTTTCTACTGTAGGATTACGGGAACCATTGTAAAATTCGTTACCTAAGCCAAGGTTGCGATTAGACGCTTTGGTTTCCCCTAAATTTACCTGATATACTCAATAGACTTACACAGTTTGTTTGTAAGAACTCCAACATTTATTTGCATTAGTATGGAAGATTTATACCCGATGTGTTCCGCAATCCCAAAATCACTTTTACAATATCACTCCAGAGGCACTCCGATCAATTTTTGATCTAAGTATCTACTACTATATTAATCAATAACCAAAATAAATTTTAAGTTTTATTTCTAATTCCAGTTCTGCGTGCATGTCTTTCAAGAGTCTCATTGCCATAATTAGAATCGTCAAGGCGGCTAGCATACTTGTTCTTCTACATAAAGGCCCTGAAACTCGCAAAAATAGATCATGAAAGCATCAGTTTGTAATTATAAGAAAAATCTTTGTTCCAATCCTGTGCGATAAGAAACAATTGAAGAGGTTGTTCCCTCTACAGTTAGTTTCGATTTTTCCTGCAAAAAGATTGTCACAAAAACTTTGTCCGTATTACTTTGCTTTTTATACCTGCTCAATGTAACAATTGTTTGACAATCAAAATCTCAAATTGCCCAACAAGTTCTTAACAGAATAATTTCAGATTTTTAGGTTGTTTTTTTACTCTTTTCTTGCAGATTTCACTAAGAAAGGATCATTTTTTAGTTAATAAAAAAGCTTGCAACGATCATGCTCGAAAAAGAACTAGTGATTATACTACACATACAGTTAGCATTTTCCTATCGAAAGATTGTCATCAAAAATTTTGTCCGTGTTACTTTGTTTATCCCTGCTCACAGTAAATTGGGAATCAAATTTTTTTCGTTTTTTTTTTGGAGAAATCCTAATATACCCAACAAGTTCTTAAACGCTTATTTTTTGTTTCTTTTTCTCTTTTCTCTCTTATTTTGTTTGATTACTAATTTAATTTTCCTGAAAACACCAATTAATCCCTATCAACGTGCGGTTACTTACATGGAACACATAGTCACTGTTTTGCATAATAATTGGCCTTTTTAGGACATCAATTTTAGTGTTTGAGTGTAAAACACCGAACCAAATCTACCCTTGGTTTTCGGTAAGTCTTTCATTCCCATTTTCTGATGTAATCAAAGTGCTTTTACTGCATTAAGTAATCTGTCTACTTCCTTCTTTGTCTTTCTGACAACTTTATGACTTTGCAATACATGTTTCATTTTTGTTTGTTTGACAAATATTAATTCGATTTCACTCCAACTAACACTGCTCAAGTTTGTTCGGATTTTATACATAGTAAATATGCTCAAGATTTTTCCCAAACTTTACTAACTAATTAGATTTTCAAAGCTTCAATGTAATATTTCAACCTTATCATATAATCCAATTCCCCAACTATGCGTACGATTATTATTAAATTTTATCTGTTGATATTTTGTAATAATAACGCGAAATTAAATATTAAATTATCTGACCAACAATAAATTGAACCCCAAATCATGCATAATGAAAACTTAAAGACGGCAATTTCTTTGGTTTTATTTCCATTAGCAATACTATTAGGATTGGCTTTTCGTTGGTTGATTTTAAGAGTGATAACATCGATTTTCATGAAATGATTATATTATAACGATATTGAGACATTTGTTCATTTTCAAAATCATTCTCTGATCAGACTATTTTCAACGCACTTTAGTCTAAACAGAGGCAACTTCGAGCGCACTTTTGTCTGATCAGAGGTGATTTCGAGCGCACTTTAGTCTGACCATAGGCATTTTTGAGCGCACTTCAGTCTGATCAGAGTCTATTTCGAGCGCACTTCAGTCTGATCAGAGGCGGATTCGAGCGCGCACTAATCTGATCAGGGCATGGCTTTGGAGCGATCGGAAGAGGTTTTCGAGCGCACTCTAAGCGCACACGGAGCTTCGAGCCCACGATAGTCTAATCAGAGGACACTTCAGTCTGGGTCGGTCTGATCAGAGGTCGCGTTTGTCTGAGACGGTCAGATCAGAAGCCGATTTGGTCTGGACCTCAACCTGGGTGATTTTCAGTTTTCAACGCTGGTAGCTTAGATGTCAAGTATTTCACCTAATTCACCGCCAATGTTACAATTTTTGTTATGTTTTTTAGCATCGGCCCGAGAAAGATTATATATAAATTAGGCCTCGACTTATTAAAGCACCATGCTGGACTGATAAAAGTTATTCGAAGACCATGCCCGACAAATGAAAAGACTATGCCCCGAAAGGGAAAATCTTTAGCTTGGCTGTGTATTCATAGTCAATGAGACCCTTTTCTAGACTTTTCGAGGTGGGTATGTTCTATCTGCAAATAGAACATACCCTAGACCTCAAAAAGTCAAAAAGCGGTGTGTTATGATGGTGTGTTCTAATGTTTAGCATGATTTTGGTATGTTTTAGTAAAATCTTGGTCTGATCTTGGTAAACACAAAAATGATTTGAGTATGACTTTAGTATGTTATTTTTACTCATATACACAATACACAGATGATAAAATTTCAGGCCGACTACGATTCGTCAAATTGTGTGAATGTGATAGAGCGACTTGGATTCGGCAGTGACGTTGATGTGATACTGGACGGAGATATAAGAATTGGTGTTGCTCTTATTCTAGTACAACCAACTGATGTCACTGATGCTTCCATTCATCTATTTATGCCCGATTTTCTACCCATTAAGTTTGATTGGTTCAAACAGAATTTCATATGTATGGACCACCCAGCGTATTGCCGAGATTACTGAAAGCCTAGTAAAACTATGCTTCATAAAGCTGATGTGTGGTATAAAAAAAACTCAGAAAAAAACGATTACAATACTTTGAAGCAGCACTGATATGAAATTTTCTACTATATATAATATTCTACTATATATAATATTTTAAACAAAGCTGAAGAAAGGAGACAAAGCTGATTTTAAACAAAAGAAGAAAGGAGACAAAGTCAACACCGACGGTACGATCATGGGCCTACAGGTAACAAATCTTTCTTAGTATACGCGGCCAAGACGCACTTCTTAAACTTAGGAGACTTATGAGCCCTAAAAATTGTTAGAAACTCCGTTTAAAGAGATCAGACAAGCTATTCAAAACTATATTTCCCCTAAAGAGAGAGTAGAAACGGCAGAAATGGCTAAATTTCTGTCCGTTTTCCAAGGCGTTGGAGAATCTGACGACAATTTTCTAGCCCGCGTCAGTGAAGAAGCACGTTATTGTGACTTCGGAAAACTTAAAACAGTAACCAATCCTGGGAAAATTGGTAAAAATTATTTTTATCTCAGATTTGAGAGACCCTGAGGCCAAATTAAGACTATTGGGTGGCATTAAATCTAAGCCAACGATGTCTCTGTCTGAAATGACAGAAAACTCAGAGTTCAGAAGTCAAGCAAAGGCTTTTGCGAGTTACTCAACAGGTAATAGACCATTTGTAATAAAAGAAGAAATGGGATACAACTTCAAAAAGACCTTCAGAAAACCTAGTGAAAAGTTCACTGGTAATAAAGGCTATCGTAACTTGTGTAATAGATGTGGAGGTAAGCCACACAGTAGCAAGCCGTGTCCGGCCTTGAACAAGAAATGTAACACCTGGGAAAAAGTGGGGCAATTTTTAAAAATGCGCAGAAGTAAAACCCAGCCTAAGTCTGGTAAGTCTGACCAGAACAACAATTCCTTTGAGGAATAGGGTAAACTGTCTGGTCAAACACCATCCGAAAGGGAGATGGGAATGTACTATACACGGGAAAACGTGTTTAACATGTCAGTGACACGGGAGTATATTACAGTAAAAGACCATAAAATAAAAATGCATGTTGATACCGGTGCTGATAGCACCGTGATATCATCATTAATCTGGAATGGGCTAGGTAAACCTCAGTTAAATGGGAAAGTCAGACGTCTTGAGGCCTATGACGGTCATCAACTGACGCTTCTGGGATCACTAACATGTGGTATTGATTGGAAAGGAAGCAAGTATAGGAAACAACAACTAGCAGTTGTGCAATCCGACAAAAAGTTTGGGCTACTTGGGAGAAACATACTACCCCAAGAAGGCATTAATGCAGTGAATGATGAAATACTTCATGCAGTCAAAGGACACAAAGCGCATGTGAAACTCAGACCCGGATCACAGCCAATGCTCTACAAAGCCAGAAAGATACCTCTACCTCTCCCAGACATGGTCAAAGAGAAGCTTGAGACAATGGTACGACAGGGCATCCTGGAGCCAGTACAACCTGGTGGGGTCATAAATGCATCACCAGTAGTGTGGCAGCGGAAAAAAATGGAGCTCTGAGACTCTGCGTGGACCTGAAAGTTCACATCAATGGCGAAGTTATGGACGATGACTATCCAATCCCAAACACGGAGACCATTTTCACTGGGGCCTCTTACTTTGAAAAAATTGAATTATCAGACGCATATTATCAAAATGAGCTGGACGAGGATGCAAAAGAAATAAGTACAATCAACACATCGCAAGGATTGTTCAAGATGTGCAGGCTTCCTCAGGGCCTGAAGAACTCTTCATCAATCTTCCAGAATTGCATTGAGTCAACTCTCAAAAGAATCAAGGGTGTGGTCATCTTCCAAGACAACGTCCCGGTATATGGAATAACAAAGGATCAATACGAGAAACGAGTGCTTGCAGCCAAGAGTCGGCTACTTGAAAAAAATTCACCATCAATGAGAAGAAATCCAACTCAAAACCATTTTCATGCGTAAGTTTTCTTGGTTACTGTGTTTTCAAAGAAGGAATAGCACCAAATCCGAAACACCTTGAGAAAGTCAAAAGTACAAAACCGCAGTCAAATATGAAACCATCCGAGTCCTTTGTCGGCTTAGCAAATTTTTATGGTTGAGTGATATCGGACTTTGCAACAAAAATGCTACCTCAGAACGAAATTCGAAAGGAGAATTCACATGGGGAAAGGAAGAGCAAAATGCCTTTGAAAACGTCAAAAACGCGTTATTTGATAAACCTCTTGTACAGCCTTACAGCTTGACGAAGGTAGCAACCGTGACAACAGACTCCTCAGAGAAAACTTTAGGCGGGGTACTTTCACAAGAAGGATATCCTGTGATCTACGTCTCGAGGAAGTTGTCACAAACCGAACAAAATTACTCCAACATTGAGCGAAAGGCACTTGCAATCGTCTTTGTGGTCACAAGATTGAAACAATTCCTACTCGGAAGAAGGTTCACTCTACAGACTGACCACAAACCTCTCAAATATCCCTTCGCCCCAGACGAAGAAATTCCGAAAACAACATCAGCAAGAATTACGAGATGGACAATAGCGCTGATGGGATTTGACTTCGAACTGAAATATACACTCGGAGTGCAAATCCCCCATGCTGATGCTTTGAGCAGACTAAACTTTGACGACGACGATGACATTGATCAAGTCTGCTTCGCTCTTGACAATATCTAGTTCGTCCAATCCGAACTGGTGACCTAGTCAGACATCAGAACTGAGCTAGAATCGAATCGACTCTTTCAAAATGTCATCAAACGGAAAACAAGCGTTATCTGGAAACAGTGCTCAGAAGCAGAGAAAAGATTTGAACAACAGAAAGACGCCTTGACAATTCACAATGGAATCATCTTTCGAGGAGTTGTGCCTTTCATTCCACCGAAACTAAGACCCATGTTGATGGCCAAAGCCCATGAGACTCACCCAGGCAAAAATCCAACTGAAAAAGCAGTTCGAATGATGACTTGGTGGCCCGGAATTAGTCAAGATGTTTTTGGATATGTTAGTAAATGTAAGGAATGCCAAGAAAACAGGCCTAGCCTGGGGAAAACAGTATTTACTTGGCCGGAAGCTGAAGTTTGGGAAAGACTCCGCATGCACTGGCGCTACGTTAAGGATCAAGGTAATATCTGAGTGATAGTAGACGCGGGATCAAGTTGGATAGAAGCCTTGCCTGCGGAAAATAGAACCTGACAAACAGTGAAGGTGCATTTGAGTCAAATCTTTACAAGATTAGGGATACCAAGAACATTAGTATCAGACAATGGTCCTGAGTTTGTGAGCAGTGACCAAAAGCAATGGTGTGAATCAATAGGTATTAAAAAGATGGAATCTCCCATCTACCATCCAAGAGGAAATGAGATTGCTGAACGAGCGGTCCAAACAATGAAACGGGCTATTCAAGCCTGTAGTCCAAATCTGAATGTGTCATTTTGGCGCTTTCCTACAGCGGGCTTTGATGACACATTGGAACACTTCCAAGAGTTGGGGCAAAACTCCTGTAGAACAGCTACTGGGACGCAAAGTAAGACTTCCAGCAGTCACTGATTTTGATCTGTGTGAACGAGTCCTCATCAAACGGAAGAACAGTTCACCAATGGTTCCAGCTACTTTCATTATCCGTAAAACAAAGTACACTTCATTCATTCAGCCGGAGAATACAAACAAGACAGTGCTTGTTAGTGATAACCAAATTGCACGGCTGGAACCTAACGACATCAAGACTGAATCTACTGACTCACAGTCTGAGAGCAGTAGGAACAACATAGACGTGGCATCACCCAACTCTACTGAAGAAACCTCAGTAGTTGAAGGGGAACAACCTTCAATGGCCACGAGAACTTCAAGCAGAAATAAAAAACAACCAGGAAAATTTGGAGAAGCTATTCCTACAAACTTGCTTAAAAAAGGAGGGAGGATGTGATATACCGAGAAGTGGCGAACTTAGCAAATTAAGTTAAAACTTTGATATATAAAAGAAACTTTCTCACCTGATGTTTGGTGAAGTGAAATTGAATAATGGCTTCCAATTTGAACAGAATCGTCGATTCAAATTTGTTCATACCACAAGTTTATCAGTGTACATAAACCATAAATTTGTGTGATAGATTCGACCGTCCCACCACCAGATATGATCAGAAACCAACTCCCGACCCTCCCAGTAGATAGAAATGACAAGTTCTCAGGTAGGGAGAACAATGTGTTAAATGCAAATAACTGCACTAGTACTTGCCGTATAAGGCAAGGTGAAAAACTTCTTCACAACTAAGGTGTAAATTAACCCATATCAGTTTATCTATATCTAGACGGATCTGTACATTTTCATACTGATACGGACTATAAACACCTGTGAAATTTTGTTCATTTAGACCATTTTTAATTCAATTATTAAAATAAAAAAATTCTTGTTACTCGTGCTCGAGACCACGACAAATTCAAAACTTATCACATTCAGAAATTTCATGTTTAGGCAGTGAAATTTTTAAAACTTTCTATCGGCTAAAACATCTCATCAGAGGCCTCTAATGGGCCCATCAGAGGGCGGTCACTTTTGACTAATAGATTGCTGGTGCCCTCAGTTACAGAACACGTGCCATTACATAGTAAATCATGTAAAAATTTGGCACGTGCGTCGGGGGGGTTCAAATAATATGCACCCACTAAGCGGGGGGGGGGGGGGGGGTGAACAGACGGAAAAGATCCGATATTTTTTACGGCCTGATAAATGTTATCACTCCAGAGAGTTGGGTTGCAATCAGTGGGGCGTGAGACTGTTAACAAATTCTCCCAGAAAGCATTGAAATCTAGTGATGAACACAGAGTAATTTTTTAATATAATTATACACTGTTCTGAACAGAATTCCGTATGTGCCAAGACTAATTCGAATTTATCTGATTTTGTTCGTTCTTATCAATCTTATTCTCATTTTGCTTCTCAAAAAACATAGCTCCTCTATAAAAACTGGGAAACAAGGTGATTACCAAAAAAATGTCAGATTCTGTGATCCAATATATAAAGTAGATCAGACAGTCGGTCGTTCCTTGTTTGAGCTTGAAAACTTTATAACAGTAGAAAATTTTTGAACTGTTATTTTCAAATACATAACGACAGTAAATACACAAGAAACATTTTTTGAACAAAATTTGGCAATTGAAATCAAATTTCTGTTCAACAGATAGGCAATGCAGACTTAATAAATTCTCTGCGCGCGATTCATGTTTTTTTTTCAGTTTACAAAAATCAACTGTTTTTCTGGTAACGTAGTGATTTTTTTGTTTGCGTTGAATCCGTCTAGTACAGAAGTGGAGTCATCCAAAAGTAGAATTGTAGCCTGAATTCGGCGGCAGTTTTTCATTACCTGACCAATTTCGGGTTTCGCGAGAACGTTGACTTGATTTTTTCACTCGTTTCCACGCTATAAGTTATTTATTTTCAAGCGGTATTTATATTTAAGACATTTGGTCTTTGACTTCAGAAATGTGCCTATCGAACAAACTTTGGTCACCCTGGGCCAGACCGAACAGACCCAAGAGCGACCCTGGGCCAGACTAACCAGACCTTATTGAATGACCCGATGAAAATATTTTGCCGAGGATATTAATAATTTTAGGGAATGGCTTGCCAATGAAAAAATTATATTTTCATAAGTTTTTAGTTGCATAAAAACGCATACTCAATTAAAAGGTTTCAAAAGACAGTGAAATTTTTTTTACCAAGGTTTTGTTGAAATCAAACCAGTCTTAAAATTTATGCATTTACAGGGGTGCTAATCAATAAGGATTTTTGGAGTAACTTCCACCAAAAAATTGACGATGAGTATGGGCCAAACCAAACAGACCAAAGATTGGGCTTGCGACATAACAAACAAACCAACCATTGGGCATGCGCCAGCCTGAACAGACCCAATTCAGACATAAGTATAGGCAAGACCATAGAGACCCAAATTAGGTACTGGCCAGACCAAACAGACCCAAATCAGGCATAGGCTAAATCGAGCAGACCCAATTCAGCTACACGCCAGTCCGATCAGACAAAATTCAAGTATGAGCCAGACGGAGAGCAGCAACCGAAATTTTGTTCACACAAATAACTCGGTAGTGCCGAACCCCCGTCCGTGAACCATGTCCGTCGGGCCCATACCTGTCTTGGATCCAGGACTTCATACTGGGTTTTACCTCCCAGTAATGTATTGACAGTAATGTATTGACTGGGTAAAATTGACTTTTTTGGAGGGAACTAACACCGCGGGTTTGCTCCCGGATTGCAAAGGGATCATTTCTAAGCCATATTATATTCAATTTTAATAAATGAGCGAAAACATATCGATATATTAGCTAAAGTGAAAATTTATCAGATTCTGAGAGGGATTTGGGGAGACACAATTGTAGGATTTATTGCAGTGTTCGACTTCAAATATGCCACTAAGTAGACAACTTATGGATTTAAACATAGAGAAATTTTATGTTTAGTTTATGGTAATTCGTGAAAAGAACATTGGAGCATTAAGTAATGATTATTGTCCACTCCATTGAGCAAATTTAACTAATTCCAAAGCAAGATGAATTAGTTCAAATCGTTTTGTTTCAACTTTGAGAGGGCCATCAATGCCATTCATTTGTTATGGTAGATGATAGCAAAAAGAAGAAAATTACAAAAAACGGCCAAGCTGAAAAACCTCATTTGTTTGTGGAAACAAGCAGTGCCGAAGTACTTAAAGCGTTCTTTATAAGTTGAAAGCATTCAAGTGATATAATTATTTCAGACCAGAGGGCTTATTACTAATGCTTGTACAATCAAGTTCAATCAAATTAAAAGGAAACAATAAATAAAAGAGAAAGTTTGATTTTGGAATGAACAGTTATTGCTCCAGTTTTTACAGAGTTTTCATTTAAAAACCAATTGATTGCTCTTGTTGCTGAGAGCCAAATCAAGCGCCGTGAAGGGATTCTGCTATCTCTGCTTGTTTTAATTCTTATTCTTTGTCGTTTTTCCATGCGTGGTAAGATCTCGAATAACATTTTCATTCACAAGAGAGAAAAAGTTGTTAAATAAGTTTATTAATTTAAGAAGGAAGACGTCACAAGAAGATGTAAATAAAGAATGAAGGGAGTGAGAAAAAGGCAAAATAGGGCTTCGCTCGTGGTGAAAATTGAACTACGGACTCTGGTTTTTTGAAGACCAGAGGGCCAATGAAACCTGTTATCGATGACACTACGTGATATGACAACCACAACTAGCATAAAACTGGTAACACTTTGGTGCTCTCAAAATAAGTAATTTCAAAAATTTCATTTGATGCCCATTGACAATAATAGTTGGTAGCACCATCTCTGCATCAATAACGAGCATGTGAAACCATCTGTAATGAATATTTTAAAGAGTGCGAATAAACAACAAATGCAAAATTTTTCTGAAAACAAAAATTAATTAAATGACATAAACTATTAGCTGCTCTATGAGGAATTCAAAAATTGAAAGTATTAACCAATAGAAATTGTGTATAAAAGCAGTTCGAAAAAATGTTTGACTAATAAAAACTGGCAGTTGTTTGCTTCTTTTACTACGCCAGTTAGCCTGTAATGACAATTCCATTATGACATGCTGTTGATATCTGAAATGGTGGAACTAATTCTTAAAGAAAGATAGCGCCCCAATGAAATTCAATTTCTTTTCTTAGAGAAAAACGAACAGGGGGTCATTAATAGCGGCAATCAGCACTCGCTCTCACATCATCTAAAAATATCTATTAAGTAAAATTTTTGTCAAAACTTCGAGGAAAAATTTTAAGAAAATTATTTCAACAATTTTTTTTCATTTTTAAATTTTTTATTTGAAATTTTTAGAAAAAAAAATTAAGTGTCGACAACTTTTTGATTAAGTGTCTTTAAAAGGATTGAATAATAACACGCTTCTGCTTCTCCGCAGATAACATCTTTCGGCCAGAATTGGCTGAACGAAATAAAGTAGGGGTAAAAAAATTGCTTATTTTTTCACGTGAGGTTGAATATTGACATCATTGTTACTATGTCAATGAATTATTCTCTTTAACATAATAGGAGGATTCAATTTATGTTTCACATCGTGAGAATTGGACCATTTGTACTCTTTTCCGTTCACACCTCTCGCCAGATTTTTTGGTGCATATAAACACTAATCGCACGTGAGCACGTGACAATTATTCACAAAAGGATTTACATAATACTTGTATGTGCTCCATAACGGGTTGGGAGGGTAAGGGGGTTGCATAACTTACGGGCGGAAAAGATCCTGAACCGGGTCGAAGAAAAATTGGAAAAATATGTAAAATAAGCGGTGAAAAATTGTTTTTTTTTCCACCGCAATACTCATACATAATTTTGCGGTGAAATGCGATGAAATTATGTAATTTCACCGCTAGAGTAACCGACGAACCTACAAAAATTCACCAAATTTCACCGCTTACTTCAAATTACCGTCCTTACACTTAATATAGCGGTGAAGTTACATACTTTAGCGGTGAATTGTGGTGAATTTTTTAAAGTTCAAGGCTTACTCTAGCGGTGAAATTACAAAACTTCACCGCATTCGCCGCTTTTCACCGCAACATTTTTAATTTCACACTGAATTTGGCGGTGAATGTATATAACTTCACCGCTTTCACCGCTTGCCTCACATAATGTGGACTTTTTTCTCATAACGGTGAATTTATGTAATGTCACTCTTAAATTCAGCGGTGAAATTATGTAATTTCATCGCTACCAAGAGTTAAAGTTTTTTGGCGTTGAATGGCGGTGACACCTCGACCTGGGGAGATTTATTTTGCAAATTTCTTGAGAAATGGACTAGCTCTTCAGATGGCTTACCAGGGAAACAATTTTTTTCAGCACTTCACAACTTAGAGCAAAAATGTCAACCGTAGAGCGCAATTGCGATTATCGTTTTACTTCGGAAATTATTAAGGAAAATGAGTAAACGGTCATTACAACAGTGAATTATGCAATAACAATTACTGCTGTAATGCGATATAGATTATACAGATATGAAACTACGCTTCAAGCTTCTTAACAGTCACTGTTACTCTACTCGAGACCTGGAATTTGTGAAGAGACCTATTAACTCCAGGGGAGGGGGTAAATATTGAATTAAATTACACGGTCGAGGACCCTAGTTAAATTCGAGGCTAATTCTTTCATATGCAAAAATGAGGCAAACTAAAAAGTTCCGATAACATCTGGGTTCGCTCTCGTGACCTTCACCAATCTTACCTAATGCTTAACCAATTGCGCTACATGTCCTTAACTTGAAGGAAATTGAAAACAAGTCATTATAACTGCCGCTAGCGTAATTCCAGGACATGTTTTATTGTCCAGCCAAATTCCAGAACACCTTTATTGTCCAGCCAAATTCCAGAACACCTTTATTGTCCAGCCAAATTCAAGAACACAATTATTGTCCAGCCAAATTCCAGGACGTATGTTTTAAGTCCAGTCAAATTCTAGGACTTTTGTTTTAGGTCCAGCCAAAGTCCAGGACATCACATTAGGTCTAGAGAAATTCTTTTCATACCCAATATCTGTCGAGGACAGTCTTTTCATACCTTAAATCTGTCGAGGACGGTCTTTTAATAATTCCAGGTCTCGACTAGGGTACTCACTGCTCAACCATGTAATTTAAGTTAATTTTGCCTGCTCAACAGAATTGTGGTTAAAACAAATTATATAATTTGCCATGTTTTCATTAAAAGCATGCGTCATTCGTCAATAGCAAATTTCGGGATGATCTCTGCAAATGTAGTTCTCCTTGAACCAATCAAAATTGAGCACTTCTCTAAGATCATGAAACGGTGTATGGATCAAGGCCACCGTATCTCCCACCTGGCTGGGTACTATTATGAAAGGCCGCTCGTTGTGAATGATTCCAGAACGTGAGCTAAAAAATGCGATCATGTACCTGCGTTCATGCCAAAATGATATATTGGGTAAATTGGCGGCAAAATTTTGTAATAGTATATTCTTTCGGTGCCAAGTACAAAATTATAACAGGCCGCTATTACATGTATTAAGAAAGATTTTGCGGCCATATTATTGAAATATGAAACAAATGGTCAACTTTTATCGTGAATAGCGACACTGGACTTTTGCCTCCGTAATGGTCTGATTGGATTTGCCAGGGTTGCTAGTTCCAAACGGTTTTGATCAAATTTAAACTACTTAGACATATGCCTAAAATAATAATACAAACAATAATAATAAGGAGGCTCGGTAAAGTACGTTTGCACATAATGCTAGGACACTGCTTAATCAATTTTTTAACTTAATTTTTCACCAAATGAGGTAGAGATCACTTATTGTTCGGAAATACTTTGTTTATCTCTTTAAAAAATTGCTTTGAGCTCGAAGCAATATACAAATAAAGTAATAATTCATTAGATGGCCAAAGATACCTGTCAATAATGAGAGTAAGACAAACAACAAATTCAATTGAAAACAAAAAGCATTACTTACGATCAAAACTCAATGTCTATTATTTAATTAAAGAATTTTGGAAGTCAAAATAGTATCAAATAAAAAGTATATTAAACCAAGCGGTTTCTATTTACCCAGAAAAGATAAGGGTCCTGTTTGAATGAAAATAATTAACAAGTAGACACAAAACAAAAGGGCAAAAATAGAAGAAACTTGTTTACACTGTTTGAAAACAATTAAATTCAGAGTCAAGAAACCAATTAGCTATCAACTGATTTCATACAAGATAATTGAGACCGATCATTATCAAGGTTGTCAGATTACAACAAAAAGATCAAATATAGGCAAAATTTAAAAACGCACTTTAATTTCGCGCAGACACATTGTCGAAGCCCATAAGATCAAAATCTTATCACAAAAAAAAATAAAATATTGAATATAATCAATTGCACCTTTTTTCAGAGCAACAAATGTGATACAAAATTTGTCATTTTGATGCCGTTAATGTGATGACGGGAAAAAGAGCACTAGACAACCTTAGAAATTGGAAAATATCAAGAGATAAAAAAATTTATGTAAATCTCGTA
This sequence comes from Convolutriloba macropyga, assembly GCF_964194025.1. Taxonomy (NCBI): domain Eukaryota; kingdom Metazoa; phylum Xenacoelomorpha; order Acoela; family Convolutidae; genus Convolutriloba; species Convolutriloba macropyga. The sequence continues at coordinate 27,089,622 of NC_134479.1, forward strand.
GTATTAACGCCAAAAAACCATTATTTAATAATAAAAACTGCAAGAAAGACTTTTTACATTGGACTAAAAAATGCGACAGTTCTTGTTGCTGAGATTAAGCCGCAAAGTTTCGGAAACAAGATTGAAATCGGAAAACCATACTATTATCACTGTGTTTATATCTTGAAAACAGGTTTTTTAAAAGCCTATGCCATAACAACTTTAAAATTTCAACTGAAATTGGAATAAAATTTAACTTGTTTTTGCCTAGGAAGCCATTTATGCTCGTCAATAGTGAGTCTAAGTCAATAGACCAAACATCAATACTGAATAAATACAGAACTAAAAGTTTCACGAACAATTTTATGCAAATATTGTTGAAGACAAAAAACAATATTACTGCTCTGAAATTTGTATGTTTGTTCATTTGCCATTTGCCTTCTTTTACAAGTGGCATTGTAACCTTCATACATATCGATTGAGAAATTTAATCATTCTAAATGTCATACTACTACAAAAAAAGCAAATTAGGGCAAAAGGAGCAAATTCAATTTTGACTTGCAAAAGGTGTCCATAAGCCTAAAGTTCAATATATATTCACTAAAAATACTGAATAAAACAATTGTATGTTACATCATGTCATTTAAGGTGATATGCGACTGTGCCATTTATGTGATAACCGAGCAAGACGGCACAAGGGATCCTCGATAATTGGAAAATATCCAAAAATTGTGAAAACTCCTATATTCAATGCTAAAAAACGATTATTTAAAAAAACTGCAATTGTGACTCCATTGTGATTCACTTGAAAAAGAAAGAAATTTCTCTCTTTACTGAGACCTTGCTGAAAATTTGTAGAAATAAGATTGCAATTCGGAAATCTAAAATTACCGTTGCTATTTTTTTCAAAACAATTTTTATTAAAAGCGTTAGACTTTAAGCTTTCTACTTAGAACTGGAAGAACAACTAAATCACTGCTGCTTAGGAAACTAATTTTTCATGTCATTACTGAGACTTACTCAAAAGACTACAGATTAGCAATTCATACAGTCAGAACTCAATTTTCCAGAACAATTTGTTGCAAGTATTAATGAAATCAAAAAACCAAAAGCTGTGCGCTGAAAAAATTAAATTGACCTCCACTTGAAAATAACTTTGAACTGTCAAAAATAGAGTTTAAATAAAACTCTCTCTGGTATGCAGCTAACCTAATAAACAAAAAAGCAAAAGTACTTCGAAAAAACTTCTAGGACCCCATTACAACTTTACTAATTTTTTAACTGTAAAATTCTACAAGTAGGCCGGACATATTCCTTCTGCTTCTTCATTACAACAAAAGGTCCCCATTGTTACTGAAACATCAAACTTGACCAAAAAGTCATAATATCAAAAACTAATAATTTATTTATGATAAAATTGAGTTTCATTACCAAAAAACAATTATGGGTTAACTAAAAGCATTAGATAATTGTTTAAACGGCTCCTTCGATACTAAATTAGTACAATTGAATAACGAAACTCAGTCACAAGACCGCAAAAAGAACATCAAATGCTGGCAAAAAGAAAGATTTAATTAGAAACCCTTTAAAACTTTTTTCTAAGCTAAAAAAACTATGGTTTATTTGAACCTTGAACATTTGAACTTGAAAGGACTCCGTTCTAAGTGAACCTTAGATGAAAAAAGACTTTTTTATTGGAATGAAAAATGCACAAAATACAATCAGAATCTTTGTTTTGCAAAAATCAACGTTGAGACAAAAACTGGCCTGGCTATCGCCGCGCGGCTGCTTAAAAACTCTGTTGTTCTAAACAATTACGTAAAAAACCGCAACACATTTTTCAAAATAAATGTCGGTTTAATTTTTTGAAGGACCGCAAAAAACTTCTTTCCTGAGATTTTTCTTTGGAACTGGAGGTAAAATCAGCTCATTATAAATAAAAAATGTTGTGTCAGCAGTTTTAATGTCTGCACCACCACTCAAACTGAACAAAGTGGGCCAAATGGGCGTAGTTGAGGTCATTTTTAATGAAAAAAGTGAAAAATGTTATTTTCAAAAGTTTAGCATTAAAGTATGCCAAAACAGTTGTTTATAGCAATTCACCTACTCTCTTCTATCTTTAAACCTAAAATCAATGAAGGAAATCAATGAAGAAATCGTGTGTGAATTACGAAAAGTGTGAACAAAATAACGGAAGTTAGGCTCTCGTTTACGGTTCTTTAAACCTCCGTAACTCCTCGGAAAAAGCGAATTTCAGAAAAACCTTTTTAATTTGAATTTACAAACTTGAAAAAATTTCTAATGACACCATTCACAATCCTGTACGATGAATATATTGATGGGCTCAATTTGGTTGAACAAAAAACCCAATAGAGTATATAGTTCATCCCCCACTAAACTAGGTAATAACGTATAATATGTTGTTTAGGCCCAAATAAAAGAAGTAAATGAAGTCAACAATAAGTTTTTCAGTTCCCAAGTAGTTTTAAAACAATTTTACGAAGGAATTACGACGACGGAAAAAATCTTTTCACAATAACCGTTCTAAATTTTGTTTAATTGATGAAGTATATTCTGGTGTAACTGACAAATGTACTGACGATGTACTCAAATGTGACTTGGATTGATTTCAGGTTCAATATTAGCTGATTTAAGGTTAATAGTTTGGATAATAAATGTCGATACATGCAACCTTACACTGTTTTTTTGTTAGTCGTATTAATATGTTTGCTAATAACACCAAACCTCTGAAATCAGTGTTTCTTTTTCGTTTTGACATTATGAAAACCTTCTCTTGAAAATTTCGGTGAAGGGTTGAACGATATTCAAATTTCTTTGGATTTAACAAGTTCTAATCTTTTTGATTGCCTCCTTTTGGCTCAATCCATTATTCTCGAACTTGTTTTCTGGCGATCTTAGTCGCATATAGATAAGTAGTATGCCCCTGATACTGTATTAGCAATGAATTTGCCATCTCTATTGAAATATATCTCGAATATTAATGAATCGTTGGAGAGCCAAAAGTTAAAATAAGGCTATACAGCCTGTTTTTCGTGTCTTAAGTAGAAATCTTTCTATTCAACAATAATAATTCTAAGAGTCTATAAAAAATTTTCTATTTCTTTACGCCAAATGCGATTCATTTATGGTAGTTATATCAAACTCTATCAAATTTTCAATTTTTTTCATCTAATTTAATAATTCTTGCAGAGATTTTTTCTGCTGTTTCCTGTAAGTTGATGCCAGTTCCTCCGCTCATCCTTCATCTGTGATTTTCCAATTCTTTTTGTGTGATATTTCACGTTGAGGATTCTGTCTAAGGACTCGCACTCATAATTTCTATGGTTCGCAAAGATGCAGTTCGAAAATTAATGCTAAATTATTTTGATTATCTAAGCAACTAACTTTTTCACATTATCTTTCACGAAAGGTAATTCTCAAGAGAATTTTGCTGTCTTTGTACTGACTTAATTATTCTTTTATTTGCTACTCCGCAGATCAATGCGCCACTTTGATCCGGATCGGGCTTTGAGTTGTTGTACCCCGGATCGGGTTTTTTAGATGAATTTTTGTAAGAAATGCAGTGAATGCGGTGAAGTTTTGTAAGGAATGCAGTAATCGCCGTGAATGCGGTGAAAATAAATGTTTAACCGCATTTCACCGCATTTCTTACAAAAAATTACAGCAAAATTCACCGCATTTCTTACAAAAATTCACCGCATCGACATTTGTTGCAAATTAATGTAAAAAATGCGGTGAAAGCGGTGAATGCGGTGAAAAAAGTAATTCACCGCATTTCACCGCATTTCTTACAAAAATTCACCGCAAAAATCACAGCTGTTTTTCGAAATTTCCCAGCATCTTCTTGTGTTGCAATTTAATGTAAAAAATGCGTTGAGAGCAATGAATGCGGTGAAAAGAAATAATTCACCACATTTAACTGCAATTCTTACAAAAATTCACTGCGAATTTCACTGCATTTTGTACAAAAACTCACCGCATTTGTTTTCCAACGTTTGCTTAAATTCTCCAGAAATTTGATATAAATAAGTGAGAGTTGCCGCAGTGGCAAAAAGTGTTGCAAACATGAGGGAGGTAAGAGATCCGAACCCGTATATGGAAGTTGCTTTTTTATAAGAATACCGAGAACGCGGTGAAAACAAATAATTCACCGCAATTCACCGCTTTCCCGCAAAAAGATGTAAGAAAGACGCGGTGAAAATTTTTTTTTCAACGCCTTTCAACGCATTTCTAACAAAAGTTTACCGAAAATTCACCGCATTTCTTACAAAAATTCACCGCATCGACTTTTGTTGCAAATTAATGTGAGAAATGCGGTAAAAACGGTGAATGCGGTGGAAAACAAATAATTCACCACATTTCACAGCATTTCTTACAAAAAATCGCCGCAATATTCACCGCATTTCTTACAAAAATTCAGCGCATTTGCTTCGCAACGTTTACTCAATCAGACTTGAGTTCACGAGAAATATTAAATATTAAATATTACGTGCAAGTTGCAGCAGTGGATTAAGCAGTTGAAAGCAAGCAGGAGTTCAGAGGTTCGAACCCGTGTAGGGATGAATCTTTTTTTGTAAGAATACAGAGAACGCGGTGAAAATAAATAATTCACCGCGAATCACCGCATTCATCGCAAAATGATATAAGAAAGACGCGATGAAAATTGTTTTCTTTTCACCGCATTTCGTACAAAAATTCACCGCCAAACCTCGACCAGGGATACTGTTTGTTTATTTTTTTTATTAAAAATTTTGGTTGAAACACAGTTAGAGGGAGATAGTTTTTGGCATTTCGAGTGAAATATCTCTGGAGTGCTAATCTGAGAGGGAGTTAGAGTTCAATCCTGGCATCTATGTTGTGCTTCTGAACTTGATTTCAGACAAGCGGAGAAGGTCACGGCGAAAGACATTTCTTTTGCCAGGCTCCAAATTATAATCATAATAGGTACTAATTATATCCATTAAGAGAAATATTGTAAAAATATTGGATCAAGTACTCCCATTTTGTTTGGTAGTTGTTAGTACCTAGCGATGTTTTTTTTTTCAATTTCAAAGTGTGTTTTTCAGCTTATGCTTGAAGTATTTTATTTGAACGCAGTCAAAAATACAATTAAAAAATGACGAATTATCTTGATGAGAATTAATTTTTATCAAAATTCGCTAAAATTCGGAGAAAGCAGTTCACTAAAAGCGCATAAAATCTATTCCAGATCCAGACAAAATTTGAGATGAATTATGTGCTGCCAACCTCTTTTTAATCAGGGAATTATGTTTTGGCGGCCAGATTTTTATAATCTTTTTTGAAGGAACTTAATGGGGCTTTGACAGAAATTGGATATACAATCAAGAAATTGCGTCTAAGAATCTGATAATTTTGGTAATTGAGTTGAATATTGTCGCATTTTGCTAAATTGTCTCTACTAAGAATGGTTACGTCCTGCATTTTCTACCATCTAGTTTTGATGCGGCAAAGTTTTAAAAACTAAAGCAAGGTTTAAATCATAAAACTGCTCGATATAGTATATTACAAACCTGATAATCTGAGTTGGTGACCCATACCCAAGTCTGTAGATGACATTAACACACAAACTTGAGTTGTATCGCGCCTAAACAAATAAAAAAGATTATCTTGAGAAGAATATTGAATGCTGAACTTCAGTTGCACTTCTTTTGCTTTGACCGTGTTAGTATAGCTCAACCAGAAAACTTTCTTACTTTCCCGGTGTCTGGCTGTATTGGAAATCATTGTCGAACGAAAGCAACAAAATCTCTAAGCGAGGAATCGGTAAAAAAGTGTTCTTAAGATCTGGTAAAGTTCCTGCATTTTTGAAATGATCCTGTTCCCAATGATCTGCTGATTTGATACAAAACTTCATTCTTGACAAAACATAGAAGGACAAGACTCTGGGTCATACAAACATCATTTGTTATTCAAAAAGTGCTTATTCAACAAATGTTATTTGAAAAGCTTCAATGATTAAATTGGTAACAACCAAATACACCTGGTTCCGAAAACCGCCAGTTCTTTCTAGCCTGCTAAATTGAAGAAATTTTTATTTGTGCTCAAATTAGAATTATAAAAATTTAAAGTTGACAGAAAAAAGAATTTTTTATTAGACAAAAAATTAGACAAAATTTTTTATGAGACGAAAAGGAGGTTGCTGGCAGATAAAATCATCGCTGAATGAGTCTAGAGACATATTGTCTTTTCTGGATGGCCAGTACTGTGTTCATGTAACAACTTACACTGGCTAGTCTTGTTTTTTTGAGTAAAAGTTACTTCATGAAAAGCAATATGTTCAGCTTAACTGCCGCCAAGAAGGTCTGCTTTATATGCGATTCAACTTTCTGCGGGGGTACTTGTTACATTTAATTTGCGAATCAAGTCGTAGCCACTCAGCTACAAACTAGCTTAAGTATAAAGAATATGTTTTTAAATATAGTAATTACCAATTATAAGCCACAAAAGTACCTTATTCTACTGTGACTTACTTTTGGTGTACGACTAATTTTCAGACCAAACAGGATAAACTTAACCTGGTCGAACTCTATGACCTCAATACAACCACAATGAAGAAAAACTGCACATAAAGAAACTTAAAATATCCCGGAAATACATTTTTTCAGAATTGAGTGATGTTTTTACTCTTCAATATGCTGGTCCAGAGCTAAAATGCTCTGAGACTCAAGTCCAAGATCGAGCGTCACGCTGATATTCAAATAGTGCAACTTTTTGATTAATATTAAAATTCATTAATTGAAATAAATTTGTGCTCTATGCAATTCAAACATCATGGCATCCCATTTACAACTTTTTTTCAAGCCGAAGCGGCCAATTATCTTCAAATAGAAAGTGATATCACAACAAAAGAAGTTGAGTACACCTAAATTCTTATGTATAATTTAATCATAATTTCAAATGCGAACAGAAATTCAAATTCCGCTCATCGTCTTTCTATAAGTGTACTTCTCGAAAAAAAGCTGAACAAAAAAAGCTTTTTAGTGGGTCCAGCTAGTTTTTTTCTGTTATTTTTACTACTCTGTCTCTCTCTCTCTCTCAACACTTATAGAAAGACCATGAGCCGACAAGAGAGAGAGAGAGAGAGAGAGAGAGAGAGAGAGGAGAGGGAGAGAGAGGGTGTGTGAGAGAGAGAGATAGAGAGGAGAGAGAGAGAGAGAGAGAGAGAGAGAGAGAGAGAGAGAGAGGAATAAAGATAGCAGAAACGAACCTGCCCGACCCGTTAAAAACTTTTCCGTTAATCACTTTTTTCGACAAGTATACAAATAGAATTATATTGAGCCGAATTTGAATTTGTGTTCGAAATCGGATAATATTTTAGGTTCTATATTAAACCTTAATTTGGTACCAAAAATATGCCTGACTGTAGTTGACTATGGGATTTTAGGTGCACTCAGTTACACCTCTTTGATTTAAGCCTGACAAAGTTGCACGTCCTTATTACTACGCCGAACGTGTTTCGAAGAAAGAAAGAAACCATTTTTAATGCTAAATCTTTCAATTTCCAAAGAAATAATTTTCGCGACCAATAGTTTTCGAAAATAGTCCTTCAATGATAAGCTTGAAAAGATTCGGCTTGAAAACCAAATCGACAAATGACGGTAAGTGTATGGTTCTCGTATTTTTTAATCATTCATTAGTCTGCAAAAAATGTTCAAAAACTGTGTTTTTGCATGACGAACTTTACCTCGTGCCAGCAATTTGGTTTCATTAAGCAAAATAATCTTGCAGATGTTTTATGTACAATTTCGTCTTTCCTTGTATCTCGACTAGAGTATATGATGCTGGAGCCCCCCACCAGATTTTTGTCTTTTCTTGCGGCGAGGTCATGAAATTTGAAAGTACAATGTTTATATTAATAATAGATGCCAAATTTTGTGAACTACTTACAACCACATAATTCAAGTGCTTATTATGACTGTTGAAGTCAGACATCTTGTCCAGAAACTCTTGTGGTGAAAATCCTTTCAACTGACCCTGAATCCAATATTGCTGAAGTTGATAGTGACAACAAGCATCTGAACACAATTAAACAAGCAAAATTTACTCAGTCTGTCTGAGTAATATAGTGCAATAATTGAGAAATTATGAGTAAACAATGGGGCAGCGGCAAACCAAGTTTCTATCGCACAATTCTTCATCTCTCCCCAAAGCTGGTACCGAATCGCGAAAAGGGCAATTTCGCTATTGTATTATGCTTACCTAATCAGGATTGACCAAACTTACCCTAAAGCGAACCATAAGAGGTCCATAAAAGTCAATAAAAAGTCCGCTTTATATATGATCTTGCTATGGTAACTACCCGGGCCGAGGTGTCCACCCGTATTCCACCGTTATTAAGCGAGAATAAGGCTGAAAAGCAATTTCCACTCTATAATAGAGGGGGAAAGAGTGTGAGAGTGTAATTTTGAGAAAATTACAATTTTTTTACAATCTTTGCTCTTTACTCCACTCTTTACACTCTTTACTCCACTCGTTTTGCACTCTAAAAATTTACACTCTTTAGTCGTTTTTTTTATTAGGGAAAAGAGTGGAAGAGCGTAATTGTAGAGAAATTACACTCTTAGAAATACGCAATAAATTTAAAGAAATTACCCTCTTAGAAATACAGTACAATTTCATTCTCCAGTTCATTGAAAACACCATTTAACAATCTTTTGAATTTGCTGATGGTATTCATTTCCTCCTCTCTCTTCAGGACTGTCGAAAGACCAGGGCGGAGTTAAATAAGACAAATATAGCAGAATCGAGGTCGAGCAAAAGTTCAAAATGCTTTAATGCAAACTTTCAGGTACTCGTGCAGGATAAACTTAAAAGTTTGTGCCGCAATATTTTAGAAAAAACATTTGCAATATAAAAGATTTTTTTCGCTATAATCTTGCCATTAATGTTTACTTGACAATATTGTTGTACCAGTTATAATAGGTGCTCTATGGGGGCTGTAATTAACATTTACGAAATTGTGAATTCACACAATTTTTTAATTCCCTCAAAGTCGCGAAAGTAGGTGAGTAATTCACATAGGTATTCAGAACTCATGTATTAACATAAGTTGTGGTCTTTACTTACATTTTAGTGCAAATTTGCCTGAGTTTGCCTCGCACGATTGTTGTCAGTTTGACAGTAATGGAAGGGTCTTTTAAGAATTAGGAATTTTTTCTTTTAGGAATTTTTTGTCGACTATGGTATTAGGAGACAAGATGTTTTTTCAACAGTCAGGGATTGTTAAAATTGAAATATTTCAACAGATTTTAAGTTATATTTTGAGAATGCGTTATTTGCGTTATGTTTTCTTGTTTTTTTAAAGCAATTATAGTGGGCTGAAAATGTGGTACAATTGGGTTGGACCGATGGCATTTAAGTAAATCTTCAAATCAGGTGATACGTTGCAGCTGAAAGGCTCATTTGTTTGGTCAGATCTCTCAGAATTTGTAAATTATTTCCGCTTTGCTATATTAATAAATGGGACTTGAGATGAAATTTACAGATTTAGGTCACATTCGGAAAATACGTATTCATTTTTTTTAAAATATTAGAATTTTTGAGAATTGAGGAAGAATCCGTGCTGCAAAGTTTTTAACTTGATTTCTGCTTTTAACCTAACGCAATTCCCTTTGAAGTGTAGTTTAAAGAGCTTTTTTTAAAATTTAAACTCAACTTTAATAACCAATGTTAATTCCGATTTAGCCCAATTACAGTCAATTGCAATTAAGTCTATTGTTATATTAGTCACAAAACACTGGAATTTACTAATACATATTACGTATTTAAGTATTGTGGTTTTTGTTTACCAGATTGTGAAATTCGGTTACAACCAGATTTTGTTTTAGAACTTAACGCAGTTTCGTAAAAATAAGAAAATCAATTTTGTTGAAATTCAGGATATAAAAGATGTAGCTTGAATTCAACGTAACCAAATTCCAAGAGAGCAAACTCAGCCAAGTCCATAAGCGATTGATATTATCATCAGAATATCCAGTACCGAAATTAAGTTCAGATTTAATCTTTTCATCCAACTCAAGGGCAGTTGATCTACTTCAGTTTGTCATGTATCATTTGATTATTAATTCATGATTGTTCAACCAGGTAGACAGGAAACTGTCTGTTCATACTATAAACAAACTTCTACTTCCTTTCTGAAGTGCGAACAAGCCCATAAATTTGTTAATTTCCTTTTGATCTATCTTTCATCATTCTGTTTCCATTCTCTCATTTGCATCTCTGTAGGTCAGTTGCAATTTAAAGTTAATCAACTGCTTTTGAATTAGCAAGCTCAAAATAAGCAGAGCCAGTCGCGTCGCGAATGCTCAGTTCATAATTCGGAATTCAACCAGTGAATACTAAGTTGGCAATCGCACCGCAATTGCCGTAGTCAATTGGTAAAACTACAGTTGCTACTCGATTGACTAGGAGCAGAGTAACCGAGTACAACACGGCGCTGTCAGCAATCGACTCTCGGAACAATCCTCTTCACAACGACGCTTTCATAGAGAAACCTACTATCGCACAACCACTTTCGTGGGACAAATGGACAAAACAATGGAAATTGCCATTGTTGGCGAAAGAGGAGATTGCAAAACTTGCTTAGTGGACTACCTCCAGCGGTCAAGTACCCACGTGAACCAGTATATGAAGAACCTGTGGAAAGTCATAATCAAGCAATTGAAAGGGACAGAAAAGTCCTTAACCAACAATAAAGGGTAACTTGTCATAATAGATGCAAGAAGATTGATGAAATTGGTATTTTGTGAGGGGAATAAACCCTGAGAACACTGCGAACAAAAGGCTGCATCTTTCTTCTACCTATGTATTGGAACCAAGGGTTGTCGCATTTATAAAAGCAAGCACGCCCACTTCCAAATCGAAAAAGAGCCGTTAAAGGAAATTTGGCGAGTGATGGAGGATTTAATCATGAAAGCTAAAAACATCACCTATATCCTATTCTTCTCTCCTAAGCAATGGAAAGGTGAGTCAGTGGAAAGTTTAGATGGACGTCTCACTGAACAAGCAGAAAATTGTATTTTGTGGGATGAAGAATACAACTCTAATTGCAAGATCATTTTCATACTCAACATGCAAGATCATGACACTCAAAGAGAACTCCTCAAAGAGACGGTATTGTCAATCAAAGCTCTTGAAGGTGCAATACACATAGAAATGGGGTCGCAAAATCAACAGAAAATAAATCAGAATTTGAATACAAACGCTCTCATCGGTCAGCATGGTTAATAATTTCCAAGCAAGCAATCGCAACGCGAATTTCCAGCAGGCACGAAAGGACTTTACTCGCTATCCAACTGTCCCTCAAAACTTTCAAAATACTAGCGTTTGCGCTAATTGCGGTAAACGCTGGAGCCAGAAATATCACCAATTTTGCCCCGCAAATGGTAAGAAATGTAATAATTGCGAAATTTTTGGACATTTCGCACAAGAGTGTCGCAAACCACAAAAATTACACACCCAAACGCCAAAACCTCTGCAACCAAATGTCAACCAGACTGATACAAATACCACTAAAAGCAATGATGAGGAATCTGTCAATTGTCTAACAAGTTATCAACAACTCTATAATCATGTCTATGATTCTAACTACGATAGTGACTCTGATGACTATGTGGCAGATATCTTCAGTGATACTGCAAACCAATTAGAACGCTTCAACGAAAAATGTCAATACGGGAGCATCTTGGCAAATTCGATGATTGACTCAGGCAGTGTGTGTGGTCTCATCACCAAAACTCTCGCTGACAGAATCCTCAAAACTGCAACACTAGCAAGATGGGCCACTACGAAACAAGACAAAAATCCCAAACACATTCGAATGAACTGATCAAATATCGCGGAAATTTTGCAAAAACAGTCACATACAATAATTGGACCTGTGAAGAAGTTCGCTGAACAGTTGTGGAGGACGGTCACAAACTAATCATTGGGTGAGATCTTTTCAACAGTCTTGTCCTGGCAGTGGTTCAACAAAAAATAAAAAAGGTAAATGTGTTAACAATATTGATAATTCTAAATGCAAACAAAAAAACAGACAATTGCGTCGCAATTTTCGTACCTAGTCTGAAGAATTTGCTTCTCAAAGACTCATTACAGTCGAGTTAGATGGTCTACAAAAAGAAGAACATATTGAAAAATTATCTAGCTCCTCTGATGAACACCATATATCCCCGATAGTAATCACAGTGAAGAAAGATCAATCTGAAAATTAGTATTATATTCTAAATTTATTAAATAAATCAATTCGCAAAAAAAAGGTTCAACATTGAAAAGTTAATAGATTCAGTTTCACAACATCTTACAAATACATAAAACGAACAACAAGCATATTTTTCATCTATAGATCTCAAATATGTCTATAGTCAGTTACAATTGCACAAAGACACCGCTAAAAACTGTAACTTCAATATCATTTGTTGAGAATCCAACGGCACCTATAGATTTAAATCTGGATTTTACGGTCTTAATAACATGCCAGCTGAATTTCAAAAAACAATAGACTATACACTTGTAGGCCTTCAAAACACCTCTTGCTTCCTTGGCGATTTTATTAGTGTTAGCACAGGATCAGAATCCGATCACCTTAGTTATATCAGTAAATGCCTTAAAAAATTAGGTGGTGACAACCGCAAGACTTTTTCTTTAAAAATGCCCTTTCGCAAAAAAAACAGAAATTGAATAGCTTGGGTACAAATTTACCCAAACTGGTATATTTCCACTAGAAAACAAAACGCCAGCTGTTTTAGAAATACCACCACCAACAATATTAAAACGCCTAAGATCTTTCTTGGAGCCAGTACACTGTATAAGACATTATAACACTTCTAAGAAAATCCGCTAAATTTCTCTGGATTGAAGAACAATAAATATTTCAACATTAAGAAATAAAAAAATGCTGCAAGCACCAAAAATAGCCGTTATAATCACAAATTGGATGTTCGTGTAAAATGTGATGCTTCCCGTTCTGAATTGGGTGCCGCCCTTGAACAAAACAATTCTGATGGATGGAAAGCTATAGCATTTGTATCACGATTTCTTAATCCCACAGAAGAACGATACAGCTTCAATGAACTAGATCTATTGTGAGTCATTTGGTCAATCGACTACATTAAATACTACCTCTACGGAAAGGACTTCACTGTAATAACAGACCATCGCGCTTTACTATCAATCCTAAGGGAAAATAGATCCAACAGATCCTACAATTGTCGTCTTTCTAGTTGGATTGACCGCCTACTTCCCTATAATATCACGATTGAACATATGCTCGGAGCAAAGATGGGTCCTGTAGACTACATCGCTATCTTTTTGCCGAAGCTAATAAAAATTCGTCGTATGATGAACATTTTGTTGTGGCAACGACATCCAAAATTCGGGATTCTTTCAAACACCTAATCGAACATAAATTACAAGCAGTACAAAAATCAGATAGCTTATTAAAATTTAGGGTAATCGCATCGCAAACACCTTATTTAATTCATGACCATCCGAAAAATCGGCCTACAGCAATTGCATCACAATCACCATTTCTCAATACTTAATTACCATTTGCAATGCATTTGGCAGATCAGAATAAATCCATTAACCCCCACTTAAAAACGCGTCGCAAATATCTCTTCAAAATTCTAAACAACAGTTTGCACTAATTAATCTGTCATTGCATAAATCACATTCCATTAACAAATTTGCTGCATCTCCGCTGTAAAAGTCAGAGAGTAAAGAATTTGAGCAATCTAAACAATTAAGCCCAATAAAGCCCATATTTGATAACAACTCAAATAATCACCACAAATTCCTCAAATATCTAAGTATCTCGCTTTTGACCAAAATCGACTCAGCATTCATAACTCAAAAAAATCACCCTTTGAAAGCTATGTCCAATATGCCGAGAATTAAATCAACCAAATCAATTCCACAAAAGCACGAGTCACCTTCCCGGATAATTCATTCTCCAGCACAAATGTTTACACATAAGGAACAAAAACCTCTTCCAATACTGGAACAATATCCTCTACAAGTGCCATAGACACCGCAGAGGTTCTCAGACTGATTGATACGATCTTGTTGGCAATCTTGACCGGAAAAGACGCCATCTTGAAAGATGTAGGAGATTGCGTCATTCTCAATGACGAGAAACGATTGAAGAATATCAGCTCATATATCCATTCAAAATTGCGGGACATGAGTGTGAAACATGGATGCTTGTGCATCAATAAGCATATAGCAATAATCAAAGACGCTGTGCTGGAGGACATCCATTCCATACACCCCAGTAGTTTTGCAATGCTATCAGTAGCGCAAAAAATTTGGTGGCCATATATCCACCGAGATAAATTGGTTAAAGTTAGTGAGTGCAAAGCCTGCACGGATATTGGTAAGAACTTAAAATCAGTGATTCCGCATAGCAAATGCTCACCATTACCTAAATGTATTGAACCGAATTACGAAATCCCAATAGACTTTGTTGGACCTATTATTAATGAAAAGGGTATAGAACAATACTTCCTTAAAAGCATTGACCGATACTCAAAATACCCCAAAGTAGAAAGAGTAAATAACGCATCTAGGCGTAAATAACGCATCAATGTAATTAAATTTCTTAATACATGCATATATATATATATATATATTTATATATATATATATATATATATATATATATATATATAAATATATATTTAGTCACAGAGTACCCAGAACAATGAGATTAGATCAATCTAGATGTTTGGCAGGCAAAAATTTGAAACAATTTGTACTAAAAAATATTGAACCAATATATGCACCTGCAAATGACCATAGAGCATTAGGTTTAGTCGAATGTCTCATTCAAACTATTAAACAACAATTATCATGCATGAAAGCACATCTAAATCAGAAATTTTATCTTGAACATTCAATACATACAATTATACAGAGTTTAAGAGCAACTAAACAAAAAAACAACAAAAATTTCACCTTTTGAAGCACATTTTGGCAGACGCTGTAATACATCACACTCAAATGTTACCACTTAATCAAATAATAAAAATATAAATTATAATAAAATAACTAAATATTATTTAGACGAAGATAACCCACCAGGAGGATCGTATCTCACTGATGAACAGTGGGCAGATACAGACATGTGTTCCGACGTAGAAATCGAGAAAGTCATCTGCGCTGCAAACGCCCGAGCTCACCAGGAGCAACAAAAAGTAAAAGACAAAGGGCTCAGGCCAATGTGGTCTGAAAGGTATCTTAAGACCAATCCTGTGAAGTGAAATTGGCTTTTAGGTCAGGATTGCACAAAAAATACATGCAGCTTATTGATAAAAGAAAAATTTTGGATGCCTTATACGAAGTCCTGTCCCCAAGAAGCACAGTGGGGAAGATAAGCCCGACAACTAGCGTCATCAAAGAACCAAATAGAATGGAGGTACGTGTCCCAAATTCGGATATTGCCAAATTTGGGACAGAAAACTGGAGAGTTACAGAGCTCTGTCAATATATCGACAGACGACCAAATAAAATTCCAGAAAAAACGTTGGAGCAGAAAATCAATAACCATAAAAATGATCTCCTAAAAATGTTTGGGGAGCAAGAAAATTAAGCGCAACTGCAAACAACCTGACAACATCAGTATTGTATCTTATGGCTGATCCTGCTTTTCAACCTCCAGTAACGTGGCTCTTGCTTTAAAGATGAGAATCCCCTAACGCAATTCTTAACACAATGAGTCATTTCAGAATCGGCCACTTCTGACACAATTTTTGCATTTCAGCCCACTAGTACCGATCTCGGCACCACTTACACAACATCATGTAGCAGAACCATCTGCGCCGCCAACAAATCTCTCTGGGCCGCAAATAACTCCCATTTTGCAGAAAGAAAAGAGAAGCATTCAAGTCAGCGACACTTCTGACTCCGATAAATCCTCAGTAAGTAGGAGTAAACGCAAGTTAAAAAGCAGAAAGAAGCCTCCCAGTCTAAATCCATTGTGCAAATTATTCAGAATACGGAAGGACATTCAACAGAACTTCCAATCTCGGATACAACCTGCATTGGTGTTGCGTCTCCGAGAAACTCAAATGAAAGATGGACAGAAGATCCAAACCGTAATTTGCCACTCAAAATGACTGTATTAGAGGCGGAAGAACGTTCAGGTAATTCAGAATAAACTCTCAAAAACTCTCTAAACTCAGTATTTTACGTTATTATTTAATATTTTTTTATTATATACCTGGGAAATAAATACTAAATTTCTGATTTCATTTAATAAGTTTTAATTTTTCTCCAACAAGGGGAAATGTCATACGGGACATACATTATCATCAGAATATCCATTACCGTATTTTAGTTCAGATTTAATTTTTTTATCCAATTCAAGGGCAGTTGATCTTAATTCATTTCGTCATGTATCATTTGATTATTATTTCAATTGTGTTCAACCAGGTAGACAAGAAACTGTCTGTTCCTACTATAAACAAACTTGTACTTCCTTTCTGAAGTGCGAACAAGCCCATAATTTTGTTATTTTCCTTTTGATCAAATTTTTGTCGTTTTTTTCAAACTCTCATTTGCAGCTCTGTAAGTCAGTTGCAATTCAAAATTAGTCAACTGTTTTCAATTAGCAAGCTCAAAATATGCAAAGCCGTTCGCGTCACGAATGCTCAGTTCATGATTCGGAATTCAACCAGTGAATACTAAGTTGGCAATCACACCGCAATTGCCTTAGTAGGTTTTGGTGAAGATACAATTGCTACTCGACTGACTAGTTGCAGAATAACCGAGTACAACACAGCATACAAAAAAATAGCGTGCGTTAACTTGAGTTTGAGTTTGTACATTTAGGATCTTGACCATATAATTAATGCCAAGATTTACCCCTACCCACGTTGACGTCATCATTTTTTTTAAAGATAGTTCCATACTCGACTCGCATTGCAGTTTATCTTACCGTTATCTGCAACGCTGTTGATGTTGTACCAATTAAGCCACCTGTAATTAGCTTCTGCCAATTCCTTTAACTCCCTGAAATCATTTGAGCTGGCGGCGCGAGTTCGATTCTCTTCCGTCTCCCAGTTATTTAGACAGTAGTAGTCGCTAAAACGCGCAAATAATTTAAACCGGAAAAGTGGAATTAAAATTATTTGATCTAGCTTGAGGTGAGCTTAACTGGGTTCAAATAAGTTAAACTTCAAGATAGCTTCATGATAAACATAAAACATCAAGATAAACCTGTTACGGAAATAATTTTAAGTTCACTGCCCGAGTTGAGAAAAGACGACGAAATCGACGCAAGAAGAATAGTTTTTTTTTGTCGATTTCGTGGTTTTTGTCGGTAGTGTCAATATTTGATGTAAGAAGTGTTGATTAGCGTAGTTTTTTCGGTATTGTCAGGTGCTTCATTTAAGAAGTGTCGATTATCGCGGAATCTTGAGGTTGTAGTTTCGAATCCTGACCAGGACTGTTCTTTTTGTAAGATTTTTAGAACGGCAAAAACCGACGCATCTTACGTTTTGAATACCAACGAAAACCGATCAAAACGACGGAAAAAAACTTAAGGGCTTTGATCGGTTTTGGTCGAAGTAAAACCGACAAAAACCGACAATTTTTTATGTTTGAATCCGATGAAAATCTAAACACGGTTGAGTGAAAGAAAATTTACCTCAACTTTTTGAAAGTAAAGCTAACATAAACTTTACTTGAAGTTTAACCTAATTAAGCTAAATTTCGTTAAACTTTATCTCGAATTTACTATCCAATTATGAGGAGAAGGAAATTTTTCTTTAGCTTAGTAAACTTGAAATAAGCTTTTTAATGGTCAAAATAGGCTTTTCTGAAAGCTATCTGAACTGCAACAAGACGTGTTGACAAAAATTGACTAAAAGTTCTAAGCAGCAGTCGTGTATTCAGAGTTTTTATATATTTAGAAATCATGATCGAGTTTTTCCTCAAATTAAAACCTAGATTAGTTTCTGTTTTTGAAAAATGGAACCACTCAATGTCTTAGAAGATTATCTTCGAAGATCATGTAAGAGTTTTTCAAATAACGGTTTTCCGCTAGGAGACATAATTGCAACAGTATTTTGCTTAGATTTTTAGAAGAATCTGAGAAGATGGACGTCTCGGAACAATTGTTTAGAAATTGAAACAATTTTGTAGCAGATTATTTCAATCTTCTGTTCTTGTAGAAACAACAGGCCATAATCCAACTGAAGACATCTCATTTGTTAACGCAGTGAAGAATTGAGCGAAATTGCGACGACATATCCCTCTCAAAGAAAAACTCAGGAGGAAATTGATAACTCAGCCTTCGACAACTTGTTAGGACAACAAAGTTCAAAAAAAGAAAAAGCTCGCTTGCAATCTATTTCTCTACCGCAGTCTGGTGCCTGGTTATCTGCAGCCCCATTCCAGCTCTGGGACAACACCTATCTTCCAATGAGTTCCGTGTTGCTCTCAAATATCGACTGGGTGTAAAGTTGTACGAGAACGAGAAAATGTCCTTTTTGCAAATCTGGGACTCTAGATGTAATGGGCGACCATGCGGTCTCATGCCATGGTCGCGTTGATATAATCTCTCGTCAAGATCGTAAACGAGACAAAATTATATCAGCTTGCTCGGGAGATCTTTTGTCACCCTTCTCTGAACAGAAAAGTTTACTACCTGACAATAAATCCAGCCCGGGCGATATCTTCTTACCTGTATGGAATGCCGGTCAACCAGCAGCTTTAGACGTTACCGTCACTTCTCCCTTGCAGTCAAGCCTTGTTATAATTGCGTCGGAGAAGAGTGTTTTCGCACTGTCAGCTGCTGAGGACAGGAAGTACGAACAGTACGCTCACAATTGTAGTGAAGTCGGAATTCAATTCATTACTCTGGCTTTCGAAACGTTTGGAGGATTTTCAGAGACAGTTCGTAAGACCCTCAAACGAATCGCTACTCGGGCTGATAACAGAAATTTGCAGCCGGCGGGGTTGTCGGTAGCCTTCAGTAGGTTATCTCAATCAGTTTCTGTTACAGCAATTCTGGGGTCTGCAATCATGCTCTTTGCAAGGGATGCGAGATTATAGACACATATGTAACGGGAGCAGATCTTTGTATCCCTGTTGCAGAAGTTAAGTTAATAGTTGAATAGTGTGTCATCCATGAGTGGGAACAATCTATAGTGATAAGGTTTTGACTCACCCAATGAGTGGGGAGCCAAAATTTAATGAATTATCGTACTAGTCGTACCTCAGTGGCGGGTAAAATGTGATTGCCCAGAACAGGAAGTTTTACCTCAAACAATTTTTCCAAGAAGGAAACTAGTGTGATTGCATGGATGATTTCATGGGTTGAACTGATAACAATGATCGTTTATGAACCAAGATTTTCTAATTGTAAATTTTTCATTTTGTAGAATCTAATGTTTTGTACAATTTTCAACTGTTCTCAATTTGGAGCTTCAATAAAAAACACTTACTTTTTTTTAAAATTGTGTGTTAGACATTTTTGTTTTAACCAACTTTGATCGTACAGGACAGTTTACCCAAACGGACAGCTTAAACAACTTAACGTAAAATGGAATCAGACATCTGCAGCAAAGATCCGTAACCTGTTTTCAGGATCTGAACAGTTTGAGTTGTCATAATCATGTAACAAATAAAGTGACGCTTGAAGACCTTGAGTTTTGTTTACATGGGGATTTGGAAATAAAACACGGTGGAGTATAAAGCTTTTCAGTACCGATCAATGTGGTGTTTTGAGGTAAAAGAATGAAATTAGGATATGAGAATGTAATGGCACATACAATCAACTTTAAGTTTCCAATAACCCAGAATCTCCATACTGCTTTTAAATGCGGTATTCAATTGTTGACTTTGTTGTTTTGAATAAGAGTGTGAAATCTAGTTTGCGAGGTAATGTGGATCAAAAAAGAATTTCGGACATTTCGCTCGTAAGTGAAGGGCTAAATCAACATTCAGATCTAAACTATGGTACTTTCGACGTCTGTTGAGTTAACATACAGCATTGTATTTTGATAGGAACATAAGCCACAAACCTGCAAACTAGGTGTAAGGGATATCTTCAAAACTGTGTTTTTCATTCGGGTCAAGAACGTATTTAAAATGGATCATACTGCTATCATAGGGTAATAGTGCTAATTAGTTTGTCGAACATTTGTAATTTTAAGCTTAGATGGCCACCAGAACTGTTGTAAGAAATAACAGCTTAGGAGTTAAGTGAATTGGTTATTTTTAGCACAGGAGGCCCAGGCTGTAATTTCTATTTAGTTAAGTAGGAGTGTTTGCAGTTACGGTATATGAGCTGAATTCCGAAGCTATTTCCTGGATTCTTATGTTACCAATTTTGTATAAAATTAATGTTTCGAGTTAGTAGTAATAATTTGACGCACCAATATTATGAATTGCATTACCAGGTTCAGGTCCAGACCCAAATTGAGCTATGATCAGACTATCTTGACTGAAATGATCTCTGAACAAATCTTCCAGAAAGCGATTATTTCTGATCGTACTTTGCAGACCAATTTGAGCTCTGACCAGATTTTCCAGACCAAAGTGACCTCAGATCAGAGACTATACCTGAACACGCACGAGACTTTAAGTATCGTTATAATATGTGCATTTCAAAAAACCGATGTCTCCAGTAGAAAATTCAACGAAGTCAATTCAAAATCGATATTGTTTTTTTTTGAAACAGAAGACTTTAAAGAATTTTTAAATTGAAAGATTTGCTTTCCAGTGCTTATGTTCGCTGGCACCATAGATGAAGTTTGACAGTTATTTTATGACAATCGTTCGAATTTTAGGTTGCTATTGCGTTTTATAAAGGGATCGACCACTAGTTAGTTTTTGGACTCTTCGTTTTGATCGTTCTGATTGGAGGCAAGGGACTGCAAATGAGTCTCTGGTCAGAACACATATCTTTTTCTTTTTCTCCGTTGCGGAACCATAACCACCTAGTCATTAGAAAAAATTTAAAAAAACTGCTCTGAGTCAAGTGCGCACGACGTGGCCTCTGAAAACACTCAAGTGCGCTCGATGCGGCCTCTGATCAGACTCAAGTTCACTCGAATCCATCTCTGATCAGATCTTTTAGACCGAAGTGACCTATGAGCAGACCCTCCAGGCAGAAGTGACCTCTAATAAGACCTAAATCAGACCATGGCCCAGACTATTTTGTACCGGAACTGCTTCAAAGACCCTGTAATTTTGATCTGGGAACACATGGGTGTGCATTCGAGGGAGTCTGATCAATTTGAATCTGGACCTCAACCTGGGTACTGTGTTCATTATTCGAAATAACCGTTCAATAATTACAAAACCTTTTTTTAATGAATCGATGTACCACGACGGAAATACTACGTGCGACCAGTTATTCAACGATATGGAAATAAATACACAAGAAGATGTTCTGTCAAAATATTTTACAGAGATTTCTCACGGATAAAATTCAAATATACTACAAATTTCTCTTTTAAAGAAATTTTTCAAAATCTTTTTAGTTATTGTTGTTTCTGGTAAAACTGAATATTTTGATTTAGATATTTTGATTCACTGTAAAAGACAAACAAAATGCTCAAAATTGAAATCAACGAAGAGAGCAATAAGTGATCAGTCAAAGGGACTAAGACTAATAAATTTAATCAAACTTTTTCTGACAGTCATAAGACTCACACAAGAAGAACACACTAAAAGATCAATTTTAACACACGTTCCAATTGAAGTTAGACCAGCAAAGTATTGAAAAAACATTGACACTAAATGTAACAAAAAGCAAAACCTCTCGCATTCTCCTTTGTAATTGCTCAAGTTGCCTTAATTGCAAGGGAACTGTTAGGTTTGAATAACACTGATTATGAAGGAAAAAAAGATAAATATACGTTTTTTTTTAAAATCTGCTATGAAGGTTTTTATCACAAAATGACAGGGACATGCAATTGTGAAAAAATGGAAAAAAGTGATATTTTAAGTAATATTTAATGGTCTGCAAAGAATTGTTGGTGACAGATATAAAAATGTTTTCATTGATTTATTCGATCGAATTGCTCTGCACTTCGTATTTTTTTACACAAATTCCAGACTTTCCAGGCATTCTCCAGACCGATGATGAAACTTCCCGACCATGTTTTAGTCCTATGTTCAGACAAAAAGATTTCTCTGAGAGCATTTTTACATTGGAAGCTATTGCGACCCAATACAACCTGTATTTGGGACAGAAGTA
Source organism: Convolutriloba macropyga (assembly GCF_964194025.1). Taxonomy (NCBI): domain Eukaryota; kingdom Metazoa; phylum Xenacoelomorpha; order Acoela; family Convolutidae; genus Convolutriloba; species Convolutriloba macropyga. The sequence continues at coordinate 27,111,853 of NC_134479.1, forward strand.
CCCAAACTCGACTCAAAGATAGGCAGCTCAGATTGAGTACCAGGAAAAAAAAACACATCTGATCAGACTGTCATAGACTCAACTGACCTCTAATAAGATGAATAGACTATTTTACGCGCGCAACTTTGTTTGCGGTCGAAATGCATTCAAAGCCACCCATGAGCAAACCAGAAAATCCTAGACTTTCGTGCGAACCTGATCCAGCCAATTCTAGACTATCATTCGTTCGCAACCGCCTTTGATCGCCCATGTCGAGGTGGCCAGACCGAAGTGACCCCTGATCAGACGAGTTTCGAGCGCACACATGTTCCCGGTGCGCTCGAATTACGTGTCTGAAAAAAGCTTCAAGCGCACTTTCGTCTGGACAATTGTCTGGAAATCGTGTGGACAATGGTCTGGAACTTGTCTGATCAGGGGTCACTTCGGTCTGGAACTGTTTGATCAGAGGTCCCACTCGTCTGGGACGGTCTGATCAGAGGCGATTTCGAGCGAGACCTGAACCTGGGCGGACTTTGGTGCGCTCAAAATTGTCTGATCGGAACAATATTCATACTCTCTTTGAACCAAGGGAGTCAATTTTTTATATTGCATTCTTTTGTCAATCATGTGCTGCGATATGTGTTTAATTTTTGCCGTTTAACTATCTATTTCCATAGGAGACACATTATGATACCACTTAAAAAGTGCAACGTTTGCTATTTTTTATTGTGTAAAGCGTATCGTTTAAACCAAAAAAAAATTTCAATAATAGTTTCAAAAAACGTCTGCGTTCAAAGTTTCCTCTGATTAGACATTCGTGAATTGCGAGTAACCTGTGGAGTGATACTCCAAAGCTTACTCTGATCAAACTCTGGTGTGTTTGAAATGCCGCTTCGTTCAAAGTGCGCTCGATTTCATCTCTAATGAGACCATTTCACACCGAAACAAATTCTAATCACACCATTCTACACCGAAGACGACTGATAATCCATACATATCTATACCTGTGATACAATTCCAGACAATTGTTCAGGGCGCTCGAAGACTTTTCCCCAGACCATTTAATTCGACCAGACGAAACGCAAGCGTGCACTTGAAGATGTTCTGATCAGATTTGGCACTTCACTCCGGCCTGGACTTCGGTGTCTTTCTTTTGTTTGAGTACAGGTATTGTCACAACTGACATTTTTCGATGTTTAAAATGAGCAGATATCATGACTTGGGCAACTCAAAGCAAACTGACCTGTATTTTGCACACTGCTCAGCTGAGATATCACCACTTCCAGCCAGTTGGAAAGTTGTTCTCTCAAACGACATCCATACATCTCCATTCACTTTCGCAACAACCAGAACCACTAAAAACAAAGGAATTCCGGTTCGATGTTGATCACAAAATTCCTAATAAACGGCTGAGAAACAGATATTTTAATGCACAGTAATTTATTGCAGCCTGAACAACAAAGAAGTATTTTGATATGATTATTTATGAGCCATGAAGCAAAATAGGTAGGAAATTATCTCACGTTGAAGTGTGAGTTAATGATCAGAGCATTAAAAACGCACAGATCGGTTGGGCGAGGTGCGCTTTTATCACACGGTCGATGGCGTTGTTCAATGTTTCTATGCGTATGATTATCAGTAAGGTAAAATCCGATCATCAACGAGATTGCGCCTAATCGTTAACGACCTAATGTCTGATCATCGCTGATTATTGTCTGGATGGTTCCAGTCTTGGCTAATTGTTATCTGAATGGGTATGATTATTGCTAAATATCGTCTAGATGTGTCTAATTAATGGTACTTTTTTGCCTCGGTGGGTCTGATTATGGCTTACTATCTTCTGGATGGGTGTGATCATGGCTGTGCTTTGTCTGGTTATGTCTGATCATGGCTTATAGTCTCCTGCATTGTTGCCTGGATGGATCTACCTAAAATTGAGGTAAAACTGAACTATAGTTTTTACTAAAAACGAGCCAAATTCTCTTCATGGATAAATGTTGTATGTTTTGGTCTGATCGTGTCTGATCTGTGTTTAGCTGGGTCTGATCAATAAATAGCACTCCAGCCTGAATAGCTGGCCTATTGGCGGGAATCAATTATCAAGTTTATGAAATACTCCGCGTGACCCTCTATCAATCTCTTAATTTCAAAACTTCAATATATTTAATGCATGGTAATCGCAAGTGTAGTAACGAAAAAGATCCAAAAAATACATCCGAATAAATTGGCGAGTCAAAGATGTTCTACCTGTGTTTTAGGGGGTCTGTGTTTTTAATTTGAAAAAAGATCTTGGATCAATCTGGAAAACTTCAAAGAACCTTGCTCAGCAGTAGGGAAAAAATTGAAAGCGGTAAATTTTTTGGTTCATATTTAGAAGCACATGCCTTTTTTAAAAATGGAAATACTTTGGAATGTGAGGATAACAGATTCTTGTGCCTTTTAAAAGTTAACCGCTTGGACAAGAGAAATTTATCTTTTTTGAAGACATAATTTTTCTCTAACCGTTTTAAACCTGAAGGAAGAAAATTTAGCACAACCAAAATCGATCTCACGAGAAAGTATTATTACTTAAGTTCTGAGGAATTTTTTCATGCACTATCTTTCAAGAGGAGTTTCTCATTGTGCATAGCAGAGTAAGAGAAATAATCTTCTCTGATTTTATATTATTTTTTAATTTATTGTAATCTGAGGGTGAATGGGACAGACGGTAATTCTCCTACAAATTGTGCGAGAGAAATTTTTTAGTAGTTTTAGTCTTATAAAAATAATTCTTTTCAGATGAGACAATTTCTTCTCGTGTCACATCTGATCAAGAGAAGTTTTATTGCGTATGAGAATCCGGTCTGGAAAATGGCCATTCCGCATGACTTCTGAGGTGGAATTTTTTATAGTAAAGAATTGGTAACCGGGAGTTTAAATCTCTTATCAATCAATTAATCTTTAGAAATTTATCCTGAGTGATCTGAAATTACATGCATTTAATGCCTTAGAGAAGATTTGCAGAGAAATGGAGACAATTGTTTGAGTACATTTTTTTTGCAAAAAGCATAAATCTGTAGTGTAAAATCTCTAAAACGAAATTTAAAAGAAATCCTAATAGACGTAGTCCTATGATAGATCTTGTTATGGGACAATTTCATATCATGCAAAGTCTGATGAGCAATTTGCTTGTTTATGAACCATGGTTTTTTTGCATTATATTTCTTGAGAAAATGACCCGGACCTAACGCCAAGTCAATTTCAGTACTGGGCAAGTCTTAATCCAAGTCTTATTTCATTACTGATTCAGAACTAGATCATGTCACTTTTTACACTTGGCAGTCTGAATGCAAGTCTGGGCTGAGACTTGGTAAGTCTAATCTAAGTCTGATCCTCTTGCCTGACCTATATTCGGAAAATCCCAAAGAAATGTTCAGAAGCATTGGAAATTTGTTTTCAAAAGAAATTAATTACTGAATTGCACAATACAACCGTTTTTCGTAATTGATATGAGACCCTATTAGCGAATGAGAAACTACGCGAAAACTCGCTGAGGCACGATCAATGTTTGGCAACCGTGGGCTAAAATGGTCGACTTAAGCTTTGTGAATTTAGACAAACACTAATACTTTAAGGCGGTTCATCAAAATCCAAACGACAAAATAAAATAATCAACTGTCCTCCGTCTTTATCTTCACAAAAATTTACATATTTTTTCCAAATTTTTAACCATATAGACCTATTTAGTTTAATTGTTGGCAATTGTTCGGCAATCGTTCGTATAAATTGCGCAATCTTGGGGCTTAATCATTCACGGTGGTTTTTAACTCATTTGCACGAGGAGACAAAAGTTATCGGAATTAGACCGCCTTACATCGTCAAGTTGAATTTTAAAGTACCCCTTTCAAGTGTTTTAAGTGGTGTTTGCCTAATGTCTATGAAAATTCCATTCGCTTCCACCTAATTTGTTTCTCCCCATACTAATATAATGCTATGAGTTTTTTTAAAAAAGAAAATTTAGAGACGCTAACCTATGAACGTAACAGAGTTTGTAATTGTTCTCCAATGATTGTCTGTGGTTTTCAACTTATTCAACAACATGATCACAGCACTATTTATTGCCAAATCCCAAATTGAATAAGTTTTATTTGTTTTAGCAAGGTTATTGGCAATGAACACATTCAAAACTGTTTAAATTGATGATATATGGATGATCTTAATTTGTGAGTTTGAAGTGTCGTGTTGACTCTATATCTAGGTTACATAAAGCAATCATACTTTTTGTTATGTTAATGCTATTTCTACAATCTTTAATATGACATTCCTCAAAGATAATCTAAAAAAATAACAAGTGAACCTTGAATACAACTTGGGAAATCAGTTATGAGTCTTCTCAGGTTTAGGTGCTCGCTAATGATCAGAACTATCTAGATCAGAAAACAGCCGTGATCAGCCTTTAATTCTTCGATAAAATTTCGGTCCTTGTTGCTTCAGATCGACTCTTCGTAGCAAAAATTATTCATGATCTCAGCCATCCAAACAATAATCATAGCTATAATAAATTTTTAGCACGTTTTCAAATTTGCTCGTTTTTGCCTCGTTTTTAGGCAAACTACTCCTTAAATTATAAAAATTGAATATATCAAAGTTATTTAATCATACCTATAGGTAAACTATAGATTTCGCCAAACTATCCAAAAATTGTGAAATTTGTGGTTTTGCAGCAAATTATGATGTAGTGTTTTCGGCATTTTTTGGTCATCGCATACATCCCTATAACATGAAACAAACACTGACACGCGACTACTGTACAGCTGATCTTTTGGATTTTGTAAAGTCCCCACAGTGGTGTATTGTGAATCAAAATTATTATTTTCTCTGAGTCGTGAAATCTTTCTGCCGCGACTTGTTTTATTGAGCAAATATGATGATGATAATGTTTTTGAGTTGCCCCCTTTAAGATCAAACTTTAGCTCGCTAACGATCAACACTCACACAGGCGTTGGTTGACTTGTGAGTTTGTCCGTGCGATAATAAAATCGTCTTTACTCCGCATTTTCACTTATCTGATTTTAGAAAATGGAGGTCCACCTGGTTTGCACAACTTCTGGTATAGCTTAGCGCAGTAATTGATAATGAACCAAGAAAAATCGCATCGTAAACATTCTTTTAAAGGCACTTTCCATATTCGGATACCACAAGTATAACGTATAGAAATTTGCGTTTTCTTGTACAATAAATTTTTTTGACCTACAAATTGTCTTTTAGACTTGTTATCAGGCAAAAGATGTGTCGATGTGAGAACAGCACTTTTGCATAAAAACCATTTATTGCGTTTTATGATTATTATCTGTCATGACAGTCAAGGTTGGTAGAGTTGAGTTTCATTAGGTCGCTTGAAAGTTATTGAAAAGGAGTTATGAACCAAGTAAGAGCGATCGCAAGATAGCTGTAATGAGTTGACTACCGCTCAGCGGTGTATAGCATTATATTGTTTTTCAGAGAGCAATCAGCGAATTTGTTCTCATGTCTAATGATGACGCTAAACACTACACTTTGTGCTCAAGGTGACATTAAACGACGTATATTACCTGGAAGTTAAAGATGTTTTTGCAACTTGTTCAAACTATCGTGATTTGGCTGGATGATTGGGTAATTTTATCTCTCTAACTGCAGTTAGTGGGAAAAATTTGCTCAAGAATCCGGCCAAATACCGATAGTTTGAATCACTTGCAAAAAATTCCATAAGTTCAGCTGATCTTCATATTTTGCGGGAACTAACACTGAGGCTTCCAATTTGCACAATGCTTCGAAAAACTGACGTTAAGCAGTTATTCATTTATTGACACGGTTTAATCTCTGCCTACCGCTCGATGTCGAAACGTGTTGAAATGATGCTTGATTTTAATACTATCTTTGGTATCGCATATGCCGTTAACGGTAATAGACTAATTTTAACCGATAGCGGCAATCACGTTTTCATGTTTTTTTAATTCATCAGCAAACACCAAACCTCCAACGAATTCATCAAACGAGCTCAAGAATCGTTTTTATTTCTGTTAATCTAATTTTCCGGAGTGTCACCAATCAACATTGAGATTTTCTTTATACCAGAAAAAGTTAGATCGTTTTTTTTGTGAACTATTAGAAGGTTGAACGAGAACAACCTAATGTAAATTGTGCATATGATAAGCTTGACATAGCTTGACAAGAAGCTCTACTTGTTCAACGTATAATTGGCTAGAGAAATGAAGCCTTGAGGAACAAGAAAGAACGTGAGAATGGGTTATAAGAGATGCCCAAGTTCGAGAGCTTAAGACCAGTTGGTGTAATTGGGTAGCACACTAGGCTTGCAAGTAAGAGAGATGCTGGTTCGAATCCAGTACGGGTCCATTTTCACAGTAGTTGCACCTGAACAGACCCCCTAACATGAACTAAACGCGGAGAGGTTCCAGGAAACAGATTGTCTCCAAGGGGAATACCTCAAGTATTTGCTTTTGAACGGAAGATAGATGAAAAAAGTTTGTTGGCGTAACTGGAAACAAATAATTTTAATAACAAAAAACCGAAGAAAAGCAGTTTTTCAATTGTATTCTACTGGTTTGTGAATTCTTATAGAAAATCCGATTAGCATTGTCTACTGTTTTGTCGGAAGGACCACCAAATATTGTTTGGTCATCCCGTACGACAGATTATTTTATCTTAAAAAAATGTTTATGTGAGAGTTGTATACAAAACAAATCTTTTTCGTACATCAATTGCTGGAGAATAATTCCATTCAAATTTAAACTTGCGGCTGTGCGGACTATTTGGTAATTGCATTGGGTATTAATTGGAAACATATAAAATTTTCAATACAACTTATATTTGATTGATTGGACTTGCTCATCTTCTTGCAGTTCTAATTTTGTGAAGTCTTTCTTTTTCCAGGTTTTTCAATCAAACAACGGACGGAAAAATAAATCGGTATCAAAAGTCGTATAAATTAACCAATTAGAGTTGAACTCGAACGGTACGAACTTGCAAGAAACTTACAAAATATCCATCGGACTTGGAAGTGCTTAGAAATTACCCATTCGACTTGCAAGTTCCTTGAAGTTAACCTTTCAGTTGCAAGTTCCGACAATTTATCAACTTTTGCACGAAACTTGCAAATTCTTACAATTTAACCAATTCGGGAAATGTAAAGTAGGCATTCCCCACATCTATTGACACACAAAAACTAGATTTGCGATTACTACCCATATATTGTATCTAGTATCCTCAAAGTTTTTGTTCTTAAAGAAGTGAAATCCAGAAGCGAAGAACGAAAATTCGTAACTCAGTCCCGGCTCTGAGAGTAAAATAGAGTGAGACATACATAATCGTTTTTATTTTAGCTACCTTTTAACAGAACAAAAAGTAAAAACAAAAACACTTTTTACCCAAAGACTTGTTATACGCTTCCTTGGTTATTTTGATCTGTAGCGTTCAAAAAAGCAACAAACTCCACTCAATATGTGAAAAACTAAATTTAATGAGAAAACATTAAATAAGTACTGACAGTTTAGAGTGGCATTCAAAGTTGCAGATCAATTGACTCTATTTCGCGTGCAGCTGTAGTAATTACAAATAAACGCAAATAAATTACTTTCCGTTATTCCCAATCTGTCTTAATTGAAGAGAATCCCTTTCTGTCAACAAAACTACACTAGGTTTAATTTGTCACCCGTTCAGACTGGGGAAACGACATCTGCAAAAGACGCAGCAACCCATGTGCACTGCGATATTAAACGGGTATAAAAAGATCCGGCAAATCCAAGAAAATCATTCGAATTTTATATTTCAATTTCCTTAACAAACTGTATACGCAGCATACTGATAATCAATACAAAATGCATACTTCGATAGTCTTTGTAACCTCCGCACTTTTCCTGGCCTTAACAGTGGTTGCCTACCCCACAATTGATGAAGAAGGAACAGTAACTGCAGGAACCAGCACCTCAGGTAAGTCAATGCATCTTGATCAAGTATCCACCACTGCCCTGCCGGATTTTCGGCCAGAGTTCTGACGTGAGGCAGAGTTGAGGCTCAGGGTTCAGGGTGCTATAGATCTGGAGCCCCATTTCTGCATCAAAGTGGGATTTTAATTATGCAAGTAAATGAATCTATGAGCGTCAATGGAATTCCGAACACTTGCACAGTCCGTCACTGAACTCACCATATCTACCGTTATATTCTGGAAGGAATTTTTTACCCTCAAATATTTCTGAAGGAGGTACCGAGTCTAAAACAAAAGTTAATCTTTTATAATTGTTGGGACAAAAATTATTCTGGTCAGTTCTTACCAGACAGACTAAATCATTCAAAATATTGCATCACAAAGTTAGTCTTCCAAAATTCGTGCAAGACTTTTGCAGGATTAACTTTGTTCACAAGAGTAGTAAAAATGGTCTGGTTATCGCAAAAAATTTACCTGCAAGCACACCCCGATAATAACGTAACTAATTGAGGAATAACTTTATTTAGAGTGTTATTTGCTTTTTATAATTTCGCCCTCTTTGTCCATCGTGCTTTTTTTAAGAATCACGAAAAAGTCATTTGAAAAATTGAGAAAGTTTTGATCAATAATTCAAATTTTTGAGGGATTCTTTGATTGACGTCATACAAGAAAGTGTTTTAAGTTGTGATTTGTGGGTCATATATCAAATTATCAACCAAAAATTCTGTATTTTTCTGTAATTTTTCAAAACATTTTTACGATGAATAGTTGTTGATCAGTAAAGAAAAACAAACGGAATGATCGGAGAATACTTCCTAAAATATTTTTTCATATATGTATGCGAAGACTATGGCCATAATTCCGTTGAAATACTGTGATTAGGAATCAAATTGAAAAATTTACTAATTGCGCAATATTTGTTGGTATTGAGCTTCTACTGCATTAGGTTCAATGACACCAACTGCTGACAAAACATCAACTACCGTAGAAGAATCCGAGAGGTTGGAACGAATGGGTTCAATTGCGCCCCATTTGCCCTCTACTATAGACCCTTTTCTGTGTGGCAGACTCGGTCCAAGACTGTGTTTGGCTCTCTATCAACAGGGACGAGACGCCACGGATTCTAATGATGATCAAACTGTACAAACCATCTCGGCAGCCACAAAGTCGGCATGATTTTATTTGTCAAGTTGACGGTGTCATAACAACAACAGTTTTACTTAGAGCGATCGTCAAGATCAAAATTATAACAGAATTGAAATGGTTAAGTGAGTTAGAATTTGCGGTGTTGGTGTGGTGAAAACAATTTGTGGCTGATAAAAAAATCTATGGTGAAGGTTTATGATATCGTATTCCCGATTCATAAAAATGAATTTCAAATATTCATTTGTTTTCC
>NC_134479.1:27121387-27252464 GCF_964194025.1 Convolutriloba macropyga
ATATATATATATATATATATATATATATATATATATATATATATATATATATATATTTATATTTATATATATATATATATATATATAAATATAAATATATATATATATATATATATATATATATATATATATATATATATATATATATATATATATATATATATATATATAATATATATATATATATATAATTATATATATATATATATATAATATATATATATATATATATATTTATATTTATATATATATATATATATATATATATATATATATATATATATATATAATATAATATATATATATATATATATATATATATATATATATATATATATATATAGGTAATCATTTCGTGTATTTTTATATTGCAGATAATTATTTTTTCCAAGATATTGAACTTTGATCAATGAGTGAGAAAAATTGAGTTCTCTAATAATATTGTCACAAAATTGAGTATATTATTGGACTTCTCAATTGATTGTTTTCGAAATTTGAATCTGCTTTTGGATTAATTGCTTTGCTCATTGGGTTGAAGATTGAAATGCATTGAACTAAGTACTTATGCCACAGAAAAGCATCGTGATTTTTTCAATCAAAATATTCTTTCAAATTTTTCTGTTACTTTACTTGGACAAGGAGGTTCGGTAATATGCGTACGCATATAATATTCCAGCACCGCTTGTCCACATTCTTGACTTAATTGGCTACCAAATGATAAACAGATAGAAAACTTTCAAAAACATACACATCGTTCAATAAGCAACCAATGAAATACAAAAATTCCACGTTAGAGGGCCGATGAGATTTGGTGATAATAGGACTACTAGAACAGGCAAAAACAAAAATAAATTAACAAACATTATTAACGACCAAAACTATAATAAACTCTATAATAAAATATATTAACCAAATCTATAAAAAACATAACAAAATCAAACTCGCATCAGATATAAACCAAAACAATTAAATATCTGCTTCATTAGAAAAGATATGGAACCTGTTTCCAATGCGACTTGTTACTAGTTCGACGAAAAACAGCGAATAGGTGCGAAGTTCAAAAATACTTTTTCCATTTTTGAAAACATTATTTTCACAGTTATTAATGTTAGTAGATATCAACTGAAACTAATAAAATGTTCATTATCCAATTTCGATTGCTCAAAATTTCAAACACAATGGAATTAACGATTTTTGTTATAACTAAAAAAAGCCAAAAATAATTTGAAGTGTAGAATTATATAAAAGTATTAAATTTAATGAGATCTTGTAGTAACAGAAGTAACAAAACCCGGAAACAAACAATTGAAGCTAAAACGGGGATAAGTTATAGCTCACTGGAAACGGGTTGTGACCTGTGTTTACAGAGACTGAGCTACAAATCGTCCGAAAAACTAATTAAAAAAGACGAAGCTCAAACACCCAAAAGTATTTTTAAAAACAGTTTTGTTCAAAAGTCACACCAGAATTAAGATTAAAACAAAAAACGATGGACATAGGTTCAACACCTCAGGAAGCCAATTAATAATGAGACTAAGTCACGAGCCCACAAAAAAAATCAATTTCATAACGAAGACAAAGCTTGAAACAATTTTACGGCATGACACTGTTCAAGGCACTATAATTAGAAAATGTTATCTGCAAGAATTTTAAATCATCAATTTCTTGTCATCTGAACATCACCGAGTCTTCCTTATAAAAGGACTACTAAGACATGAAATAAAAAAACCCAAAATATGAACAGTATAGCATTCTCGATAATTTCTTAATAAAAATAAATGGTCAAGCAATCAGTCACAGCATATAACCTAGCGCAAAAAAGTTTTTGAATCAGCAAAAGTAAATAAGAAATCTAATGGGTGAGGTTGAGTTAAATTTTGACAAAATAAAAAGCAAAAAAGAGACAGATGAAAAAAAAATCTTTTTTTTTAAAGTTGAATAGAAAGTCATCGAAACAAAGAGATATGAACTGAAAAGTTTAACTAGACTGAGTTATACTTCATTGGGAAGCACTTAGGTAGGTCGGGGAATCAATTAGTTTTATCGGGTATATGGCGCACAACAAAGAAATGAAAGACAATTTTAGGCAAAATAAGAAACTGACAATGTTTTGTGAGATAACTCTGACTCAGCCCAAATAGCATAACTATTCAGAAAAAACTGTTATCATATCCGGATACAACTGTTTCCAGCGTTTGGAGTTTTCTCTACAATCCTTTCGATTGGACTTGTCATGTGATAATTCGACAAGAAAACAAAATGAACTCTGAAAATATGCAAAAATAAACGAAAAATTGAAAACGCGTAGTACCAAAACACAGAATCCATTAGTTGAATATAAAAATGTCTCCGACATTAATTTAAGAATCACAGGAAATCGTTATGCCTGTCTTTATTGAGACTGCGCCCAAAGTTGAGAGAAATAAGAAAAAATAATGGCAAAGTTTTAAAATTCACCTATATTTTCTCAAAAAATATATATTTAAAGTCATAACAGACATTAGATATCATAACAACTGACAAAAATGTCTAGGTACCTTTTTATTTTTTTAAAATAAATGTATCTTTGATTGAAGACACTAAGTCATCGAACTACAAAATTCATAAATAAAAACAAAACGCAAGAAATTCACAAAATTTTTACGAAAACAGTTGGTTAGAGCCATAAAAACCATGAGCTTATTTCCAAAAGCATCATATAAGCTTATTTGGTATAGTTTATTAGAAACAGTATCAGTCAAAAATTGAGCCCTGATTTGAAATTCTAGTCCGTAATTTACATAAAAAACGTTTACACTGAAGAATTTAAAAAAAAAATTCGCGCCCCATCGAAATCTAAAAAATATTTATCATAAGGATCCAAGGTGAGATCAAGATTGACCAAGATATTCCTTAGCGTCTTCAAAAACACTCAATTGTTAAAATGGTTGAAAAATCGGTCAATTCTATAGAAATATTTTTCAGTTTGTCAAAAATAAATATAGCATTTTGTAGAATTATCGACTTAACAATAGGCAAAATTATGGCTCCAGAAGACTCCTAAAGCCAGCGGGAGTACTACTACCTCTTTTTTGAGCTTACGAAGAAAGTGGCCGCAGTTTACAGGTGTCCATTTCCATTAAATTTGGAGCAAGTGGGCTAAAAAAGCCATTTTTTCGACGAATTTTAAAAAAGGAATTTTGAAAATGTAGCTTTATTTCTAGCCAAAAAACTCGGATCGAACAATTCAGCAAACCTCCTCTATCTTTATAGATAAAATCAATAACACTAGAGGTAACACTTTTAACATTTTCAAGCGATATTGACGGAACTTTGGTCAAAATTGGCAAAATTTTGGTCAAAAATGTGAACCAAAACAGCTGAATAACGTCTTTTATTCATAACAGTTTAAACCTCGATAACTCCCTATAAAAAGCGAAAATTGAAAAAACTTTTTCATTACATATTCTACGCTGGACAGGATTTCTAATGATACCACTCACAACTCTCTTCGATTATTATATCCATCGGTCAAAATTATCTGAACAAAAAAAACCATTTGAGTATATAGTTCCTCCCCCCTCAGAGAGGGGTCGGAACATTTAAAGTGACCAACGCCATAGTGCTACACGCACAAGAATACCATGTAGGAAGTATGAATCTTGAAAACAACAGTTTTGCGCTCGTTGAAACATCAAAGCAGTTCTTTTTAACTGGATTTAGAGATTCTTTAGTTCTAGATTTTCATGCAATTATACGTTTATATCCAAACAAACTTGCACTTTTTTTGAAGAAGTTTAATCTCGTGAAACAGGAGTTTATCTCAAAACTTTATGTGTCCTTGAACTGAGTCCGTTTTTGTAAGGAATAGAAAATTTTACAGGTCAATACAAATAAAATTTGTTGAAAATTATTTGGGCGCCTCAGTTGAAAAAAATTTCAACTGAGCTGTTTCTACTCCGCTTTTTATAGACATGGAGAATTTAGTAGAGGCAGTAACTATATACTCAAATCGTTCTTTTGTTCAGTCAATTTCGGCTGATCGATAAAATCATTGTAGAGAATTCTGGGTGGTATCATTAGAAAACCTGTACCGCGTAGAATAAAGAATTCAAAAGTTTGTTTTTGAATTTTTCTTTTTACTGTGAGTTTTGTGAACATTCGTCCGAATTACGTTGTTTTCGTTGAAATTGTCCCAAATGTTTGTCCCAATTTTCCTAAATTTTGCTAAAAACTCTTAACGGCAGTGAGAGTTGCTGAATTATTCAATCCGAGTTTTTTGGCTTGAATTTACGCTCAATCTCATAAAATTCAGAATTTTTCTTCAAAAAGGGGAACAAATATGCCTTTTAGCTATTTAATCAACGTTTGCTGGTAGTAGACACATAATAACTGCAGACAAATTCTTCCTAAGCTCAAAATGAGATATAGCTGTACTAACACAGGCTTTAAGAGTCTTCTGGATTTATAAATATGCCAGTTATATGCAAGTTTAAACTAGATCAGTTTACAAAATGCATTATATAATTTTTATATTTTAAAAAATGTTTAAGAAGCGCAGCAATAACAGTTCTGTTCTCGATCACATCATTGATCCTTAGAGTAAAAAAATTTTTCCTGTGAGTTATCAGTAAAAGTCTAGACTGGTTTTTCATGTAACTAATGGTTTCTTGGTTTTGGTACCAATTTTGAAACCAGTTTCCAAATTTGGAAAGTTTTTGAGCATAACTGTGCGTTTTACAGGTCCATTTTGTTTCCTTGTCGAATTATCAAACCATGGGCAGGTCCAATTGAAGGAAAACATAGTTAGAATTATTCAAAAAATCAAAAAACGCAACTGAATAAGTTAAATATTTTTGTTGAATAGTTTAAACTTCTATGGGCTGAGACACAATTCAATCGCAAATTTCAGTGCAGTTTTTCTTAACTCTTTGCCTGTGTTTGTCTTTTTTTGTTGTTGCACAACATTTACCTGTTAAAGTTATGTCTCAATTGCTTCATCAAAACTCAAATTTGAAGCTTTTTTAAGATTTCAGTTTTAATCTAATGGTTTAAATGACTTTCAATTGAGTTCAAAATCAAATTGAAAGGTATATTCAACTGTAATTTTTTTGTTTTCATTTTCGTGACCAAGTAACTTAACCTCAGTATTGAGAAAAGCTGACGACTTTAGTGTATTCAAATGTTAATGTTTTTGTTCCTTATATGTTTTGACTGCTTGCTTCGACCTTTAAAAGGCACAAAATTTTGAGTTTTGATACAGTTAAATATTTTGTTTTTTTTTGGATGTCATTTCTACGTAGTCTTTTTGTAAGAAGATGAGAAGCGAAAGCTGATATACAGTTCTTGTAGATAACATCCTATAAATATAGTGCCATGAACACTGTGGTGTCGAAAAATTGATAGTGAAGTTTTGGTTTCTGCTTGTATTTGTTGTTAATTTTTTAGTGATGTGCCTTAATCTCATTGATAACAGGCGCAATTGGTTTCCTGAGGTGCTGCAATATAATCCATTTCTTTTAGATGAATTATCATGTCTCCTATGAGTTTTCAAAAACATATATGTTTTAAAGAACATATATGGATTTTAGAGCTCCGCCATTTTTTAATTCAGTTTTTTGTGCCATTTGATGCGTAGTCTTCGTAAAAACAAGTCAAATTGCGTTTTCATTGAGCTATAATTTAATCTCTATAAAGGTTTTTGTTTCAATGATTTGTTTCTCGTCTTTGTTAATACGAAGTTTGATAAATTATAGTTTTTTTTTATAGATTTGTACTTTTCATAGGACTTTTTTTCCATTTATATTTTAACATCAATGGCAGGTCCCAATAGCTTTGCAAAAAATGTAAAATTGAAAAATATTAACGTTCTCAATGAAAAATTTAGGAGTTTAACGGCTTCACTGTCATTTTTGCCCGAGTTTGTTTGAATTTTTTGTATTGAGCGTTAACTCAAGAATGTGGATGAGCGGAATTGTAAGCTTTGGTGTGAACGCTTGCTAACAAATCATTCTTTTCTCAGCTTTGTTACTACCAGATTTGATAAAATTTGGGTGGCTTTATAAACTTGTACTTTTCATAAGATTTTTCTTTTCTTTTTAAATATTAACATTAATGGTAGGTCCCATTGGCTTTGCAACAATTGAAAAAACAATTTTGCAACAATTTTAACGTTCTTACTGACAAATTTATGCATTTATTGGCTTCACTGCCATTTTTGTGCAAGTTTATTTGAACTACTAATATTGAGCGTTATTGTTCATCTTTATGACGTACACTGGATAATTACAGGGCTTAATTGCTTCCAATGAAAAAAAGATCTTTAAGTGATAATGATTTTAATTAATATTTGGTCATTTCAATCACTTTGAAATTAATTTTTTTAAAAAAATAGATTTTTTGAACTTCGCCTCTGTTTTTTACTCTTTTACCTGTTACCAAGTGGCATTGATGACGAGTCTCATATTGTTTCTAATGAAGTATAGGTCAACTTGTTTCGTTTGCTTTTTAATCTGATGCGAGTTGGATTTCGCTATTATTTTTTTTAAAAAAACGACATCAAATTTTGGTCGAAATTTTTGTTTGTTATCTGATTTTTATGTCTTTTCTAGTAGTC
Organism: Convolutriloba macropyga; assembly: GCF_964194025.1. Lineage (NCBI taxonomy): Eukaryota > Metazoa > Xenacoelomorpha > Acoela > Convolutidae > Convolutriloba > Convolutriloba macropyga. Next base: position 27,127,983 of record NC_134479.1, read on the forward strand.
TCTTTTCTAATATTGTCTTTTCTAGTAGTCTCTTAACAACAAGTTTAATCGGCCCTCTGACTTGAAATCATTTAGTCCACTAGTGGTTGATTGAGCGATATTTATGTTTCCAACGTTTTCTATCCCTTCATCAATTGGTTGCGAATTAACTCAAGAATGTGGATGGGCGGGGTCGTAATATTATGTGCATACGCATACTACCAAACACTTTGTTTCCCGGATTTGCTAGTACGAGATTTGATACATTGTTTCTGACTTTTTTATTTTTTTTTACTTTTTAAAGGATTTTTCTTTTCTTTTTAAAATATAACATTAATGATAGGTCCCATTTGCTTTGCAAAATTGTGCAATTGAACAATTCCCTTGTTCTTAGTGCCAAATTTATGCTTCCGACTGCTTCACTGTCAATTTCGCTCAAGTTTAATTCAATTTTTTAGCTTTACCAGAATTGTCCTTCTTTTCGAAGTCTTATGAAGTACACGTGATGATTATAGATATTAATGGTTTCCCATGGAAAATAATTGTACTTTTAGATTATTTCGGTTAATAATTATTGATTTGAATTAATTTCTAATCAATTGTTTTCAAAAATAGATTTTCTTTAACCTTTGACCCTAGTTTTGCTCTTTTTTGTCGACCTGATACCCAGTCGCATCGATGACAGGTCTAATATCATTTCTAATGAAGAATATGTCAATTTGTTATGTTTAGTTTTTATTTGATGCCAGTTTGATTTTGTTATTTTTAATTTTTTTAATAAAGACAACAATTACTGGTCGAATTTTTTTTTGTTATTTGATTTTTAGGATAGTCTCTTCTGGTAGTCCTATTAACAACAAGTTTAATCAGCCCTATAACTGGAATTATCAATTCCATTAGTGGTTTGTTGAAAGATATGTATGTTTTTGAACGTTTTTTATCTCTTCCTCATTTGGTAGCCAAATAACTCAAGAAGTGGGCCTGGAACATCATGTGCGACCGCATTTTACCGAGCCTCTTTGTTGTCCTACAGCACTCAAGTAATGAAAGAGACACCTTTTTTTCATTAAATAGCATAAATGAACACTGAATATGGACAAAAAGTGTGATGAATGCAGTGAATAATGGCAATTCAACACACTTTTCACCACAATCACTCGCGCGGCTAAAATCTTTTTCGTCGCAATTCAATTTTTATCTATCATCGCGTTTCCTCGAAAATTTAACTGCAACCTCCTCCCTCTCAAGGGGTGGCTTTTCTTTGGTTCAGGGCACAAAATGTCAGAAATTGATTTGGTTTCATGATGATTATATTTGCTCGACTGAAATAGACCCAGCCGAAATCGATTGGTCATCTTGTATGTGAGATAGGTGTGCAATATTGCTTGATGATGCATCGTCTTGTAATTTTTTTTCTTGCAAGTTCTTGCAAAACATCATTCTTTTGAAAGATCTTGCAAAATAGCCATCGTCTTGCAAGATCTTGAAGATAGCAATCATCAGGTAAGATCTTTCAGGATAAGCTGGGAGATTTCTTTTGTATGAATCTTGCAAGATGTTTTTTATAGTTGGCCTAAATGGCTTAAATATAATTTTATGGAGATTTTGTTAATCTTGGCACTCAAGCTTACCTGTCAGGAAGAGAGCAAAATAGAGCTGCATTTTAATTGGTTTGGTAATCAAATATTAAGGCACATTTAAAATAGCGTTTTAACGTCAACTTTCAAGGATCAATTTAGCTTTTCAAGATCTGTTTTAAATCAAACATCTTGGACTGCATAGCTTTGGCAAATTATTGATATTTGTTTGAACATGTTAGAAAATATTTATAGAACATGTTTGATATTTGTTTTAAGTTTGGGTACACTTTGTGTACAAGTTTTGTTTGGACAAGTTCAAACAACAAGCTCTCCCTAGTTGAGAAATTTTCAGTTTTAAAACATCAAAAATTGTTGGTATCGTCGTTTTTTGTGGTCAAAAATGACGAAACTTCCTGTAATTTTTCGTCGATATCGTCGTTTTTTTCGGTATTTAACATAAGAATGATTCGGTATTGTCGAATATAAACGTCACAGAGATTCGTTATTGTCCTTTTTAAATGTAATCGAGATTCGCTATCGTATCGAGAAACACCAGGATTTTTATGATCCAGATATAAAAAGCAGATTTGTCCAGCAGACCGAACAGTAAAAGCGATTGGCCATGGGCGCTTTCAAACGCAACCAACCGTCAAAAATTTTTCCTGCAAACTACAAGAAATTATGTCAAAACTCAGTGAATATGAATTAATCAACAGATTTCTCATCAATATTCAGCGAGTATTTTACAGCATTGACTTCAAAATTAATCAAGAAACTTTAACTCGTTGTGAATGAGCTAAAAACGAGTTTTCAATGAATTTGCACATTCTTCCAGAAGCTTTTTCTGAGAAGAACTTTTGACTTTCCTGCAAAAAGACCGTCTCATAACGTTTGAATACATTATAAACAAAAAAAATCAAACTTTTTGATGGAAAACACGACATTTTCTTACGTCTAAAACCAAACATAACGAAACCTTGTACTTTTAAATACAGAACATAAATACTGAACATGTTGTACGTTTAAAAACCGAAAATCTTGCGTCCAAAAACAACCATACCAAATCTTTCTTACGTTTGAAACCGACAAAAACCAAACAAACCGATCATCTAAAACCAAAACCGTTTGTGCCATAATTTGACAGATTAATTCCAGCATAATTATAGATATCATATCACAGTCTCGCGAGATACACAGATTTTTGAAAGAATCTGAGAACAGTGCAGATGGTTAGGCATGTGTTATAATTACTTTAAGAGCCGCCCGAGTCGAGATGTCAGCGCTGTTTCAGCGCATTTTTTGTAAGAAACGCGCTGAAATTATGTAAAAAAGGCTGAATGCGCTGAAATGCGTTGAAACTTTGAAAAGGCGCTAAAAATTTGAAATTTCAAGCGCAATTTAGACGCACTTCTTACATAGTTTCATCGCATTCTGAGTAAAATTCTTGCGAAAGTTTCAGCGCAATTCTTTAAAATTATAATGCACATTCAGCACATCAGTAGTAGAAAAATTTCAGCGCTTTTGAGAAAACGTAAAAACAATAAAATCTCGACGCTTTTCTCACGAATTTTTGCGCAATAAAAAAGTTCAGCGCAAAAACCTTGCATGATAAAGCGCGGAAATATGCTGAAATGCGCTGGAAATTTGCAAGAAAGGCGCTGAAATTAGCTGATTTTTCAAAATTTTCAGCTCAAAAAGCTTACAGAATAATGCGCTAAAATGTGCTGAAATGCACTGGAACTTTGTACGAAATGCGCTGAAATGCGCTTATTTTTCAAAAAAATCAGCACAAAAACCTTACATAATAATGCGCTAAAACGTGCTGAAATGCGTTGAAACCTTGTAAGAATTGCGCTGAAATTTCATCATTTCAGCGCAATTCAGCGCTTTTCAGCGCATTATTATGTAAGGTTTTTGCGCTGAACTTTTTGAAAAATAAGCGCATTTCTGCGCATTTCTTACATAATTTTCAAAAAATTTCTTTACCCGGCGTATGGTGTAATTATATTATGATGTATCTACAGGTGACAAATTATCAGCATTGTTGCCCACAAATTGGATCTTCACTTTTTAGAAGACTTATAAGAACACTGTTTTCTGCTATCTAGGCCTCTTGTTTCCTTGTATAGTTATGTGGAAAACTTTGAATAATGAATTCGTCAATGCTTTTTGACCCTAGAATTGCATACCTAAACAACTTCTGTTGAACACTTCTGTAACTTTTTGACTTTCCCAAACTAGAGTCTCAATTTGGTCAATATTTAAACAAAATTACATTTGCGCCATGTTGGATACCGATGTGGGACAAGATACTTTGCTTGAAATTATCGCACAATGTACATAAAAATTATGATTTTATATGGGAAAATTCAAGTTATAAATAATATAGGAGCAATGACTTCAGACATTGGATGACTCATGAAAAAATTTTTTCATGATTTATTTTAAGAAATATGGTGATTCTAGTATTTTTGGGGTGTACCGTAAGTTTCATAATACTTTTTGTTGTGATTAGAGAGTAAAATTTTAGTTTTTGAGGACTGCATATTGCTTTTTCAAGAGGATTGGAGGGGGTGAGGAATTATTTTTCACATTACAATTAGGCAACGTTGGATTTTTGAAGCTGAATAGAATCGTTAAACAATTTCTCACGAGATTTTGTTTATCGTCAAGTCTGTGTGCTGTTTGTGGAATAAGCAAGCGGCAAAAGGACTCCTTGTATTTTAGAACACAGAATTTTTTTTAATTTTTCTCACTCTCGACAAGCAGTTCTCCTATTCGTTTTGAGAGGTACAAACCTAGCAACTAAGAACTTTTCTATTTTTTGGTTCGAAAACCTAATTGATTAGTGATGGCTCAAATCTTGAAGTACAATGCGCCCGCCTTTTGAGCTTACACTAAACTTTTAACTCTTTCACACCAATTTTCATATTCTAAGATTAAAAATGTGACGAAATGGATTTTTGGATCATTTTATTTCAATTGTCACAAAGAGATATTTTGATATTCCCCATTTTGCTAAACTGTTTTCAAAACTAATTTAACTACCGACTGACTGTTTAATTTTGTTGTAACGACACAGTTTGACAAAAGGTATTAACAATAAACAATTAACAATGTTCTCTATTAACCATTGGAAAATGTGAGTTTTTTAATGGCAATTATGTGTGTGTTTAAATTTCCTCTGTTTGGCGGTAATATAATTGTTGTTGTGCATGTATTTGGAAAGGTTCAAATTGGTTAGCAATATAAGTAGCATTGCACGAGTGCAAAAAAGCAATATCAGGGAGTCCAGTTAAAAGGAATCTAGTGAACACCGTTAAGAGCGAGCTGACAGGGTTAAGTTTATAATTGCTAATTGTTTTAATTTTTCATTATCAGCCAATAGTCCTCAATTTTCCAAACAAAACGCTGAGTTTGCAAAAGTTGTAAATGGAACTATTTCAACGTGTGTTTCGAGCCATCTCTTATTTTTTGTCAGTTAATTCAGAATTAGTTTGTGTTCAGATTTATAAAAATTCTCTTTTATTGTGACAAGCATATCATTAGAAAAGTGACCTTCTTTTCAAGTTATTATAATCGCTTTAAAAGTTTTTTTTACCATAAAGGCAATAGGCTATCTGCTTTCTAAATAAGAAATCAAGAGAACTGTTTGTGTTCAAACTTATTGTTGGTTAAGGGAAGTCATTTTGATACAAACATGTGTGAAGAAATTGGTCTGATTTCCAATTTCTCGATGTTTAGTTTAAAATGTTTTTCCTGAATTGTGAACGATCAGAGTAATTACTCTGATCAGTCACAATTCGAGAAAGCAATTTAATGAAAACGTAGAGAAAGTGGAAATCAGACTCATTTCTTCACCCACGTATGTTTCTTTTCCAATTTCTGTACCAGCTAATTCTTATTTTATTTGTTGACGACTTCTCTATTATCTGAAGACAAAATTCATTATTTAATATTGTCTTCTGCAATATCATTCAGTAATTTGAGTTGGATTATCGTCAATTAATTTCATTTTTTTGGATAATAGAGAAGTTTTCGTCAAATAAAAATATATAGTTGATAATGAATATGATTCTTGCTTATTTTTGCCTAAGCAACTACTAAGAAAAACTTCGGCTTATAAGACAACTTGTATCAAAACTCTTTCTCTCAGTTCATTTAACTTAAAGATTGTGATTTTTGAAAAAGTTCACCTGAAAGCTTTGGTTAGTATTTTGTTCTCTGTATAAAGAAAACAAAGGTTCATGGTCGCTAAGTAATTTTAAAATGTGTGGTGATCCTAAAAACTGGTTTTCAGTTTTGTTAAGATGAAATACTACTTCTCATTTTCCCTCCTAGAAAGGCAGGCAGCTTTTATTCGACTGGTGTGATAACCTTGAAATGGCAGCAAATTTTAGGAAATATTTACTGTTGTATGATCGTAGTGTAATGAACCTAGTCGAGAATAAACGATGACGTTTTAAAAAATCTGGCAGACTCTGGCAGATTCCTAAAAGATATTCATTTTTTAGTCAGATTACTACCAGATAACGGTTTTCTTGCCAGATTCTTACAAGATAAAAGTTTTTTCTCAAGTACTGCCTACAGCAAAAAAGCACGCGCAAACCATCCTATGGTCCTATCGAGCTCGGAAAAATCAAAATGTTGCAATATTTGAATGTATACATACTTTGGGCACCAAAAAAAAACAAAAAAGCGTCAGAATAAAAATAATATAAAAGATCAGAAAAGAAGTTCTTCCCTTTCGTCTTCCATCATTTTTTAATTTCAACTTTTGATTTTTCCTTGACTTTCTTTGTTCTTGATTTTTGGTTCTCTTGAGTTGAAGTTGGGTTGACTCACGTTCGAGCCGAAAAATTTTTTGCTAGATACAATCTCCCCCAGCTTTAGTCAGATTAACCGTTAATCTAACAGGTTCTATCAGATAACACCTTGTTCAGACAAATTCTATTAGGTTATCATTATCTGGCACAATCTTACAAGATATCAGTTTTCTGAGAGCAATTGGAGGGCATTGAAGCAATTGAAGCATTATTAATTTTATTGTTTGAAGGCTGAGTCTTAAACAAATTTTTTCCATCGAAGTGTTCCCATATGTGTTCCATTGAATGTGTTTGAGGTCTGCTGTGTTTTCTCTTGTGTTTGTTTCTTAAAATTATTTTGTAATTTAAAATTTTTTGAATTGAAAAATGTATTATTATATATTTGAGGTATCAGTTGAGAGGCACCCCGAGAAAATGAATAAAAATTAATGCAAAAATCGTGGCACGTTACAAAATTTTTTGGAATTCGAAATTTTCACACGAAATTTTTTGAAAAGTTGCTTTTGACTTGGGAATCAACTTGCAAGTGTAATCCAAGTCTTGACAAAGATTTTTCAGACTCGCAGACTTATTTTTAGACGTGCAAAGTACTTTAGGAGTGCATTATATGTGCATGTAGACTTGCATTTAAACCGGCGCGGTACTGATCTTGACTTGCAGTTCAGTCCGGGTTTTTTTTGGTTTTCTTACCCAATGGTTTATATCTTGTCGTATATTAGATTGTGAGAAAAACCTTTTAAACTAGTTTGTTCATTTTCTCCCAGGAATCAATTTTTCAGGAGTAAAATTCTGATTCGAAATCTCAAAAAGTTCAGCAATAAATAAAGTGTCAACACGAGGTTCTACTTTGTTTAATCCTAAAATATATTTTTCAAAAAAATTTTTAATCTGCAGTTTAATTTTGTTTAGAAATATCATCGGACATTCTTTCACAACAAAGCCTTTCAAACACACTATTACGACATATCCTCATGTCAACATACGCCCGAAAGTCTGGACACAGCATACTTTGAACGCAGGTCTCTGATGAAAATCACTGTTGACAATTCCGACCCATTGCGTGGCAAATTCTTTACTAAAAACTCGTCTAGTTATTTGAGATCATTGTTGTACACTACTCAAAAGATGCCCTCGTGGCTGCTGTGAACACAAAATTACAAGTCTGTGAACAACAGCAATATTTGATGAGCATTTGTACATTTTCTAAAAAGTACTCACCTTTTTTGCTGGACACGTTTTGGCAAATTTAATTAGTATACTTATGTATTAGAGTTCACAATTTAGGTAAAATGCACAAAAATTTGCGCTAAGTTAAAATGGATTATTCAATTAGATCTTAGAGAATATTTGTGTTTATGAGCGTTTGTACTTTTAACTGAGAAATGCTTTCCCAACTTTCCATAATTACAAAAAAGAACCGCCATAAAAAAGAAAAGCCTGTAAATCTAATTCGCATACCAATAATTATTTTTTAACTCATCAATCATGAATGAAGCACAAATGTCCCCTACGTCCCACAAACATTTGACTTCGCAGTTTTCATGTACCAGTATCCTCTCCCTTCCAAAGGTTTATCGTCGGCCCAGTTCTGTATCAGAATATCCTAAGAATATAATGCTACCTCATTATTTGTAGTCTATTCGCATAGATGTTTTTCTGAAAATTGACTGAGCATCTTTGGATTTGATTCGCTTAAGGTTCATAGGAAAATCAGAAAAAAAAGGAAACTTTCAAAAAAAACTTTGAAATTTTGGACGATGCGCTTTTTGAGCATGACGATGACATAAAATCTTAAAATGTATGCAATTTTAAATGTTTCTATTAATAAATAAGCATTTCAACTTTTTTCGCATGTGTCCTTCTTTCTACATATGTGCATATACTTGCTATTGGTTATATGGCTATTAATTATACTTTTGCTTTTTAGTTTTTTTTACAAAGTTCGGTAGATCTGGTAATATGTTTGCCTTTTCTTTCCAATTTTGTTCTGGTCTCAGTGAAGTTAGACAGGATCCACGGTCTCAGCTCATTGCTGCTTCCGTGAACAGTTCTTAACTGCTGGTACCACATGCTTGATGGAAAAGAAAAAGCAGATTCGTCACGTCTATGGAATGTGTACCAATTGGCAGTGAATTAGGATTCTGCATTATGCACCACATGTCATGACCGGAGGGTCATAAAATTCGGCGGCAATAACGTTGACCCTAATGATGATGATGACGATGATGATGATGATGATGATGATTATGATTACGATGATGATGATGATGATGATGATGATGATGATGATGATGATGATGATGATGATGATGATGATGATGATGATGATGATGATGATGATGATGATGATGATGATGATGATGATGATGATGATGATGATGATGATGATGATGATGATGATGATGATGATGATGATGATGATGATGATGATGATGATGATGATGATGATGATGATGATGATGATGATGATGATGATGATGATGATGATGATGATGATGATGATGATGATGATGATGATGATGATGATGATGATGGTACCACATGGAAGAATGTTGGCAAGAATGAAGGAAGAATGTTGGCAAGAATCAAGGACCTTCACGAGAGTACTGCGTACAAAGTCAGGAGCAACAGAGAAGTCAGTTCGCAGTGGATTCCACAAAGAGGCCTCCGTGAGGGATGCCCGTCTTCGCCAATACTTTTCAATCTCTTCCACCAAGTGGTCATGCGAGCAGCGGAACTGGAGCGAGAAAATGATGTTCTGACAATAACCTACCTACCTGGTAGCGCATGTATCACTCAGAGACGAGACCAGAAGAACCAAGAAGCACAGTCTTTCCAAATCAAAAACGTCCTCTTTGCCGATGACACAACAATCCTCTGCCAGCCTACCTATATGGAGAACGCAAAGAACACAACCAAGAGAATCATGGGTCTCTTCGAAGAGAAGACGAACGAGTCTAAGGAAGAAGACATCATCCTCGGTGAGCCTAGTGCAGCAGAAACGAGATTCCTCGGAACTTGGATGGGTGAAATTGAAGACACAAACACCCGAGTCAAGAGAGGTATGGGTGCGTGGTCCAAAGTCAAACGGAGACTGAAGCATTCCCGATTGACAAAAAAAAACACAAGCGCGTGTCATCGAGGCGGTTGTTGAGAGCGCCATGCTGTACAACTGCAGCGTCAGAACCTGGTCTATCGGAGAAATAAACCGGCTTCAGAAGAAAGTAGACAAGTGCTACCGATATGTGTGGAGCGGGAAGACACAACCCCCACTAAAGGAAATGGAAAAGAAGAAGAAAAACATGTGGAACGTAAGAAAAGAGTTGATGATAAAATCAGTCAGAGCTAAGATTGAGCGCAGAAGCTTAGAACGACTGGCACATGTCATCCGCCTGCCAGAAAAAAGAAAAACAAGACGAATCGCTTTCGGTTGGCTGAGCAAGTTGGAAGAGACGCCCAAACCAAAAAAGAAATATCGTTGCACCCCCAGATACTGGATGAAACTCACCAGAGAAGCAGGGTGGGATCCATTGCATGTTGAAGACCAAGCCAGGGACAGGAAGTTATGGAAGCTAATGATCAAAGAGAGAGTCACTCACATTGAACAGTGGGAAGAATCAAAAGAAAATGGATACGTGGGCTCTCCGCTGAAAAGATCAGAAGAAGTTACCAGAGAAGAAGAAGCAACGGAATGTCCCCACTGCAAGAAGATCTGCAAATCCAGAGCTGGATTAGCCAATCACATCAAAAAGATGCACCGAGGATCCAGAGTTGTGCATAAATGTGTTCGATGTGCGGCCGAATTCAATCAGAAAGCAAGTCTGAAAAATCACCAAAAGAAATGCCAAGGAACGACAAGCCCAACCAAATATGTCCCGAAGACAAAGACGTGCCCGATATGCCAAGAACAGAAGTCAGCCACAAACATAGCCAAACACATCGCGAGCTGTACCAGACGACATAGGGGGACCCCAACGGGGTGATTACCCGAGACCAGACCAGACCAGATTATGATTACGATGATGATGATGATGATGATGATGATGATGATGATGATGATGATGATGATGATGATAATGATGATGATGATGATGATGATGATGATGATGATGATGATGATGATGATGATGATGATGATGATGATGATGATGATGATGATGATGATGATGATGATGATGATGATGATGATGATGATGATGATGATGATGCTGATGATGATGATGATGATGATGATGATGATGATGATGATGATGATGATGATGATGATGATGATGATGATGATGATGATGATGATGATGATGATGATGATGATGATGATGATGATGATGATGATGATGATGATGATGATGATGATGATGATGATGATGATGATGATGATGATGATGATGATGATGATGATGATGATGATGATGATGATGATGATGATAAACTATGTAGGCAACTGGCAAATAAAGATTTGAATCCACTTCTCCAGTGATCACTCCTTGGTGGGACCAATCCAGTCCGTGACAAATTCATTGAGATACTGAGACTTTGATCCAAGAAAGATAACTTCCATTAAAGGTAACTTTTAGTAATTTTGATGTATGATTATTCATTCATTTAACCAGTGCTTTTAATCATCCAATTTAACATTCTTTTGTTTTCGCAATATTTTCCTAAAATTCATTATTAAATCTATCGTTTTGTAAAGAGAATTTTCCCAGTCTCTGAAAAAAGTTTTGCCAAGAGCTTTTTCTTGGTGAAACTACTATCTTGACATACTTTTTCCGGAATTAGTTTGAAAACTGGCCAGCGACGGTTCAGACATCCAAATTTTTTCTCTGATTTTTTTTCTCTTGAGAGAGTTAAAATTGACTTGATCGGAATATGGCCATAGTAAAAAACTCAGAAATGAAAGTTCAGTATTCATTACTTGGTTACTCTGAGACAATGATGCGGGTTGTTCGGCGCTAGTCATACAAACACGCTGCTAAATTTTCTTTTGGATCTAATTAAACGTCTATTGATTAATCTACGTTTCCCGGTATTCCTCTTTCAGTTCTGTTGTTTGCATAATTAAGTCGTTAAATTTTGATCCAGTATTTTTAAGCCCTGGTAAGTCCCCATTTAGTTCTTATAAAAAATTAAACTAGCATTTATTTTACAATTATTCCTATCGAGATTGATTCAACTCCTCTAAAGTTACATTTTTCTCCATTCGATTTTCTGCTTCATTCTTTAGCTTATGAATGTTCTCTCGTTTCAATGTCTGCTATGACCAAGTCATCAATCCAAGTATCCAATAACTGCTTGGCGCATCCGATGTTTCTTTCATTTCCTGATTTTTTATTATTTTTTTTCAAGAAACAAAAGCGAGTGTTCTAATTACTGGATGTGAGAATTTTAAGCACTCAAGACGTAAACTTAAACTACCACAGGTGTGAATACTTTTTTACTAGAATATAAACAAAGCCTTTTCAGATTGTGAACTACACTTGAGCGGTTTGGTGAGTCTATTTGTTCATTTTGAGATGGTGATTCCTTCTGACGATGTTCTTTTGTGAAATTATGTTCAGACGAGTCTAAATGTTTTCGAGTCTAAATTTAGATGAATTCTAATTGCTGTCGAGCAAAATCAAAAATTGTGCGCATCTGAGGACGTTAGGGATTTGAGGCTCAGTAAAGTAAAAAGGAAAGTTTCTTTACGCATTTTTGCACAAAAAATTAAAAGCAGTAAACTAAATTGAGAAATACGACTATTAATTGTAGCACGCTTAATACCCAACCCGATTTGTTTTGGTAGCATTTTGTTATAAACCCCTCCACCTGCAAAATCATCAGCTCGATTTTGACTCTTTGACCTTAATTTTTACCGCGACCTATCGCAATTTTGCAATCTTTTTGGTTAATTGCGTACTTTGCTTTCAACGAACAAATCAATACAGTCAACGTTGGACCGCACACTCTACAACATGCCAAAAACAAAAAAAAACATGAGAGAAGACCCGATTGACAACAAATCGTACAAATTTAAGTAATTCTCCCAGGCTTTGGGGATTGATTTTTTTCACCCAGGCTTGTGGGATTGATTTTTGTGCAACTCACGCAAAATTGAGTGTAATTTTAACCCACCTGCACTGTGTTAGAACACTCGAAGATTCCTATGAGACCGCACCAAAATGTCGTGTAGAAACACGTGAGAGGTTACATGAAATTTTGGCTACTTTTTTCTTTGGCTTCTTTTTTCTTTTTTACAATTGGCAATTTTCTGTGGTCTTTCTAGACATTATCGTTTCTTCATACGTGAATTTCTGATTGTTTTCATTACAGGAAGAACGTGTTTTCTAACCACGCAAACATTCTTGCGAATCGCACGAAAAATGATAATAGTAAGCCCAAAAAAATGTGTAGTTTCACACGATTTAACATCTAATCTGGCTTTTCCTCGTCTGATGACTTTTCTCAAGAAACACTTTTGGATTTAATAACATGATTTGTCTTATATATTTTTTCACTGTTCAAAACAGCCTACAATTTTTTTTCTCAAAAAAAAATTTTCAATTGCATTAGATAAATGCAGCAAAAAAATTTCAAACTTAAATTTTTTTCACAGAACCTCAACTTTTTTTGAACTGAAATTCATTTGATCGCATAAGAACTCCTATTTGTCTGATTGAAATTTTGAAATTTTATCTTATATTGAATTATTGCAACAAAATTGAAAGAAGACTAGCATGTTGGCCATAGTTGTGGCCTAACATCTCAATTTAGGGTTCAGTAGTTTTTGTGCAATTTTTTTTGAAATTAGAGCGGGAAACTCGACAAACAAAATTTAGCACAAGATTGACTACAAAAATGCGAGAACTGCATGTCAGCTTTTTTTTATTTCTTGATTTTTGAAGAAAACAGCCGAAAACAACTTGCAGACAATTTTTTTATACGCTCTTAAGTGCTTTGAAAATTGCGCATTCATCATTGGAGAAAATTTTTATTGAGTGGAATTACAGGAGACGGAATTTTTATACAATTAATTGTGTGTTTGTTCATAAAACGGGTTAAAACAAGAAGAGTTGTGTAAGTTTTCACAAAAAAATCTAAATCCCCTCCCATCGAGTGTATCTTTGGTTTTTTTATTATATATCTCCCATTAAAATTGAAATATATTATCTTATCATTCGGTTTGTCTATTCGTTTCTTCCCATTTTCTATCATCTCGTGTGATTTGTTCAGACTTCAAAATTACTATTTATTTCTTTTCATCTGTGGTCCTTCACCCGTTTAGCCATTTCTTAGTAGTAATAAAATGACCATATATGATATCAAACAAATCACAACATATTTCCTGGTACGATCTTTAGAACTACTAAAAGATCAGACATGTTCCTTTTCATGGCTACCAAGAAATCATTTTTAACATAGTATAACAACCAAGAATCATACATCTTTTTTTCTTCAAACTTTTTCCATTATGTTTTTTGTAAATTTTATTGGGTAAAGCATCACATTTAAGTGATTTCCTGACATCATTTTGATGATCCACCAAGAGACCCTAGCGTACAGTATCATTTGCAGAGTTGCGCATTACATAAAATATTAAATCTAGTCAGATATCTAAAGTTTTATTCTCTCTGAAGCCAGTCAATACCTATAAAAGCTCATTTATAAAAAATATTTTGAAAATTTTTTGCGCCCAACATAAAATTCTTTTTGTGAATTTGTTTAGTTTGCGAGTAGTTCATTTAGCGCACACAAGGAATCAAATGTGGATTGCAAATGCGGTATAATAATTTAATATGCCCTCTGACTACATTATACAGGAAAATGTGGCACTAATTATTGTTTTATGTGTCATATATGACCATGTATGATTTCCAAAAAATGTACTCAACTCCAGGAGGAAATGAAAATTGTACAAATTTCAGGCTTTTTAACTTTTCTCTAAGATCCTTGTATTTTCGTATATGATCCTTGTTTGATAACCAAGAGTTCATACAAATCATTTATGACCTAGTATGATTGCTATGAATCATATATGACCTAGTATGAGGATTAAGAATTTTTTATGATGGGCAACCAGGGCAGGTTATTTCTAGAATTGTTTGGTCTGATATATTATATATATATTTTTTGGTTCAATAGCTTCCTAACGTTGAAGAACGGATCAACAACATGTAGAATTTTGTATATTCCATAACACTAACGTTTCTATAGCGAATATAGTAACAGCTTTTGGCTTTTTGAATACCCTCTCCAGTTCGAGTGAAAATATTATTTGCTTGGTTGGCATTGTGGCCTTAATAATGCAATAGCACCATGAATGTCATACTGAGCTTTTGTACTTGCAACTAAAAACACATTTTATCCCATACCTGCCCTCTTTCACTAAAATAACAAAACCCATCAATCATCCATCTCAAATGAAAAAAAAGAATAGTTTCATTTGATGTTTATCTTTAACAAGTTTTCCCTTTGGTCTGAAAACATTCTTGATATTTTATGTTTACTATATTAATCTCAATAAATCGAATAAAATTTGAATAATTGATTTGCGATTTGTTTGATTATAATCAATAGCGAAATTAAACGTTTGTGATGAGCCGCACTTCATAACGTTTTTTTAAAACAATGGATGGTAATTTACATGCGCAATCGTACAAAATCATCTTCAAAGTCCGGTTCGCAGACTTCAGGGTGATCCTTGCAAATATAGTTGACCTTGAACCAGCGATATGTTAAATTTTGTATTACTTCTCTCGCTGAATACCCTACTATATGAACGTGTGATCCATCGCTTGAAAGTAGCACGGTTGCTTTTTCCAAGTCCAGTTCAGCCCCACCCATTTGGACGACAATAAGGTGGGTGGTGTTTGATCCAAACTCAATTTGCTCGATCACATTTAGGCAGAGATCTGGGTAATATCTGAGCTGTTAAATAAAAAGAAATTGGTACATATAATGAGGAAAGGGGCCAGGCTCGGTTTATGTTTTTAAACCTGTTTATTCCCACGAATCATTCTCCTTGCATCTGTTCATTTTTTCGTACCTTAGCTCTCTTTACTGAGAAAATGTATTTTCATTAAAAAAATTTTTCCGCAAAAAAGTGATGGTTTGTTTTATTTTTTTTTCTCATTTTCCTTTTTTCGTTGTTTCCTTTCTTGCTAATTCAATCTAAACGACTGAAAATCAAGGTTAAAATGAGAAATCAATTTATGTTAATACTTCAACTTCATTAACGCGCCAAAAATTAAAACTTTGATTTAGTCGCTCTTTTTTCGTGAGCTGAAATTACTTTTTTCCATGGTTTTGATGAAAAATTTATTACTCATTTTTTCCCTTATCTTTGCGTATCAATTTTGCAAATTATATTCCCCTCTTGGAGAGTAAAAATTTTTAAGCTTGAATAGTGACCACATATCTTGGTTGGCTGTAAACGGTTGCTAGGTGCGACTGATAATAATTGAGCCAGGTAACAGCGATTTTCAGTCAAAAGAGCTAATCTCTTATGAGTCATTTTTAATGTCATCGAAAACTGGCTATGAGTTTTCATGGCGCGGTGCCCGACGAACATGGCATTAGCTAACAATTTATTTGTTATCATCTGATGCAATTTTATATTCCTCTGCCACACCAAGACAGAAACTTGGCCGAATTCATGGCTGAAATTGTATTGATAGTAGATCACTACTATGAAGGTGCGATTATGTAGAAAGAAAAATTTAATTACTTTCTGTCTCCTAAACGCAATTGTCCCCTGTACTGAACTCCAAGTTTAAAGCAGTACTAGGTAAGGCTAAACGCAAGACTTAGAACGTACTGGGCAACACTTAGTCTTACAAGTCTGGCAAGTCTTGGCCAAGACTTGGGTAACACATGCAAATTGATTCCCAAGTCTAAAGTAACTGTTCAACAACATTCGAGAGAGCAATTCAAGTTGACCGCGTGGGTCTATTTGGGCCAGATTGGGACAATTTGAGGGTATTCCAGGTGTCCTGAGGCCGTTTTCAGCCGTTTTTCAGCAATTTTGAGCCGAATTTCTGCCGAAGATTGGCATTTCTTGATTTTTCAAGTTTCATTCAAGCTTTCTTTTGAGTGGCCAAATTGGTTATCAAAAAGTATCGTAAGGGTGCGTTTGGTACTCCGAGGGCCTCTCAGCCGAAACAGCATCGATCCAATAAATGTGACATATTATGATCAGCGCACAGGACAATCCAGCCAATCCAGCTTGAGCCAAGCTTGAGCCAAAAATCAATTAATGTTCCACAATGCCGGCTAATTTGGGAGCCAATGTTGCCCTCATTTAGTTATAGTGTGCCAATTTTATGGGCTATTGAGAAAATTTTGAGTTATTAGAACACGAGTAGATGGTAACAAGTATCGAAATGGGTCAACTTGCCCTATGCTCGCCGCATGTGAACAAAAAACCACTAGAGAGAAAGCGAACTTTTGTTCAAACACCGTTTTGTCACTCTACTCTAAGATTATATCGAAATTTCACGCCGAAACCAATCGCTTTTTCGCTCCACTTCATGTTTCGGCGTGACCAAAATCAGTGCTCCAATTTTTCTTCAAAAATCATGAAAATGTGTGAACAGATCTTAAAAAAAGACAGCGTACCGATACATTTCAATTTCTTTGAATTGTAAAAAAAAAACCACGATGTGTCCAATAAAAGCCGCTTCAGCTTTGCGGCTATTAATAAATGAAACGAATTGATTTTTATTCTCATAATGATTCAATTTGAGGACCAAACTTACAGCATTAGTGTCTGTAACTGTGAGTTTTCCTAACCTCGCAGGAATTTGTGGCATGAGATTTAAAATTGGTAAAAACTACTTTGAGTTTAAAAACATTTTGTAGCAATTCATTCTAATCTGTTGGTTAGTTCATTCGAAGCTTTAAATATACTTTGCAAACTGCAGGAATATTGCCACCAATGATTCCAATAACACCAATTAGGATTTAACGAAAAGAAGAAAAATTATAAATAAGATTAAGGCACAAAACATTTTCTAAATCTCGCATTGGATTTCGTTGTTTTCAATAATCCTATTTCTTCATGAGAAGATGTAATGCTAATATCAATGCCAATAAGCATTACAGATGGTATCTAAGATTTATAAGATCAAAGTTCAATTTACGGTCATTTCAAACTCGGTTTTATGGGTTTCTGCCGTTTCGACATTGACTTGCTATTTTGCATTTTTGACTTGCGGTTTTGATATTGCCTATGTTGGTTGTGGATTGTTGTCCTTGGCAATTACTGCCTGAAGAGCACTTGAACAGAACGAGAAAAAAAAGGAGAATAGCCTAGAGAAATCAAACAGAATTTTATCAAAATGCTGAACGAGCTGTTAACTAAGGTAAAACAAAACAAGTAATTATTCGTCGAAGTAAAAGCAAAAAGGACCACTTTAATAGCGGATGAATGAGGATATAGAAAAACACATCAACCGATGCTTTTTGATAAAGGAGAAAAGTCGGGCAAAAAGAAAAAAGAAAAGTCGGGCAAAAAGAAAAGCAAATCTAAGAAACCCCTTAAATTTTAAATTTCTGTATTGTTTGTACAGTCTCTACTGATGTTTCAGCACTCTTAAGGACGCAAGTTTTGCTTTTTCGTTAATCAACCACACAACAACACGGTACGAAAACCCGTGGCACTGGAAAACACTCATAACAAGAGAAAGCAGCAAAGTCTACAGAAAACTGCAAAATATATTTACTTATTTAATAAAAAATATATGCGCTAACGAAGCTTAGATTGTTTTACTCAATATCAATGAACCCACCACCAACTCTATATAAATAACTGAATATGAAAAAAAACACTCTGAAAGGCAGAAAAAACAGTGATTAGGCAGGAAATGTTAAAATTGAGTCTGTTCTTTTCACCTGAAACAAACTAACTTCAAATATTAACACCGAATTTTAATCCACACAAAGATTCACATCAACATTGAAGCTAACCACAAAAACTACAAACTTAAAATTTGGCACAGAGTACAAAAACCGCAGAAAAGCCTCCAAAACGGAGAATTGTGAAAACAGCTCAACCTTGCTTATCAAACTCCAATACAATGTTGAGATGGTCAACAATGCTTCCCAACAACGTTTCGTTAGAATGGTTTAGAATGCCCACTTTAACCGAAAAAAAATTAATAACTAAAAAGAGCATTGAAAAAGAGCCGCTGAAGTTCAAAATATTTTGTTCGGTTAGTAAAAATTATTTTTTCTCTAACTTTTCTCGCTCTCTCTCAAAAACGCATCTTGAACTAAATATCACTCTCTCTTGTCTCCGCTCTTTTTTGTTATGCCGTTTGACACAAACACTTAAATTTGACGCGCGGTTTTGATTTTTACGTCTTGTTTTAGAAACACTCCGAATGTTATCAATAAAATTTATACTCCACAGATACCCCTCTTTGCGTCGTAAAAAGGCAGAGCCTCAATAGAATTCTAATCCTTTTTATTGTAAAAGAGCGCGCTATAATAGCCGGATGAGACGATGAGGGCTTCAATTATCATTCGGACTACAATGATTGATTTTTGACGATCATGGTCAACCACAAATTGGCATTTTTTAAATGGCATTAAAAAAATTGATGGTCTTAGATATGATATCTAAGAAAACAATAGGTTTTTTCATTTGTTTTTGATTTTTCTAATCAGCAAGAAAGCAAGCCTTCAAAAAACATTTAAAAATATCTGTTCTTCTTTTTTCACTTTGATTAGATGAGGCACGACAAGAACAAAAACATGAAAAAATTAGAAAAAAACAGTATAAAAATACGTCATAGCAAACTTTAACGAGCTTTACGAGAATTATCTTGTACTGCAGTTACCTCACCATGAAAAAATGGGAACACGAGGCCAGCAATTTTTCTGCTAAATCATTTTCGGACCAAAGTAACATTGTAAACAGTACTGATACATGCTAATCCAATTATAAAATAGTAATCCGATTATAAAGCAGAGTAACTTAAGAGCTGTTCAAAGGGTAAAATAAAATTAAAATTCAAAATTAAACCCAAAATTAAAATTTAAAAGTTGATGAAATCAGACTAGTTGTTTTAGGAGCACTTTTTATTGAAAAAAAAACATGAACATTTAGATGTTATACTTATTTATGGTCCCTTATTTTTAGAAAAAAATTAATTCTTGTGACACCTCCTTTTCCTCTTCTTTTTTTGTTATTCTGCGACAAAAAAGTTGATTGAGAGTATTCACAGTATGCTTATTAAGATTGCAAAGAGAGCAAATCCAGAATTTGGTTTTGTACTGTTCAGAGTATTTTCAGAGATCCGTTGCATTTACTATGGTTTTTAGTCTGAACAGTACAAAAAGTGACATGATCATAATCTGGTCAGACAAAAAACAGTCTGGGAAATACTATGATTCAGCCCTGATTTACTATGTCACTATTATTCGGGTTGGAATGATCTTTTTAAAGGGTTAACTGAAGTAAAGTAATCTATATTTGCGATATAATAGGAGACACATTTGGAAACCATCGGAAAGAGGAGTTGATACGAAACATTGCAATTCGGAAATTCTTGCTAGAGGATCCATAAAATGAAAAATACTAATAGGAACCGTGTTATCGGTTTGTATTCAATTGGATGGCTACGTTGAAAGTTTTTTGCATTAGCCTTTCGTCTTTGGGATCATAGATCACTATTAAGTTAGTGCAACATTGTAGATTTTTTAAATAAACATTTTACCACACTTTTTTGAGCTTGTTTTTTGATCAAAAAAACTTACAGATAATGAGCTCAAATGTTTGTTGGCTTCAGAATAGTCGGATAGCTGAGCCAAAAATTCCGAAGGCGAGAACCCCTGCAATTGTCCCTTTGCCACGTAATGTGCTACTTGGAAAGCACAACAATCATCTGAAACAATCACAAGTTATACGAAAAAACGTCAAGGTGTCAGTTGTTTTAACCCCAAAATGGAGTGCGAAATGCTCTGAAGTCGTAAAAATTATTCCAGAAAGGTGCTCAATGTGCTCAATGTGTTGAAGCTTTTAGGTATTCATCACTGCTGAATGAGGTGAAAATCAATTTTTCAACACTTGTCAACGTATTTCTTGCAACAATTGAGCGTATTTTTCCGCAAATATCTCACTGACAGTTGCTAAAGAAGTGAAAACTATTGTTCAATTATATGCTGAAAATGCACATTTTTTATTAAGAAAGCGTGCAAAATGATAAAAATATGTGCCGAAACTATGGAAACAATGCAAGAAAAGTTTGAAAGGTGTTAAGCTTTTGTAAAGAATGTGCTAACAAGGAGGCTCGGTAATGTGCGTATGCACATAATGTTCAGACCGCGCTCATCCACAACCTTAAATTAATTGGCTACCAAACGATGAAGAGGTTGAAAGTTTTCAAAAACATACATATTGCGCAAAAAACAACTAATGGAAAAAAATAATGCCACTTTAGAGGGCCGATGAAATTTGCTGATAGGACTACTAGAAAAAACAATAAAAACAAATGACAAACATTAATTACGACCAAAACTCGACGTCTAACAGTGAAAAAACTCGCATCAGATAAAACCCTAACAAAACAGGTGAACATAAGCAATTGAGAGCTGTCATTATCTAGTGTACGTCATACGACTACAAGAAGGGGGACAAATACCGGCAAAATTAAAAAGTTCTTTTCAAATTTGCGCGAAAACGCCCCTGAAGCCGGTAAAAACAATAAAATTGTCGCTAAGAGCATTAAAAATGTCAAATTGGGCAATGTTTCAAAGCCAATGGGACCTACCATTATTGTTATAATTTCAAATGAAAACAAATATTCTTTAAATTTCACAAATATATAAAAAAAATCTCAAACGCTTTATGATATCTTAGAGTAACAGAATTAACAAAACCGAAAAACAAATGGTTGAAATTAAAAACAGTATAAAGATTAGCTTATAGCTCACTTGAAATGAGCTGAGACACCTCTTTACAGAGACTAAGCTGAAATCGACTGACAAAATTCAAAATGGCGAAGCTCAAAACCAAACATATTTTACATATTTTAAAAACAAATGTTTTCGATGTCATAACAGAAATAAGATTTCAACAATAAGAGATTGATTGAGATTAAGTTGCATCAGCTGAGGAAGCCATTTTGGCCTGTTATTAATCAGACTAAGTCATGAGACTAAAAATAACAAAAAAACAGGAACAACAAAAACTTCGAAAAAATATTTTGGGACACCACAGTGTCCAGGGCACTATGTTTATGAGATGTTATCTGCAAGAACTGTAAATCATCGTCTGCTTCTTATCTGAACATCAACCGGTCCTCCATATGAAAAAGAACCACAGAAAAATGACAACAAAATGAAACCCAAAACTTAACAGTATATAAATCTGAAAAATTATTTATGAAATTAAATGATATCGGAGACATCAGTCAATACATATATCAACCAGAGAAAATAATTTTAGTCTTCCAAAAAATTTGAGACCTCTCATTCGCGACGTTCAGCTGGTGACAAAAAAATAAGAGCAAAAATATGACAGTTTGTTCTTATTTATTTTAATGATTATTTTAATTATTTTAATACATATATCAACCAGAGAAAATAATTTTAGTCTTCCAAAAAATTTGAGACCTCTCATTCGCGACGTTCAGCTGGTGACAAAAAAAATAAGAGCAAAAGTTTGCTCATTAAAAATCATTAAAATAAATAGCTACAAATTGAAATTTTCAAATAGGTTCAGTTATACGTTCTAAAGAATCAATCGAGACATATCATTATCAGATATTTTTCGCACAACAACAAAAATAAAAAAATAGTCAACAAAATTTTGCAACAAGATTGTGTTACAGCATAAGAGCATGATTTATTCAACAAAAACAACTAACGTTTACTTCAATTCCGCCTGTCAATAAGGCTGTAGATAGATGAAAGTCCTGAAAAAAATATTATCAAACCAAAACTTTAGTTAATTATTTAACCGTTAGAGACAACAAATTATAACTGACACGAAATGGTTTTCCGCTTGTTTACAGGAGTTGAGAGAAATAAGATTCATTAGTGGTGAAGTTCAAGAAATCACCAACATTTTCTAATAACAATTATAATCATCAATCATAAGAGACTTTAGTTAACAAGTGAAATCACTGTCTATGTTCAATTAAATCTCAAAATTATTAATTGAATCTTTGATTGGTGAGACTGAGTTTTTGGCTACAAAACGTATGATATATGGAAGCAAAAGATAAGAAATCTGTGAGAAAATTTGAAAACAATTGGTCAGAGCCAAGAAAATCTTGAGCTTGACCCTGAAAACGTAATACATATTTGTTGAGCCTCCCTTTTTTTTAAAAAGTGTCTGTCAAAAACTGAGCGTTGATTTGAAATCCTGAAATACTTGTTGGTAATTTACGTAAAATATTTAAATGCGGAAAGATTTTTGAAAAGAAAACAGTCGACGCCCCATTATAGGTAAAATTTTTTAAAAGATGATCAGAGCCCTGAAAATCATGAGCTTGACCCTGAAAACATAATAGATATTTGTTGAGCCTCCCTTTTTTTAAAAAAGTGTCTGTCAAAAACTGAGCCTTGATTTGAAATCCTGAAATACTTGTTGGTAATTTACGTAAAATATTTAAATGCGGAAAGATTTTTGAAAAGAAAACAGTCGACGCCCCATTAAAGGTAAAATTTTTTAAAAGACGGTCAGAGCAATTAAAATCATGAGCCTGACCCTGAAAAGGTAATATATATTTGTTGAGCCTCCCTTTTTTTCTAAAAAGTGTCTGTCAAAAACTGAGCCTTGATTTGAAATCCCGAAATCCTTGTCGGTAATTTACATAAAATTTTTAAATGCGGAAACTTTTTGAAAAAAAAGCAGTCCGCGCAACATTAAAGGTAAAACTTTTTAACGCAGGGATCCATTCTGAGATCAAGACCAGCCCTGACATTGCTGCGTCTAAGCAAACAATGAATGTTTAACAAATGCATGCGAAATACATCAATTGTAAAACAACATTTTTCAGTCTATCAAAAATAAATTAAGCATTTCATACAATTATTGAGTTACAATTATTTGCAAAAAATTGTCGGAATTCTAGTTTTAGAAGACTCTCAAAGCCAATAGTTGAACAAAGAGCTCTCTTTTTCAACTTACAAAGGATATGACCAGAGTTTTAAGCTGTCGACATCCAGCAAATCAAAAGAAAATGAGCTAAAAACACCTTTGTTCCCATATTGACAAAAAGTTTAATTTTTGAGAAATCTAGCATAAATTCAAGCCAAAAACACTCGTATCGAACCATTAATCAAAGCTCCTAAATCTTTAAAAATAAAATCAATCCCAACGTTAACAGTTTTTATTTATTTCATCAAAATTGACGAAAGTTTTTATCAAAAATACGAAACATTTGAAAAAAAAACGACTGAAAAACGTCTTCTTTATTTAAAAATATAAATCTCCATTACTCCCTGTAAGAACCGAAAATCATTAAAATCTCTTTAATTCCAAATTGTACGCTGGACGAGCTTTCTAATGATTCCACTCACAACTCTCTACGATGATTATATCGATAGGCCAAATTTGACACTGAGCGAAAAAACCCATTTGAGTGTATAGTTCCTGCTCCCACTAAAGTGGGTTGGAACAAAAAGTCGACTGGCGCAGATCCGAGGACACTTGTCACCGGAGTAGATGTGGTGCAGTGAAAGAAAGGCCATTTGTTGTTTACGAGAATAGGTTTCGAGATCGAGCTTGGTTGGTAAATGTCATCTCAGAAAAGAAACAGAAAGTGTCATAATCCAAATCCAATTAGACACGCGAGATCCGTTTCATCTACGTGCAATATAAAACAGATACGATGAAAAGACTAAAATTTACAATAAGTTAACTGCTACCGTAATTTTTGAGAAATCAAAACAGGTTGAATCATGTTCACACCATAGAATGCACAGACAGATATATAGCAATAGATACAAAGCAAGGTTGGTCGTTCAAAAAAGGCATATAGCGAGATAATAATAATCAACGTTAAAGGAATAATCGTTAGTATAAACCCCATAGGCGATAGCAAGGGAAAATTATACGGTAAAGCGATTGTCGGACACGAAACGTAACCGATATGAGTCGCATGTACCGCATTTCCATTTCGGTAAATTAATTTCCATTTCGGTAAATTAGAAAATGAAATTTGTTGAACAATACGACTCTGAGATGGATAAGATTTAATGACAAAGTTAAGTAATTTAATGTAACTGTGAAATTTTGGAACGAATAACGAAAATTTCTTATTGTTTGCTACAAATTGAGTAATTGCATACATTTTGCACTTTGTGGATCAAAATAGGCGGCTTATGTTTTTGCAAGCTTTTGTTTTGGTGATCACTTAGGGTCCTTTCTCTTTTTCCACTCTTTACAAGGTCCTTTGTTAAAATTTTCCTTCTAGGGTAGCTCTGTTTCTAAATCGATTTCTCAGTTGGCTCAAATTTCGACATATCCAGTGCGTTTCCGTAAGAAAACGTCTTGTCAAGCGCTGATGTTGACAATGAGCTACTCTGGGTCAGCACTGGTGCCGCGATGTTCTGGTTAAGTCTTCTGGAAATTAACAACTAGGAAACTCTTCGTCGGGGTGTTGGGATAAAACTGTCGTCTCGATAACTTTTGATAGAGCCATTCCTTTGTCTCGTTTTTCTGAACGATTTGATGAATGTCTCCAAGATTTAGGGAAACTGAACTCCCAGAAATCAAAAAATTTCGGCTTACCTATTTGACAACCACTTGTACTTGTGCTCTTTATAGGTGAGTTTGGATGAATTTCCGTCACCTGAACATCTTGTATGTCCTATTTGCTTAGTTCAGTCTTTTTAATGGACATCGGGAAATACTGTTGATGTCTTTTTGGAAGTCTCATTTTTGCAACGCTTTTATGAAGAGCCGATGAAAAAATCTTTGCTGATTAGTGGTTTGTATGCATCGGGTACCACAAGTGTTCTGCAAGAATCAGTTTCTGCCCATCAACTGTGCAGTTTTTTTTTCCGAAGAGGTAAATAGGGTCAAATGGGAACTTTTTGAGTTCGTTCAAGTCTTTGCCGTTCCAGGTACTACTGTTTGATAGATTGTAACATATTATTTGTCAAATTTTCATTAATGATTGTTGACAAGCTAACCGAGTAGGCTAAAACTTGCGTTTCAATGTTTCCCAATTTGATCTTCTAGGTTCAATTTTCAGACTATCGTGTACATATAATACATAGTAGTCATCGATATCCAATATACCAGACCAACATTGTACATTGGTATTAGGTGTGCTTTGCGAGTTGACAGCCTGGGGTTCTGAAGCCATATCGAGAAACTCGTTGGTTTTTCTATTTGTGTTTGAATTTGATTGCTGTGCAAGTGTATTTCAGCATGCTCGCGCAAGATGATTTCTTCCGTTGCACTTTTTAAAAGTTTGGTTATTTGCTGGACAATATGATTTGTGGTCTTTGTCATGTAAAAGTCCACACATTATGCAACTATTTTGATTAGTTCTTGATTATTAATTTCCAAAATTTTTATTTTCACCTCAACTGAGCGTTCTGTTGGTACCTGATGATCGCGTACTAAAGTTTGAAACTTGATCCATGTGTAATGTTTGCGATGAAATTATAGTGTTTGGGTTACTTTCTACCGCATTTTGGTGTAGGATACTTTGTTTGAAATTTCCTGTGATTTGTATTGCGCGCTCTGGTGAAACTGTCGTTTTTTTGATGTTCTCGTCCAAAATCGCAGTTCATCATGTTAGAATTAAATTTATCTCCATTTAATTCTTAATTTATTTCTTGTCTAGTTTACAGTTTTCTGCAAATTTTGTGATAAAACCAATTAAATCGGTAATTGACTTGCCTTTTCCTTGTTTGCGGCGTTGCGAATCGGTCAACTGTAAGGATTCTTTTTCTGATAAATTTTCCTTTCATCAGGTTCCAGCGATCCGTTATTTTTTGTTTTTGATGTTCTCCTATTGGTCCTGTCTGTGCAGTTGTTTGCGGTTTTCTTTTTGATGAGAATTAGTAGAGAGCATGCATTTCAATCTGCAACATTCCCAGGCTTTTCCCCACACATTACCACCATTTTTATTGTTCTCTGACATCTGTTTTCTCAATTTGTTCTTTGTGCTTGCTTCGAGTTTAAATGTTGTAGTAATGGTTCTAGTAATGGTTTTTCGAAAATTGGCACGTTTGGAAGTACCACTTCTTTAGGTGCTAGGTCCAGAAGTATGTCGAGGTCAATGTTTTTTTGCTAATAACGGGACACTCGTATTCGAACGCCGTTTTTCCCAAAAGATTGGAGGTTTGGTTCCTGAGATTGTCCTTCAAAGAATGGGTTAAAGCGCAGCGCTGTTCTTGTGCTTTCGTTCGCTGACAGCGCCCTGTCATAAAGTAAAATACAGGTACTCGGTGAGTGTGTTCATCTACGTGCAATTTATTACAGACAGGAAGAAAAGAGCAAAATTTACACTAAGTTAATCTCCACCGTTTTATTTGAGAACTTAAAAGAGACTGAACAAAGTTCAGACATTAGAATGTCTAGACAGACAACCGGCAATCGGTTCGTAGCAAGGTTTTACGTTCATAGCAAGAGATTAGAAAACAACGTACACTGAAGGATCGTTAGTATAAACCCGCCTCCCTTCCCCGTATAAAAGTGATGAAATTTTGCAAGATAAGAGCTGAATATTTGAAAAAAGTCTATTGAATATGTGAAGATTTGGCGCTGATTGAATCTTGTTAAAGCGCAAAATTTATTCAAAAAATGCGCTTCCAATAAAAAACTTATATCATTATCCATCTTTGTGTTATTAAGTGTAGACTTTTTGTAAGAAATGTGCTAGAAAATCAATATATATATAAATATATATATATATATATATATATATAGAGCGAGAGAGAGGGTTACTATGCCAATTTTACCATCTCAAAAACGTCGCTCCAGCGGCATATTTGTATAAAAGAAAATAAACGTCGACCCAATTCTTATCAATTTCGGATTTATTTTTCGGTTGAATGAATGTTTTTTGAATCCGTACAATTTTGGCTATCTTCCATTCGATTACTGCCAGTTTCCGGTATGTTTTGAGGAACAGACCAGCTCCAGCAAAGGTCTCCGCGGACGATTGAGAAAACACTTACAAAGTTTTGCGTTATGTGGCGGTGCCTATTCATGCAAACGTATGTAATCATATGTAATACAAAATTCTCTCAGGTTGCAATGCAAAACACTCAGGTTTTTTCATTAGTCGTCACGCAATTATGATACGAATTGAAGGCTGTAGTTGAGAAATAAACTTTTGAAAAGACTAAGGACGAATGGTATTGATTATGAAAAGACTGCGGGTCGATGAATGACAAGACTTTGGGTCGAAGTAATTCGTGGTCTTGACGTTGTTATTTGTCCCAGGAGAAATCCCCCTAACATCAGTTTATGAGTAGTATCTTCGTGTGGTCGGACTTCGGAAAGGAGGGGAAGGGAGGGGATAGAGGGGAGGGAACGGGAGGCAACAGGGCGGTTACTAGAGGGAACCCAAATTGGTTTCGAAGAATAAAAAGCAGCTGCTCTCTAGATAATCGTGTACATATAATACATAGTAGTCATCGATATCCAATATACCAGACCAACATTGTTCATTGGTATTAGGTTTGCTTTGCGAGTTGATATCCTGGGGTTCTGAAGCCATATCGAGAAACTCGTTGGTTTTTCTATTTGTGTTTGAATTTGATTGCTCTGCAAGTTGATTAGTTCTTGATTATTATTTTCCAAATTTTTAATTTTCACCTCAATTGAGCGTTCTGTTGGTACCTGATGATCGCGTACTCAAGTTTGAAACTTGATCCATGGGTAATGTTTGCGATGAAATTATAGTGTTTGGGTTACTTTCTACCGCATTTTGGTTAAGGATAATTTGTTTGAAATGTCCTGTCATTTGTATTGCGCGCTCTGGTGAAACTGTCGTCTTTTTGGTGTTCTCGTCCAAAATCGCAGTTCCTCGTGTTAGAATTAAATTCATCTGCATTTAATTCTTAATTTATTTCTTGTCTAGTTTACAGTTTTCTGCAAGTTTTCTGCAAATAAAACCAATTAAATCGTTAATTGACTCGCCTTTTTCTTGTTTGCGGCGTTGCGAATTGGTCAACTGTAAGGATTTTTTGTCTGATAAATCTTCCTTTCATCAGGTTCCAGCGATCCGTTATTTTTTGTTTTCAATGGTCTCATATTGGTCCTGTCTGTGCAGTTGTTTGCGGCTTTCTTTTTGATGCTGAGAATTAGTAGTGAACATGCATTTCAATCTGCATCATTCCCAGACTTTTCCCCACACATTACCACCATTTTTATTGTTCTCTGACATCTGTTTTCTCAATTTGTTCTTTGTGCTTGCTTCGAGTTTAAATGTTGTAGTAATGGTTCTAGTAATGGTTTTTCGAAAATTGGCACGTTTGGAAGTACCACTTCTTTAGGTGCTAGGTCCAGAAGTATGTCGAGGTCAATGTTTTTTTGCTAATAACGCGACACTCGTATTCGAACGCCGTTTTTCCCAAAAGATTGGAGGTTTGGTTCCTGAGATTGTCCTTCAAAGAATGGGTTAAAGCGCAGCGCTGTTCTTGTGCTTTCGTTCGCTGACAGCGCCCTGTCATAAAGTAAAATACAGGTACTCGGTGAGTGTGTTCATCTACGTGCAATTTATTACAGACAGGAAGAAAAGAGCAAAATTTACACTAAGTTAATCTCCACCGTTTTATTTGAGAACTTAAAAGAGACTGAACAAAGTTCAGACATTAGAATGCCTAGACAGACAACCGGCAATCGGTTCGTAGCAAGGTTTTACGTTCATAGCAAGAGATTAGAGGTCAACGTACACTGAAAGATCGTTAGTATAAACCCGATAGGTTGGAACAAAGGAAAAACCATTTGATGACGCGATTGTCGGATACTCAACGTTACCGATATGATTCGGTGCACAACAGAAGGCTAGGAGAAAGTTCGCTTAATCGCCTCCCTTCCCCGTTTAAAAGTGATGAAATTTTGCAAGATAATCGCTGAATATTTGAAAAAAGTCTATAGAAGATGTGAAGATTTGGCGCTGATTGAATCTTGTTGAAGCGCAAAATTTATTCAAAAAATGCGCTTCCAATAAAAAATCTTACATCATTATCCATCTATGTGTTAATAAGTGTAGACTTTTTGTAAGAAATGTGCTAGAAAATCAATATATTTTCAATCAATATACTCCAGCAAAGGTCTCCGCGGACGATTGAGAAAACACTTACAAAGTTTTGCGTTATGTGGCGGTGCCTATTCATGCAAACGTATGTAATCATATGTAATACAAAATTCTCTCAGGTTGCAATGCAAAACACTCAGGTTTTTTCATTAGTCGCCACACGATTATGTCACGAATTGAAGGCTGTAGTTGAGAAATAAACTTTTGAAAAGACTAAGGACGAACGGTATTGACTATGAAAAGACTGCGGGTCGATGGATGACAAGACTTTGGGTCGAAGTAATTCGTGGTCTTGACGTTGTTATTTGTCCCAGGAGAAATTCCCCCCCCAACATCAGTTTATGAGTAGTATCTTTGTGTGGTCGGACTTCGGAACGGAGGGGAAGGGAGGGGATAGAGGGGAGGGAACGGGAGGCAGCGGGGCGGGCACTAGAGGGAACCCAAATTGGGCTCGAAGAATAAAAAGCAGCTGATTAATATCTCTAAACAATTGGAATCTCAAAAATCATTTCCAACCTATAGGATCTGATGCGAGATCGGCTTGGAGATAGAACCAGTTGAGACTTTTGTAGTATTGATTCGCCAGCTCCCACATGGTGAAGTAGTCCGAAGGCTAGAGACCCGGATCATTCAATATTCGCCAAAAGCCAGATATTTGAGTAATTCCGCAAAAATTTTGTAATTTGTGACCAGAAAAATTATCCAGTAAGACTCCATCAAAACTTGGCAAAACTGCAGACAAAAAAAAGGGGAAACTCAAATTTGGTATCAATTTTGATGAAAAGTTACAAACTACTACCTCACGCCCAAAAAAAGGAAAAAGTGATTGCTTCTGGTGCAACTCTCATCACGTTTTTGAGCAATGAGGTTTTTGTAATCGCTTCAAGTGACTACCTACCCAATAATACGTTCTGACATAAACTTAATTTTTTGCAAATTTGAACGCTTGTGATATTAAAGGTACCTCAAAATGGCATTGAGGTATTTGTTGCTTTAAACTCCAATTTTTAAGTTAACAATTTGATACAATTCTTTAGTCATCAAAAACTAAAAAATCGTAGCAGGGCAAGTCCTGAAATACAATTCACAATTCGAAGAATTGAAAGAAAAATTGAGAAATTAGAACAATCAAACAAACTAAACAAAAGTATAATCAATGCAGAAACTCTTGAAATTTTGACCCCTAAGGCAAAATTTGATCCCTTTAAATACACCTGTTTCAAAAATACGTTCAAAACCAATTTTGGTCTCTGAAATTGATCCAGTATAATTTCTGCAAGATCTGAAAAAAATTCATTGACCCTTGATTCATTCCGATTAACTCGAAAATGACAGAAAAAAATTTTAAAAAATGAATTCAATTGCAACTTTTAATGAAATGATGCTGAAAATCGTGATTAAAATATCTTGAGAATCATTTCTGTGTCTTTAGAGGTTATACGGTAACCCAATTCTAAGCCTTAAAAACTTTATTCGCTCACAGATCGATAGGAAATTATTTATAAAAAAAATTCAAAATTCAAAAAGTGGAAGTTTTTTCTATTAAAAAGTTGAAATCAATCAAATCGCCATCTAGCATCTATTTGATGACATACTATCAAATCCTAAAAGAGGTAACCTTGCTACTGAGGCAAAAAAAAACTGAATAAAAGACAAATGCTTTGAAAAAACTTGAAAATATTGTTTATCTAAAAGTTTTTAAAATTCGAAATGTTAAATTGTTGAAAACAAATCGATTGACACTAACAACCAATCCGTAATTATTTTTACCGTGGAATACGTTTTATGTCACTTGAAAATGGACAAATATCAGAACGGACAAAAGTTTTAGAAAACCTTAAAAAAATTGCAGATTTTATCAAAAAAAAAGCTAAATTTCGAGTCATTAAAAATTTGAAAACCGTTCCATTGTTACTAGAAATAATGCAGTGTCCTACTATCAGACTTTACAAGAGATTCCTTGGCCACTGAAGCTGGAAAAACTCAAAAAATGACAAAAATTTCAAAGATTGCAAAAATTAGTATAATTTTGCGTGTTTGTGTTTGTGGTACCCAAACATATAGATCATAAATTGGTCATAAAAAATAATTTTGTCTCGCACAAAGCCTTCATCAATTTTTTAAAACTTCAACCTAAGACTAATCAAACAAAAAACTCAATTTTTAAAAAAAAAACATGAAAATTGCACCAATTTGAGCCCAAAATCTCCTAAAAATTACCTTTTAACCTTAAATTAAGTCCATCCCAGTAGCTTAACCACTCTAAGCACTTGAAGAACTACTAAAGCCCTCTTTGGGCCTCTGATGGAACTTCCTTCCCGCTGGCCATTACCTGTTTATCCCGTTTTGAAAGATCAAAGTCATGGAAAATGTGTGAGCACATCTTAAAAAATAACAGCGCACCAATACAATTCAAATTCTTTGAACTGTAAAAAAGACATAAATTTTTGCTAACTTCAAGAGTCAACGCCATTTTTTACTCCTTGTGCAAAAAAAACGAACGCCTGTGTTTCTGCTTCTTTTCAAAGATGCAGGATACTTCGCATTTTTCTAAACGATACAAAAAACGTAAAGAAAATTTCACTACACTCTTTTTTTTGTGGAAATCAATAAGATGTCTGCAATTTGTGGGACAAAGACATTTGATGAGCTAACAGTATTTGCAAGTTTATCCTAAATTATTTTCTTATATCAGTTTTTTCACCGAAACCAATTGTTCACTACAAAAGTATTAACCTTCGAAATTCAAAATTTGTAATCTATCTTTTGGTCCCTAGAATCATTCGATTAAACAATTGTCGTTTTTGCGTTAAAAACAATTATCAGATCTCAGAGTGCAACACAAATTCAAAGCAAGTGTTCTTTTCTTCAAAAACAACATTGGATCTATGATTACATCAACATGATAATATAAATTTTCACAGAAGAAAAAAAATGCCTTCAAATTCTCTTCGACAGAAGCTGAAAACTAAAATCGTTTTGAGATGAAACCTCTTTCCAATACTACATTTCACTCAATGAACTGGAACTTGGTACACCTTGATAAGATAAGCACGATGTTGACACTTTTTGAAAAACTTGAAACACTCTAAAATTTTATTGTACTGAAAAAATTATTCTCAATTGTTGTTTAATAAACTAGCGGGAGCTGAATTGTCCGACAATTCTTGATAATTTTTGATAATTTTTTACAATTCGTGGTTAAACATATGCATTCGTGGTAAAACTTGTTTAAAGATGCGTTTTAATTTTCACAACTTTGTATATCTTGACGATGCTATGGTTATTCTTTGTTGCATATTTTGTCAAGATCTTGTTTTTCGCCACCGACTGCCATGCAAAGATCTTGCAAGAGTGTACTACTCTTGATATTTTCAAGTTAAGTACCATGTCAAGATCATGATAAGGTTTAGCGAGATTTTGTATGTTTCCTGTCAGAGTTTACCAGGATTCAGTTCACTGGGACACCTTTATTGGAAATAATTACGAAAAAACCATAACATTATAACCCTTTTAAACCTTTGATTTCGAATAAAAAGAAATGTTTTTCATTCAAAACTTATAATTTTGATCTCTTTCTACATTGAATCACCTTGGCAGTGTGATTGTCATCAGATCTACTTATTAAAGCAACAGAGAAGCAAAGCCTATTCCTCATAACATTTTCATCATAGAAAGAGGTCAATGTTTTGTTTCTCTAAACAAATCTCTAACAATTTAAGCGCACTTATGTCTCTAAGTGGAGGAGCATACACAAGAAAATTAACTAAGTTTAGTGCTCAGACAGTTTTTTTTTGTTCTGCGGAGAAAATAGTTTGTTTTTACGTCGTGTTAGCATAACACTCAAATTAAAATTATTCATTTCATTGTACGCAATTAAGGTAACATATGCTACAGGTTAAAACAACTTCAGGTAACTAACCTGCGGCATATGTTACCTTAATTGCGGACAATGAAAGGAAAAATTTTTATTTGAGTTTTTTAACACTTGACGTAAAAACAAACTATTTTCTCCTGAAAACAAAAAAAAACAGTCTGAGCACTTAACTTAGTTAAGCTTCCAGTGTTTGCTCTTCTACTAAGAAACATAAGTGCGCATAAATTGTTAGAGATTTGCAACAACATTCTCCTTACTTGGAGAAGAAACAAAACATTGACCTCTTTCTATGAACGAAAATGTTACGAGGAATCGGGTTTGCTTCTCTGTTGCTTTCATGAGTAGATCTGATGACAATCATACTGCCAAGGTGAATCAATGTAGAAAAAGATCAAATTTATAAGTTTCAGTAATTTCCTCATTGAATAGGAGATGCAAGTACTGGAATCACGAATTAGTCAGATCTGAGATCAATTGGTCGTTTACAGATAATTTGAGGAAAGAAATACGAAAACGGACAATCCATTGCGAATGATTTGAATGAAAGGTATCGGAATTTTGACGCAGAAGTTCTCGAAAATTCGAATGAAAACAATACAAATCACCCGCTAGATGCTTAAAAAGCGAAAAGTAATTACTAGAACTCCAACCATTTCTGCATACAATTGAATTTAAGATCATGATGTGCACAGAGGAGTTTCAATAAGTCTTTCTCGAAATGAAAAATTAACAGTCATATTTTAACCATCATATTGTGCCAATTTCAATATTTTTTAACATTTGCTGCAAAATTTATTAAAAGGCTTCTTCTCAGAATGACCCGGGATGTTCTGTTCTTCTGGCGCTCTCCACTCCAATAAGAAAGACAGTAGTAGTTGCTAAAACGCACATACTACGAATGACCCTATTGAACCAATAAATTGATTGGATTTGTAATTATGTCTGATTTAGCTCTCCTTTCTCATGTCCGGCATAAAATAATTTTTTGTAAAATTGTCTAGTTGAAAATACGCTTTCTAAACGCACGACAAATTTTTCTCACGTTTTTCTGTTACTTTACCCACAAGTCTCTTCAACCATGAACTGTCTTTGTTTCAACTTCTGATAACAAAAGCGTGGGCTTGTGAAAAAAGTTTGTCCTTTTTTAGAGGTTTTAGTGGTAGAATAAAGCTCTCGGCTCGTGTTGGTAGAATAATTGTCTCGTGTCAAAAATCTTTTGATTGTATTTAACAAAGTTGCAATACATTAACAAATTGAATGAGAAAATCAGATTTGACAGGAATTAGATGAGATAGTCTTTTGGGCACGTTTGTGCTCTTTTTGAATGTTTTTTGTACTTCTAGTGCTTCTCTCGGTTTTTTCCAACAAATTAACTTATTCTAAAAAATATCACTTGATTGAGCCAGGTTTTAAAAAAACAATTGTTGTTAGACCTGGTGAAAATCTAGAAGATGGAAATTGGGCTTGCGAGACTTTTTCAAGAATCTGTCAAAATTGAGCAAAATTAAGTTTTTAACTTGTTTTTGACTTGGATTTAATTTCTAATTCCACTGAAAGTAAATAAGTATGATCGTAATTTGTGTTAGGAATATTCAATGGAACAGTGAAAAAATTTACTTATTTAACCGTAAGTAAGTGGTTTTTCAAACTCAAACTTTTTTGAAATTTTCTCCTAAAATAGACGCAATTGTAACGCGGACATAACTAGCGAAAAAGGACCGTTTAAAATGGCCAGCCCTAATTAATTCAATTTTGATCAACTTGTCAGACTTAGTCCATTTTAGATCGTGAAACATGTACTGATATTTGCTTACTTCGATTTACTATAGAATACATCAGAAATGTAAAATTGAACTTAAAAATGTTGAACGATGTGAATTCAAGTAAGATCTACATGGAATTGGAACTAGAAACCTCAATTGTCAAAATGTATACCATCTTGTGAATTTTGCGGGATATAAGCCAATCTTAACTTAAAGAGAAAAATAAATGTAAAGCAAATAAAATTCTCTTCAACAAACTTTTTTGCACGTATCATAGTAGCTTTGTAAGAAACGTCGGGTCTTCTTGTTTCCTAAATTATGTTTTTTTGTCATGCGAAAAGCTGCAACCATTAACAAACTTATCTTTCCATCAGAAAGATACATAGTTTTAAAGGGAATTGTTTCGAGGGTTGTTTTTTTAGTTTTCAATGCAAACTGAGGCAAGTGGGAAGGAAAGGGAAAAGAATATTTCCGATTCAGAGTCGATGCATTTTTCATGATTTGTTTCGGAATTAGTTTTAATATCGCCAAACTAAACTAGCACAATCTTTCACAAATACCGAAACAGCAACCGAATTGAACGGAAGGACTGAATCAGTACTGATTCAGTGAGATTGCATGTCTTGGATCAGTGCTGTGTCAGAGGTATCATGCATCCGTATGGGTGCTCTATATTGCCATTAATCAGATGTTGCACGTCTTGATTCAATTCTTATGTTTTGACCAAATTACGGCCAACATTTGACAGGTCATCACCGGGATTGGCCAAAAACTAAACAAGTCTTCAGTAACTCTTGACCAAGGATTAACAAGTCTTGGCTCAAGTCTCGATCAAGACTTGACACTACTTAAGCCGATTCATGGGTACAAAGCTAAGTGTTGTTTTTCTTTTGTTTCGTAACAAAGAACAGTACAGTAGGTTTTGCTTAATTCGAATTACTCTAGACTACTTCAGAAAAATAAAATTGAACTTAGAAAGGTTGAAGAAAGTGAATCCAAGTAATATCAAGGTGGAATTGGAACTAGAAACCTCCATTGTCAAATTTTTTATCATCTTGTGAATTTTGCGGGATATAAGCCAAACTTAACTTAAAGAGAAAAATAAATGTAAAGCAAATCAAATTCTCCTCATTAAACTTTTTGCACGTATCATAGTAGATTTGTAAGAAATGTCGTGTCTTCGTGTTTCCTAAATTATGTTTTTTGTCATGCGAAATGATGCACTCAATAACACCCTTATCTTTCAATCAGAATGATACATAGTTTTAAAGCGAATTGTTTCGTGGGTTGTTTTTTTTTATTTTTAATGCAAACTGAGGCGAGTGGGAGGTAAAGGGAAAAGAATATTTCCGATTCATAGTCGATGCATTTTTCATGATTTTTTTCGGAAATAGTTGTAATATCGCCAAATTAAATTAGCACATTTTTTCATAAATACCGAAAAGACAACCGAATTGAACGGAAGGAATCAATCAGTACTGATTCAAAAAAATTGCATGTCTTGGATCAGTGCGGTGTCAGAGGTATCATGCATCCGTATGGGTGCTGTATATTGCCATTAATCAGATCTTGCACGTCTTGATTCAATTCTTATGTTTTGACCAAATTACGGCCTACATTTGACAGGTCATCACCGGGATTGGCTAAAGACTAAACAAGTCTTCAGTAACTTTTGAGCAAGGATTAACAAGTCTTATCTCAAGTCTCGATCAAGACTTGACACTTCTTGAGCCGATTCATTGGTACAAAGCTAAGTTTTGTTTTTCTTTCGTTTCGTAACAAAGAAGAGTACAGTGGGTTTTGCTTAATTCAAACTACTCTAGACTACTTCAGAAAAGTAAAATTGATCTTAGAAAGGTTGAAAAAATTGAATTCAAGAAAAAACGAGGTGGAATTTGAACTAGAAACTTCAATTGTCAAACTTTTTATCATCTTTTGAGTTTTGCGGGATTTAAGACAGCCTTAACTTAAAGATAAAAATAAATGTAATTCAAATAAAATTCTCCTCATTGAATTTTTTCACGTATCGTAGTAGATTTGGAGGAAATTTTGTGTCTTCGTGGTTCCTAAATTATGTTTTTTGTCATGCGAAATGATGCACTCAATAACACCCTTATGTTTCCATCAGAAAGATACATAGTTTTAAGGGGGAATTGTTTCGAGGGTTGTTTTTTAATTTTTAATGCAAACTAAGGCGAGTGGGAAGTAAAGGGAAAAGAATATTTCCGATTCATAGCCGATGCGTTTTTCATGATTTGTTTCGGAAATAGTTGTAATATCGCCAAACTAATTTAGCACAATTTTTCATAAATACCGAAACGACAACCGAATTGAACGGAAGGAATCAATCAGTACTGATTCAAAACAATTGCATGTCTTGGATCAGTGCTGTGTCAGAGTTATCATGCATCCGTATGGGTGCTGTATATTGCCATTAATCAGATCTTGCACGTCTTGATTCAATTCTTATGTTTTGACCAAATTACGGCCAACATTTGACAGGTCATCACCGGGATTGGCCAAAAACTAAACAAGTCTTCAGTAACTCTTGACCAAGGATTAACAAGTTTTGACTCAAGTCTCGATCAAGACTTGACACTTCTTGAGCCGATTCATGGGTAGAAAGCTAAGTGTTGTTTTTCTTTCGTTTCCTAACAAAGAACAGTACAGTGGGTTTTGCTTAATTTAAATTACTCTAGACTACTTCAGAAAAGTTAAACTGAACTAAGAAAGGTTGAAAAAAGTGAATCCAATTAAAATCGAGGTGGAATTGGAACTAGAAACCTCAATTTTCAAACTTTTTATCATCTTGTGAATTTTGCGGGATATAAGCCAACCTTTACTTAAAGAGAAAAATAAATGTAATGCAAATAAAATTCTCTTCAACAAACTTTTTGCACGTATCATAGTAGCTTTGTTAGAAACGTCGGGTCTTCTTGTTTCCTAAATTATGTTTTTTTGTCATGCGAAAAGCTGCAACCATTAACAACCTTATCTTTCCATCAGAAAGATACATAGTTTTAAAGGGAATTGTTTCGAGGGTTGTTTTTTTAGTTTTCAATGCAAACTGAGGCAAGTGGGAAGGAAAGGGAAACGAACATTTCCGATTCGGAGTCGATGCATTTTTCATGATTTGTTTCGGAATTAGTTTTAATATCGCCAAACTAAATTAGCACAATCTTTCACAAATACCGAAACAGCAACCGAATTGAACGGAAGGACTGAATCAGTACTGATTCAGTGAGATTGCATGTCTGGGCTCAATGCTGTGTCAGAGGTATCATGCATCCGTTTGGGTGCTCTATTTTGCCATTAATCAGATGTTGCACGTCATGATTCAATTCTTATGTTTTGACCAAATTACGGCCAACCTTTGACAGGCCATCACCAATATTGGCTAAATACTAAACAAGCCTTCAGTAACTCTTGACCAAGGATTAACAAGTCTTGACTCAAGTCTCGATCAAGATTTGGCACTACTTAAGCCGATTCATGGGTACAAAGCTATGTGTCGTTTTTCTTTTGTTTCGTAACAAAGAACCGTACAGTGGGTTTTGCTTATTTCAAATTACTCTAGACTACTTCAGAAAAGTAAAATTGAACTTAGAAAGGTTGAAAAAAGTGAATCCAAGTAAAATCGAGGTGGAATTGGAATTAGAAACCTCAATTGTCAGACTTTTTATCATCTTGTGAATTTTGCGGGATATAAGCCAAACTTAACTTAAAGAGAAAAATAAATGTAATGCAAATAAAATTCTCCTCATTAAACTTTTTGCACGTATCATAGTAGATCTGTAAGAAATGTCGTGTCTTCGTGTTTCCTAAATTATGTTTTTTGTCATGCGAAATGATGCACTCAATAACACCCTTATCTTTCCATCAGAATTATACATAGTTTCAAAGGGAATTGTTTCGAGGGTTGTTTTTTTTTAATTTTTAATGCAAACTGAGGCGAGTGGGAGGTAAAGGGAAAAGAATATTTCCGATTCATAGTCGATGCATTTTTCATGATTTGTTTCGGAAATAGTTGTAATATCGCCAAACTAAATTAGCACAATTTTTCATAAATCCCGAAACGACAACCGAATTGAACGGAAGGAATCAATCAGTACTGATTCAAAACAATTGCATGTCTTGGATCAGTGCTGTGTCAGAGGTATCATGCATCCGTATGGGTGCTGTTTTTTTGCCATTAATCAGATATTGCTCGTCTTGATTCAATTCTTATGTTTTGACCAAATTACGGCCTACATTTGACAGGTCATCACCGGGATTGGCTAAAGACTAAACAAGTCTTCAGTAACTCTTGAGCAGGGATTAACAAGTCTTATCTCAAGTCTCGATCAAGACTTGACACTTCTTGAGCCGGTTCATGGGTACAAAGCTAAGTGTTGTTTTTCTTTCGTTTCGTAACAAAGAACAGTAGAGTGGGTTTTGCTTAATTCAAATTACTCTAGATTACTTCAGAAAATTAAAACTGAACTTAGAAAGGTTGAAAAAAGTGAATCCCATTAAAATCGAGTTGAAATTGGAAATAGAAACCTCAATTGTCAAACTTTTTATCATCGTGTGAAATTTGCGGGATATAATCCAACCTTAACTTTAAGAGAAAAATAAATAAAATGCAAATAAAATTTTCCTCATTAAAATTTTTGCACGTATAGTAATAGATTTGTAAGAAATGTCGTGTCTTCGTGTTATGTTTTTTGTCATGCGAAATGATGCACTCAATAACACTCTTATCTTTCCATCAGAAAGATACATAGTTTTAAAGGGAATTGTTTCGAGGGATTTATTTTTAAATTTTAATGCAAACTGAGCCGAGTGGGAAGGAAAGGAAAATGAATATTTCCGATTCATTGTCGATGCAATTTTCATGATTTGTTTCGGAATTAGTTTTAATATTGCCAAACTAAACTAGCACAATTTTTCATAAATTCCGAAACAACAACCGAATTGAACGGAGGGAATCAATCAGTACTGATTCAAAACAATTGCATGTCTTGGATCAGTGCTGTGTCGGAGGTATGATGCATCCGTATGGGTGTTGTATATTGCCCTTAATCAGATGTTGCACGTCTTGATTCAAATCTTATGTTTTGAGCAAAAAACTGTCAACACTTGACAACTCATCGCAGGGAATGTCTAAAGACTAAACACGTCTTCAGTAACTGTTGACCAAGGCTTAACAAGTCTTGTGTCAAGTCTGGATTAAGACTTGACACTTCTTGAGCCGATTCATGGGTACAAAGTTAAGTGTTATTTTTATTTCGCTTCGTAACAAAAGAATAATTCCGCCATGTGAAACGACGTGCTTTCAGAAAATGAAAATAGAAGCACAAGAAGAGCGAGCACATTTTTACAAATTTCACTTTGCAAAAATTGTAAAACTTTCTGCTATTGTCTATGTATAACAGCCACGGCAACTTCATTTTGCCAATGGTGAAAATATAGGACATTTTGGGCTCTCCCTAGTGGAGACCAAATGGCTATCTTGCAAGAATCTGCGAGATTCTGATAGATAGATGGTTATCTTCCAGAATCTGGCAGAATAATGATTATCTTACAAGACTCTTCCAGAAAAACGGTTTATCTGAAAGAGTATGCCCTAAAAATCTGGCAGAATCTGGCAAGAATCCGACAGATATGGTTATCGTTATCTTGCAGGCTTCTGTTTAGCATGTAAGAGTTCATTCCGGTTCAGCTGCATTTTAATTGGTTAATAATAAAGAATCTGTCTTGTCGATCTTATAAAAAAACACAAAAAATTTTGAAAATGTTTTTAACAAAGATTGATAAAAAATAATAGATATGATAGTTTACTGAGTTAAATTTCCAAAATTTTCATTTGTTTGTTTTTCTCGTAGAGTACATGACATATATTTTGTGCTTCAATGAAATACTAAATAAATTCAACAAATGCATTTTCTTATTGAATCTGTTTTTCAAAAATTTTGATTATTTATTGCGAGAATACATTACAAGCTCAATTAGCGTTATATTGTTGCACAGTTAACTTACTTAAAAGAATTCCCAGAGAAGAATCAGAGTTTAAGGTATTCCCAGATTACAGGATTCCCACATTTGAAGGTTTTTATATTACAGTTTTTTTACGAGAAAAAAATCGTTATCTTTTGTTTATCTGACAGAAAATAGTTATCTTGCAAGACCCATGCGCAAAAATGGGTATCCTTGTAGGAATCTGGCAGAAAAAATTTATCTTGTAGGAACCTGGCAGAAACATGGTTATTTTTTAGGAATCTGGCAGAAAAATTGTTAACTTTTAGGAATCTGGTAGAAAAATGGGTATCTTGTAGGAATCTGCCAGAAATCTCTGACAGAAGATGCATCGTCTTGTCAGAATCTGCCCTTATCTGGCAGATTCCTACAAGATAACCATCTGTTCTCAACTAGGGCTGCCAGATGATCATTTCAGCGATATCTCTGTCAGAATATCAAATGCTATTGAAAATTCTGACCAGATTTAGGTAATTTTGAGATGCACACATCAGAAACAATGCTTTTCACAACTTTACTTTGCTGATTAACTGAGCAAAAATATATCATTGGCCAACACTTTAACTCAAGAATTTTCGAGTCTTAGCCAACACTTGACTAAATTGACGATTTTTGAGCAAAACTTGCCATCCCGTGTTGAAGATAACGACGAAAAAACAACTGTATTTTGTAAGAGGTCGTAGTTTTGTTGTTTTTGTCGTTTTGTCGCCGTTTTCTTTGTTTCATTAGTTTCCGTCTTCTAAGTAGTCTTTTAAGTGTAAGAAATGATCATTTCTTTGTCGTTTTTGTCATTTCTTAGGTCGTTTTTTTTTTCAAATGAAATCGTCGTTTTTTGATCGTTTTTCGTTTTTTTATATCGTTTCTTACGTCGTTTTTTTTTCAAAAGAAATAGTCATTTTTCGATTGTT
This sequence comes from Convolutriloba macropyga, assembly GCF_964194025.1. Classification (NCBI taxonomy): domain Eukaryota; kingdom Metazoa; phylum Xenacoelomorpha; order Acoela; family Convolutidae; genus Convolutriloba; species Convolutriloba macropyga. The sequence continues at coordinate 27,170,150 of NC_134479.1, forward strand.
TTTTTTGTCGTTTAATTGCTCTTGAACAAGTTTTTTTCTATTAGATCGTTTTGGCATATCTGTATTAAGCCCTGAAAGCGCAGTGGCAAGTGCATCAGGTAGTGAACCTGGAATTCAATAATTCGAAACCCAGTGGGGAGCACGTTTTTTTTGTCGTTTTTTGAAAAAACGATCATTTCTTACGCAATAAAAAGACGAAATAACGAACAAAACGACGATTCTAACGTAAGGGCTTTGATCGCTTTTGTCTAATGAAAACAATTAAAAAACGACGATTTCTTACAAGTGAAAAACAAAATTCGTCAAGACGGGATGTTTTCACCAAGTCTTAAGACTTGTAAAAAGACTTGATCAGTACTGATTTTTCTATTCATGACGTGCATTTCTCTGGAATCGTGCATTGATCAAGACTTCCGTGCACTTAAAGGGAAAAATCTAAACTGACACGTGATAATTTAGATTTTTTCCTTTAAGTACGGGAACACTCAATGGTTTTTAGATTTTGCCCCTAATTGTACGGGAACACTTGTTAATTGCAAATTATAAAGCCTGGAAAATGAATTAGATAAATCCTGAGACTAAAACCGTTAAAATGATTAAAACGGTAATCTGCGGTAAAAAGGTTAAATTTTTATGGGCTCATGTATAAATTAATGTGGAAAATTTGAAAGATCTGAAATGATCTACCAGTAAACATTCACAAAACGGGCATTCAGATTACTTTGTTCAGATGTTAAATGCGTCATTAACTGAGCTAAAACCGATTTATCGAAACTACGAGTCGCGAAAACCAAAACCAGATAGAACTTCTTTTGAGTATGAATAGCTTGTGAGAAATCTAATTTTTTTAAGATTTGCTTGTCGGTGTATGAGCTAGAACTATTGTTTAAGATACTTTACAAAAATTTGCTTGAAATCTTTACTGAATTTGGGGTATCCAAGGGTCAGGGGATCTAAAAGTGATATGCCCACTAAGCTGGGGGGGGGGGGGGGGGGAGGTCCATGTTAGGAACGAATTCCATTATCTTTTAATGTTAGCTCGACTATGTTTTTGAAGTTTGAAAGGTATAAGATCACGCGGACTAATTAATTATCTGGTTTACATTTTGCATTCGTAAGACTGATTCAAATCCATTTTCTAACACGTTTTGACACCAGTTCCTTGACATGTATTAAATTTAAGATCGCGAGCTGATTGTTTACATGGTAGTTTTTAAAAGCATAAATTCAAACCTGTGTTGTAAACATTCATGGGACATCAAATCATTGTTCCCTGCAAGCTGATAAAACCATGATGCTTTGTAAGAAGGGGTCACAAATGTGCAACACGTCTCAAGTATCACTAAAACCGAAGGGTTACCTAGTTTTTATTTGTCAAAACAAGAATGCCCTACTTCCAAAAATTGTCTTTTTTAAAACGTATAAACGTAAGAAAATCTTCAGTGTGTTCGATTTTAGACAAAAACGACGAAAACCCCTAGTTATTTGTTGCCGTTATAATCAGTTTCAAACGTAAATAATAACTCTTTTGTTCAGCGTTTTCACTGTCGGAAATTTCTGGTATGTGGGGTTTAAAACAATAACGAGAAAACATCTAAAATCAGTGAATGGGAATCAATCAAGCGAGTGAACATCAATGGTCATCAAGAATTTTAGATTTTTTGAACACCGAATAAGAAATTTATATTTGCCAATTATATAGTCTATGCTCAACGAGCTAAAGAATAATTTCCAAAAAAATTTCTTAAAAAATTTGCTCCAAGTAATTTTGAAAATTCTGCAGAAAGAGCGCTATTATATCGCTTGATGACTTTATAAACAAAAAAAAAATCAACTGTTTCAAAAAAACTAACCAAATAAATATTTTTCCGTTTAAAAGCAAAACATTTTGAGTCTTGCGAAACGTAACAGACTGCTGCTTTCAGGCGCTTCACACCGAACATGCCGGCATTTTCTGTTCAAAGTGAAACATGCCAAACAAATGGAGAACACTGACAACTTAACAACTTGACAGAAGTCCATATATACAAAAGCAGAAGCTAAGTTCTACGCAAGTTTTTAAATGTCAGATCTCTTGTGTCAGATTCCAGAATCCCAGACTGCTAATACCAATTGCGGTTTTCTAAAACTGTCGTTAATTTAAAACTTGCAAAGTGTGTTACCGAGTAAATTGAAAGGAATAAATTTTATCATTAGATAGAGAATTTTTGTGCGGATATTATATCAAACCTTTGGCTTAGTTTTGCCGTTCTAAATGCCACATACGTATTGTTTCTGACAAATTCCAAAACCGATTTCCCACTAAGAATAACTTCTAAAATGGCTCAAAACCGGCTTAGCATAATAATTTTCGGTTTTTTGAACGAATTGAATTGGCGACCGATCTCAGACTAAGACCTGCTAAAAAATCAAACCATATTTGCCGTTGTAAGTTCACGATGCTTTTTGCCTTGATGATGCTACGAACAGATGCCTTAACGTTGCTTGATGAAATTAAAACGTTATGATATATAACGGAGCTAAGTCAACGCCATGATAAGCAGTTGCTCTTTTGAGTGAACTTAATTCTCTGCCTGTGCGTTCTTAAATCAAAACTGTATTGCGCTTTTTGTAACGTTTTAACTTAGCCCATTCTTGAATCTTATTGATTTCTTCAATTATAATGGCCAACCAAAAAGATACCCCTGAACTAAGGCAACTCATACAGAGCATCCCAGACGGGGCAACAAAAGAGGCAGTGCAGGCAGTACTGGACCGCCTTGAGGACCATGAAAGACAAACAGATGATAGGTTTGCAGACCTGGCCGATTTTACCGCGAGACTGGATTCCAGGTTAAGGGATCAGGAAAGGTATACACACAACAACTCAGTGATAACATAAAACGCTCCCTTTGATGCGGCCAAGTCAACCGCTGAATGGTTACCAAAGTTGATAGAGTTTTTAAACAAACTAAATAAACTTTGTGATGTTACTATAACGGAAAGACGTCTAACTGCTTTTCACATATTACCGGGTCCTGAAAAAAAGCCTGCTGGTATAACTCCATCTGTGATTGTTAAGTTTGCTTATTTTTGAGACAAAGACGTGGTGTACAAAAATAGAAGGATGCTTAAACACATGTTTAATCCAATTAACGATAGAAAAATTTGGATGAATTAGACCTTGCCACCACTAGATGCCTTTGTCGAGAATTTGGCTCGCAGTAAAAAAACTCATTGAAGTTACGAACAAATGTAAAGTTTCAGTGATGTGTAAGAACAATAAGGGTGAAAATGTCTTTGTGAGGTTTAATAACGCTCTAGATGTTAATAATCTAATAAAAAACCAGTGATTCCTGATGTTCCTAACTTTTCTGGTGCTAACGCTGTAAAACTCAAAGCTAATCATGTCGTGGGTCAAAAAAGACAGCTTGATACACCGGAAAGGGAATTTGCGGCAATGTCTCCTGAAGAAAAAAGACAACACAGTTCTCTCATTGATGGTTTTTGAATAGCTCAAATTTGTTTTGAAGATGTAAACTTTCTGTTATTGACTATCCAAGGCTCTGACAATTAACTAAGTCTTGTTTATTTTACTCTATGAAACACAACACTTGAGTTTAACAATATTGTACATAGAGCTAAAGAATAAAGAAGTTACCAAGGGGCGGATATTATAGGATAACTCGTACTCGAAATGAAAGAATTTTTTTAAATTTTTTTTAACCAACGTAGACTGATGCGACTTCCGCGACAATCTTCTATAAATTTTAGTGATGTTCTTTAATCACCTTTTGCTACTTCCGCGAAAGGATATGATCATATGCATGTCTCGTCTTGTAGATTTTTTGTGCAGTATGTTGCGACTTCCGCGACACTTTCTGCCAGTTTAGGGAATCTATTTTTTCCTCTTGCGACTTCCGCGAGAGGAAATTCTGTAACATTGTTGTTTGAGCATCGAAAACCATAGTAAAAATTGTTGGGAAAATTACGTACAAATAATGAATCCTTGCTCTTATCACAGCGTTTTCAAGGTTTATTTATCCTTCTGGTTTTACTCGTACAAAAACGCAGAAAATGTTTAAAAAACAATCAATTTAGAACGTCATTGCATAGAAAATGACGCTCAATATACCTACAGAATATTAGGTCCCTGAGACAAAATTACGATCAACTTGAAGTATACCTTAATCAATTACCAGATCAACCGCTAGCATTAGTCTTTACGGAAACCAGATGTTCGGATGAAACCAATTTGGAGGGATATAGACTCCCGAATCTGTCTACCTTGGTAACATGCAACAGAAATAATACAGGTGGGTTGGGGGATTGGGATTTTATTTTCCACTCATACTAAACTACTAAACGTTATAAGAAGCAGTGTTAAAAATGTGCAAATTCTCAGTACCATTCTTCAGAGTGGTCCCGAAGTGCTAATAGTAACAGGAGTTTATAAGTCTCCTAATTACCCTATGGACGAATTCCTAGCTGTGTTAGGCGATCACATGACAATCCTTATATCAAAAGAAGCTACGAAACATGTAATTTGCGGTGACTTTAATAGAAACGTCTTCCTAGAGGACCGAAAATTAAGCAAACTGATAGAGATGTTGTCAAATTTTGGATTTCAGCTGAAAAACAACAGAAGAGCTACCAGAGAAACCACATGTAGCAAAACATGCATTGATCTGCTCTTCTCTAACTTTGAATGTGTGTGCAATGTGGACAAAACCGCTCTTTCTCATCATTATACAGTCTATTTCTCAGCAACTTTCTTTGCAAACCTAGACACGACCGCGGCTTCGGAGTTTATAAATTCACAATTTAAGAAACTCAAAGAGGTGAATATTTAGAAAGAAACAAATTATCTAGTCCACCTTGAAATTGAAGAACAGCTTTTAATGATAGATTCTCTTGATTTTGATCAGTCAATTGAGTGGCTTCAACAGACAATTATTTCTTCCAAGGAGTCAGTTATACCAACCGTTCAACAAACTAAGCCATAATCGACTAAGCAACAATTCGTAACCTCGCAAACAAAAAAAACACTTAAGATAATATCTTAGAGATAATACAACCGAATCCAAAAAAAAAACAAATACAAAATTGTCTGTCGTAAAACAAAAGCAGCTTGCAATTTACCAAAGACAAACATTTATGAACAACAGATTGGCAGTAAAAATGGGTCACAGACTTTATTCAAGATAGTCAAAGATTTAAATGGTGATAAAAATATTGAACAACAGTGTACCGTAGACTGCCATGACACGAATTATTTTTTGAATACAATTGGAGAAAAATTAGCTTTGACAAAAAACAAATCAGCTGATTTAACAAATATTCCAATACAAAAACAGACAATGGTTTTTCAGGAAACAAATGCGGATGAAGTCTTTGAAACAGTCAGACAGTTAAAAATAAAAATTCCTGCGATATGTTTCACATAAGTAGTAGCCTGCTGAATGCCGTTAATCAGGCAACATGTGAACTTTTGGCGTCAGTTTTCAACAAATGCGTAGAAGAAACCTAGTTTCCCAAAATTTTAAAAACGGCAAAATTATTACCAATTTTCAAATCAGGAGAGAAAGGTAGTCCACAGATCTACCGACCTATATCGCTACTCCCAGTAATAGGAAAAGTATTTGAAAAATTAATCTATGCCCAAATAAATTGTTTCCTGGTTCAAGATAATATATTGAGCGAAATACAGTTTGGATTTAGAAATAAAAGAAGTACAGTTGATGCCATTGCAAAACTTACTGAAAATATTAGGTTATATCTTGACTCTTTGGATGAAACATGCAGTGTTTTCCTAGATTTGACAAAAGCTTTTGACACTGTTGACCACAATCTTCTTTTATTAAAATGCGAAAGGTATGGATTGAGAGGTTGTGTTTATCATCTCTTGAAATCGTATCTATCTGATCGTAAACAATTTGTCCAGATTGGCGACAAGCAGTCTGCCGTCTTAGATGTTAAATATGGTGTCTCACAGGAGTCCGTCTTAGGACCAATTTTTTTTCTGCTGTACATAAATGATATCGAGAGAGTTTGCCAATCAAGCGAAATCATACTTTTCGCGGACGAAACAACTATTTAATCTTTTACTAAACTTAATAATGATGACTTCCTAAACGATCTTGGCAGGTTGTGCGATTGGTTTGACAGAAATAAGTTGACAGTAACTTTCTCAAAGTGTAACATGAATTGTTTTGCAAAAAGGGAGACTGTGAAAAGATTACAATTACAAGGAATAACGTTGTATGACAAAGAGAGTACAAAAGACCTTGGTGTACACATTGATAAAAAACTAAGCTTTAAAACGCACATAGGAGAAATCAGGAGCAAGCTTAAGAAAACAATCTATTGTTTCTAACAATACAAAAATAGTTTCAGAAGGGATACTTTGATTAAGTTATACAAATTCTATGTCCAACCAGTTCTTCAGTATGGTGTACTAATTTATGGTTGCGCAGGCAAATTGGAGCTTAAAAAACTTAACTGGTCACAAAATCACATAATCAGGATAGTATTCGGACTGAAAAAATTCAACAGCGTCCGCGATGTCAGAGAGAAATATAAATTACTGACACCAATGGAATTGCATGTGTACGAGTTGTTAAAATTGATGAGTGAGAGTTTAAGACCAAGTTCTGACTGTGGCTATGGATCACAAATCTTCAGCAATGAAGAAGTCCGCAACATTCAGTCTGATGAGAAAAGACTAAAAACCGTAAAAACCATGAGTTTGACGACGTGCCAACAAAAAGAACTCTTATGTACCGAAAAAGAAAATTGTTTAATTTTTTAGTTACTCTAGACAAAAACATTGAAAGAGAAATTTTAGTTGTAAACGAATCTGATCTAGTTAATATCCTACATAACTTAAGAGACAATTACATACAGGGAAACGAAGTGCTGACGGGACAGTTCTGGTAAATTGATCAGTAGCGTAAGGTAACTTCTTTATTCTGCAAGCTTTATAGATGCACCATCCTATGGACAGGCTCAGGCCTTTTTGGTGACCTCTCGAATGTGTTGTATTTTTATACACTTGTTCGGAAATAAATTATTATTATTATTATAGTAAAGATTGCGATAGAGTGTTTTTCATCTATTAAGTGTTTGTTTCCTGCACGGATACGTGACCCTTCGAAAGTTATTTCAAAATTCAGGCTTAAATGTTGAAACGCTACGCGGTTCTCAAGTATGGTTAGATTTTCTAAGTGACTTCATAAAAAGCACGTAATCATTTGTACATATTTTGAAACTAAAAAAATTAAAACAGTTATCTTGTAAGACTTAAGAGAGTGATTCAAGATAAAAGTTCATTAACAAAAATCGTGCGACATAACCGTCCTATGTTTAGGGTGGATGTCTTGTAAAAAAAACTGACTTATTCATTTTGTCATCTTTCATCAATAAGAGCTTTTATTGTCAACATCGAACATACGTCAACGAGAAAAAAATCCAATCATAATTGGTTTCAACAAGTGTACAAAATATATTCCAAAAAATATCATGAGCGAAGTGAAACATTCAATCAAAGGTCAATTGATTAGTGTATTAGTTTCATTTGAGTCATTCAAGGTGCGAATCGAAACTTTTAATAATTTCTTACTGTAATTCAAAAGGGTGGTAGACGTTTCTCTGTTTTCAACTCACTTTCTGTCCTAAAAGTCTTTATCTAATCACCGCAATGAATATAGTACTAAGGATGGCCCATTGAAGAAGATCAAACCGTTTTCAACCTAAAATATGCCTTACATTTATGTGTAGTTGTTACCATACAGATGCCACACCTGATTTTTGTAAGACTGTTACTCAAATTTTGAGAGCATTCACTCATCTTTTTGACTAACAATGATCAGCAACACAAAACGGCATTACAAAATGGGGTCTTTCCCATTATAGCCCCCCAGCTTAGTGGTCAGATAACCTATATCCCCACCCAATCATGGTAAATATACCATAATGGGGGAGCTATGATTTCATGGGAGGGGCTGTTATGGGAAAGACCCATAAAATAGACCTTAAAAAGTCACTCCTGGTTAATTTTGAGGTTCTTTCAGCACCGTATGCGCAAAACATTACACAGGACTTCATGAACATAATAAATGACACAAAAACAGTTCAACTGATTCATTTGTAGCAGTTCAGTTCAATTCAGATATAGCAAAATAACTTTTAAAATAATTTTTTAGCAAATTCAAAATATTTGCACGTGCGTTGTCTCAAATTATCCCTTTTCTACTTTTTAGTACCATTTTTGTAAAGAAAAATTCGACAAAAAAATGGGATCTTTTCTGTTTGTCTCCCCAGCTTATTCGGTGCATATTATTTGCAGCCTCAGACGCACGTGCCATATTTTTGCATAATGGTTTAGTGTGTAATCCCTAGTCAAGATCAGATGGTTATCTTGCAAGATCTTCCAAGATTCTTGCAAAAAATGGTTATCTTGCACGATCTTGCAAGAAAATGTTTATCTTGCAAGATCTTGCAAGACGATGGCTATCTTGCAAGATCTTGCAAGAAGAATGATTATCTTGCAATATTCTTGCAAGTTCGTTCCGGTCGAGCTCTGCTATCATTGGCTGTTTTAGACGCATTATCTTTCATTTAGCGCAAACTATTACCAAAATATAGTGGAATGAGTTTTCAGAGATCATTTGAAACAAAATTTATACCAGATATCTGTATTTTATTACAGCCGTTGGTATTAATACTGGTTACTCTCATTTATTTACTTTAATTCGTGCTTCAAATTTCTTGTTTTGCTACTATGAAAAACAATTTACTTTCTTTTTCTAAATTGATTCTATTTTTAGTTTGAGCGGAAGAAAACAAACTTGATGCTATTTTGGTTGTAATTATGTATCACAATGTAAAAAAAATTGATGGGAAACAATGTTTGCGTCTCATTTTGATCTTGTTCGATCATGTTCCATTTATTTGCATATTTGCAAGATGAATGGTTATCTTGCAAGATTCTTGCAAGACAAAGGGTTATCTTGCAAGATCTTGCAAGATTTTGGAAGAAAATCTTGCAAGACGATGTATCGTCTTGCAAGATTTTGCCAGAATCATGCAAGATCTTGCAAGATGACCATTCGTTGTCGACTGGGGATGACACGTGCTCTCTAACTGTGGGGATCATAACGCACTGGGGGCACAAACGGAAAAGACCCAAAAATTGTATTTAAAAAGCAACACAAAAAGGTCCTTGCAGGTTATTTGCCTTTAAATCAGTTTCTTTGTTCTCGGGGGACAATTCGTCAAAATTAAAACATTGGCTATGAAAAAGGCTGCAAATGGAACACCAGGAGTTTTCCAAGCTACAAGAAATAAATTATTGTTTCTTAATAGCAAATTTCATATAACTGTTGCATGGATTAACTAACGTATAGTTTAAAGTTGAAAAAAATGCACACAATCATCTAATGCTTAAAAAACTTTGTTTCAGTCCTCTCAAGTAAAATAATACAGACGATAGCCAATTGAGAGAAATAATGGACCAAGACAATCATCTCATAACAATCATTTTTCCTCTGGGAAAATGTTCACGCCCTAAATGTGTTCTTGTTAACTTCAACTTATATTTTCGATGCAAGTATTTTGAACTGCGAATTCTGGCACTCCTTCTGCCCATTAACGACCTACAACCAACTGTCACAATAATGTGTACCTGAAAAGTATCATTAAACAGTTTTACGCCTGTCGTTACAAAATGCATCATCATGAACTTAATGACTTCAAGAAAAAGATAAACGATTGATTTTTGCCAGACCGAATCACATGCGTTATGATTGGATAAAAAAATTTTCTCTACAAATTTTTGCTCTCAGATTCTCTCTTGTATCCAAATATAGGTAACATCAGTCACAGTCAAATTATTGAGATTTTTTTCAGTAAGATTTTGAAACAGAGCCATTTGCAACAATAACATTTTTTTTTTCAGATATCTGTTTTCGTCTCTATGTGTAGCTGTTTATTTCACGCCTTGAAAATTCCCTATCTCATGTCTACAAACCTAATACTTGATGTCATTTTTTAAAGATCTGGCTAAAAGTTAACCTAGCTGCTTTTAGGATCGTTTTTGCATAATTGTGATTAACAACAACCTGGCTCAAAGGCATCGTTAGTGCATTATTGAAAACAGAATGAGTTCCCAATAGAACATCATGACTGAACTGATGATTAAAAAATGTGTTAATTATAAATAATATAAAATAAAATAAATTATAAATATTGTAGCACTTCATTTGAAGCAAAAAGAATGTGGCATTGGCGTACTTTTCGTTATATGGCCAGTTCAAAAGTCTTGGAAAAGCTCTCTGGACCCGGAATACCCCGTTTCATTTTAAGAATGAGAATAAACTATTGAGGATGATATCAAACCAGAGTCAATATCTCTAAGAGTTGTTTTCTATTCTGAAAAAATTCTCCACTTACATTCCTAGTGTTTAATTTCCTTAATCAGTGATTCCATACCTCAACCGTACATATAAAGTATCCGCGTAGAAAACTAGAAATATCAGCAGCAAGTATTTGTAGCCGTGTTTGTACGCATTACTGTCGACAGATGATCACAACAAAAAAAGACACAATAAAAGGTACAAACACTTTATCACATTGCGTTAAATTAACCAAACGCATTCTTTGGGTTCCAACTCATCAAAACTATACACTTAGCAATAAAAAGATTCAAACGTAACCCCTTAAAAAACTAGATGATACAGAGGAAATCGACTGGCTGATATGTAGTAATTTATTACAAGTTAATTTCAGCCAGATATTAAAACTTGATTTTTGCCACTTTCTGCAAATTTAAAACTATTGTCTTTATCTCTTCTCTTTAGGTCGTGTCAGCTTCTATGTAGATGTTAATTTTCCTATTGATGCCATGTCTCAAGTTTTAAAGCCGACTCCAGAAATGAACCGTAAACACTAAGTAACTTTAGATGCGTTTAGCATCTTTTTGGCCTAGTAAAGATCACTATTAATGTTTAATTGGATCCATCTTTACTTTTGAATTAAATTACACTATTATTGACTCATTTTGGGGTGAAATTTTTTGATTAAGAGGCCGAACGTGGCTAGGACTTTGACAACATCCCGGGTCAACGAAAAATTGGGAAAATATGTAAGATAAGCGGTGACAAGTTGTTTTTTTCATCGCAAATTTTGTACATAAAATTGCGGTGAAATGAGGTAAAATTATTTATGTTCACCGCTATAGCAAGCGGTGTACTTCCAAAAAACGCATTTCACCTGCCTTCTTCTTCCACTGCGTCATCTCTCATTAAATTCTAGGATTTTTGTTTTGAATATGAATCAAATGCACTCTACTTTATCTAAAACATGCGCGGTGAATTTTTGCGAGATTTGCAATTTTTAGCGGCGAAATTACATATTTTAGCAGTGAAATGTGGTGATTTTTTGTAAGTTCACCGCTTACCTTAGTTGTTAAATTACAAAATTACAAAAAATTGTCCAAAAGATTTCATCACATTCAGTGCTGATCTCACACAATTTTAACAATTTTGTCTAAGCGGTGAATTTATGTAAATTCAACACTAAGATGAGCGGTGAATTTATGTAATTTCAGCGCAATTACCGCTTATCTCACATAATTTGGACACTTTTTTTCAGAACGGTGAATTTATGTAAATTCACCGCTAAATTCGGCGGGGAAATTATGTAATTTCACCGCTACCAGGCGATAAAGATTTTTTTCACCGCATTCACCGCCCAATTTATATAATTTCACCGCATTCACCGCTTATCTTACAAGAAATCCCGCATTCACCGCTTTTCTTAGATAATTTTGCATTGAATGGCGGTGACACCTCGACCCGGGATACGAATGTAGTTGCGCAATGAATTATCTTATCCCCACATTTTGTAGTTAAATTTGCAATTTTTGACCATAGAGCAATGATAATCAATAGCTTCTAAAGCAGTTAGAAGACTCGTGTTTCTGAACCTTAAACCCTTTAAACGAAAACTGTTCAAAGCAAATTTTTTAAGTAAATTTAAATGTTCATTTTAATCAGCAAGTTAGCTACTGAAGTAAATTACGTCTCCTTTTTAAAAAAAGAATGTTATCTCCTAAGATTTTTTGCTGGATGGTGATTATTTTGATAGAGTATAAAATATCTTGCAAATTTTTGCAGAAAAGGACAGTTATCTTGAAAGAAATTTTCAAGACTCGAATATGGTTATGTAGTTCTAGCAAGATCTTCCGAAAAGAAAACAGTCGGTTTTGGACTAGGATTATATCTCGATAATTGCTGCTCGCTTATTCATCAAAGTGGCGCTAGCATTTTTTAAGTAAACATTTCAGAAATAGCTATATTCGTAAGTTGCTTGGTTTAAGCAAGGTTATACGAGTCAGCAGAAGTTACTTCGAAATTTTGGCTATCAAATTGCTGAATCGTTTTGCGGTTCTCGATAACTGCCAGAAGTTTTCATTTAATACAAACATGGCCACATAACATTATTAGTCACAACAATTTAGATTCCCTATCCTATAAGGTCAACGCCCATTTAGCATCATGGAACTAAAGTTTTTCTATATTTGTTACTTTTGAATTGAGAGATTAAATAAGTTAATCACAATGAATATAAATGAATAATGATTTGTGTTTGCTCGCTTTGAATCTCTCTACCTATAGATAGAAGGCTTTAAGGGCGCTCGAATCCGCCCATGACCAGACTCAAGTGCGCTCGAATCCGCCTATGATCAGACTCAAGTGCGCTCGAATCCGCCCATGACCAGACTCAAGTGCGCTCGAATCCGCCCATGAGCAGACTCAAGTGCGCTCGAATCCGCCCATGACCAGACTCAAGTGCGCTCGAATCCACCCATGACCAGACTCAAGTGCGCTCGAATCCGCCCATGACCAGACTCAAGTGCGCTCGAATCCGCCTATGATCAGACTCAAGTGCGCTCGAATCCGCCTATGATCTGACTCAAGTGCGCTCGAATCCGCCCATGACCAGACTCAAGTGCGCTCGAATCCGTCTATGATCAGACTCAAGTGCGCTCGAATCCGCCCATGACCAGACTCAAGTGCGCTCGAATCCGCCCATGACCAGACTCAAGTGCGCTCGAATCCGCCTATGATCAGACTCAAGTGCGCTCGAATCCGCCTATGACCAGACTCAAGTGCGCTCGAATCCGCCCATGACCAGACTCATGTACGCTCGTTCCATCGTCCAGAACCTGTAATTTCGAGCGCAAAAGGGTCAGTTGTGAGCTCGAAATGGTCGGGACCAGGACGATTTTGAGCGCACACATCAACCTGGGTTTTCGTGTGCGATTCGATGAAATACAAATCACAGAAAATTTTTTAATGGATTTTTGCTAATGTTTAGTAATAACATACCTGTCAACAAAAGAATAGAAGCTGTCCACATTTTCAACCGCTTTTGACAATCAACAATTTCTCAACCTATATTTACTTCAGGGATTGCTAAAGTGAACAAAAACAGCATCTTGGTTCATTAAAAGCCTGCAAGGCCACTGAAGGTCAAAATTAATCAACATTGTTTGAAGATATACATGACCCTGGTTGTTTATTTGGAACACAAATATCCGAAGAAAATCAAATTTCACTTTGACTGACAAAGACTCCAAATTAAAGTTCATTTTTTCATATTTGCAAAAACAAGACTGTTTCCGGCGGCAATGAGCTATCTCATCACGAAGATGGCGACAGATATCAAAGAAAACAAAAACCGCTTCTTTCTTATCTTGCATTCCCTGAATTAAAAACCACCACGTTTTAAAGGAAAACTCTTGTCACACTACTTTTTTCGATAACTTAGTTGCTCGCAATAAGAGTTGTCGCAGAAATTGTGAAGGAATTTTCAGGTTAGGTGCAAATAATACAAACGCCAGTTGGCAATAAAAAACAGATACTTGAAAGTTTACACTTCGGAAATCTTCCGTTTGTTCCCCCCTCCCCCAGCTTAGAGCGTGCATATTATTTGAACACCCCCAGACGCATGTGACATGTTTTTACATGATGATTTGCTATGTAATGGAGCGTGCTGTGTAATGAGGAGAGCATAGCATACTGGTGTGGGGGGGGGGGGGGGGTAAACGGAAAAGATTGAACAATTAATTATAATGGTGCAGTGTTGCTGCCTCGGTTGAGGTCCCAGACGGAATCAAGTATTTTCACACCGAAGATGAACACACTAGGTGGTGTCGCGCTCTTTCACAATTACATTCTCTGGGAAATCGAAAACGCACAAAATTCTTAGTATGAACGCACGAAAGTATGGATATGAACGCGACAAATTCCAGACATGAACACACATAAGTCTGGACATGAACGCACTATTTTTTTGAGTCTTGTAGAAAAAAATATCTATGGAATGACTTATAGCACTCTAACTCGAGAGTAACCAATCAAGTGGTAGCCTTCAACGTTCAAAGCCAAAACTCACTTGGTTCAAAATAGAAAGCAAAATGTCGAATGAGAAAAGAATTGCACTCAGACTTTTGCGTTGTATTTATAACTTTTACCTCCTGTGTTATAAAAAGTAGCTGAACCTGAAAAGAAAACAAGTTCATGCCTTACAACCGATAGCATATCATACTTAGCCAAAAAAGAATTTGCCTTGTCTTTTTTTAAGTTTGAGCAAAGTTTTCCAAAACAGACCAATTAGATATATTGAGCATCTACATACAAAATGAAAAAATTAGGCTAATTTCAATATATACATTTATAAGTTATTTGTTGCTCAGTTAAATTATCAGTTTGTCTGACTTTGTATGATTATTTGAAAGGCTGGAAAATAACGCATGACAGATTGAACTTGAAAGCTTGAGAGTCGTTACATGAACGCACAAAGTTTTGTGAAGGTGCGAGAGTCTTAAAAACGCACGAAAGTCTGGACATAAACGAACAAAATTCTAGGGAACAAACGAAAGTCTAGTGATCGCACGAAACTCAGGTCATGGACGTACGATAATCGCTGGAGCTCACTAAAGACTGGTCATAAACGCAAGAAACTCTGGTAAACGCAAGAAACTCTGAACATAGACACTTCCCGTCTAAGACTGTCTGGAAATACAGGTTTCCGTCTTGCACTTCAACCTGGGTTTGATTATCTATTCATTAAGATTAAATTTACAATTTTTACTTTTATAGAACAATAGCTCCTAAAAACCTATCATAACGGAATCAATGCAAGTTAACTGACACTTGTTGTACTCTCTAGCTGATTTTGTTCTTTTTTGGCAAAGTAGACACTCCACCATTTGGAGGGGGGTGGGGTTAACTAACGTAAAATTCGCGAAGAAGAGCAACCTTTATTTTTAAGTTTTCTACTCCCGACTATATTATTTTGGTCTAGTTGACCTTCAACTCTTTTAAATAGTGTTGGCCTAAATTCTAAAACTCGTCTATTAAAAACTTTTGCTGATCGAAATCTTCAAACATTTGCTCAACCCAGATATCACAAGTAGTTCCGCAAGATGTAAAAAGATTAAATTCAGCCGCAATAAATTTTCTTTAAAATTAAAATAATTGATAAGACCCATGTATCAAGATTTGAGTTTAAGTATGCATTGTCAACATGCAGTGATAGTAGGAAAAACTAGCACATCTTTGCTTCACAAAAGAAGAATTCAATAAAGCATATCTACAATGACAATTAGGAAAGTAGCGTAAAAGGAAGGGAAAACAATTTGTCAAAAGATCTTGCGCTCAACGTAACCACTATTCACTTCGTCACATTTGACTGCAGTTACGCTATCTAGCTTCTCCAGGTTGTTATCGACGTGTGAGATAGACAGAAATGAAAGACAGGCTACTTCTCGATTAATTAAATAAAATATAGCTACGCAAGTTTTAGTTGCTGATGAAAAAGTTAACTTCCAAATTAACATGTAAAGTGAACGACGAATTTTAGAATATATATAAATAAAAAAATCTTTCCATTGGGCCTAAACAGAGTTTCAGTTTCAGTTACTCACTGTCATTTTGTGACTGTAGAATACCAAACAAGGAGGCTCGGTAATGTGCGACCGCGCCTGGTGTATGAACGAAATTGGTGTATGAACGAAAAGAAAGCCTCTAGCGCAAATATCTCAGTGGAGTAAAAAATCATGCATTATATTGATGAGATATGCCAATATTAAGAAAGCGAGTCAAGACGAACAGCAAAATCTAACAACAACAACAACAACAACAAACATTAATTACACCAAAATTTATATGTCCGTTTTAAAAAAGAGAACTTAATAACAAATTCAACATACAGTCAAAAAACTGAAATTAAATCCAATAAATCAAAAATCAACAGAAAAAATATGGGACCAGTCCATAAAAAGGTTTGGCAACAAATAGACAAAAAGAACAAAAACAGTAAAGTTAAAAAACTTGCTTATTTCTTAAACAGTTCACTTCAAAGATATGAAAACCATTAGCAATCAGGTAAAGTATCCCAAAGAATTACAATTACCAACGCCTCTGTAGAAAAAAAATAAGACCTAACCATATTCAATTTTTTATGCAGCTAAAAGAACAACAAAAAACAAACAAAACTAACAAAAATTCAATTAGAACTTGCCAGAAAACGCTGTCGAAGCAGTAAAGCCATACTTCGGCCCTCAAAAATATATCCGATTGTGCCCTCTTCAAGCACCGAGTGTTTTATGTGGCCTTTTTTAATGAGACTAAGTTACAAGTAGACAAAAAAAGGGGGCCAAAATAAGCAATACTTTTGATTTTTTTCGAAACAAAATTACTTCCAAAGTTACGAATCTATTATAACAAAATGAAATAATTAAATAGGTTTTCTTATTCGTCCAAAAAGCCCTTGAAACCTGCCTTTAACCAGAATAAGTCTTGCATCTACAAAAAAGAACGTTAAATAAAACAAAAACGAAATCAATTTACTGCTTTTTGTGAAAAACGGGTGTCGAAGACAGTAAGGTCATAACAAATTCTTTAAAAAATATTAGATTTTGTGACAGCAATCCCTTTTGACACCTTCACTTGACACCAATGATGTCATTTTGACCTGTAATTATGGACACTAGGTAACAAAAAGACAATAAAGGAACAAAATTACGAAGTTAAAAAGTTCTTTTTTTGGAATGCAATTGTTTTCAAAGTCATGAAAGCCATCGGCTATCAGTTATGCACTAAAATCAGAGTATCGACGCATCTTTTTTTCATTAGAAAGCATATGAAACCTGTCATAATACAGGAAATTTCATACGACTAAAACGACAAAGTAAAAACGACAGTTAAAGACAAAATTAAAAAAATCAATTAAATTCTTCAAGAAAATGTCGAAACCTTTAAAACGATAATCTATATCTTTCAAGACTTTAATATGTCCAATTTTGTCGTATCTTGAACGCCAATATAGTTATAAGTGGTAATGAGAAAAAACTGGAAAACATGAAAAATGGGCAAAAATCTAAAAAAAAATCTGAAATCTAATTGTATCAAAGCCAGAAAACAATAAATTTAGGGCCTAAAGCAGGCGATAGAGAATAATTTAAAAATTAGGAGAAGCATTCTTTCTTTCTTTGCTGACACACTTGGTGGCAAGTTGACCAAATTAAGGGAAAAAATGAGTGAAATATCATTGGGCAATTATTTATTTAAGAATCAATTACATTTAGAGATCAAAACGATCATAATTTTTCAATTAAAAAATTAAATGCAATAGCTTGGAGTTGATTAGGAAGACAATTGGAACTATCACTCTTGAGCTTTGATTTGATAGGATCTGTTCTTTTATTAATTTAAAAAATATCTCTTTTTTTTAAAAAAAGACCGACTGATTACAATCCGAATTCTTTCTGGATTGTAATAATCCAAAAGTAGCCCATCTAATGCTTTTTGTCCTTTTGGAAAAACATAATTTTTCGATTCTCATAGATACAGATAATTTGTTAGTTAATAACCCAAAAATATATTCTGCGTTTTGGATAATCAACGAGTAAAGTTAGCAAAAAAAGGCAAACTTTTAATTACAGAGCACTCTCAACAGAAGTTGAAGTAGGAATAGCCCACTTTTAAGTCCAAAAAGACTATATTAGTATTGTATGGGGTTGTACTTCCGGCAAATTTAATCAAATTGGACTAAAAATCTTATTTCGTGCTGTTTTTGATGGAAAAGGCTGAGTTTGAAATATTTAGCCAGAATTTTTGACAACAAAATATATCAAAATAATCAACACTACCTTTCTTTCTTTGAAATTGAAATCAACAACAAAAATAAAAAAATTCAACAAATTTTAGCAAAATTAACGAAAATTTAGACCAAAATTCAGGAAAATCTGAATAGAAACAACTGAATTCACTGTACATTTCTCAAAGTTTAAACCTCGATAACTCGCTGTAAAAAACGAGAATAAAAATAATTTTCTTTTAATTTCCATGTTCTACGCAGAACGTGCTTTCTAATGATACCAGTCTCAACTCTCTACGATGAATATATCGATCGGCGAAAATTGTCTGAACAAAAAAAACCCATTTGAGTATATAGGTCCTCCCCCCTCAAGAGAGGTCAGAAAAAATAGCGGCAGATAGTGCCAGATGCCAAATTCAACCTGGGTGATTTTTCTTCAAAGCGACTGCAAATTTTTCTTATTTAAGTTGTTGTTCCGGTACTGAAAAACTTTCAAGAAAATGTTTTCAACAATTGTTTTCAAAGTCATGAAAGCCATCGGCTATCAGCTATCTGCTAATATCAGAATATCGAGGCATTTTTTGTCTTTGATAAGCATATGAAACCTGTCGTTATACTGTAAAATAATCAACAATACTTATTTGTCTTTAGAAATAAAATCAACAAGACTATTCTAAAAAAATTTTAACAAAAATTAGCAAAATTAACGAAAAATTGGATAAGCCCTGTTGAATAAGCAAACGTATAAAGCCGTCGAACTGCCCGGTCAGATGCGAATGGTTAATTTGTTAGAATTTCCAGATGTCTTACCAGTTATTATGAAGCACTGCATCGACTTACGTTTTTTTCTGCCAGAAACCTACAAGTTCGGTTAAACTTAACATACAATTTACAAGTTCTTACAAGTTGAGTATCCATTTTAACAGTTCTTACAAGTTAATCACTCTAATTTCGACGATAGAAGACAACTTTTTGACCTACGGGGCTCCTACAAGATAACCATTCGACTTACAAGGCTCTTTCAAGATAACAATTCAGCTTACAAGGTTCTTAAAAGGTAACCATTTTGAGCGAAAAAAAATCCTACGTCTTAAATACCTCTTCTTGGATTTAAAACGCTTAAAACGTCGCCATGTTTGAAAGAGATGAAACAGCGGTATCGGTGAGCATAGAATATGACAAAAGAAGCTGATTACAAATGTGATGGTTAACCATTTTTTCTGGAACTCCGCTTTTAAGCCAAGAAAAAATATCCTAAGTAATCAACCGTTTATACAAGTTTGAATATCTTGGTTTCAAATTACCATAAAATTGACAGTCTTTGTTTGATACTTCCAGTTGTCGTCCCAATTTAATATAATTCTTAATATCAATTCCACCATAGATTTTTAAATGTTTTTAAGCTTTGACTGAAACTTACAAGTTAACCCTTCAACATGCATGTTCATACAAGTTAACCATATTTTGCAGGAAACTTGCAAGTTCTTGATAAGTTAACCATTCGGTCTCGAACCGGGTAGTTCAATTAGTAAGAGTTGGATTATCCCAAATTATGCAAGAACGGGTAGAATTTTTAGTTATTAAAAAGTGATTGAATAAATATTAATACAGTTCAACTAATTGTTTTAATTTGAATATAGTGTCGCAACAGGTTCTTCTTTTTCTTAGTTTGCGTAAATTTGAGCTGGCAAAATGATGGACCCGATTAGCCCGAGGCCGCTAAAGCCCAAGCATAGTGACGTAACATAGTGAACAGATACTTTGGCCAGAGTCTGAATAGCAAATGGCATCAACGGGAGTGGTAAGTACATAATAAAGAAACAAATTCCAGACATGGTCGATCTGATATTCGTCGGCAGAAGTCCAGATAAACTTAGCATCAAATTAACAACCAAATTGTAGTTAAAAATTTGCCCTACTGAGATAATTACAACAGCAACCCATGCGTTTGGGCATAGAAAGAAGAACGAAAACATTACAATACAAATACCATAGCTGATAAGGCCGAGAATTTTCAAGTTACAATTTAACTTGTTCTGAAAGATCAAAGTTGTGCACGATATTAAATCTGACGTCACTTGACAAGCAAGAAGTAATAAATAATCCCGACCATCCAATAAGTATGTTCTCTTTGTCACTCCTTCGCAATATTGGGAGTTAGTTTCGCCATATAGATAAATCAATTCTGTTTTCACAAAATTTATGGCACTAAGAAAAAATCTGATGGCGGTTCCAACCAGCACTATTCCAATAAGTGAGCGTCTAATGTGACTATTTGTCCACGCTGTCTTCAATTTAGCAGTAAATGATAACTCTTCCGAGGAAGTGCTCGCTAACTCTTCGTCCGGAATGAGTGTGAAATTTTCTGGCAGCGATTGACCATTCTTTCGTGCCATATTTTTCAACACTTCCAATGCGTCGCTGGTTTTTCCTTTTGATAAAAGGTATCGCGGAGTTTCAGGCATCAAAAGTACCACAAGAAAAACGTGAATAACAATCGGGATACTCATTATTAGCTGGTAATCTCTCCATGCGTTTTCTAAATACAGCAAATTTGTGTTTCTGTCAAATATTCGCCACAAACTAATGAATTATTTTGTCTTAGTACTGGTCACAATTATTCTCAAATCTGCTTTTTAATCTATTAGTCATTTTGTTGTTTCATTGAAACTATTGAACAATCGAACAACTTTTGAATTTTATGAATAAACTCAATTTTCATCGAAATATTCTATGATTTTTTGAATGGCGATTTCCTAAGTTATCATTTATTCATCTCGTGAAATCGTGTAGATCGTTGCTCGAACTGAAGAGATGAGTTTTTAATGAAGAAACAACAATACTTTCTTCCAAATACACGCCAAGATCTATTCATCTAGCGCGATTTATCAAGATTGATTTCCAGGGTGATTTTTCTTCCAATGATGCAATTTATGTTTCCTTTTTAGCAGGATCTTCTCACTGCTGAATCAAAAGTGAGCTCTATTTAAAATACTTTCGTAAAGAAAACAAAAAAAACATCAAATTAAACTAAATCTGAACAATCCAAAATTTAGAGCATAACTATCTAACATCGTGCAATCTATTCTCAAAAAGCTCCCGGGTTGAGGTTTTTGAGTAAATTTTTGTAAGAAATGCGGTGAATGCGGTGAATTTTTGAAAGAAATGCGGTAATTGCGATGAATGCGGAGAAAATAGATAATTCACCGCATTTCACCGCCTTTCTTACAAAAATTCACCGCAAAATTCACCGCATTTCCTACAAAAGTTTACCGCCTTTGCTCTCCAACGGTTACTCAATCTGATTTAAATTCACACGAAATGGTAAAAATGTATTTTACAGTTGGCGCAGTGGAAAAAGCAATAGCTGTCATGCAGGAGGTCAGAGGTTCGAACCCGTATAGGGAAGGTCCTTTTGTGTAAGAATACTGAGAACGCGGTGAAAATAAATAATTCACCGCGATTCACTGCATTCACCGCAAAGATGTAAAAAATACGCGGTGAAGTTTTTTTTTCACCGCATTTCTCCGCATCGTACGAAAATTCACCGCCAAACCTTGACCCGGGCTGTTAAGCGGTTGCATCAATAGCCAGCTGAGCATATTTGAGGGTGGTATAAAGTAATCAAGTGGCAGCCAAGTGAATTTCATGAGGGAAGCCGAACGGCAAGGTAGAATTTTCCGAGGGGGGGGGGGTTGAGAGCGCTAGAGAAAAAAGTGAGACGGAATGAGTGGAAAGATTGGTTGAATTCCAAGAACCGCTCTAAACACCCCAAGGTTATGTCCCCTTAACAGTGTCGTTAAAGTGCATGCTTAAAAATTATTAAGTCTCTAAGAGAACTGCTAAACAATTGAATGCCCTCCTTTTTTTACCTGTTTGATTTATTTTCAAAGAAACTTTTTTAGAAAATTCTTCAGCTACCCATGAAATTGATTTCAAAAGTTTTCACAGATAGAGGGCTGGAAAAAAATTTAAATAATAATATTTGTTTTGTAATTATAATGTAAAGTAATTAAATACTAAAATTAAGAGAGACATTCTTTAAAAAAAAAACTCAAATAAAGCGGACGAAAACTGAGCGGACCAGAGAAGAATAAGAAGGAGAGTATTTTAAGGTCAAAAATTCGGAAGTAATGCATACCGGTGAATCAGTTTTTACTGACTCTCGAGGAATCCAGATTATACGACTATCAGCACCATTTAAAAATGTTCTCTACTCAACATTCTAATAAAAAGTTAAAAAAATTTAAACTGTGTTCTTAAAAAATTCCGCTGGTAAAATTGTTTCCCTCTCAGTTTCCCCAAAATACAAATAAGCCCGATAAACTCGATTCCTAAGCATTCGTTGGGCCAATTTTTTGTCAATCATGGAGTTGAGTTCCTTCTGAAAGCTATGATTACTTTTGTAATTTTTGAAATCTATCACTAAACAATTTCACCGGCTTATTTGCTTATTTTTTTTTTTAAAAAAAACATCATTTCTTGAGCAGACCATATGCAAAACTTTCCCATATAATTCGCTGTTTCTCGAGCAACACAGTTGGCTTATGAATCCTTCCCTTTCCCGAGAAGACCAATAGCTTCATACTTTGCTTACTAAGATTTCTGCTTGATTTTGAATTTTCGTCGAAATCTTAGAATCAGAAGCTTCCTAAACATAACAACACCAGCAGGTTGCTGCCATTTTTTTTAAGAATTCCAATGAAAAACTTCTTTAATTGGTCAATCTGAGCGAAGAGACTTGAAAAGATGGAAACCAGTGATGATTTTTTTTTCTATATTACATCAGCCAATTAATGCGACGCAAAAAGCCAATTAGACGTGTTTTTGTCTAAAAGGAGAACTATTCACGACTTGAAAAGGGTCTGGAACTTGGCTCAAGAGCAGGAAAGTCTCGAGATTCTCATCCCAGCACATTTTGGTATGCGTTGTTTGCAACAGAGAACACTCTAGTCTGTTATGGTCTAATCAAGAGTCACTTTCAGCCCAATAAGTTCTGATTACAAGTAAATCAGATTGTAATTTTAAATTCGTATTTGATGAATTAGTGATGTTGACTCAAATAAACGGCTAAAAACATCTCTCATCTGAATCGAGACTGAATTCGAGTCAATAGCTCTCGATCACATGCATCAGTTCAAAAGGGTGCAACCACTAACATATGGTTGCTCCCCTTAAACAGTCGGAATAGCAACTTTCGAATTCGACGCTCCTTCTAAAAAACGGTCTGTGTTCAAATATGGTACCGGCGGACTTTAGCAATGGCATGCAAAGTTTTCAAGTCGTTAATTTTTAAATATTCTTTTATTATCAAAAACCCCTTGACTTTGAATTGACTTGACTGCAATTTCTGCAAGAGAAGTCAGTTTTTTTAAAAAAAAAAAACAAGAAGAGCCACCTCTAAAAGTCTCGTCGGTTTTTAACTTTGATTTTGGTCACAACATTTCGAGCACTTCAGTCGGTGGTTTAGAGGTGATTTTGACCGCATACTTTGAGTGCATACAAGGTTTTCAGCATACATTAGTCTGGCCAGGGGGTACTTTGGTCTGCGCCAGTCTGATCACAGATCACCACGGTTTGGCACCTGGACCAGGGAAAGCCTCCTTGCCTCGACTAAAGAACTTACCATGCCAGTGGTCACTAAATATGAAATATGCCACAAGAATCAAAATGGCCCGAGCCATTGCACTCGCCCATTCGTCTCCAACCACGAAAGCTCCCCAGTGATGCTCAGCTGGAATCAGTTCATACATTGCTTGTCCCATCAGGTTCGTAGCTCCTTAACAGATCAAAAACAGACTCAAAACGTGACATCGCTATTTCTGTGAGTCAAAAAATTGATTTTAGTACCGATGTTTAAGTGTGTCCGTTTATCATCCGACCCCTCCATCATCCAAAAATTTTCCGTGGCCATATCAGCAAAGAAAACAAATCGGCGATGACCAAATTTAAGCTATTTGTCGAAACTTGTTTTCAAATTGGAACTACAGCTACAATTACTTCCAGTGGCCAATTGTAATCGGTTCAATTAAATCAATTTTAAAGTTCTTGGTAATTACAGGAATTCACTGAAAGTATACACTCTTAATCAATCATGCTCTTTACACATGCAAGTTACACTCTACAGGGATCTACCCAGGTTGAGGTCCCAGTCCGAACGTCGAAATGTCTAATACGGAAATGAACGCATGAGGGGGCGTAGTGCGTTCAAAATTACGCAGTCTGGAAACACAGATCAACGCACGATGGTCTGGACATAAACGCGCCAAAACTTTGGTGTTGGAATGCAAGAACTTGATTTGGAGCGCACGATGATCTGGACAAGAGCGCGCGAAAGTCTCCATATCTACGCTTTTGGTCTGGGATGGTCTAGAGATATTCGACTTCGAACGCACGAAGAACGCACTAAAAGTTTGTTTTGAACGCACGATAGTCTGGACATAGGCACCTTCCGTCTGGGACGGTCTGGACATATCGACTTTCGTTCTGGCACCTCAACCTGGGTAGTCTATGACATTTTTTTTTCAATAACATTATATATAATTCTGACAATATCGTCCACTAATGCCCCCAGCCCCACCCCTACCAGTCCTCATGACCAAGCATTACACGATTTTTTTCATCAAGACGTCTGAAAGAAAAAGAATCATTTGTTTAATATTCGACCGTTTTAGCCAACGCAAAGAAACTCTTGCAAACGCACCCCCGGCTAAAGAGTAGCCAACTCTGCAGATTAAAAGCCAAGTGTAAGAAGGGGCAACAGCGGAAAACAGACTGAAAATTGCAATCCATACAGAAGAGGCAAGTGCATATGTCTTTCTTCCAAACTTGTCTGAGAACCATCCCCACAGAACGTAGCTGAGAGCAAATCCAAAGTAAGAGGATATACTAAAAGCCGATTCTTGAGACGGCGTCAAATTCAGGTCCACATATAACCTAAGCAAAAGAAGATAATTTACACTCACGTCATCTAATTATAGAAAACAAATGGTTATATTTAAAATTGTGTGAAAACTGTCAAAATTCGAGGAAGCAGTACAAATAATAATTGTAGCTGTGATAACCCGGGTCGAGGTGTCACTGCCATTCAACGCATAATTATGTAAGATAAGCGGTGAATGCGGAAGATTTTGTAAGATAAACGGTGAATGCGGTGAATTTACATAAATCAGGCGGTGAGTGCGGTGAAAAACCTTTATCGCCTGGTAGTGGTGAAATTACATAAATTCACCGCTTCAAAAAACGTGTCCTGATTTTGTAAGATAAGCGTTGAATGCGGTGAAATTATATAAATTCATCGCTTAACTTAGTGGTGAACATACATAAATTCATCGATTAGAAAAAAGTTAAAATTGTGTGAGAACAGCAGTGAATGCGGTGAACTTAAATAAATTCAACGCTTAACTTAGTGGTGAAATAACATAATTTTACCGCTTAGGGAAAAAAGTTACAATTGCATGAGAACAGCAGTGAATGCGGTGATATTACTAAACTTACAAAAAATGGTCGCTGAAGTAAGTGGTGAAACTACACAAACTCACCGCTTGGAAAAAAGTGTGAGATCAGCAGTGAAGGCGGTGAAGTTGCATAAACTCACCGCTTAACTTAGTGGTGAAATTACATATCTTCACCGCTTAGTAAACGCTCCGAATTGTTTTTTTTTCAACAAAATTAAGATAGAATTATTAAAAGACGAACGGAAAATTTACCCAAGAATAATCAAACATCTTTTTGAAATTTTTTTCAAGCGTTGAATTTTTGTAATTTCACCATTAGAGTAAGCGATGAACTTAACAAAAACCACCACTTTCACCGCTTAAATCTGTTATTTCAACGCTAATCTTACAAAAGTTCAACGCGTATGTTTGACAAAAGTAGAGTGAGTTTACTTTAAAATCAAAACAAATTGCAAGCATATAGTGAGAAAAGGGGCAATAGAAGAAGAAGTGGCTGACATTCAGGAGGTGAAGGGTTCAAATGCGTGCAAGGAGGGTAACTTGTAGTAAGCGGTGAAATGTGGTGCATTTTTGTAAGTTCACAGCTTACTCTAGCAGTGAACTTACATAATTTCACCGCATTTCATCGAAAAATTAAAATGTACGAAATTTGCGGTGAAAAAACCAATTTTTCACTGCTTATCTTAAATATATTTCCGATTTTTCTCTCGACCCGGGAAGTACGCATTCAACAACCAAAGGAAATAGTTCTGCGAATAAGTCTAACATTAGTAATTTGATTTGCTGTTATATTAACAACAATTTAGGTTGGCAAAGGTACAATTCACAGATTTGCTGCAATATTCATTCTTGGAAAAATGAAAATGTCAGTGCACTCGGACTTTTAACCTAATGCCAAATCGTCACGGGAAAACCTACCCTAACTGTGTATCTCTTGTTAGTTTTTCCTAGGTTAAAACAATGAAAACGCAGCAATATTGCATGCGAAAAATAGACACTTTAGCATAATCGGCCGAAATTTAAGGGAATTGCGCAACCCGTGTTTGCAAAAGTGTCCAAATTTTAATCATGGAATTAAGACAAAAACTGTATACCTTTTTTTGCGCGCTACGTGCCACACTTCTGTTCGATTCAAGTATATAGTTTTGGCACTCAGCGTAACTCGACTCCGCGTTGCATGTATTTAATTTTTGCATTAAATGTATCCATTATCCGAGGTTGTGCTTAATTTTTAAAATGACCTAATTCTTTATTAATTGATTGCAATTAAACTTGACTGATATAGATTTAAAGCTTAATAATATACCACAAAGGTCTAAAATTTGCGACAAACGTTTACTTATTTTCAATTGTAGATCAATAAAGTCAATAAAGAGGATTGACAACTCAAAAAGATTTGCTCTGTGGGAGTTTTAGGAAAAAAAAATCAATTATGCTGACTAAAATTTGAAATTACTTCGATACGCTAAGAATATTGTTGTTTTAATTCTGGTTGATTTGTAGGCTGCTCTTGTGATTTGCGTAATTAAAAAAGGAAAGAGAGCAATAAACTAAAATCCAGAAGCCTATTTAGAGGAGTCTCAATTTCCTTTTGAGAAATTTCGGCGTCTATGTAAAGCTGCCAATCAATTTCTGCTGAAGACTCCATGCATTATGCGTTTTATTTTACAGGTGTCAATCATCTTTTTTTCGAAATTTTCCTCCAATCTGAGTCTTTGTAAAATTGTCAACCAATTTTTGCAAAAAAATTCCTGCAATTTTTGTCCTTTTAACGGTGTCCTTCATTTTTTTGAAAATTCTCTCAAGTCTGCGTCTTTCATCATTTTTTTGTGACAAATGCCTCCATTCTGCGTCTGTCTTCAGTTTTTCATCATTTTTTTCTAAAAAATTCCGACATTTTTTTTTCTATTCACAGCTGTCTGTCAACTTTTTTGCCGAAAACTACCTGCATTCTGCGTCTTGTACAGTTCTCTATCATTTTTTTCTAAAAAGCCCTCCATTCTGTGTCTGTATCATTATGTGTCTGTCTGATACACAACAAAGAAATTATAACTTGTAAAATGGACACAAAACAGCATAAAAAATACAGACCAGGTGTTTTAACAATGGTTCAATTTCTTTGAAACAAATTTAGAAAAGTTAATTTTGGAGAGCCGCTGAACTTAATTACGATTGTCCTGTAGGTGTCCGGTAATCCTCATCTGGCAGTAAACATGATTATTTTTAGAGGCCTCTAAACCTAATCTCTACTTTCAGCGATTTTGATTAATCTGGCCAAAATATTCTTTTTCTCTAGCTTTGAGATATCCCTTTTTTAACGGGAAATTCGTCCAATAATTGAGTGCGGATGTCATTAGTTCAGATGATTTTGAGGGATATCTGCCTTGACTGACTCAAAATGTTTCCAGCCGTACCAAACGAACAATTTTATTTATAAATCTGTTCACAATGGTAAGCAGATTGGTACATTTATCTAAGCCCTATGTGGTATAATAATATAAGGCACCTTCTTATGGTCAAATAATAGAGCTCAAATCAACTTTGCATGCTCAAAGTGCGCATTAAATTAGAAACAATCGCGGATTGCTGATACATTTAATGCGAAAAATAGATATGAGAACTGAGCAAAATTGTACTACTACACTTGTCACCAAATTCCAAAATCGAATTTTTCTCAATTTCACAAAAGTGGTGGGACCACTTTGGCAATATAAAGCTACTAAGCTTTCTCTAAATTTTGCTCGTTTTGCGTATCTGTTTTTGCGCAATTTATACACGGGCGGAATTTTTGGGGGTATACTTCTGCGTCGTAATGAACGAGTGAAAAGCAAAATTCTACTCTTCTTAGACAGTGTTTTTAAAATTATGCATCTTTATTGGGACAATTTCTGACTGATAGCTCCAATCTTCTTGATTGTCTCAGGTCAATAAGTTGTTCCTTGTGTTTCAAATTCAATAGAAGAGTTTTTCTATGTCGAAGGTCTGTTTGTTTCGCAGGAAATATCCGGAAACAAGTAACCTCTAGTAACTTCAATCGTTTTTCTACAAGATTTTACAAAACACTCTTTCTTTCTACAAAACTTCTATCTGACTTCAACTGATCTCACGCATTGTTTTTTGTCGTTCAAAAATGTTCAGTAAGCTCAGTAAAAATCCGTTCAACCCTACCTTTTCTAGTTTCTTCTAGTTAGTGTCTTTGACTATGTAATTGAAGTCAATCTTTATTCCCCCCCCCCCAAACTGGAACTATTAAGTCCAGACTAGGGCAGGGGGCTTTCATCATTACAAACCTTGTTGATAGAAAAGGTAGCATATGAAGCAGCAAAAACTGACTGAAGAAAGTCGATATGAACACCATTTGTATTCCAATTTGAGTCCACCCGAAACCCATCATTGATATCAACTCGGATGGGGTGAACTCTTTGCTCCTCTTTGACATAGCATCGTCTCCTTTTTCTCCACTTTCAAATTTCTCTTCCGTCTGCACAGCTCCATAAACTGTTTGTGACATTTTCGAAACCAATATAAATAATTGAAAGTGACCGATATTAAATGGAGCGCCCGAATTTGTCGTCAGCCTTCAAAAAAAGTGAAATAAAAATATATTTCTCATTAAGTGTCTAGCAACCCAGTCCAAAAACCGGGCCGAGGAATTTACCGAAGAATAACCGGGAAAACAGTGCTAAATAGGAGAAAAGGGTGTAAAGAAATATTTTTACAACGTTAGTGCTACCCGGGTCGAGGTGTCAACGCCATTCAACGCATAATTATGCAAGATAAGCGGAGAATGCGGAAAATTTTGAAAGATAAGCGGTGAAAGAGGTGAATTTACATATATCAGGCGGTGAATGCGGCGAAAAAAAATTATCACTTGGCAGCGGTGAAATTACATAATTTCGCCGCTGAAATTTCACCGCTTTGAAAAAAGGTGTCCAAATTAGGTAAGACCCCAATGGTTACGGAATTTATATCGTGTAAGATCTAACAAATTTCTGACAAAACCATCTTGCTAATAGCCTGTAAGGGGATGCATCTTCTTATCAGATCTGATAAGACGTTTATCAGATCTTATACAATAAAAATTCCTCTTATAAGATCTTACATTATAAAAATTCCTCTTATAAAATCTTACACGATAAAAATTCCTCTTATAAGATCTTACACGATAAAAATTCCGTCTCATCAGATCTTACATGATAAAAACTTCCTCTTATATAAATTCCTGAAGTATGGTATATTTTTCATATTGAAGACAACTCAGAGTTGCTCTCAAGCAGTAGTCGAAAAACTGCAGCATTCAACACTTAAGTGTCAGAGCAACAAAGAGAAAAATATCTTATTCTGTCTTTTATGACTTATAAGATAATGTAGAAAAATTATTTGAGTGGCAGGGGCTTTCTCCGAAGCGGTGATTATCAGCTAGGCTGAAAATGTTTTTCCAAAGACCAAAACTATCTTGGACTGCTAAGTTTAGCCATAGTACCCAGTTAAGACTCACAAAAAAACTGCCGCCAAGACAGAATCAAAAAACTTTTTTTTTGGTTTCTTAATTGGTTAGCTGACCGATTATTTTTTTACTTTCATAGGATCTTGACTATGTTATACGGTTATATTGAAATAATTAAAAGATGTCATATCAGACCTTACACGATAAAAATTCCGTCTTATCAGATCTTACACGATAAAAATTCTGATTAAAGGAATGTTTATCTTATAAGATGTCTTATCAGATCTTACACGATAAAAATTCCTCTTACCAGAATTTTTATCGTATAAGATCTGATCAGCAGAATTTTTATCGTGTAAGATCTGATTAGATCTTACACGATAAAAACTCTTAGTCAGCATCTTATCAGATCTTACACGATAAAGATTCCAGAATCACTGGGGGATAAGCGATGAATGCGATGAAATTAAATAAATTCACCGCTTAACTTAATGGTGAACATACACAAATTCAACGCTTGGAAATGGAAAACGTTTTGATTAGTCTTTTGTTCAACGAGGTTAAGATACAATACGAAAATTTACCTATAAACTGTCATACATCTTTTTGAAACTTTTTTAATAGATGAAATTATGTAATTTCACCACTAGATTAAGCAGTGAAAATACAAAAAATAACCGCACTTCACCGCATTTCATCGCTAAAATTTGTAATTTCACAGCTAATCTTACAAAAGTTCATCGCGGATGTTTTCCAAAAAGTAGACTGATTTTGATTTAAACTCAAAACAAATACTCAGACTTTTAGTGAGAAGTGGTGCAGTGGAAGGAAAAGTAGCTGACATGCAGGAGGTGAGAGGTTCAAATCCATTCAAGGACGGGTACGTATAGTAATCGGTGAAAATTGGTTAATTTTTTCTCCAGCGGTGAACTTACATGTTTTCACCGCATTCACTGCATTTCATCGCAAATTTAGGCACGAAATTTGCGCTGAAAAAACCAGCTTATTACCGTTTTTTCCGATTTTTGTTGACCCGGGTACCCTCAAAAAGGGTGGAAAAAGAGGAACTTAAGTGTGTAAAAAAATATCTTTTCAATTACACATTTAGTTTGTATTTACACCCTTTTTTACACTACTAAATCTCTTAATTATACTCTTCCACTCTTTTTTTATAGAGACTCTTGATTTCTACTTTTCCACCCGTAATAGGGGGAGCAATAACGGTGTAAAATTTTTTTTAAAATACTTTTTACACTCTTTCCCCATTATTTTTCGGTAAATTTCTCGGCCCGGAAACCGTCTCGAATGCACGCGGTAGTCTGATTAGAAGTGATATATGATTTTACGTAGCTGAAGAAGTGGCAGAAATTTTTGAAGTTGATTTAAGAATCAGCTTTTGAGACTTTTCCATTATGGTTTGTTTCTCAACTGGGCTGAGGACCGGCTACGGCGGACTGACAAACAATCAACTATAGGAGACTTATTAGCAGAGCAAAGCAGAAATACCAGGCTCAAATTCCATCCTCAAAACAACATCAACGCAAGCAATAGAATTGCAACAAATAATTGGCACAAAACTGTCGGAAATCTCAAGCCACGTTGATAAACCGACTTTGTTGAGGTTTTTCCAGTATGTTTTGATTGTGTTTACCTCCTCAATTTCTAAACCGGGCTGTAGACAGGCTGCAGCGGAGCTAAAGGAAATCAGCTATGAAGATTTATGAGCAGAAAAAAAGCAGAAACAACATGCTCAAACCCAATCTCCGACGTTACAAAAAAGACAACAATGAAACAGTCCTAAAAGTGGTATAAAATTTTTTATAGTTTTGGAAAAATCTTATTTCTTTTTCCGAAACAGGGTACTTCAAAACTTTTTAGTCTTGTACACCGCACACATATGGTTCAGTTCTGGCTATCAGTGGGGTTTGACTTGAATAATTTCTTGTTCCAAATGAAAAACACTTTTAAAAAAGAAGACAAAAGTGAAATTGTCCCAAAAACGAATGAAAATCTAACTTTTCTTCCCTAAGCAGGGCATTCCAAATTTCTAGACCCCTCACTCATAGGTGAACTCTGGCTATCAATTGGGTTTGATTTGAAGAACGGCTTGTTCTGATTGAAAAAAACTGTTTAATAAGAAGACAAAAACGAAATCGTTCTAAGAAAACGTATGAAGGCCTAACTTTTTCCCTACACAAGATATTTCAGAATTTCTTGGTCCTGTAGACTTCTCACACAACGATGAACTCTGACTATCGATTTTGTTTGATTTGAATAGCTCCTTCGTCCGATTGAAAAACACTTCTATTAAAAAAGCAGACGAAATTGTCCTAAAAAAAGAAAAAGGGAACAAAAACCCAGCTTTTTTCCTTGACAGGGTACTCCAGAGTTTCCTGGTCTTGTGTACCCATCACAAATGGGTGAACTTTGACCATCAGTTTGTTTCGATTTGATACAATCTCTCGTCCGGTTGTAAAACAATTTTTTGAAAAAAATGATAACATCGAAAGTGTCCTAAAAAAGGTAATAAAAGCTCATTTTTTCCCTAGACAAGGCATTCCAAAGTTTTGCTGTTTTGAAGACCACCAAATGTAGTTGAACTCTGACTAGCAGTTTAGTTCCATTCGAAGAACCCTTCATCCGATAAAGTTTGAATTTTTTTGAAAAAAATCATGCTGATTTAGACTCTATGCACACTAGAGATCTCTCATGCCAGGCTGGGTCGAATTTGAACAGCTTCACGGCACGATAAAAAATCTACTTTTGAAATAAGTTATTTGCAAAAATCGCAAACTTAGGTTTAAAAATCTAAACTTTTTCCTAGCACAGCTTCAGCAGAAATTCCTTTTGTTCTTCACTCTACGTACACAGGGCATACTCCCTACCGGGTTTGGTTCCATTCGATCAGCTACCTGATCCTATAAAATTTCACTATTTTTGAAAATACATTCAGCGAAAAAGAGGAAAGTTTAAGTTGAAATACAATTTTCTGTTCTAGGCACGCCATTCTAAAAATTCTTGCTGATTTAGACTCTAAAAACAATGGAAATTTCCCATGCCAAGTTTGGTTGTATTTCAACAACTGCTTGATTTGATAAAGTTTCACAATTTCTGAAAAACAAGACGCAAGAAAAGTCGATAATTCCAGCTGAATTACGGAATTTTTTCTATGCAACGTCAGGCCAACCACGCTTTTTGTTTTACAACTTACTGGTATAGTGGGATATCACTTTTGTGCACCTTAAACAACTGCTCGACCCAATAAAATTATTATTCACAATTAATAACAAAAAACATTAAGCAAAAAAGACGAACTTCTCAGTTGAAAAACGAACTTTTTTCTCATTCGATTAGCAAAAATGAAAACAGGAAGGACAAACGCTTTTAACAATGCAAATCGTTCGAAAAAATCTTGATATTTTTTACTGATTACTATAACCCATGGATCGGATTCAAAAACTCAGTTTTCGAAAAAAAATTGACAACAAGTATCAAAAATAAAAACCTATGAAAAACTGAACAGAACTAATCAAGCTCAATGTGTTCTAACACGGTGATAAAATATAATTCACCTAGGAAAGCTAATTTTTAAAGCTTGTTTTTATTTGCAACTTGTTTAAAGGCCTGGGCATTAGTGTGCATCTAAGGCCAATTCCGTTGACCATAGATCAACTACATTCATACCAACATTTTCGTAAATCTGTACTAATCATTGCATCTCCGAATCTGGCTCTTTGAACAGCAAATTGTGGCCGACATTGGTTTCACAATTCTCAGCGATAGCAAACAAACTGTTGGAGATCGATCTTGTAAAATTTTGACTATCAAGGTTGAAGCTATCTTCAGAACAATTGGGCTGCGGGAAGTTCTACTGGGGTCTCATGATACAAATTGTTTATTTCTAAGCATAAATCATCTGTGATACCTGTTCATTTCGTCTTCAGTTTTTCAATGTTAGCGTGTAGATGGTCATAATTCGCTTCGAAGCTTTCGAGTTGTCGATTCCCTGTATAACGATTAACAATCCAACTGCAGATATTAAGACTCCCCGTCAGAATTTTAATAGGATGATTGTTGGCGTATTTGAAAATCCTAGCAGATGTAATCCATAACGGGCCAAACGTACTGCGTTGCCAAGCTAGTTGTCGCAGCAAATGGAAATTGATTGAGTCAAATTTCGTTAGAGATTAACCAAAAAGACATGCTACCACTGAAAACCTCTAGAAAATGTCCACATAATTTTGAATTTGAGGTACTCTCGTACATTGATGGTACACAAACCAGTAAATCATATTTTGTAAGTTTGCATCGTGTTCAGCGGAACTCCAAGAAAAAAAGTTAGGACCAAAAAATAGAACAAGGTCGTTTTTAAAAGAGTTCAATTGAACTGGATGTCCTGATTGACCTTTTGAACTTGTTGGAAAGAGTTAGTTGGCTCGTTGCGTTGTCGATTGCGCTTAGTTCAGTCAAACTTAGTTGCTCGGCTCAAAAACTTATAGCCTCATTGCAAAACACCTAAGGAACTGATGCATCTTTTCTACTGGACAAGTCACAGCGAGATTCGGGACAAAATCGAACAGTTTAGAGTGTCCTTCAATGCCTAATGTGTCAACTTCTCGGTCTTTCTCTTTATTCGCCTTTCTTTTCTCGACAGGTCCGGTCCCAAACTTTTAGTACAAATTAATAAACTCACCGCTTTGAAAAAAGTTGTCCAAATTAAGTAAGAAAAGCGGTTAAAGCGATCAAACTGGAATAAATTCACCGCGTAACTTAATTGTGAACATACATGAATTCAGCGCTTCGAACACGCTTTGGTTAGTCTTTTTTTTTGTTCAACGAGGTTAAGATACAATTATTAAAAGACGCAAGGAAAATTTACCTATAAACTGTCATACATCTTTTTGAAACTTTTTTAATAGATGAAATTATGTAATTTCACCACTAGATTAAGCAGTGAGAATAAAAAAAATCACCGCACTTCACCGCATTTCATCGCTAAAATTTGTAATTTCACAGCTTATCTTACAAAAGTTCACCGCGCATGTTTAACAAAAAGTAGACTGATTTTGATTTAAACCAAAACAAGTATTCGGACTTTTAGTGAGAAGTGGTGCAGTGGAAGGAAAAGTAGCAGAAATGCAGGAGTTCAGAGGTTCCAATCCGTGGACTGACGGTTACGTGTAGTGAAATGTGGTTAATTCTTAATCCAGCGTTGAACTTACATGTTTTCACCGCATTCACTTCATTTCATCGCAAAATTATGTACGAATATTGCGGTGAAAAAACCAGCTTTTTACCGCTTTTTGCCCATTTTTTTTTACCCGAGTACCCTTAAAAAGGGTGGAAAAAGAGGAAATTAAGAGTATAAAAGAGGGGAAATAAAGTATTAACTTCTACGATTTTTAGTTTTTTCAATTACACCTTTAACCTGTTTTTACAACCTTTTTTACACCACTAAATCTCTTATTTATACTCTTCCACTCTTTATCTTTTATATAGACTCTTGAATTCTACTTTTCCAACCATATTAATGATTTTACGTAGCTGAAGAAGTGGCGGAAATTTTTGAAGTTGATTTAAGAATCAGCTTTTGAGACTTTTCCATTATGTTTTCTCAACTGGGCTGAGGACCGGCTACGGCGGACTTAAAAACAACCAACTATAGAAGACTTATTAGCAGAGCAAAGCAGAAATACCAGGCTCAGTTCTACCCCCAAAACAAAATTAACGCCAGCAAAAAAATGGCAACGAACAATTGGCACAAAACTGTCGGAAATCTCAATCCAAATTGAAAAACCGACTTTGTTGAGGTTTTTCAAGAATGTTTTGATGGTGTTTCCCTCCTCATTTTCTGAACTGGGCTGTGTACAGGCTGCAGCAGAGCTAAAGGAAAATAACTAGGAAGATTTATGAGCACAAGAAAAGCAGAAAAAACATACTCAAACCCAATCTCCGAAGTTACAAAAAAGACAACAATGAAACAGTCCTAAAAGTGGTATAAAAACCTTTATAACTTTGGAAGAAATCGTATATCTTTTTGCAAAACAAGGTATTTCAAAAATTTTTTTACACAGCACACATATGGTTCAATTCTCGCCATTAGTGGGGTTTGACTATCAAGATTGAAGCTATCTACAGAACAATTGGGCTGCGGGAAGTTCTGCTTGGGTCTCTTGATACAAATTGTTTCTTTCAAAGTTTAAATCATCTGTGATACCTGTTCATTTCGTCCTCAGATTTTCAATGTAAGCGTTTAAATGGTCATGCTATGCTTCGAAGCTTTCGAGTTGTTGGTTCCCTATATAACGAGTAACGACCGAACTGCAGATATTATTACTCCCCGTCAGAATTTTAATACGATGGTTGTTGGCAATTTCGAATATCCTAGCCGATGTAGTCCACAACGGGCGAAACCTTCTGCGTTGCCAGGCTAGTTGTCGCAGCAAATGAAAGTTGATTGAGTCAAATTTCGTTAGAGGATAACGCAAAGATGTTATAACAGAAAACCTCCAGGAGATGTCCCCACAGGACATCTCCAGGAGATGTCCCCATTGAGAAGGACTTATTGTTCCAATACGAGTGACTTCCTGGATATCCTTGAAATCTTTGCGTGGTACCAAGACAGCAACCGTAATGACCAGAAAATTTTTCCTTTTCAACACATCGTGTCTGCGCACAAATCTACCACGAGAAAAACTGTTGTGAAACTGATTTAGATTAATTTTCCGTTCTAATGAATAACTTGCGGTTTTGCAAGATTAGATACGTAGTGTTCAAATATAGGGTCCCAAAAGATTTTTCTGTTCCGTACCACAAAAAAAGAAGTCCTGTCGAATGCAGATCTCAACTTATACAGAAGATCGGCGAGAACAACCCAAACAGGTTGAGCTGAGCAATTTCTTGACTTTCGAACTTCAATTCCGTCTAATGTTATACGTCCTTACGTTGATTGTCTGTTCGTTGAAAAGACATGTTAGCTTGACATCCGCTTTGGTTTTTGAGTTAGCGTAATCTACAACTTCCTTGATTTTTTTCTACGTTCTCCTTCAGTGTTTCTTCAAAGTTGAAGAAAATAACTTTTCCGCTGGCATTTTTGTCTGTTCCCTTACCGCTTTTACTTTTTAAAATATTTGGGGTTTGCATATCGTCATTTGGATGAATTTTTTTTTGTCATTTCAACAGACCGAGCAAAGCTTCGTCGGGTAGACAATTTCGGGCAGCAAATGAAAATGAACCCATCGTTGATTTATGATGAGTTATATTCCGGTTACAACTAAACAGATGAAGGTAAATTGGAGACTTATTTCTGCAATGCCAATATTGGTACTGTCATCAAGATTATCATCGTTATAATCAAAGGAAGTCACCTCCGGTTTTGCTCCAAGTGGAAGGTTATATTCATGAAAAGCTTCAGTTTCAAAGTCATTGTCAGCAGGAATTTGCAAACTGATTTGTTTATTGATCTCCTCAGTTTCAATATCCAAGAACCTAGTAGAATCTATCTGGTGTAAAAAGTTTCCGATTTTGCGATTCGAACCATCCTTCTTTTGGCCCGCCTTTTCCCTTGATAACTAAAATTTCTTTATGCTGATAGGTCACTATCAATGTGAGTACCCATATTCGACTGACTTGCAGTGGAGTTTGAACCAATTTTTTCAGATTCTAAGCTTGCATTTGTGTTACTCGAACATTTCAGCTGTGTAGAAACAACAGAGTTTTGGAATCGAGAAGTCGTTGGCTCAAAATTTTCTAGATTTAGCGCTACGTTTTTTTTTCTTCATTTGGGCATTTACATTTGAGACCGCAGTCTTTGAAATAATTTGATCCGTAACTCAACTAATTTTTCACCAATCCCAATAAACTCTATTACTTGAAAATACCCGCACTTGTTGTGGGGGGAAAAGATCTTGTCTATCCAAAGAAAAAATTAAAATTCGCTGAAAAATAGTGATTTGCAAAAGGAATCGAACAGTACTAATTCATCTTGCTGAGACTCATCGCACATAACAGACAAACCAGACCCTTCATTTTGCAGTTCAAGAGGAACAGCATCAATTGGGCCCACAGGAAAAGCTCTAGGGCGTTTAAGTACATATTTTAATACTTTTCACGTATTGTTGAAGAGGCGGTAGCCGCCATTGTTGTCTGGTAAAATCTTAAAACCTGATGCAATACAATGCTCATATGTTTGTTTTAGGGACACATAGGCCTTTGAAAGCTGCTTGTCAAATTGCATACGCTTATCAAACGGTTCGATGCTGTTAAGTGGCTGCATCATTTGAGAAGATATTAAAAATGCTTAAAACTTGACGCACATTTCGTACGTCCATAATCCTTGAATTTTCACATATATTCATAACCTTGAGAACCTAACAGAAATTAGGTTATGGTTGTAATAGTGACAATTTAAGAGGGCTATTTTAACAAGATCTTTTTCGAAATGGTAACCTTTCTTGGAAAATTGCTTATTACACGCTCAATAGACGAAACAAATTATTAGCAGTGTCAAAATATCGAAAGTTGAAACAAACAATACAAAGTGGATTTAGGAAAGTTACCTGAGGTTACTTCAAACTCGGGGAAACAAAGTGCACAAAAATTAAACATTTTCTCTTGATTATATCAATTCTATAAAACATTAAGCTTTATTAAGCGAAGGAAATTTTCATGCAGATCACACAACTCATTTTCTTCTAAGCTGGAATGCGAACAAAGGCAATCCTTGTCGTATTGGTGTGCCCGTTTTCACGCTTTCTCAAAAGCGAGACCAGGAGTGTCGGGTACTTCTGCTCCAAAATCACTGAAACCAGGAAGGCATTTTCCTATTGAGTTGTTCCTGTTTTGTTTTCTGTGCCATTTAACTCACGTTTTGTACTTGTGGCTTTGCAGTTTGAAAGTCTTAAAGAAAAAGCACACAGAAAAAGAGATGCCTAAAGTCATGATTGAAAGGTAGGCTCAATGTTTTTTTTCTAACAAACATACTTTCAAACTTCCCGAGAATTTCACTGGGAGCTTCGGTTCTACGAACAGCCGCACGCCTTTTGGCACCTGAATAAAATCTACACGTTTATTTTCTGGAAAAAGTTCAATCAACCTGTGAGTTATGCAAATGACCTTAAGTTTTTATGACGTTTGAGAATTTGAGGCTTTCAATGCTCTCAAGAAAAAACGCTATCAATTAAGTTTCATATCTTACAAAAAAATAACGAAAATTAAATAAGCGATGGTGTTCTTCAGCGTCAATTCTCGCACTCAGGTTAAACTGTCTTTTATCGTCAGTTTTGTTGAGTTTGTCGAAAGCTGGCATCCAACCATTTATCTCAAGAACAAGCCTATCAAGGTATTCCTAGAGTAGACGGCAATTCAGACCATAGTCTTCTGCGTTGTACGCATTACTTGGATGGGTGTTTTGGGCTGTTGCTCGCAGAAGTAGAATTTTGAGAGACTGTAAGATCAAGATCAGGCTGCTAAAAATGGGCAAAGATAAGCAATTTAAAACAGAGCAACCGAAAAAATTTATCTTTTCACCCTTCTACGTTTAACAAGACTGTCATAGTTTTCGACTAATTTTTGTGGTGACTAACAACCTCTGAGCTGCAAACTGCAAAAATTCATTAACTGTTACATTTTAGCGTACTGATTGTTTATTTTGTCGCAATGAGTGGTAGAAATGATGTGTATTTCGAGGTTTTTGATTTCTTCACGCCAGCAGCTTTACCAATAGAGATTTTGGTACTGTTCATCACGGGCGCACGTCCTTGAAAGACAAGTATTACCTCGTCAACAACAACAGTTGCTTTAGGAGCAGCACGTTCTGTCTGTTGAAGTTCAGACGGCATCTACCGTTATCTGGCTTCTGTTGATAGTTCCTCATAAAGTCCTCAACTTTTTTTGTCGTTTGTTTCTTCGCCAACAAACGACAAGGCAATTTTAGCTCTTTGATCATCAGATCGAAGCTATAACCTTCTATCAAACTTAGCATTACAAATGGTTTGTCTTGGGTGGCCATTACAGCTGCTTATAATTTTCAAAATTAGCTCTATTTTTAGTGGTAGAACCACGCCGTGTTATTTGCCAAGAAACTCGCTCAGTTACTGTCTTCTCTTTCGGCCTCAGAATCATATAGGTGAGTGCCTTTTTGGAATCAGTTCTAATAATTGGTTTTATTTTCGACGATCTAAAGAATTTCATTTATTTTTCTACGTTCAATTGCATTTGCAAGGGAGCAGAAAACTTTTCGATTAATTTACCAAGTTCGATTGATATTTCCAGGCAACAAGAAAACCAAAACTTTCGAATTGTTTGAATTCAATGAAAATTTTTCAGTGTAATTTTGCAAGAATTGAAGCATAAATATAACAGTATTACGAATCTAAATAAGGTAGCTATTAGATGAAACAGTAATGTCCACTGCCGTTAAAATCAACCCAAAAGCAAGAACACAAATCATACTATAACAAATGAAAAATATCAGAAGTCATCTCATTAAAAGGAAGGTTGTAAAACAGACTTAAGGGCTTTAGTCCAAACATTCGGGATCAGCAGCACTCTTTTCTTCTTGCGTTTCGCTTAAACTTTGATGAACAGCATTTTCATTACGGCGATTTTTGGCTCTTTGTTGTTTTTCTTGGTATTTGCCTATTCTTTCAATTGTGCACACCAAAA
The DNA here is from genome assembly GCF_964194025.1 of Convolutriloba macropyga. Taxonomy (NCBI): domain Eukaryota; kingdom Metazoa; phylum Xenacoelomorpha; order Acoela; family Convolutidae; genus Convolutriloba; species Convolutriloba macropyga. Next base: position 27,210,866 of record NC_134479.1, read on the forward strand.
AGGGTCAGCTTTCCTCTTTCTCTACCACACCGCATCAATACCTGATCTATTGGCAGGCGAACAGGCGTCGTTGTAGGCCTCGGGCCACAGACTAGTTGGGAAGTTCTTCTTGACAAGCTCTTGGACACCGAGAAAACTTTCAGTCCTTCATTTGAGGAAGACCGACAGAACCAACAAATTCTAGTTTTTCATATAATTCCAAAAACGCTAAAAATTCCGTAGCCACTCTTAGCTGTGATGAGTGCTAAGGGTTTAGAGGAAAGCAACCTGCAAGTTAATTGAGGGAAATACTACTGAAATTTAGAAATCTACGTTACTTGAAAAATAGTACTACCTTAAAAAAATTAGTTCTTTTCGAAGATTCCGGTTTGCTCGTCTCGCTTCCTTTCGTTGGAGAAATAATTTCTCGCTGTTGACCCCTTTATCTTCAAAGTGCGTTTCTGAGGTCTCTGCGAAGCTTCGTGGGATGAGGGTACATGAAGATTATCTCTATCAACGTCTTGACAGAAACTTGAGAGATAGAGTAGAGTTAGCACTTCAGTGGTCGGTCTCCTCTATCTTGTCCATAGAGTCACAAAATTTGAATTCTTTCTGAAAATCAAATAACTCTACTAAGTGTCGAGAAAATTGTTTTTAATCCAGAAAACAACGCAAATCGTTAAAACTCCAAATCTCTCGAGCCAAATATTGGAATTGCAAAATTGAGGAAAAAATGTCTCCGAATCCATTGAAAAATCAAATACTCAAAATCTCAGTGAAATTTTCCAGCTGGCTTTCCAGTTTATTTATAGCAACCCTGAACTGTTTTCTTTCAGACTCGGAGAAGTTTACTTAATTTACGTTTGTCTTCCTTAAGGACTTGCCTAGAATTTTGCTTGGAGCTTCGATTCTAAGAACAGCCGCACGCCTTTTGGCGCCAGAATAAGATCTACACGTTCAATTTCACGAAATTCACTTATTTCTATGCGCTGACTTCAATAGAAGTGCCCTTTTGCTATCAAAATACATATTAAAGGATTGCAGGGCCAACGAAAACTGACCATTTACGACTTTCATGAAGTTAAAAATTTTATCGGAGCTGATTGATATGGCTTTGTAGCAAAATCAATGCCTATATGTCTCAAAGGATAATTTGTTTTTCAAACTGTTTTTTAAGAAAAAACTGTTTTTTAAGCAACACGTAAGCAGAGCTTTATGAGTTATATAAGAGCTCAATAGGGCCAATGTTTGTATACCTATCTTTCATCAAACTGTTTCCAACAATTTTTAGTCTTGCACTAGATAATTTAGGAGGCTTTAACGTACCTAAACAACCAAAACATGGCAAATTTACTCCTCCCAAAAAACTTTTCATATCGTTTTACCAAAGAAAGTTTTGATAGTAAGTTTTGAAAAACATATTCAAAAATGACTACTATTCAACAAATCATCCGGTTTTTTAATATGAAATGTTAACATTCAACATTAAAATGCGTGCTAACCTCAGAAAGACTGCCATTTTGCTACAGAAAGACTTTTAGAACTATGGGAATTCTAAAAAAACTGATCATGTTATGTTATCGCTAATAAAAGTATACGACCAACTTCTCTGCGTCAGTTAGACGTCTGGTGCAGCTCATTTTATTACTGTTACTCAGTTTATGTGTTAAATGAACTTTTTCTTACGCGAATGGAGTCGGTGAATCGTTTTAATTAATGAGAGAATTGTCGAAGAACGAACAATAAGTAGGAAATCTCTGGTGGCATGCTTCGAAACCTGCTATAAACAATTGTAGTTGACCGGAGTCAGAGAAATGCTTTAGTCTGAGACGAAAGCTCACAAAATCTACTTAAGTGACACGCTGGAAGTTTTTGGAGACTTTATTATCACTTTTTTGCTTAACATCCTGGTCAAACTGGATGTAGACCATCTTATGATAAAAACTCTTATTAAAACTTTTCTTGAAGAACAGATTTTCAATGGCGTTGTCAGCGTAAAAAAAATGAAACTCTCTATTTAGGGCCGGGAAAAGACTGAAATGAAACAAAAAGTTTTCACCATTTTTTTATTTATGTCTATGCGTTGACATCAATAGCAGTGCCTTTCTGCTATAAAAAGACGTTTTAAAGGGTTGCGAAGCTAGCAAAACTGACCTTTAACGACTTTCACAATGAAAAGCTAAAAATCGGGGGATGATGTTACATGAAGATTATCTCTGTCAAAGTCTTGATAGAAACTTGAGAGATAGAGTAGAGTTAGCACTTCAGTGGTCGGTCTCCTCTATCTCGTCCATAGAGTCACAAAATTTGAATTCTTTCTAAAAATCAAATAACTCTACTAAGTGTCGAGAAAATTGTTTTTAATCCTGACAACGCCTTTTCAATGGCGTTGTCAGGTTAAAAAAAATATGAAACATTCTATTTAGGCCCGAGAAAAGACTGAAATGTAAAAAATAGTTTTGACCATTTCTTTATTTATGTCTATGCGTTGACATCAATAGGAGTGCTTTTCTGCTATAAAAAGACATTTTAAAGGGTTGCGAGGCTAGCAAAACTGACCTTCAACGACTTTCACAATAGAAAGCTAAAAATTCTGCTTATGGAGCTAAATCAAATACTGTATGTCTCAGAGGATAATATGTTTTTCAAAAACTGTTTTTCCAAGAGCAACATAAGCAGAGCTTTATGAGTTATAGGAACTCTATAGGGTCATTGTTTCTTCACCTGAATTTCATCAAACTGTTTTCTTTCATCAGTTTTTAGTCTGGCACCAAACACTCTAGGAGGTCTTTACGTAGCTAAACGACCAAAACTTGGCACATTTAATCGTCTCAAATTTTTACATATCCTTTTCCAAAAAAAACATGATTCGATAGGGGGTTTTAAAAAAGTATTCGGAAAAGTCTACTATTCATCAAGTCGTCATTGATTTTTACGATAAAAAATGTTAACTTTAAGCTGCGTGCTAGTCTCATAAGGAATGCCATTCTGCTATAGAATGGCTTTTAAAACTGTTGAAAGGCTAACAAACCTGATCACTTGCACCTTTTGCCATTATAATTTGTTTCAGTAAGAAACGTTTTGTTATCGCTAAAAACTTTCTTTTATCACATTCTCAACGTTAGTTAGTCGTCTAGTACAGGTCAATTTAATACTGATGATTAGTCAAAAGAACTCTTTTTTGACTTTATTTGACTGGAACCGGTGAATAGTTTTATTTCTTGAGAGAAATGTCAAAACATTCGAAATAACTGGTGGCAAGTTTTTGTAACTTGGCAATAATATTTACATATCCTACCATGAGTTTTTAGTGAGTCTTCCAAAAAAGCTTTCAGAAAACCGCTATTGATTTTTTTGTTTTTGACAATGCGTAACATCAATTTTTCTATATCAATCGATTGTTTGAATACACTCATTTTACTGGCCACAGTTTTTATCCAGCGTTTTTCAACCTTTACAATAACTGACCGGAAACAGCGACCGGAATCAGTGAAACGATTTATAGCGAGATGAAAAAAGTATACCATCAAATTAAATATCAAATTGGAAGTTTTTGGAGGGCTAATTATGACTTTTTCGTTGTCCATTAACCTTTTCACACTTTTGTAAACAGCATTATTTTAATTTTTTCTTAATCAAATTTCTGGAGACCAGTTTTTCAAAGGCGTTGTCAGCGGTCCAATAAATAGGAAACTTTCTATTTAAGAGTGAAAGATTGATTACAAGAAAAACTTTTTCGACCTTAGCTTTTGACTTATGCCTATCGGCTAACCTCAATAGGAGTGCCTTTCTTCTATCAAAAATATTAAGGGATTGCAAGGCTATTAAAACTGATCATTTAAGACTTTAAAAATGAGAAGCTGAAATCTTTGATTTTGGAGCAAAATCAAAGTCTACATCTGTTAAAGTATAATGAGTTTTCAAAAACCAATTTTTTAAGCACAACGTAGGCGTAGCTCAATAATATATATATATAAGAGCTCTACAGAGCAATTGTCGCTACAACTATCATTCATCAAACTAATTTTAACCATTTTTAGTCTTGCATTAGACGCTCTAGGATAACCTCAAGTATCCAAACCACAAATAGATGGCAAATTTTTAATCCTTCCAGTATCAATATCAAGTTTTGTATATATCAATTCCCCGAAAAAATATTTATTTCGAAAGTGCGTCTTCAGAAAAAAGTATTTTGAAATGGCTACTATTCAACAAGTGGAAGTTTTTGGCGGCCTAATTGTGACTTCTTAGTTGTTCAACATCCTTGTGACACTTTATGTAGACCGCATTATATTAATTTTTCTTTTGAATCAAGGCTATGGAGACCAGCTTTTTAAAGGCGTTGTCAGCGGTCCAAACAAAATGAAATTTTCTATTTGAGAGTGGAAAATTGACTGAATGAAAAACGTTTTCGACCATAGTAATTGACTTATGCCCATCGGCTAACCGCAATAGCAGTGCCTTTCTTCTATCAAAAGACATATTGGGGGTTGCAAGGCTATTAAAACTGACCATTTACGACTTTCAAATTGAGAAGCTGAAATCTTTGATTTTGGAGCAAAGTCAAAACCTACATCTTTTAAAGGATAGTATGTTTTTAAAAGACAATTTTCTAAGCACAACGTAAGCGTAGCTCAATAATAATTATAAGAGCATTTTTAGTCTTGCATTAGACGCTCTATGATACCTTCAACTATCTAAACCACAAAGAGATGGCAAATATAAAATCCTTCCAAAGCTTTGTATATATCGTTTCCCCGAAAAAAATTTTTTTCGAAAGTGCGTCATCCGAAAAAAGTATTTTGAAATAGCTACTATTCAAAAAGTGGAAGTTTTTGGAGGCCTAATTATGAATTTTTGATTGTTCGACATCCTTATCACACGTTATGTAGACCGCATTATTTTAATTTTTCTTTTGAATCAAGTTTCTTGAGACCAGTTTCTCAAAGGCGTTGTCAGCGGTCCAATCAAAATGAAACTTTCTATTTGAGAGTGGAAGATTGATTGAAAGAAAAACTTTTTCGACCATAGTATTTGACTTATGCCTATCGGCTAACCTCATTAGGAGTTCCTTTAATTTATCAGAAGACATATTAGGGGTTGCAAGGATATTAAACTGACCATATACGACTTTCAAAATGAGAAGCTGAAATCTTTGATTTTGGAGCAAAATCAAAGTCTACATCTGTTAAAGGATAATAAGTTTGCAAAAACCAATTTTCTAAGCACAACGTAAGCGTAGCTCAATAATATATATCAGATCTCTACAGAGCAATTGTTTAAATAATTACCTTTCAACAAACTAATTTTAACCATTTTAAGTCGTGCAATAGACGCTCTAAGATACCTTCAAGTATCTAAACCACAAAGAGATGGCAAATTTTCAATCCTTCCAAAGTTTTCTATATATCGTTTCCCCAAAAAAAAATTATTTCGAAAAAGCGTCTTCCGAAAAAAGTATTTTGAAATAGCTACTATTCAAAAAGCGGAAGTTTTTGGAGGCCTAATTATGACTTTTTGATTGTTCGACATCCTTATCACACGTTATGTAGACCGCATTATTTTAATTTTTCTTTTGAATTAAGTTTCTTGAGACCAGTTTCTCAAAGGCGTTGTCAGCGTTCCAATCAAAATGAAACTTTCTATTTGAGAGTGGAAGATTGATTGAAACAAAAACTTTTTCGACCATAGTAATTGACTTATGCCTATCGGCTAACATCATTAGGAGTGCCTTTCATTTATCGAAAGACATATTAGGGGTTGCAAGGATATTAAACTGACCATATACGACTTTCAAAATGAGAAGCTGAAATCTTTGATTTTGGAGCAAAATCAAAGTCTAAGTCTGTTAAAGCATAATAAGTTTGCAAAAACCAATTTTCTAAGCACAACGTAAGCGTAGCTCAATAATATATATCAGATCTCTACAGAGCAATTGTTTCTATATTTGCCTTTCATCAAACTAATTTTAACCATTTTAAGTCTTGCAATAGACGCTCTAAGATACCTTCAAGTATCTAAACTACAAAGAGATGGCAAATTTTTAATCCTTCCAAAGTTTTCTATATAACGTTTCCCCAAAAAAAATTATTTCGAAAGTGCGTCTTCCGAAAAAAGTTTTTTGAAACAGCTACTATTCAAAAAAGTTTTTGGAGGCCTAATTATTACTTTTTGATTGTTCAACATCCTTATCACACGTTATGTAGACCGCATTATTTTAATTTTTCTTTTGAATCAAGTTTCTTGAGACCAGTTTCTCAAAGGCGTTGTCAGCGGTCCAATCAAAATGAAACTTTCTATTTGAGAGTGGAAGATTGATTGAAAGAAAAACGTTTTCGACCATAGTAATTAACTTATGCCTATCGGCTAACCTCATTAGGAGTTCCTTTAATTTATCAGAAGACATATTAGGGGTTGCAAGGATATTAAACTGACCATATACGACTTTCAAAATGAGAAGCTGAAATCTTTGATTTTGGAGCAAAATCAAAGTCTACATCTGTTAAAGGATAATAAGTTTGCAAAAACCAATTTTCTAAGCACAACGTAAGCGTAGCTCAATAATATATATCAGATCTCTACAGAGCAATTGTTTAAATAATTACCTTTCAACAAACTAATTTTAACCATTTTAAGTCGTGCAATAGACGCTCTAAGATACCTTCAAGTATCTAAACCACAAAGAGATGGCAAATTTTCAATCCTTCCAAAGTTTTCTATATATCGTTTCCCCAAAAAAAATTATTTCGAAAAAGCGTCTTCCGAAAAAAGTATTTTGAAATAGCTACTATTCGACAAGTGGAAGTTTTTGGGGGCCTAACTATGAATTTTTGGTTGTTCAACATCCTTGTCACACTTTATGTAGACTGTATTATATTAATTTTTCTTTTGAATTAAGTTTCTTGAGACCAGTTTCTCAAAGGCGTTGTCAGCGTTCCAATCAAAATGAAACTTTCTATTTGAGAGTGGAAGATTGATTGAAACAAAAACTTTTTCGACCATAGTAATTGACTTATGCCTATCGGCTAACATCATTAGGAGTGCCTTTCATTTATCGAAAGGCATATTAGGGGTTGCAAGGATATTAAACTGACCATATACGACTTTCAAAATGAGAAGCTGAAATCTTTGATTTTGGAGCAAAATCAAAGTCTAAGTCTGTTAAAGCATAATAAGTTTGCAAAAACCAATTTTCTAAGCACAACGTAAGCGTAGCTCAATAATATATATCAGATCTCTACAGAGCAATTGTTTCTATATTTGCCTTTCATCAAACTAATTTTAACCATTTTAAGTCTTGCAATAGACGCTCTAAGATACCTTCAAGTATCTAAACTACAAAGAGATGGCAAATTTTTAATCCTTCCAAAGTTTTCTATATAACGTTTCCCCAAAAAAAATTATTTCGAAAGTGCGTCTTCCGAAAAAAGTTTTTTGAAACAGCTACTATTCAAAAAAGTTTTTGGAGGCCTAATTATTACTTTTTGATTGTTCAACATCCTTATCACACGTTATGTAGACCGCCTTTTGAACCAAGTTTCTGGAGACCAGTTTCTCAAAGGCGTTGTCAGCGGTCCAATCAAAATGAAACTTTCTATTTGAGAGTGGAAGATTGATTGAAAGAAAAACTTTTTCGACCATAGTAATTGACTTACGCCTATCGGCTAACCTCATTAGGGGTGCCTTTCATTTATCAAAAGACATATTAGGGGTTGCAAGGATATTAAACTGACCATATACGACTTTCAAAATGAGAAGCTGAAATCTTTGATTTTGGAGCAAAATCAAAGTCTACATCTGTTAAAGGATAATAAGTTTGCAAAAACCAATTTTCTAAGCACAACGTAAGCGTAGCTCAATCATATATATCAGATCTCTACAGAGCAATTGTTTCTATAACTGCCTTTCATCAAACTAATTTTAACCATTTTAGGTTTTGCAATAGACGCTCTAAGATACCTTCAAGTATCTAAACCACAAAGAGATGGCAAATTTTTAATCCTTCCAAACTTTTCTATATATCGTTTCCCCAAAAAAAATTATTTCGAAAGTGCGTCTTCCGAAAAAAGTATTTTGAAATAGCTACTATTCAAAAAGCGGAAGTTTTTGGAGGCCTAATTATGACTTTTTGATTGTTCGACATCCTTATCAGACGTTATGTAGACCGCATTATTTTAATTTTTCTTTTGAATCAAGTTTCTTGAGACCAGTTTCTCAAAGGCGTTGTCAGCGGTCCAATCAAAATGAAACTTTTTATTTAAGAGTGGAAGATTGATTGAAAGAAAATCTTTTTCGACCATAGTAATTGACTTATGCCTATCGGCTAACCTCATTAGGAGTGCCTTTCATTTATCAAAAGACATATTAGGGGTTGCAAGGCTATTAAACTGACCATATACGACTTTCAAAATGAAAAGCTGAAATCTTTGATTTTGGAGCAAAATCAAAGTCTACATCTGTTAAAGGATAATAACTTTGCAAAAACCAATTTTCTAAGCACAACGTAAACGTAGCTCAATAATATATATCAGATCTCTACAGAGCAATTGTTTCTATAACTACCTTTCATCAGAGTACTTTTAACCATTTTAGGTCTTGCAATAGACGCTCTACGATACCTTCAAGTATCTAAACTACAAAGAGATGGCAAATTTTTAATCCTTCCAAACTTTTCTATATATCGTTTCCCCAAAAAAAATTATTTCGAAAGTGCGTCTTCCGAAAAAAGTATTTTGAAATAGCTACTACTCAAGAAGTGAAAGTTTTTGGAGGCCTAATTATGACTTTTTGATTGTTCGACATCCTTATCAGACGTTATGTAGACCGCATTATTTTAATTTTTCTTTTGAATCAAGTTTCTTGAGACCAGTTTCTCAAAGGCGTTGTCAGCGGTCCAATCAAAATGAAACTTTTTATTTAAGAGTGGAAGATTGATTGAAAGAAAATCTTTTTCGACCATAGTAATTGACTTATGCCTATCGGCTAACCTCATTAGGAGTGCCTTTCATTTATCAAAAGACATATTAGGGGTTGCAAGGCTATTAAACTGACCATATACGACTTTCAAAATGAAAAGCTGAAATCTTTGATTTTGGAGCAAAATCAAAGTCTACATCTGTTAAAGGATAATAAGTTTTCAAAAACCAATTTTCTAAGCACAACGTAAACGTAGCTCAATAATATATATCAGATCTCTACAGAGCAATTGTTTCTATAACTACCTTTCATCAAACTAATTTTAACCATTTTTAGTCTTGCATTAGACGCTCTAGGATACCTTCAAGTATCTAAACCACAAAGAGATGGCAAATTTTTAATCCTTCCGACATTTTGTATTTATCGTTTCCCCGAAAAACAAATTAATTCGAAAGTGCGTCTTCAAAAAAAAGTATTTTGAAATGGCTACTATTCAACAAGTGGAAGTTTTTGGAGGCCTAACTATGACTTTTTGGTTGCTCAACATCCTTGTCATCTTTTATGCAGACCGCATTATTTTAACTTTTCTTTTGAATCAAGTTTCTGGAGACCAGTCTCTCAAAGGCGCTGTCAGCGGTCCAATAAAAATAAAACTTTGTGTTTGAGAGTGGAAGATTGATTGAAAGAAAAACATTTTCGACCATAGTAATTGACTTATGCCTATCGGCTAACCTCAATAGGAGTGCCTTTCTTCTATCAAAAGACATATTAGGGGTTACAAGGCTATTAAAACTGACCATTTACGACTTTCAAAAATACGAGCAAAATCAAAGTCTACATCTGTTAAAAGATAATAAGTTTTCAAAAACCAATTTTCTAAGCACAACGCAGGCGTAGCTCAATAATATGTAAAAGAGCTCTACAGAGCAATTGTTTCTATAACTACCTTTCATCAAACTAAATTTAACCATTTTTAGTCTTGCATTATAAGCTTTAGGATTCCTTCAAGTATCTAAACCACAAAGAGATGGCAAATTTTTAATCCTTCCGAAGTTTTGTATATATCGCTCCCCCCGAAAAAAAATTTATTTTGAAAGTGCGTCTTCAAAAAAAAGTATTTTGAAATGGCTACTGTTCAACAAGTGGAAGTTTTTGGTGGGCCTAACTATGACTTTTTGGTTGCTCAACCTCCTGGTCACCTTTTATGCAGACCGCATTATTTTAATTTTTCTTTTGAATCAAGTTTCAGGAGACCAGTTTTTCAAAGGCGTTGTCAGAGGTCCAATAAAAATGATTTTTTTGTATTTGAGAGTGGAAGAATGATTGAAAGAAAAACGTTTCCGGCCATAGTAGTTGACTTTTGCCTATCGTGTAACCTCAATAGGAGTGCCTCTCTTCTATCAAAAGACATATTAGGGGTTGCAAGGCTATTAAAACTGACCATTTTCAACTTTCAAAATGAGAAGCTGAAATCTTTGATTTTGGAGCAAAATCAAAGTCTACATCTGTTAAAGGATAATAAGTTTTCAAAAACCAATTTTCTAAGCACAACGCAGGCGTAGCTCAATAATATGTATAAGAGATCTACAGAGCAATTGTTTCTAAAACTACCTTTCATCAAACTAATTTCAACCATTTTTAGTCTTGCATTAGACGCTCTAGGATACCTTCAAATATCTAAACCACAAAGAGATGGCAAATTTTTAATCCTTCCGACATTTTGTACATATCGTTTCCCCGAAAAAAAAATTATTTCGAAAGTGCGTCTTAAAAAAAAATATTTTGAAATGGCTACTATTCAACAAGTGGAAGTTTTTGGAGGCCTAAATATGACTTTTTGGTTGCTCAACATCCTTGTCACCTTTTATGCAGACCGCATTATTTTAATTTTTCTTTTGAATCAAGTTTCAGGAGACCAGTTGTTCAAAGGCGTTGTCAGCGGTCCAATAAAAATGAAATTTTTGTCTTTGAGAGTGGAAGAATGATTGAAAGAAAAACGTTTCCGACCATAGTAGTTGACTTATGCCTATCGGCTAACCTCAATAGGAGTGCCTCTTTTCTATCAAAAGACATATTAGGGTTTGCAAGGCTATTAAAACTAACCATTTACGACTTTCAGAATGAGAATCTGAAAACTTTGATTTTGGAGCAAAATCAAAGTCTACAACTGTTAAAGGATAATAAGTTTTCAAAAACCAATTTTCTAAGCACAACGCAGGCGTAGCTCAATAATATGTATAAGAGATCTACAGAGCAATTGCTTCTAAAACTACCTTTCATCAAACTAATTTCAACCATTTTTAGTCTTGCATTAGACGCTCTAGGATACCTTCAAGTATCTAAACCACAAAGAGATGGCAAATTTTTAATCCTTCCGACATTTTGTACATATCGTTTCCCCGAAAAAAAAATTATTTCGAAAGTGCGTCTTCAAAAAAAATATTTTGAAATGGCTACTATTCAACATGTGGAAGTTTTTGGAGGCCTAAATATGACTTTTTGGCTGCCCAACATCCTTGTCACCTTTTATGCAGACCGCATTATTTTATTTTTCTTTTGAATCAAGTTTCAGGAGACCAGTTGTTCAAAGGCGTTGTCAGCGGTCCAATAAAAATGAAATTTTTGTCTTTGAGAGTGGAAGAATGATTGAAAGAAAAACGTTTCCGACCATAGTAGTTGACTTATGCCTATCGGCTAACCTCAATAGGAGTGCCTCTTTTCTATCAAAAGACATATTAGGGTTTGCAAGGCTATTAAAACTGACCATTTACGACTTTCAAAATGAGAATCTGAAATCTTTGATTTTGGAGCAAAATCCAAGTCTACATCTGTTAAAGGATAATAAGTTTTCAAAAACCAATTTTCTAAGCACAACGCAGGCGTAGCTCAATAATATGTATAAGAGCTCTACAGAGCAATTGTTTCTATAACTACCTTTCATCAAACTAATTTTAACCATTTTTAGTCTTGCATTAGACGCTCTAGGATACCTTCAAGTATCTAAACCACAAAGAGATGGCAAATTTTTAATCCTTCCGACATTTTGTATTTATCGTTTCCCCGAAAAAAAAATTAATTCGAAAGTGCGTCTTCAAAAAAAAGTATTTTGAAATGGCTACTACTCAACAAGTGGAAGTTTTTGGAGGCCTAACTATGACTTTTTGGTTGCTCAACATCCTTGTCATCTTTTATGCAGACCGCATTATTTTAACTTTTCTTTTGAATCAAGTTTCAGGAGACCAGTTGTTCAAAGGCGTTGTCAGTGGTCCAATAGAAATGAAATTTTTATATTTGAGAGTGGAAGAATGATCGAAAGAAAAACGTTTCCGACCATAGTAGTTGTTTTATGCCTATCGGCTAACCTCAATAGGAGGGCCTCTCTTCTATCAAAAGACTTATTAGGGGTTGCAAGGCTATTAAAACTGACCATTTTCAACTTTCAAAATGAGAAGCTGAAATCTTTGATTTTGGAGCAAAATCAAAGTCTACAACTGTTAAAGGATAATAAGTTTTCAAAAACCAATTTTCTAAGCACAACGCAGGCGTAGCTCAATAATATGTATAAGAGATCTACAGAGCAATTGTTTCTGAAACTACCTTTCATCAAACTAATTTCAACCATTTTTAGTCTTGCATTAGACGCTCTAGGATACCTTCAAGTATCTAAACCACAAAGAGATGGCAAATTTTTAATCCTTCCGACATTTTGTACATATCGTTTCCCCGAAAAAAAAATTATTTCGAAAGTGCGTCTTCAAAAAAAATATTTTGAAATGGCTACTATTCAACATGTGGAAGTTTTTGGAGGCCTAAATATGACTTTTTGGCTGCCCAACATCCTTGTCACCTTTTATGCAGACCGCATCATTTTATTTTTCTTTTGAATCAAGTTTCAGGAGACCAGTTGTTCAAAGGCGTTGTCAGCGGTCCAATAAAAATGAAATTTTTATATTTGAGAGTGGAAGAATGATTGAAAGAAAAACGTTTCCGACCATAGTAGTTGACTTATGCCTATCGGCTAACCTCAATAGGAGGGCCTCTCTTCTATCAAAAGACTTATTAGGGGTTGCAAGGCTATTAAAACTGACCATTTTCAACTTTCAAAATGAGAATCTGAAAACTTTGATTTTGGAGCAAAATCAAAGTCTACAACTGTTAAAGGATAATAAGTTTTCAAAAACCAATTTTCTAAGCACAACGCAGGCGTAGCTCAATAATATGTATAAGAGATCTACAGAGCAATTGTTTCTGAAACTACCTTTCATCAAACTAATTTCAACCATTTTTAGTCTTGCATTAGACGCTCTAGGATACCTTCAAGTATCTAAACCACAAAGAGATGGCAAATTTTTAATCCTTCCGACATTTTGTACATATCGTTTCCCCGAAAAAAAAATTATTTCGAAAGTGCGTCTTCAAAAAAAATATTTTGAAATGGCTACTATTCAACATGTGGAAGTTTTTGGAGGCCTAAATATGACTTTTTGGCTGCCCAACATCCTTGTCACCTTTTATGCAGACCGCATCATTTTATTTTTCTTTTGAATCAAGTTTCAGGAGACCAGTTGTTCAAAGGCGTTGTCAGCGGTCCAATAAAAATGAAATTTTTATATTTGAGAGTGGAAGAATGATTGAAAGAAAAACGTTTCCGACCATAGTAGTTGACTTATGCCTATCGGCTAACCTCAATAGGAGGGCCTCTCTTCTATCAAAAGACTTATTAGGGGTTGCAAGGCTATTAAAACTGACCATTTTCAACTTTCAAAATGAGAAGCTGAAATCTTTGATTTTGGAGCAAAATCCAAGTCTACATCTGTTAAAGGATAATAAGTTTTCAAAAACCAATTTTCTAAGCACAACGCAGGCGTAGCTCAATAATATGTATAAGAGCTCTACAGAGCAATTGTTTCTATAACTACCTTTCATCAAACTAATTTTAACCATTTTTAGTCTTGCATTAGACGCTCTAGGATACCTTCAAGTATCTAAACCACAAAGAGATGGCAAATTTTTAATCCTTCCGACATTTGGTATTTATCGTTTCCCCGAAAAAAAAATTAATTCGAAAGTGCGTCTTCAAAAAAACGTATTTTGAAATGGCTACTATTCAACAAGTGGAAGTTTTTGGAGGCCTAACTATGACTTTTTGGTTGCTCAACATCCTTGTCATCTTTTATGCAGACCGCATTATTTTAACTTTTCTTTTGAATCAAGTTTCAGGAGACCAGTTTTTCAAAGGCGTTGTCAGTGGTCCAATAGAAATGAAATTTTTATATTTGAGAGTGGAAGAATGATCGAAAGAAAAACGTTTCCGACCATAGTAGTTGTTTTATGCCTATCGGCTAACCTCAATAGGAGGGCCTCTCTTCTATCAAAAGACTTATTAGGGGTTGCAAGGCTATTAAAACTGACCATTTTCAACTTTCAAAATGAGAAGCTGAAATCTTTGATTTTGGAGCAAAATCACAGTCTACATCTGTTAAAGGATAATAAGTTTTCGAAAACCAATTTTCTAAGAACAACGCAGGCGTAGCTCAATAATTTGTATAAGAGCTCTGCAGAGCAATTGTCTATAACTACTTTTCATCAAATTAATTTTAACCCTTTTTAGTCTTGCATTAGAGGCCCTAGGATACCTTCAATTATCTAAACCACAAAAAGATGGCAAATTTTTAATCCTTCCGACATTTTGTATATATCGTTTTCCCGAAAAAAAAATTTCTTTCGAAAGTGCGTCTTCCAAAAAAGTATTTTGCAATGGCTACTATTCGACAAGTGGAAGTTTTTGGGGGCCTAACTATGAATTTTTGGTTCTTCAACATCCTTGTCACACTTTATGTAAACCGCATTATTTTAATTTTTCTTTTGAATCAAGTTTCAGGAGACAAGTTTTTCAAAGGCGTTGTCAGCGGTCAAATCAAAATGAAACTTTCTATTTGAGAGTGGAAGATTGATTGAAAGAAAAATTTTTTCGACCATAGTAATTGACTTATGCCTATCGGCTAACCTCAATAGGAGTGCCTTTCTTCTATCAAAAGACATATTAGGGGTTGAAAGGCTATTAAAACTGACCATTTACGACTTTCAAAATGAGAATCTGAAATCTTTGATTTTGGAGCAAAATCCAAGTCTACATCTGTTAAAGGATAATAAGTTTTCAAAAACCAATTTTCTAAGCACAACGCAGGCGTAGCTCAATAATATGTATAAGAGCTCTACAGAGCAATTGTTTCTATAACTACCTTTCATAAAACTAATTTTAACCATTTTTGGTCTTGCATTAGACGCTCTAGGATACCTTCAAGTATCTAAACCACAAAGAGATGGCAAATTTTTAATCCTTCCGACATTTTGTATTTATCGTTTCCCCGAAAAAAAATTAATTCGAAAGTGCGTCTTCAAAAAAACGTATTTTGAAATGGCTACTATTCAACAAGTGGAAGTTTTTGGAGGCCTAACTATGACTTTTTGGTTGCTCAACATCCTTGTCATCTTTTATGCAGACCGCATTATTTTAACTTTTCTTTTGAATCAAGTTTCAGGAGACCAGTTTTTCAAAGGCGTTGTCAGTGGTCCAATAGAAATGAAATTTTTATATTTGAGAGTGGAAGAATGATCGAAAGAAAAACGTTTCCGACCATAGTAGTTGTTTTATGCCTATCGGCTAACCTCAATAGGAGGGCCTCTCTTCTATCAAAAGACTTATTAGGGGTTGCAAGGCTATTAAAACTGACCATTTTCAACTTTCAAAATGAGAAGCTGAAATCTTTGATTTTGGAGCAAAATCACAGTCTACATCTGTTAAAGGATAATAAGTTTTCGAAAACCAATTTTCTAAGAACAACGCAGGCGTAGCTCAATAATTTGTATAAGAGCTCTGCAGAGCAATTGTCTATAACTACTTTTCATCAAATTAATTTTAACCCTTTTTAGTCTTGCATTAGAGGCCCTAGGATACCTTCAGTTATCTAAACCACAAAAAGATGGCAAATTTTTAATCCTTCCGACATTTTGTATATATCGTTTTCCCGAAAAAAAAAATTTCTTTCGAAAGTGCGACTTCCAAAAAAGTATTTTGCAATGGCTACTATTCGACAAGTGGAAGTTTTTGGGGGCCTAACTATGAATTTTTGGTTCTTCAACATCCTTGTCACACTTTATGTAAACCGCATTATTTTAACTTTTCTTTTGAATCAAGTTTCAGGAGACAAGTTTTTCAAAGGCGTTGTCAGCAGTCAAATCAAAATGAAACTTTCTATTTGAGAGTGGAAGATTGATTGAAAGAAAAATTTTTTCGACCATAGTAATTGACTTATGCCTATCGGCTAACCTCAATAGGAGTGCCTTTCTTCTATCAAAAGACATATTAGGGGTTGCAAGGCTATTAAAACTGACCATTTACGACTTTCAAAATGAGAATCTGAAAACTTTGATTTTGGAGCAAAATCAAAGTCTACATCTGTTAAAGGATAATAACTTTGCAAAAACTAATTTTCTAAGCACAACGTAAGCGTAGCTCAATAATATATATCAGATCTCTACAGAGCAATTGTTTCTATAACTACCTTTCATCAAACTAATTTTAAACATTCTTAGTCTTGCATTAGACGCTCTAGGATACCTTCAAGTATCTAAACCACAAAGAGATGGCAAATTTTTAATCGTTCCGACATTTTGTATATATCGTTTCCCCGAAAAAAAATATATTTTGAAAGTGCGTCTTCAAAGAAAAGTATTTTGAAATGGCTACTATTCAACAAGTGGAAGTTTTTGGAGGCCTAGCTATGACTTTTTGGTTGCTCAACATCCTTGTCATCTTTTATGCAGACCGCATTATTTTAACTTTTCTTTTGAATCAAGTTTCAGGAGACCAGTTTTTCAAAGGCGTTGTCAGCTGTCCAATAGAAATGAAATTTTTGTATTTGAGAGTGGAAGAATGATCGAAAGAAAAACGTTTCCGACCATAGTAGTTGACTTATGCCTATCGGCTAACCTCAATAGGAGTGAGTAGTATTAGAGTGAGTGATAGTCCCCGGGGAGGGTGGGGACCCCATGTATTAAGATTGGTTATAGCGGCTTTTTCCAAGAAATGGGGTCCCCACCCCCTTTTTAGGATTTGCATGTTTTAAGATTAGGTATAGCGGTCTCAATGTATTAAGATAGGGTATAGGTTGCATGTATTAAGATTAGGAATAGAATCTGCATGTATTAAGATTAGGAATAGAATCTGCATGTATTAAGATTAGGAATTGAATCTGCATGTATTAAGATTAGGAATAGAATCTGCATGTATTAAGATTAGGAATAGAATCTCAATGTATTAAGATTAGGAATAGAATATGCATGTTTTAAGATTGTGTATAGCCGCCATGTATTAAGATTAGTCATAGCGGCCAACATGTATTAAGATTAGTTATAGCGGTCGACAAGTATTGAGATTAGTTATAGCGGTCGACATGTATTAAGATTAGTTATAGCGGTCGACATGTATTAAGATTATTTATTGCGGTCGACATGTATTAAGATTAGTTATAGCGGTCGACATGTTTTAAGATTATTTATATCCGCTGACATATATTAAGATTAGGGGTATTTTTTGAAAAATTGTTGAGATTTTTGTATATTTTTACGCCGTTTTTTCAATAATTTCTAAATACTCTTCTGATTGGTTAAAAATGACAGCTTTTTTTAAAAAAATTGAATTGAAAAAGTTATAAATAACAGACATAGTATAAATTATGCACATCAAAATACAAAATCACTCGAACATTTACAATAAATTGGTATAAAGTTTAAAGCATAATTATAAAAATTCACACAGACAAAATAATAAAAAATCACACATTAGAGAAGAATAAAAGTTATTATAAAAGATCTACAATTTGAGGGGTTCGGTATGGATACCATCAGCTACAACTACTCGCTTGGGATAGAAATAGGATAGCCCTTTCTTTGTCAGTTCATATGTAGCAACACAATGATTTATTGTTCTGAAACCTCTATTTGTCGAAGTAAGGTTGATAATTTCATCCATCACTCGTCGATATTTTTCCATTGGTCCATCTCCAGTCTCTTCCAGAGTTATTTTGTTCAGGCCCTTGCTATTGAATTTGTACTTGTCCGTCTACTGAATTTGTACATCGTAGCAACAATAGGTTTTACTGCAGAGACAAATCATTTCGGTGCATCTGAATTCTTCCTTGAAAAGACCTGGCTCCCGTTTATCATACTTCTTATGCTTAGAACAACATGTTCTAGGGAAAAAGTTGTGTGAGGCATCTGCTCTGAAGGAATCATCACAGTCCTTTTCTCGCAAAGTCGCCCATTCTTCGTTTTTAGCAGGTCGAATACAATCATACAAGTTCTCGTGCGCTAGGGCTAAATAAAGAGAATCTGTATCCATCTCTAACTCTTCGAATTTATCCACATCGCAAAATCTGTCGAAGAAGTTATAGTAGAGCTTCAACACACGTAATTTAGCGTACTTAAGTTTGAAGAATCCAACTATTATAGGTTCTCGATGCTCAAATTTCAATTTTGCAAACTCAACTTCGTAAATTTCTTTTGACACACTGTTCAGACGCCTAAACATTTTCCCATTGATTGCTTTGTGCGTCTTCTCATCATTCAGGTACTTGGTCTCTGTGTGTCAACTTCTGTCCATAGTTTTATACCCATAAGAGCTGTTACCCAACAATTTCATTGTCTCAGCCACAACGCTAGAGTCAGTATTTTCATCACCCGCTCTTCTAGCATCTACCACTGACTGAACAAAATTGTTGAAGCATTTTTTGGGTGTGTATTGTACAAATCTATAAATCTTTGTACATTTCAGACCAAGACTGAGATAAAAGTTGAGTAAAGGTGTAATGATTGTCCCATTTTCCAACTTGAAGCTCGAAATCAGCATTCGTTGAGGTTGTTCGAGTAGGTTGTTTTCAATTGCATACTCTCTCATATTTTCTCCAATATCGGCTCGACTGACATTAAAGTTCTTAAAAATAGGAGGGAAATTAGAGAAGTTGTACTTTAATCCGTCTGGAACTTCGAAATCGCACTGTACATATCCAAACATTTTCCCATCTCTTATTTTTGCTAAAAGAGACTCTTGCTTCAAAGGTAGTTTGAAGGGAAAGTTCTTCCTCACGTGATTTCTAACATTTTCCTCTTCTTTAACACGTTCCCACCATTTACACTCCCAGACTTCAACAAAACTGTATCCTTTGTTTCTCAAATAATCTCTTCTCAGTTCATCGTGTTCTCTTTTTCTGATTCCTCTCTGCATTTCCTCCTCCGAGAGCCTTGCTCGAGCTTCTTGACATGGGCAAAAATGGAAATAACAACCCACAGCTTCGAATACTGTGTCACAATGAGCACAAAAACCGTCCACGCTAAAACAGTCAATCTTTTTCTGTTTCCCGGTCGTATAATAGCTTTCAATTATGCATTCTGGGCGTTGTGATTGGAGATAAGACATGACCATGTTCTCAAATCTTCGAAATTTATTGGTTCGAGCTTTGAATTTTTGAGAATTTGTGTCGAGTTCCCACCGTGTGTAAATTCCTGTTGGCATTTCTTGACACATTGAAAAGGGGTAGAGTTGACTAGCATCAATACCCGCGATAGATTTACAAATATTTTCTGAATTCCTGATAAAGGTTTGATCAACTACTGCCTTTCTTGTGAACACAATAGAAGGTCCACCAGTCATGTCCTCGCGTATTTTATCATGTAAATCCTTGTCACTTTCAACAAATGGGAAAAATTTGTGGTTTGTAGACTGGTGAAGACAAATGTTTGCTAAATTGGGAAGGGTACATCCATGTTTTAACATATCGATTCCTTTGTTGTGATAAAATTCCATCATTTTTTGCATTGCTTCTAGTGTTGGAACAACATCCTTGTTGTTGTACCACTTGACAAAATCTCTAAATGTAGACATTTGCTCATCCTCCCAAATCACTTTCAAGTAATTGTAGTTGTCGACTCCAGATGGGGGAACTTCTTTCAGTCTCAATTTTTTCAGACCTTCTTGTTGAGATAGTCCACTGATCAGCAATTTAGTAAAGTCAGTGAATTCTTTCTCCAAAGGATGGTGATTCTTCAGCTTACTGAAGAAACAGTCATAGGGGGGTAGAAAAGGTGCGTCAAGTTTATTTGGAGAATCGAACCATTCATATGGGAAGAAACCTTTAGTCTCGCTTGTCTTGTAAGCTTTGAGGAATGAATCGAGAGATGTAGCTCCTCCAAGGAAATTCAGAATGTCAAGGAACTGCACGTCACCGAACTTGAAGGAAACAAACTGATTTGCCTTTTTGATAACTGTAGGTTGAATATCCCGTTCATGAATGAGATAAGGTAGAAGGTAGGATTTGATGAGATTCAAATCGTACTTTCCACTGTTGAATCCAAATAAAAATAATGTGTTGATATAACGCTCAAAGTGTTGTTGCAAGTCCAAAAGTTGATTTTTCTGCATTTGTAGGAACTGAGTAGACATATCAGCTTCCTCCTCCTCCTCAATACACTCATCTTCGAAATCAAATGCAGGATTTGTGCGACCTTTCCTTTCGTTCAATTTTTCAAAGATGGCTTTAACTCGGCTATTGATTATCTCTTGAGTTGATGCAAATTTTGTTTGCATTTCGGTTTTTGCTCTTGTTAGCTAACTCCTCAAGAGCTTCGACAAAAGAAACAATCAAGTTCTTAGGGTCTTTGTCGCATAGAAACACAGGTTCTTCAATCAAGTTGGAGGAAATGGAGACAGATATTGGCTCATGTTTTCCAATCCAAGTAGTTGTATTTGTATCTTTTAACTCTTCAGTGGGAACGCAGATAGATTCAAAGTCAAAAATAGCCAAGTTTTTGAACAATTTTTGATCATCGTTGTAGGAAATTCCAAATGCATCGAGTATATCAAACAAAGTTTCTCGCAGAGCATACACACTCTTTGGATAAATTTGCTGTACTCTGTCTTTGCAGGATTTTACATGACGGTTGAAATTACTTACGTACTTTATAAATGTATCGCAACTGGGGCAACGGAATCGTTTAAAGAATGTGTTAATATTATCCACGTAGCATATATGGTTGTTGTATCGCAGTAAAATAATGTTCTTTTCGTACATTTTAACACTTCTTCTTGCAAGTTCTCCAACGAATTCTCCTTCTTCTATATCAATATCATATATAAAGATGTTATGCTTTATCGCATTTTCAACAAACACGATATGATCGATTGATACTCCCCTGAAGTTGATTGCATCATGTCCGGATTCATGAAGAAAAGCACTAAACAAATTTGCTGCATTCGTTTCCAACGCAGATGATCCGTACAAGTGAACAGCTATAGCTCTGAACAGGCAAAGATAATCTTTGTAGGTCTCGCCGTAACCATTCGATACAAGACAATTCACTATCACAATCTGGTCGTCTAAGTAACTGTTCAGGAATAACAGCATCGATACATCCCATTGGAATGTTTTTTAGGAGAGCGAAAAATATTGTTACGTTAGTAGTCAAAGCAAATCGCCACTTTAGATTTTCCCTCTCCTGTGCACACGTCTCCACTAGATCCATTTTCTCTACTCTGTCTTGAAGAGAGACCAAGTCACCTTTTGAACAGAGCAAATGAGATTTTTCAAAGAAAGTGTTGTTCTCATGCACATAAAAGTATCGATACTCATCTGTGTCCACATTGCGCAGGATAAAACCAAGAGCCAGATTCACTTTGGCAACAAAATTTTACTTTTCGAAAACTTCTTTTAATTTCTCGTTGATCTCATTGGGATCGAGCTTGGACAACTTGAAGTTAAACACTCGATGTCTCCCATTCTCCATTTTTGTATCATCAAAAAAGTGCTGGCAAGCACTAAGTTCCTGCTGCAATTGCTCGTTGTTCTGGTCTAGCTCCTCTGATTCTAGGACTTCTTTGAGCTTTTCACTCGATTTGGTCCCAAATTTTGTCGAAGTTCCATGCTTTCTCCTCTCGTGTTGTTGAAGAGAATAAAAACTTGGGAACTCTTCCAAGCACACAGTACACACAGTACTAAGCTTAACATCTTTTGGGGCATGATGCTTGGCAAGGTGATAATTCAAGTCTTCCTTCTTCTTTGTAAAAAAGTTGGGACATTTGGGGCATGATACAGTCCCACTATCACAAGACTGTTTGTGTCTGGCTATATGCTTTTTCACCACCATTCGCACTTTGTGCATTTCACTTGGAGATTTCTATCGAGAGCAGGCATTGTTATGTTAGTTCAATATGAATTGAGTAAAATTCAGGTAAATTGCGAAGCAACTGAATCTGAAAAAACAGAAAGTATAATGATTTAAAGCTGCTATGTAACTTTGAGGTACTCGATGATGACTCATCCCTTCCATATATGGAAATGACGTCATTTCCATTTTTAGATTCAGGCGTCATGTCAGAACATTCTAGAAGATTGATATGATTCTAATTTCGACAGTTCTGCATATAATTAACTAGCTTTCAGTTTAAATGTACAAACTCATTCCGTGGCAAAAAATTCGAATTAAACGTTTTTTTCTCATTTTCTTCTCACTCTTATTTGTTAAACTTTACTTGAATTTTTCCATACAGATTATTTCCCCAAAGAAATTACAACAAGAAAACTATTCTTTAAAAATTCACGATTGTTACAGTATTTTGTATAGATTTAGTCCAAAATTTTGGATCTCAAATATTGATAAAATTTACTGCCTGAGATCAAATTTAGTTTTACTGAAAATAGAAACTAGTGAATGAATGTGCTTCCAATACAACAAGAGAGAGATCAAGGAAAAGTTTCCATCTACTATTGAAGAACAAGTTTACGTTGTACAACATAATGTTGTTGTAATAGAACCTCCCGCCCAATCAGACTTCAGCTTTAGAAATCTAATTCTCAAGATAAACGATTTCATTTTATGCATTGCTTTTTCTATTTTAATTTTCTTTTATATTAACAGAGTTTTACTTGATACCGTATTCATTTGTGAAAAATGTTGATCAAAAATCACTTACAACTTTTGGAAAAAATTTACAAAAGAAAGGAAGGAATCGCTGATGCTTACAGAGTAGACGAAATTGATGTTGACTCTTATTTCTTTTACAATTTTTTGGACGTTTTTAATCAAAACAACAGAATTATCCGATTTAGTAAAGGATTTGAATATGCAACCTTTTCTATAAAAAAATTCGAGTATGATGACTACATAACAAAACAATCTTTCGATTTATCGTCAGAACTACACATCAACAAGTATGAAATGCTCTTCATATTGAACTCTGTCCCAGCGATAATGGAACAGTACAGAAATTTGTCTCAATCTAATTATATCCCAATTCCTGAACCAGTAACAATTACTTCATCTCTGCAGAGTGCGCTGTTCTTTCATTATTACAAGTACTACAATGCAGAGGGGGTAAGACTACGATTTGGAATACGACTCCCCAACATTTATATACAAAAATTTAGTTCCAAAATTGGAACATTTTTCGAGATCGATTTGAGATTTAACGAGATGGAGCGAATTTATCAAAGCTTGACTTTTTTGATCAATTACGTCAACTCATTTCCTCTAACTTATCCATCTTTGGCTGTTAACTAGGATAACACGTGTAAAAAGTACCTTTTTTTGTCACTATTCAGTTTTGAGCTTTAGTGTTTCGGATAGTGATGTTAGACTTTCTATGAGTTGGCTCCTTCTTTGGTAACTTTACAACTGAGGCATTTCCTTTTCTGGAAAACAACGTCACTTTTTCTGCTAAACATTACCCTTTTTGGAAACTTTGTTCTCATTGGTTGGAGTTTAGTATAAATAGAGCTGAAAAATTCACCCAGCATCACTTGCTTTCTCTTCTCTAAAAACAACATCACCTCTGTCTCAACTACTTTAAACTCTCATCTAATCTCACCTCATTGAGAAATGGAATTTACAGTGCAGAACAACAGCCTTCTCTACTCAGTTTCTTTCACAGAAGAGACTGCTCGGATCAGCATCAGAGACCTGTCGAATGGTCTCTACGAGTCAATTCTAAACCTGCCTATCACAGTGTGGCACATTATTGAGCACCAGCGACAACAGTTTGACACATATCATCAGGGACAGGTTCCAATCACGGAGAATCAGCTTGGAATTCACGCAATGGGCCACGAAGTTGCTGTGATCAGTGGGCATCACTACCCTCAAGTTAACGGAACAGATTTTCCCGACAACTACGTTGCTGGAAGCATTCAGTACACATTTCCGTGGGAGGAAGGACAGATTCCCAACAACTGGTTCAATACACCCGAGACAAGTCAAGTATCCAGTCCAGAGCAGCAAAGCAGCCTTCTCCAGATAGTGAGCAATGCTGGCAGCAGTCAACAAAGCGAATTGAGTGTCGATACTAGCACCACGTGGTCATTTAATGATCTGGAAAACTTCGATCTAGCTCAATATTATGGTTCGACTGATATGTCGACTACACCGTCAATGACAACCCCCTCCATAGAGGATGGAACAGCTCACAACCCCATTGTGCTGACTGATGAGGCTCCGGTAGCCCCCATCAGTGTTCGACCTACAGAGCATCCAGCAATCGTTGAAAGAGTCCGTCCGTTTGGCAACGAGATTCAAATTTCGCCAGATCACGTTGTGAGAACTCTTTTTGAATGAACCTGATATTGTAAACTTTATACTTGAATTACTTGTGGTGAATTTATATTTTTGTTTGAATTCATTTCTTTTTAAGTTGAATTTTTTCTTTACTACAAACACTATGCAAGCTATGTTGAAAAAGACACAGCAATTTTTTTGTCAAAATTTTAAGAACAATTTGATAAAAATTCTGTTTCTTAACAAAAACGGTCGTTTAAAAATTGATTCTTAAGAAAAAAACTGAATTACTTTTTCAATTTTTAATAAAAATCTTTGTTTTAAAAATTGATATTTATTGAAACAAAACAAGTTCGAAAGTTGTCATTTTAAAATATAAAGAAAATTTCTTTTATTTGGGCAAAATCATACCGTAAAATGAAGAAAAAATGAAAAATTTTTGCGTTTTTAAATGACAGTTTTTGAAAAATTTTTCGACATTCAAGAAAATTTTTTCAATTCAAAACTCGATATTTAACAGAAATTGTTGAAAAATTGTTCGATTTTTAAGAGAAAAGGTTGAAAATTTTTTCGATATTTAATAAAAAAGTTGTTTGAATTTTCGATTTGTAAGAAAAGTTTTTGAAAAATTGATTTTTAACAGTAAGTTAATTTAAATTATAAAGGTAAATACAAATCACAAGCAAGAAATTATATACTTTATTTTCTAATTTCAAGATAAAAAAAGAGGATTATCAATCATGCCATGTCCATCTAACAAACAATCAACAATCTTTATAAGTTCACTCTCATTCTTTGAATTTCTAAGGGAATGCACCCTATCTAGAAAAGATGATCCAAGGGTTTGAGTACTCGCATTTCTTTGCTCAGCGCGTAGAAGGTGACGCTTGAACTTCTTTCTGCTCAATCGTTTTTTGGAGATACTGGGCACTTTTTCCACGTACTTATTCTCCAAGTTGTGCTCTACCGCTCTGGTTAACTGAGTAAAGACCACTCCTGACTCTTCTATAATGGGACCAAAGAACTGATGTTTATAGATTGTGTACAAGCAATCAACTGTTTGATAAACATAAGACAAATTTTCCATTTTCTCTAGTATCTCTATCACTGAGGATGAAATGAGAATAATGTGGTAGCGACAAGTCTTTAATGGACAAAAGTGGTCATTATGAGTAGCAACGGAGTATTTTTTAGTGAGTAGATAAGGTTTATACTCCTCAACTGATACAGAAATGAATATTGTCTTGTCACTAAAATCTCTGTAAAATTGAGGTAAAACCTGACACATTATTGCTGCCATTTCTATATCGGGATAACACTATAGAACCTATATATGGAAACAGAAATTACGGTAACGTAATTTCTATTTTTAGAGGTAACAAGTTCTGTTTCCATAAAAACCCATTTTCGAAATGATACAGTTCAAGAAACAGAAGGCTAAAAAAATTCGTTGATATACTTGTTCAAAATTTTTCAAGCACTATTTTTCTTTAATGCAACACAGACGAGCTAAACACCAGGATCCGTTTGAAATTTTGGTTAAAAAATTTGCGAACCTCAAGATTTCCGAATAGATTACCCTATAAGGAAATAACGTCATTTAGCATACTTTTTATGGGTATACATGACGTCATTACCATAGAAGGAAATTTTAAGTTATTCAGAGGAATTGCGTACAAATACATCATTTATTTTCCCTTTCACTCTAAGCTCAAGTTGTTGAAATGTCTCTCTCTAAAGTATCACCTTTTCTTTCGAGAGTTCCTTCAATGTACACTCAATCCTCACCAAAACCAGGGACTGATTCGGTTTCTTTTTATATGGACTTTGGTTCCAATTCAAAAAGATTTGGGAGATTTACTATGTCCCAGATTTCAAGAAACGGACAACTTTATACTGAACCAACCTTCCAAGTCTCTAGAAAAGACAATTCTGGGACTTTTGAAAAGTACCAGCAACTGCGAATTGGAGACTATGAGTTTAAGAAATTCTGCTTCCTCAAGGAGGATCTTCTCAATGGAGAACTGGAGATGAGAGAAAACCAACCCCAATTCGACAAAAACATAGGAATGGAACACATGCTGGAACAGTGTCACAAAGTGAGAGAGATTAGCATTGGACGAAATCGCAGAATCTATGTTACTTTCCTCCAATACATCAAGGACAACCCAGCTTCAACTTATGTACAAAATCGATTTTTTTTGTCGAAAGGAGAACAACGAGTTCAAACAATGGACTTATGTCAGCTACACTGTGGATGAATTCAAGGAGTTGATACAAAATCCGAAGGACTTTTCTAATATTCAACAATGTACATTTCAATAAATGTGTAATTTTATAATGTATTTGTCTTTTTAATTCATACTATTTGAATCATTTTTCTTTTTTTCAAACTGAAAATGAGTTGGAATATTGGTTCCTCCAGAAATATTTTTCTGAGTCTAAGAAGTAAATCTAAAGTATTCCACGTTAGACTTCACTACGAACTAAAAAAAGTCTTCTTATACAGTTCTTGAAGCTCTAAATTTTCCCAAAATTGATAAACTTGACAGTGAGTCCAGTTTTTCAGAACTAAAGTGGGTTATTCATAACGGATTACGACGCACTACTTTAATATATCAATCTGATAAACACGAAATTTCCATTTCACAACATCGTTGGAACGGAGTTCAATGGAGTTTTTTGACAAAAACTGAACTAAAAAAGGAGGAATACAAAAAATTATTGGAACATCTTCCTGACCTTCTTTCTTATGTAGAGACTTTCAAAAAGACCAGTATCACTTTAGATAAATAAAGAAAACAATTGATGGATATTGTCACACTTCTAAACATTTTTAATTGTTACAGTAGTATTTTTCCAATGTTTCCCAACAACGAAAAGCGAAAAAACTGTTTCCTGGCTGCATGTAAAATTTGGGATCAAAACATTAATTTGGAGGAAATTGACCAAAACTTCCCACACGGAGGACTTATTGGATACGGTAATTCAATTCTGGACTTTTTCCTAGCAAGATCGAAAGTGTTTCGTTTACATGCAATTTTACACGATTCTGCTGGAGCGGTTAAAGCAACTACAAACCAAGGACCGGGTTATTGTTCCATGTTACCTCAATTTCCGAGCTCATGTCTCTTGGGTCACATTACTGGTCTGTTCTTTTGTATCTTTATAAAAATTTGTCATCCACGTATTTTCAAAATGCTAGACTGTTGATCATTTTTTGAAAAATCATCCCAGAAGAAAGAATGCCTCTCGTTGTACTAGATATTGAATGCTTAGAAGGAAAAATTATCAAAGAGTTGGGAATCTTTAAGGACGGAATTGTACTTGGATACAGTTTTCTCCAACCTAAAGACTACAAGCTGACTTTTCAAGCAAAATTGAATACAAAAAATATGCACGGTATAAATTGGAACCATGGAAAGCTTGATTATTCTGAGTTGGCTTTTATTATAAATCAACAATGCTCACCAACAACAGAGTACTTTGCTAAAGGACTTGAAATATGCAAAATTTTATCACCCTACTAGTGTAAGGATGTGGAAAATCTTGATGATCTTGGTTGGCCGAAGGCTTCCAAACTATTAGAAAACAAGGATGTTGAATGGAATTGCAGCAACTACCCCTATCGACACAAGAAGACTCTTCATTGTGCAGAAAAGAAGGCTTACGTTTATGGGATATGGACTTTAAATTTTTTTGATAATATTTAATGTTTGTATTTGTGATTGTAATTTATCATTTTTATTTGTAATTTTTTTCTCTGAAATTAGTATAGGAGAATGAGTTGGTCAAAAAATATCTACAAATACTGTGTTCCCATACTTTATTATTCTTTCATAGTCTTGCTCCTAACTTTGGTACTTTTTTTCAATTTTGATGCTTTTTCTCACTGATTCATCTGAGGGAACAATAATTTGGTTGTGTGTTATATTTAGTTCACTTATCTTTTTATTAATTTTTGGCATTTTTTTCGTTGTTTACGTTTCAATTCAGTTGCACAGTTCCTTTATCCCTAGGGAAGAAGATAGCGTATAAATGACTGATCACATTGATAAGGGGCTCCAATTAGGTAATTTTGTCTTTGATGACAATAATCAAGAACGTCAATTTTGGAAATGTTTTGGACAGACGTGTAACCGGTCTTTAGTAGTTTTTTTTGTCCCAGTTCTTTGTCATACTATTGATTTTAGCTTGTTGTATCGTAAGAATTACATTAGCTGAGACTTGTGAGGAGACAACAGTTTGGATCGCCATTTTGTCGAGTAGAGTTGGATATATTTTACCTTCTCCAAAATTATGAACAAAATAATTTCCACGAAGGAACGAGTTTTTATTTCATTGGTTGGACCAAGTGGATCTGGGAAATCCCAACTCATCCACGATTGGTTAGTTTTTGGAACTTTTCAACCAGAATTTGACAAAATTTACTATTTTTATCAACACTATCAATCTCTTTAAGGACTAATGTCAAAAAATATAAAAAACATTGAGTTCGTTCAAGGTGTTGATTTTGAGTTGATACAAAATTTACCTAATAATGGAACAAAGTATTTACTTATTTTTGATGACTCTTGTGAAGAAATTTCTAGTTCTAAAGAATTTGTAAAAATAGCTACTGCTGGTAGACATAAAGGTTTAAGTACAGTGTACATAAAGCACAATCTCTTTCATCAATGTCGACTAGGAAGGGATATTGAACTACAGAACACCCATATTGTTTTATTCAAATCACCCAGAGACGTCTTACAAATAAACACGCTCAGTCAACAGTTGGGATTGGGATCTCAACTAAAAGACTGGTATACCACAGCAACTTCAGTTCCCTAAGGTCATTCACTTATTGATTTGACTCCAAAAACGGTCGACTCTCTGAGATACTGTACTAACAGTGGTTCAACACCATCTTTATTTTTCTACCTCAAAGCAAGCAACAGATTACATTTTTGAACGATGAGCACACAACATCTCTCTACTCTGATCGCGTTCCAGAAATATTCCCAGAGCTTCAAAATAACTTTTCTCAAAAATTGTCCCAAAGACTTTATCCAGTTTCTAAACGAGTGCATAGTAAACCTTCTAAGAGGAGAGCTAAGAGAAATTCAAAAACAAGAAATTTTAAAGTTCAGAGAAGAAATTCATCTTCTTATTTTAAAAAGAACAAGCTACAGTAAAAGAAGACAGATTCTGAGTTCCAAAAAAGGCATCAGTCTTATATCAATTTTAACTCGGTCAATCATTAATCCTCTCTCTTGAAATGGATCAGTTTGTTTTGATTCCTCAACAACTTTATGATAAAAAAATCAGGTTATCACCTCAAAGATTGGACAAATATAACGAAAAACAGGATTCGGTTCCAAAAAATTTGGAAACTGTTTATAGAAAAGTTAACGCTAAAACAAAGTCTTCTAGCAACGAATCACTTATCAATGAAATTTTAAATTCACTTCGCATTAAACTATCCCCATCTGACTCCATTTTGTTAGACGGAAGAGATACAAACTTTGCATTTGTCGATTTTGTATACGCTCTGAAGAAGAAAAACGTTGAATGTCCCGATATTTATTACACAATTCTTGACGCAATCGGCATAAAACCACATAAAGTTTTAAACAAAGATGCCAAAAGCAAAGAACGAGGAAGCTGGATCCCTTTCCAAATCTGAGAAAGCCAAGCTACAGAGGTTGTACAGGGAAGGAAAAGCCGCATATGGTTCAGTTCAAAACCTTCAGAAAGCCAGTGGGTTGTCAAAGAAGAAGGTTACTGATTTTTTATACAGAAAGAATTCTTACACTAAATTTAGACGAGCAATTCGACATTTCAAAAGATTACCTGCTTTTGCAAAACGTATCAATGAGATTTGGTGACTTGATTTGGCTTTTATGAATGAATTGTCTGAATTTAATAACGGTGTGAAATACTTATTGATATGTGTTGACGTCTTTTCTCGCCTGGTCCGTGTTCAATCAATGAGGTCAAAATATGCCTCTGATGCTGTAGCTGCCTTTAAAAAAATGTTAAGGAAGAACAGTAAACCTGATAGAGTTTGGGTTGATCAAGGTACTGAGTTCGGGGGAGAATTCAAAAATTTTTGCAAGAGTAGAGACATCAAAATCTACTCTACAAGAAGTGAAACAAAAGCTGCTGTAGCAGAAAGAGCAATTAGATCTTTAAAAAACATTATTTATTGCTACATGGAGGAAAACGGGGATAAATACGTTCACAAAATGGAGGGTTTTGTTAACACTATGAATACAAGAGTTAACAGATCTATAGGTAAATCCCCCAAAAACGTTAAAAATTCAGATTTTTTGTCAATTTTTTACAAAGACCCTATTACTGAGTACAAAAAACCACGCTTTAAAATTGGAGACAAAGTTCGAATCTCCAAGTACGATATCCCATTTAGAAAAGGTTACAAGTCTCAATTCACAAGTGAAATTTTTGAAATTGTTAAAATTGCGACTTTAAAACCACCAACCTATAACCTTCATGGAGAACAAGGTGATGAAATTCTAGGCAAATTTTATGAACAAAAGCTTGCAAAGTGTATCATTTAGATATGAATTCTTTTACTGTAGAGTTGGTTTCGAATGCTTCCTTTGATTGTTATCCAAATAATACATTAAGTTCTCATATAAACTTTATTCCGGAACAAATTAATCTCGAAGGAGAATGGGAGGTTGCAATTACAGAACTATCTTATCCTTCCTTGTACCAAAACATCACGGAAGCGAAATTTTTCTATCTAGATGAAGCAACACCGAATACAAAACCATCAGACTACTACACACTTGATCCAGGTCTATATCCTTTGATCTCTGATATTGTAAACGAAATGAACAAAAAAATTCAGGAACGAGAAAAGTATGAAAAAACACCAATCGGATTACACGTTAACAAAATTACACAGCGAATTTCTTTGAGTCTTCCCAATGAGAATTCTTTACTTGTTATATTTAGTGCTGATCTTTGTCATGTCTT
Source organism: Convolutriloba macropyga (assembly GCF_964194025.1). Taxonomy (NCBI): domain Eukaryota; kingdom Metazoa; phylum Xenacoelomorpha; order Acoela; family Convolutidae; genus Convolutriloba; species Convolutriloba macropyga. The sequence continues at coordinate 27,242,348 of NC_134479.1, forward strand.
CGGATGTGAAGAAGCTGTTTATGGGATAGGTGTTTTCATGAGTGGTGCTGGTCCACATTTTCCCAAGTTCCCTTATGACATTGTACGAATACATACATTGATGATATATAGTGATATTGTTGAATACAACATTGTGGGTGATACAAAAGCTGCTCTTTTACGATGCGTTCCTTTTATATCAAAGGTAAAGAATGGAGACATCATCTCAACTGGCCAATACATGAATTATCAAAATTTTCCAAACCTACAGTTTAAAAAAATTCTGAAAAATTCATTCCACAGCATAAAATTAGAGCTCCGAGACTCTTATGGTGAAAAAGTACCTTTCAACTCTGTTGGAGTAACTAGAGCAGTACTAATGTTTAGAAAAACTTCTGAAAATCATTTTTAGAATTAAGACTAAAAAAATGGTTGCTGATAGTGACTTACCGTATTTTCGCGGATATGCCAGACAAAGGGGTAGGGGATTTGGAGCTTCAGCGCAAACAATTGGGAGGACAGCAATTCCGTTTTTGAGACGATATGTTGTCCCAGCAGCAAAAAGAGTGGGAGCTGATTTAATTGAAATGGCTGCTCCTGAAATTGGAAATGTTTTGACTGGGAAGAAAAAACTCAAATCTGTCGCTGCTGATGTTGGAAAGAAAACTTTACGTAAACAGCTAGGTGCAGGAAAAACAAGAAAACGTCGCATTATTCGTAGATCACCTCCAAAAATCAGTCGACGTCGTCGAACGAGAAAAGATATATTTGCTAATCTAAAATGAATTCTAGATCAACAAACGATTCCAATTTTCGATATGGACACTTTACAAACTGTTGCTTGGAGATTTTTGACAAAATTCCTGTTTTGGAACCAATTGAGTCTTCTCGTGTTCAAGAAGTTTATCCTAGTATTTCACTGGATGAAAGCAGCATTGAATTTGAATTTGAAACAGATAGAAGCATCTATCTTGCTATGAGAGATATCCACCTTCAAATGAAAGTTGGACTACAAAAGGGAAGATTGTTTGATGACTTTATGAAAAAAGATGAGCCTGGAAAACCAGATGTGGGTATGTCTTTCACAGATGACGATTTACATTATCTAACTCATGTCAACAATATTTTACACCCACTCTTCTCCAACTGTGAAGTGTATCTGAACAATCAACAAGTGTACAACTCAAATGGTCTCTATGGACACAAGGCTTTAATTTCCAATGAATTTAATGCTTCAACGAGAAATAATGAAAGCATTTTGGCTTGTCATGGATACGAATTTGAAAAAGAACCTAGTGATTATGAGAAGAGCCCGTTTATAGACCGAGAGGAAGAACTTCTGCTGAAAAATGAAAGCACTTACTACGGTAAATTAGCTATTGACCTGTTTCAATGTGAAAAGTTACTGCTTCCAAATACAAAAGTAAGATTGAAATTGATTCGTGCAAGACCTAATTTTTACATGATTTCCTACAATCCTCACGTTTCCCTTAAGGTTCTTGACTGTTCCTTATTTACACGACGCGTGGTTGTTAACGAAGTGTATCACCAGACTATCAAATACCAATTAACTCATCAACCTGCTTGTTACAACTTTATGGAAACTATTGCACGTACATTTATTATTCCCTCAGGACAGAACCAGTTTATTCAGGAAAATGTTTTTAACAATGCTCCAATCAGAAGAGTAGCTATTGCGATGAACACCAATTCGGCATTCACAGGACAATTTCAAGAAAATCCTTTCCATTATCAGAAATTTGGTTTGCGAGAACTTAGAATTGTTCGCGGGGGTAGAGTTATTGTATCGCTTGATACAACTAATGACTGTAGAGCATACGTAACAACAATGAAAGCAATGAATTTTAACGAGGAAATTCCTGCGTTACCGAATCATCAGTTTCAGAACCACTACATACTTGTATTCGATCTCACTTCACTTCAAGATGCTGGCGAAAATGTTCATTATCCTGAACTCAGTGGTGAAAGTATTCCATTGGGAATGTTTTTTGATCGTTCACTAAGAAACGTAACAGAAATCATTGTTCTGGGAGAAAGGATGTCCACTGTCAAAATTGATCAGTTTGGGACTGTTGCTAAAAATGTCTAATAATTTTTCATCATTTTTTCAATTTTATGTACTTTGTTGGAACATTTGTAGGCTTAACCTCTCTATCTAGCTGTTGTTCTCTACATCAATTGTTAATTAACTAATGGATGTGAACTGGGGTAGACTAACTTCAAATATATATATTTATATTCCTTTGCTAATTTTCCTTGGACTTTTTATAATTATTGTTTTGTTTCATCCCAGCACCCAGAACGAAACGGTTGACAAAATCACAAAATCCAAAGAATGTTGCTTCTCTCAACAGAGCGAAAGTTTTCAACTTGATTGCTCTGTCAGGAATCCTTGTACAAACGGAGCTTGTGAGATAAAGAAAAGAAAACTTTTTTGTCATGGATAACACCTCACTTCGTGACATTATTGAACGTATTCCAGAGCTTAAATTCCGGTATATTGGATCCTTTCCAGCAGATTTTGTCCCCAATTTGCCCAAATTTATTTTTGCAATCATCAACACTTCCTCAAGCAGTGAAGCTGGTGAACATTGGATAATGATTGGTCGCCTCAATAGGAACTATTACTATGCGGATTCTCTAGCACGATCAATCACACATTACAAATTTTTGAATAAAAAGTATCAGAAAATGATAAACAGACCACTCCAGAAAACGGCAAATTTGTGTGGGTTCTACACTATTTATGCTGCTTTTCATCTATTTAAATTTTTACAAACAAACTTGAACAATGTTCATGATGTGCATGTACTAAATTTTATTATTAATTATATGTAAATATGATTACTGGGGTATACACTAAGCTGGTGCCCAATAAAGTCGACATTAGTTTTTAACAATTGTACCTTTTACTCAGTTAGCTACGCAAGTTTTTCCTTTTTGTCGACTTTATTAACCCACTCGGCTAAATGTACCTCGGTTTTCACTTATTTTAATAGCAATTTATACCAATTTAATGTAAATGTTCGAGTGATTTTGTATTTTGTTGTGCATAATTTATACTATGTCTGTTATTTATAAGTTTTTCAATTCAATTTTTTTTTAAAAAGCTGTCATTTTTAACCAATCAGAAGAGAGTATTTAGAAATTATTGAAAAAACGGCGTAAAAATGTACAAAAATCTCAACAATTTTTCAAAAAAAAACCCTAATGTTAATATATGTCAGCGGATATAAATAATCTTAAAACATGTCGACCGCTATAACTAATCTTAATACATGTCGACCGCTATAACTAATCTTAATACATGTCGACCGCTATAACTAATCTTAATACATGTCGACCGCTATAACCAATCTTAATACATGTCGACCGCTATAACTAATCTTAATACATGTTGGCCGCTATGACTAATTCTAATACATGGCGGCTATACACAATCTTAATACATGCATATTCTATTCCTAATCTTAATACATTGAGATTCTATTCCTAATCTTAATACATGCAGATTCTATTCCTGATCTTAATACATGCAGATTCTATTCCTAATCTTAATACATGCAGATTCTATTCCTAATCTTAATACATGCAGATTCTATTCCTAATCTTAATACATGCAACCTATACCCTATCTTAATACATTGAGACCGCTATACCTAATCTTAAAACATGCAAATCCTAAAAAGGGGGTGGGGACCCCATTTCTTGGAAAAAGCCGCTATAACCAATCTTAATACATGGGGTCCCCACCCTCCCCGGGGACTATCACTCACTCTATTACTAATGGAGTGCCTTTCTTCTATCAAAAGACATATTAGGGGTTGCAAGGCTATTAAAACTGACCATTTACGACTTTCAAATTGAGAAGCTGAAATCTTTGATTTTGGAGCAAAATCACAGTCTACATCTGTTAAAGGATAATAAGTTTTCAAAAACCAATTTTCTAAGCACAACGCAGGCGTAGCTCAGTAATATGTATAAGAGCTCTACAGAGCAATTGTTTCTGTAACTACTTTTCATCAAACTAATTTTAACCCTTTTTAGTCTTGCATTAGAGGCTCTAGGATACCTTCAAGTATCTAAACCACAAAGAGATGGTAAATTTTTAATCCTTACGACATTTTGTATATATCGTTTCCCCGAAAAAAAAATTTCTTTCGAAAGTGCGTCTTCCAAAAAAAGTATTTTGCAATGGCTACTATTCGACAAGTGGAAGTTTTTGGGGGCCTAACTATGAATTTTTGGTTGTTCAACATCCTTGTCACACTTTATGTAGACTGTATTATATTAATTTTTCTTTTGAATCAAGTTTCAGGTGACAAGTTTTTCAAAGGTGTTGTCAGCGTTCCAATCAAAATGAAACTTTCTATTTGAGAGTGGAAGAGTGATTGAAAGAAAAATTTTTTCGACCATAGTAATTGACTTATGCCTATCGCCTAACCTCATTAGGAGTTCCTTTAATTTATCAAAAGACATATTAGGGGTTGCAAGGATATTAAACTGACCATTTACGACTTTCAAAATGAGAATCTGAAAACTTTGATTTTGGAGCAAAATCAAAGTCTACATCTGTTAAAGGATAATAAGTTGGCAAAAACCAATTTTCTAAGCACAACGTAAGCGTAGCTCAATAATATATATCAGATCTCTACAGATTAGTTGTTTCTATAACTACCTTTCATCAAACTAATTTTAACCATTTTAAGTCTGGCAATAGACGCTCTAAGATACCTTCAAGTATCTAAACCACAAAAAGATGGCAAATTTTCAATCGTTCCGACATTTTGTATATATCGTTTCCCCGAAAAAAAAAATTTATTTTGAAAGTGCGTCTTCAAAGAAAAGTATTTTGAAATGGCTACTATTCAACAAGTGGAAGTTTTTGGAGGCCTAACTATTGCTTTTTGGTTGCTCAACATCCTTGTCACACGTTATGTAGACCGCAATATTTTAATTTTTCTTTTGAATCAAGTTTCTGGAGACCAGTTTCTCAAAGGCGCTCTCAGCGGTCCAATAAAAATAAAACTTTCTGTTTGAGAGTGGAAGATTAATTGAAAGAAAAACGTTTTCGACCATAGTAATTAACTTATGCCTATCGGCTAACCTCAATAGGAGTGCCTTTCTTCTATCAAAAGACATATTAGGGGTTGCAAGGCTATTAAAACTGACCATTTAGGACTTTCAAAACGAGAAGCTGAAATCTTTGATTTTGGAGCAAAATCAAAGTCTACATCTGTTAAAGAATAATAAGTTTTCAAAAATCAATTTTCTAAGCACAACGTACGCGTAGCTCAATAAAATATATAAGAGCTCTACAGAGCAATTGTTTCTATAACTATCTTCCATCAAACTAATTTTAACCATTTTTAGTCTTGCATTATAAGCTTTAGGATATCTTCATGTATCTAAACCACAAAGAGATGGCAAATTAAATTTTTTATCCTTCCTCAGTTTTGTATATATTGTTCCCCCCGAAAAAAAAAATATTTCGAAAACGCGTCTTCAAAAAAAAGTTTTTTGAAATGGCTACTATTCAACAAGTGGAAGTTTTTGGAGGCCTAACTATGAATTTTTGGTTGCTCAACATCCTTGTCACCTTCTATGCAGATCGCATTATTTTAGTTTTTCTTTTGAATCAAGTTTCAGGAGACCAGTTTTTCAAAGGCGTTGTCAGCGGTCCAATAAAAATGAAATTTTTGTATTTGAGAGTGGAAGGATGATTGAAAGAAAAACGTTTCCGGCCACAGTAGTTGACTTATACCTATCGGCTAACCTCAATAGGAGTGCCTCTCTTCTATCAAAAGACATATTAGGGGTTGCAAGGCTATTAAAACTGACCATTTACGACTTTCAAAATGAGAAGCTGAAATCTTTGATTTTGGAGCAAAATCAAAGTCTACATCTGTTAAAGAATAATAAGTTTTCAAAAACCAATTTTCTAAGCACAACGCAGGCGTAGCTCAATAATATGTATAAGAGCTCTACAGACCAATTGTTTCCATAACTATCTTTCATCAAACTAATTTTAACCAGTTTTAGTCTTGCATTAGACGCTTTAGGATACCTTCAAGTTTCTAAAACACAAAGAGATGGCAAATTTTTTATCCTTCCGGAGTTTTGTATATATCGTTTTCCCGAAAATAAATTTATTTCGAAAGTGTGTCTTCCGGAAAAAGTATTTTGAAATAGCTACTATTCAAAAAGTGGAAGTTTTTGGAGGCCTAAATGTGGCTTTTTTGGTTGTTCAAAATCCTTGTCACATTTTATGTAGACCGCATTTTTTTAATTTTTCTTTTGAATCAAGTTTCTGGAGACCAGTTTCTCAAAGGCGCTCTCAGCGGTCCAATAAAAATAAAACTTTCTGTTTGAGAGTGGAAGATTAATTGAAAGAAAAACGCTTTCGACCATAGTAATTAACTTATGCATATCGGCTAACCTCAATAGGAGTGCCTTTCTTCTATCAAAAGACATATTGGGGGTTGCAAGGCTTTTAAAACTGACCATTTACGACTTTCAAAATGAGAAGCTGAAATCTTTGATTTTGGAGCAAAATCAAAGTCTACATCTGTTAAAGGATAATAAGTTTTCAAAAACCAATTTTCTAAGCACAACGCAGGCGTAGCTCAATAATATGTATAAGAGATCTACAGAGCAATTATTTCTAAAACTACCTTTCATCAAACTAATTTCAACCATCTTTAGTCTTGCATTAGACGCTCTAGGATACCTTCAAGTATCTAAACCACAATGAGATGGCAAATTTTTAATCCTTCCGAAGTTTTGTGCATATCGTTTCCCCGAAAAAAATTTATTTCGAAAGTGCGTCTCCCAAAAAAGTATTCTGAAATAGCTACTATTCAAAAAGTGACTGTCACAGTATTAAATGTAAACTTTAAACTGCGTGCTAGCCTCAGAAGGAGTACCATTAATCTATAGACCGGCTTTTAAAAATTTTGGAAGACCGACAATTGTTATCATCTGCAATTTTTGCCATTACAAGTGCAATCAGCAAAAACGTTATAATATCGCTAATCAAATTAATTGATCAAATTTTCCGCGTCCGTTGGGCGACTGGTGCAGCTGAATTTACTACCGTGAATTAGTTCATGTGTTAACTTTTGCTCTCTTTGTTCAGTTTCGTAGGACTGGAGATGCTTAATCATCTTATTTCATGAGAAAAATATCGAAAAACAAACACCAAAAGGGAAATCTCTGAACGTTTTAATATCAAGTTTTTTGTCACCTTCTAGCCTAGTCACACTTGTTGTAGGGCATAGCACGTTATTAAACAATTAATCGACAACTTTTTTGAAAGCACATGTTCCAGATACATTATCACTGGTAAAATAGAAATCAAACTTTGCTTAGGCCCGAGATAAAAAGAAAATTGAGGGCAAAAAAAATGTTACATTTTTGTTTTTTATGTGCTGATCTTAGGAGGAATGCCGTTCTGCTATAGAGCAGATTCTAAAAAGTTTCCCAAGCTAACCAAATCGACAATTTAAATTTTCAACATGTCCAAAATTAATCATTGAAAGAGCGTTATAATATCGCTAATCAAAATGGATCAAATTTTCTCGTGCAGCTGTTGTTTTTTATGGCTTAAAACTGTTGGTTTGTATGTTGTTTTAACACTATTTAAACTTTAATTTACACTATGGAGTCAGTGAAACGTCTTATTTAATGAGAGAAAGTAAAAAAAAACTGTTATTTAAACACCAAGCTGGAAATCTCGGAATGCTTTAATATCGCCGTTTTGGCGGCTGCCAGCCTAGTCGCCCTTTTTGTAGGCAACATCACTTTTATAAGCAATTTTTGATTGTTTTTTTATGAAATAAGTGTTTCAAATACCTTATCACCGGTAAAGGAGATATGAAAACTCTGTTGCGCCTCGAGAGAAAAAGTGATTGAAGGCAAATGTTTTTTGAACCCCAATTTTTTGTGCTTTCTGTCGTCTACTAATCTCATTAGGGGTGCCGTTCTGCTAAATAACTACTTTTAAAAGGACGGCTAACAAAACTTACTATTTTCTGAATCGCCTCAAGTATGAAACCGCGTTTTTTCATAAAAATTTCAAGCGGGTTGCCTTGCAAGATCTTGCGAAATTCTTGCAAGCTAAGCGTTCAGATCTTTTTCTTGCAAGATAAACGTTATTTGCAAGATTCTTGCAAGATCATGCACGATAAGCCCTTTTTTCAATATTCTTGCAAGATCTTACAAGATTTCGTCTTAGAGGAGTTCGTCTGGAGTTCTAAATGATCTCCCTCTTTAAGTGAGGTACTTCCACTGGAAGATAAGGAACTCAGTCTATCTAAAAAGTGCCTCCAACTCCAACCATTCCACGTACATAGACCATACTGCTTGTATCCTTGTTGTTGCTGCAGTTAATTGTAAAGTATAATCCGTTGCTTCAAAAAAATTGAGAGACCATAATTTAGAAAAGGATTTAGTAATATCAGTTAACAGAAGGCTGACAACGAGGAAACTCAGTGTAATACAACACCACGCAGCTATGTTCAAAATATATCAGTTCAAACTAGAATGAGAAGAACAACTATTATTCTTCGGACCACGAAAGTAAAATCAAGAGCAAAATCGAACTTAATTCTATCTTGCGTTCGCCTGCAAGATAATTGTTTTGAGGCTCATTTATTTTGTTCATCATAAAGACACGACGGCCTCTTTGAAAACTTCTGTCTATCGATAAGTTGTTGCATTTTTCGCCAAAAGAAAGATTGAGCATTACACGGTGGGGCTATGTGCTTAACATGAAAAAAAATAGTTGTAAGTAAAATTGAGGTTGCTGTCTGGCTGACATGAAAATTAGCCGAAAGTCAAAAGAAGGAACATTATGAGAACTAATAGCAAACAGAAGTGGGACGCGCATTTATCGATCTCGCTTCCGTTTTTGTCCATGCATTGCGTGGTCACAGCCATGCCTCAGCGGCCCGTGATGGTCTAAGAAAAAAAAACCACGAAAAAAAAACACCTATTATTAGGGATATTTTAAGCTGTTGCCCCCCCCCCCCAGCTTAGTGGGTGCATATCACTTGCACCCGCTCAGACGCTCGTGTCATATTTTTACATAATCAATTCTTATGTAACGGCACGTGCTCTGTAACTGGGGGAGCATAACTTATCGGGGAGCACGCAAAGAAAAGATCCAATTTCAGACAGAAAATACCACCGAGGAAACCTCCCGAAAAAAAAAGCCCCAAGGAAAAAATTCCCCATTAAAAAATTGAGTTTTGATTAAGATAATTTGTTCGTGTCTAATAGTTTCATATCAAGTCCCACGGGCCGCTACGGGATGGCCATGGCCCGGGATGCGTCAGACGCGCTAAATGCGGAGCTCGTAAAAAGTCAACTGGGGTTTTCTTACCGCGGGTGTCCGTTTCCGTGGGGGTTTATTTCCTATCTAAAAATTAAGGGGGGAGAGAGTTTTTCCTGTGGGTTTTAACGAGAACGGCGCATGGGACTTGGTATGCAACCATCACAACCAAAAAAAATATCATGAGCGAGCTTGTTATTCTCGCAATAACATTTTCTAGCTCTCAGATATGATTTGTTAAAATATCTTCTTCGCCTAATACTCCTGTCAGCTAAATTTTCTTTCGGTTCGTTTTCACGGCGCCTACGAGTCAGAGGTACGATAAAAATTCAAATTAGTCTGTATGGTTTGTTAAATACCAACACAAATCTAATTTGTCTAGTCTATTTAAGAGCAGAATTACCATTTGTAGTTAACTCAGCGACACAAAAGTTGATAAATTACGCATATCGTAGGAAAAAGTAGGACTAGGTAACAAGATAAGATCTTCCGAAGCTAAAGCTTTTGTGATAGTTTCTTTCATAATTCAACGTTTTAATGCCTAGATTCGTGAAGCTTACAAATATCTTTAATTTTTGTACGCATCTTCACATTTTCTCACGCCACTAATCATACAATTTTTTTTTTGAATTTTTACAAGGCCGTGTATTATTTTTAGTAATCGAACAGGTAAATATCACATAAGCTTCAGACCGTTGTGACAATAGTTAGCTGTAGACTCTGTCTATGTACCCACCAATCGTTCGATAACAGATTCTGACATGTTGCTATTTGTCTTCTTAT
>NC_134479.1:27255164-27345164 GCF_964194025.1 Convolutriloba macropyga
ATGTATGTATGTATGTATGTATGTATAGTAGTATGTATGTATGTATGTGTGTATATGTGTTTGTATATAGGTGTGTATGTGTGTATGCAGGTATGTGTGTATATGTGTATGTATGTATGTATGTATGTTTGTATGCGTGTATGCGTGAATATATGTATGTATGTATGTTTGTATATATTTATGTACTTATGTATATGTGTATGTATGTTTGTTTGTCATGTCTAGCTAAAGTCTTTTTTGCAACATTGGGTCGAGCTAAATTCCAGCCTTATTTATGGGTGCAGCTGGAGTCTTTTATGAAAAATGTGAGTCGAGCTAAAGTCGAGCTTAAGTTTTTGCATAGCTGAATAGCTGAAATGAGTCTTTTCATAGCACATTTTGGTGCGGAATTGTCTTTTGATAAGTCGAGGTCTCAACCTGGGGAGGCCAAAATGCATGCACACAACATAAGCAACAAATCAATACGGATACTCGGCGGTACTAGGGTCATACTTAGTGGTGCTGTCGAATAACTTTCAGAGGGACTAAAACATCGACAGATTTTTGACAACAGGAGGGGTGAAACTCTTGAATAATCTGATCCGACACTGAGCCGGTTTTTGTCCAACCTATGAGTTTGACAATGTGATGAAGGAGATGTTTTCATCACGAATATTAACTTGGTAGAGAATCGTTAGAGGCAGTCTTTAGAAAAACATTAGCCCACAAAAGAGACTAGAAGACAGAAAAACTTTGTGAACCCACAGCAGTCACTGGGGATAAACGATCAAAAGTGAACCAACGGGTCACAAACGAATAAGATGTGAAGCACAAAATTGCAAGTTCTCAAAACAAAAAAAACGCCCAGCATTTAACGCACAATTTAACTCATTAAGAATAAACAGACTACTACGCACAAGAAATTGGATTGAAAAACTACCCAAGTACAATGAAATCGGGACCGTGAATTGGCTAATAAATTGGAGTTCCCAAATAACTATATAATAATAGTCTTACAAAACAACCAGTGCTTCATTTTTCAAGAAAATTACTAGGTCGTTTTTAGACAATTTTGGGTGTCATAGACAATTTTTGAGTCTCAGCACCTAATATGAGATTCAGAAATAATTAATTATATGATTTTTGTTTTTCTTTCAGATTCGCGCGTTGTTATAGTTCAATTTAGAAGGAATACAGTTTTATGAAAACTGAGGTCTGGTGTCAGAGAGTCAGAGGAGACGAAAAGCGTGCGGAAGGTTGTTCAGCTTCTACAGACAACTATCTAAGCTCTGACCCTTTACCCCTTATAAGATCACTGCTTAGAAACGCTTCATTTAAGTCAGATCTAATCTTAGAAACGCTAAGTGTTTTTTAAGATCCATGCATAGAAACGCTACAAAAGATCTATGCTTGAAAAAGGCAGTATTATGTAAGTCGAACAGATGAAAAAAGCTAAGTTTAAGCCAGCTCTCAGCTAATAAATGCTAAAATTTTGGTTGATCTACACGCAGAAAGGACACAACTCATCTGTGCTCAGAAACTCTGAGCGAAAACGATGAGAGAAGTACGCTTAGAAACACTAAAAATGTTAAGATAAAGGCTTCGAAAAAATTGAATTGTGTGAGGTCTACCCTTAGAAACACTTAATATTTGTAAGATCTGGGTAGAGAAACGCTAATGTTTTTGTTTGGTCTAAGACATTAGGACAATAAAATTATATTTTGAAACTTGAAGAAAAATGTCTTAGTAAGATGCTCAGAAATACTAAAACTATGTAAGATCCCGCTTATAAACGTTAGAAATATGCAAGAATCTAAGCTTAAAAACAAAAAAATTTCATACGATCAATGCATTGAAAAGCGGAAATTTTTGTATGCTATCAAGACTAACAACACTATACTTTTCCTAACATCTGCTCACAGAAACGCTTCAGTTTTTTAAGTTCCTGCAACGAAACGAAAAACGTAGGTCAGATCTTTTATTGGAAACGCTTAAAATATTTTTAAAAAGAATGTTTGTAAACGTTAATATTTTCTAAGATGTACGCTTAGAAAAACTGCAATTCTGTACCAACTGCACTTGTGAAGTCTGAAGATGTTAAAATCAGCGCTTGCAAGTTAAAATTTTTGGTAAGATCAATGCTTGAAAATGCTCAAAGTTCTGTAAGAAAATGCCTGGAAACACTTTAATTATAGTTTAAGTTCAAGTTCTACGTTTGGAAACGTTTATCTTATGTAAGATCTACGTTTGGGAACAACAGCAATGTAAAAACCAATGCCTAAAAACGTTAAAAGATGTAAAATTTACGCTTAGAAATAGTAAAAGCATGTAAATTTCAAGCTTAGAAACAATAGAAATATGTAATCTTTCGAACCAGAGACAGCTGAACAGCTTAGTCTCTATGCGTAGAATTGCTAAATTGTTTCAAAGTCCACGTAGAGCAAACCTAAAATTTTAAATTTTCATGACTGAAACTCCGAGTTTAAGTCACCTCCACAATTGGAACGCTGCAATTAAGGAGATCTACGGATAGATCCAAAGGCTATCTAAGGAAATTTAAAAATGTAAAGCCTAATTAGAGGAGATCTAAAAATTCTGAACTATTGTAGGACCTGCGCATGTAAACCTTCAGTTTAAACAATTTAAGAGCAAAAAATTGTAAAGTCATTCAAGATATGTGGCTGGAAACGCTAATTAATAACAAAATCAACCACTGAAAATGCTCAACTTAGTAAAAATCGGCGCTTGATAAACCCTATAAGCTTCTGTAAGAATTGCTCTTAGAGTTTCCAACGTTTTGCATCATCAACGAATGGATATATCAGTTGACAGCAGTGTCAGCTTTTGGATAAGCTAAATTTATGTAAGATCCCAATTAAAAACGTTAGAAATATGCAAAAATCTACGGTTAAAAACAAAAAATTATACAAGATCAGTGTATTGAAAAGCGACAGTTTTTGTATGCTATCAAGACTAACAACACTATACTTTTCCTAACATCTGCTCACAGAAACGCTTCAGTTTTTTAAGTTCCTGCAACGAAACGAAAAACGTAGGTCAGATCTTTTATTGGAAACGCTTAAAATATTTTTAAAAAGAATGTTTGTAAACGTTAATATTTTCTAAGATGTACGCTTAGAAAAACTGCAATTCTGTACCAACTGCACTTGTGAAGTCTGAAGATGTTAAAATCAGCGCTTGCAAGTGGAAATTTTAGGTAAGAGCAATGCTTGAAAAAGCTCAAAGTTCTGTAAGAAAATGCCTGGAAACACTTTAAATATAGTTTAATTTCAAGTTTTACGTTTGGAAACGTTTATCTTATGTAAGGTCTACGTTTATGAACAAGAGCAATGTAGAAACCAATGCCCAAAAGCGTTAAAACTATGTAAAATTTACGCTTAGAAATAGTAAAAGTATGTAAATTTTAAGCTTTGAAACAATAGAAATTTGTATTCTTTCGAACCAGAGAGAATTGAACAGCTTAGTATCTATGCTTAGAATCGCTAAATCGATTCAAAGTCCACGTAGAGCAAGCCTGAAAGTGTACGTTTTGATGACTCAAACTCCAAGTTTAAGTCACCTTCACAATTGGAACGCTGCAGTTAAGGAGATCTACGAATAGATCCAAAGGCTATCTAAGGAAATTTAAAAATCTAAAGCCTAATTAGAGGAGATCTAAAAATGCTGAACTATTGTAGGACCTGCGCATGTAAACCTTCAATTTAAACAAATTAAGAGTAAAAAAATTGTAAAGTCATTCAAGATATTTGGCTGGAAAATCTAATTAATAACAAAATCAACCCTTGAAATTGCTCAATTTCATAAAAATACGCGCTTGAAAACCCTATAAGCTTCTGTAAGATTTGCTCTCAGAAATTCCAAAGTTTTGCATCATCAACGAACGGGAATAGTAGTTGACGCAGTATCAGCTTTAGGATAAGCTAAATCTATGTGAGATCCCACTTATAAGCGTTAGAAACATGCGAAAATCTTCGGTTAGAAACGAAAAATTAGATAAGATCATTGTATTGAAACGCGACAATTTTTGTGTGATATGAAGACTAACAACACTATAAAGTTCCTAACATCTGCTCTCAGAAAAACCTAAGTTTTTTTAAGTTCCTGGCAACCAAGCAAAAAAGGTAGGTCAGATCTTTTATTGGAAACCCTTAGAATACTTTAAAACAGAACGCTTGTAAACATTAATCTTTTCTAAAATGTACGCTAAGAAACACTGCAATTCTGTACCAACTGCAATTTTGAAGGCTAAAAATGTTAAGATCAGCGCTTGCAAGTGAGTTTTTAGGGAAGATTAATGCTTGAAAACGCTCAAAGTTCTGTAGGAAACACGCCTGGAAACAATTTTATTATAGTTTAGGTAAGTTCTACATTTGGAAACTTTTGTCTTATTAAAGATCTACGTTTGGGAACAACAGCAATATGAAAACCAATGCTTAAAAACGTTAAAATTAAGTAAAAGTTACGCTTAGAAATACTAAAACTAGCTAAATTCTAAGCTTTGAAACAATAGAAATATGTATTTATTCGAACCAGAGACAATTGAACAACTTAGTATCTATCCTTAGAGTCGCTAAATTGATTCAAAGTCCCCGTAAAGCAGGCCTAAAATTGTTGTTTGTTTTCATAATTGAAACTCTAAGTTTAGGTAACCTTTACAGTTGAAACGCTGCAATTAAGGAGATCTAGGGATAGACCTAAAGTCTATCTAATTTAATTTAAAAGTCTAAAACTTTATTAGAGGAGATCTAAAAATGGTGAACTATTGTAGGACCTGCGCTTGGAAACCATCAATTCATGCAAGTTATGAGCAAAAAATGATAAAGTCATTCAAGACATGTGCCTGGAAACGCAAATTAAAACCAAAATAAACAATTGAAAAAGCTCAACTTAGTAAAAATCGGCGCTTGATAAACCCTATAAGCTTCTGTAAGAATTGCTCTTAGAAATTCCAACGTTTTGCATCATCAACGAATGAATATATCAGTTGACGCAGTATCAGCTTTTGGATAAGCTAAATCTATGTTTGATCCCGCTTATAAACGTTAGAAGTATGCAAGAATCTCCGCTTAGAAACGAAAATCTATATAAAATCAGTGTATTGAAACGCGAAAATTTTTGTATGCTATCAAGACTGACAACACTATACTTTTCCTAACATCTGCTATCAGAAACGCTTCAGTTTTTTAAGTTCCTGCAACGAAACGAAAAAAATAGGTCAGATCATTTCCTGGAAACCCTTGAAATACTTTAAAACAGAACGCTTATAAACAATAATCTTTTCTAAGATGTACGCTTAGAAACACTGCATTCTGTACCAGCTGCACTTGTGAAGGCTAAAGATGTTAAGATCAGCGCTTGCAAATCGAATTTTGGAATTTTTTGGCAAGTTCAATGCTTGACAATGCTCAAAGTTCTGTAAAAAACACGCCTGGAAACACTTTAATTATAGTTTAGGAATGTTCTAAGTTCGGAAACTTTTATCTTATGTAAGATCTATGTTTAGGAACAACTGCAATATAAAAACCAAGGCTTAAAAACGATAACACTATGTAAAATTTACGCTTAGAAATATTAAAATTATTTAAATTCTAAGCTTTGAAACAATACAAATATGTATTCGTTCGAACCAGAGACAATTGAATAGCTGATTATCTATGCTTTGAATCGCTAAATTGATTCAAGTCCATGTAGAGCAACCCTAAAATTGTTGTATGTTTTCATGATTGAAACTTTAAATTTAAGTATACCTTTACAGTTGAAACGCTGCAAATAAGGATATCTACGGATAGACCTAAATTCTATCTAAGATAATTTAAAAATCTAAAACCTAATTAGAGGAGATCTAAAAATGCTAAACTATTGTAGGACCTGCGCTTGGAAACGTTCAATTTATGCAAGTTAAGAGCAAAAATTAGTAAATTCATTCACGATATGTGCCTGGAAATGCTATTTGATAACAAAATCAATTATTGAAATTGCTCAACTTAGTAAAATCCGTGCTTGCAAACCCTAAGCTTCTGTAAGAATTGCTCTTGAAAATTCCAAAGTTTTGCATCATCAACGAATGGAAAAATTTGTTGACGCAAGATTAACTTTAGGAAACGCAAAAAGTATGTAATTTGTGCGCCTGGAGTCTGCACTTTAAATTTTAGGTGAGGTCAACTCTAGAAGTTGCTAAGGATCTGTA
Organism: Convolutriloba macropyga; assembly: GCF_964194025.1. Taxonomy (NCBI): domain Eukaryota; kingdom Metazoa; phylum Xenacoelomorpha; order Acoela; family Convolutidae; genus Convolutriloba; species Convolutriloba macropyga. The sequence goes on from NC_134479.1 coordinate 27,261,352, forward strand.
CAATCAACGCTTGGAAATGCTAAAGTTCAACAGAATCAGTACGTAGAAATGATATTCTTATGTAAGAAAAGAGGTAGATATGTTTGATCTAAGCTTTAAATTAAAAATGTTCTCTCAACAATTACTTTCAATTTCAGCGCTTTAAGCGGAAAAAAGTAAAACATTATCAGAGAATTTTTCTACTTACCAATGCTTATCTTAGCTAATCTTTAGCTTCAACTTATCTTGCACAGTTTTTAGTTGATATTACGCGCTTTTGCCGGGCTTCCCAGGCTCGAACGTAATTCGTACAGGTTTGCATAGACCATATTGGTCAGTTTTTGGGTTGCTAAGTTATGGTCATCCTGGGAATTCCTAATTGATCAAAGTCACCAATAAATTAAAATGTTCACAATAACATTCTTGAATCAATTTCATTGTCTTTGTTTGATCAACATTTTTTTTATAAATGAAATCTTCACCTAAATTAGCTCTTCGTATTTAATCATCCATGATAATTAGCAAATACAGAATTCTAACATCGTAAAAAATATTATTCAATCGAAGGCAAAAGACCGAACAGCGTTATTCAAAAATTTAACTCATACAGATGAGATAGACAGGATCTCAGAAATTTTTTGGTTTTACCAACAAAATATATTTTATGACAGTCGAACTTTATTGTAACGTTTTGTAACGTAAGCTGATTCTGTTATCATTAAAAAATAATGCAGCTACGCTGTGCTAATACGAAAGTTTTGTTGAATAGCTGATTATATATGATTGAACCGATTTGAACGAAAATTTTTGCTATGAATTGAATGAATATCAAAAAGAGTGAATGAGAAATGAATGAAAACGTTTTGAATAAAAATCAAAAAAGTCTATGATAAATCTTTGCCACGAAGCGAAACTATATATTACAGTCAGATCAGAATTATTTTGCGTCTATGAGTATAATTTAACCGTTGATGCGTCACACAGTAAAGCGCGACTTTGTACTTAAAACCTTTTTCATTTCTTTTTCTGTAATTTTCTCCATCTTTGAATACTTTCATAACAAAAAAAATAATTTTCTAATACACCTGATTACTTTGACACAGAACTTGCAATTTAGCACAAAAGGTTTCTCTTTGACACCAAAAAAACATACGGTCTTAATGAAATAAAGAGTCTGTAATATGAAACGCTGTGTTTTATTTAACATGCATACGCATTTTGATCGCGTTTTTCACGACGATCACATTAGACTTTTCATCTAGAGATAAAATCTTTTCTTAGGTTTTTGTCAAGACTTTTTCAATGACAGCAAAAATCATATTGAGAATTTTGTACCAGATTTTGTTCTGCTGTGGTATCTAACTTTTGTTTTTTAATATTTTCATGTCTTGCCACGCAATTTTAACTGTAAAGATTAAAAAAATATCAAATGAAAGAAGCGACATTTATTTTTTTAATTTCGAAAAAAATCAGTAAACTATGGATGAACTATTTTAACTCAAATTTACTTCTAAAATGAAATCTCAAATGAAAAGAAAACCTTCTATTTTGCTATTTGCAAAAAAAATCAGTCAATTGTAGATGAACCAATTTTGATAATTTTTCATCAGTATGTATATGACAGACTGCATTTGAAAATTGAAAACTTTTACAATGCGAACCAAAAAAAATATTGCATCAGTGTTTTTGTTGCATGTGAGAAAATAATTTCAAAGATTCAAATTAGCTCTTAAAGTTATGGATTTCGATTAATCCAATTTTAATTCAATCTGTGAGTCAAAAGTAACTGGACAAAATAAACATGTATTTGTCGGTCCAGATTTTGGTAAGAGATCAAATCAGCGCTGATTCATTCTGAGCATATACTTTGTTTATCTGTATGGTCACCCAGATTTGAATGTCAGCGCATTTCAGCGCTTAACCAGAACAATTCAAGTGTAAAAACTTAATTAAGTTCTGAAACACTGCATCTCCAGAACTTTTAAACTTTTAGTGTACAGTTCTTTTTCGTTACGATCAATTCAGGGTCAAGGAGATAGCGCAGGCTAAGCTTATCCTGTACAGTCTGAAAATTACTCATACAAAAAAATTAAGTCTGAGCAGAATAATATCATCCTTTTGTAGCTTATAACTGGTAATTAAAATAGTGGTATACAAACTACATATTTATAAGCTAGTTTGTAGGCAATTACCAGAAAACCTATCTGGCTTAGGGGTTACGATATGCTACGCAAACTAAATGTTACCTGTAACCACGCGGAAATTCGAATCGCATGTAAATCAAACATTTTTGTGGGAGTTATGCTGAGCATATTTTTTTCATGCAGCAAACTTTACTCAAAAATCAAAACTGGCCCGTGTAAATTGGGACATGAACAGAGTACTGGCCATCTAGAGAAACAGAATTTATCTATACTGATTCAGCGCTGATTTACTCTGCCACCAACCTCCGGGCAGTCACCTGTTCATGTCAGAAATTGAAATGACTGAAAAGTTGAAGTTTTATCGACTGCTTGAAAAAAGTATGTTCGGTCCAACTGTCTAACAGGAAAGGGAAAGGAAACTTATGAGGAAGTTCAGCTGCTTTTCCGATTTAAACTGCCTTGATTCTCTTTTAACTTTTATGTTGCGTAGCAAGGTGTGACTACAAAGTTGACAGAGTTTCGAGGTAATTATGCACAAGCTAGGTCAAGTGTTCTGCTTCGATATGAGAGCTCCGATACACTATTGTAATAATTGCAAATTAAAAGCCACTATAGTATGACATCATGCTCCTCAGATTCCATCTCACTGCCTGGTATCTCTATTTAGTCTTTGAAAAGAAAAGACTAAGCCCGATTAATTTCTGTGTCCTCAATATAATCACAGCGAAGAAAAACTGCACTCTCAAGATGCAATGCATATCAGACTTGGACCGAGGTGTTACTGGTACAATGATGCGCTGAAAATCATTGTAAAAAATGATTCTGCGCCAAAGTTCTCTCAGACTCAAGTCCAGGGATAATATCAATACATCAATACAATGACTTTCAATATGCTCATATAACCTTGTTTCGACCAGAAAGGGTATTGCAAGGTGGATATCAACCCTTGTAACGCTCTATCACTGACTTTGTTTTTTGCATATGTTACCTTGTAAAAAAAATGTGAGCAAGAAATATTCAATAATATGTCATTTTTCTTACCAAATCAGATACGAGTAATGAAAAGTTGCTGTAACTACGTTGTAGTTTACTTAGAAAACTCAAAAAGTGCAAATTAAATAATTTAAGAATACGTAATCATCAAACCCATAATATTAAATTTTTTAAACTATATTCAAGTTCTTTCAAAGGTTTTGTACACAAGGGTGAACGGGTGTGATCTTAAGTTTTTTAGTATCACTTGTCATTTTGTATGCTGCAGTTTCTTTTGTTAGCCGATAAAATGTTATTTAATACTCCTTACTCAAATAATTGAATTCTGTCCGAAAGAGTGTTTTGCTCTTTCATCACTGTGGTACATAAGTACTACCCTTGGAAATAGTCTCACTTTATGATATGGTAAGTTCTTCATGAAGTATGTACATCTTAACATTGTTAACCATCTGCAATCGTACGACGATTGTCTCTTATGTTCAAAGTTGACTGGTACCACGCACTAACGTGCATACTGCCAAATGGTTAATAGCAGTTCTGCCTTTATCTGGCTTCAAATACAGTTTTGCGTTGAATATCTCTTTTCTGTTACAGGTTTAGATCATCATCAATATAGAACGAGTATCGCATGACGCAGGCAGTGGAAACAGGAAAGACAATACTAGGTCTCGAACCATTCTGTGAAAACCCCAATTCAAACTCACCAATACCATGGGAAAAATGGAGAAAACAACTGAAAATGGCCCTCGTCGCAGAGACAAATATTGAACTTGACGACCTCCTAAGAGAGAAACCGACGATAGTCACTTATCCCCCAGAAGCAGTAGAGGAACAATCAGTACACAGCCCAACCCAAACTAATGAGAGGGAGAGACTTACAAGATACAATCAGGCCGTAGCCAAATGTAAAAACGATTGTAATCTAACTGACAGAATATGGGTGCTGTGCGGCGATAAACCATGGGACTTGCTGATAACAGAGCAAAATCTATGGTTTACCTGACTATTGGTATGGAAGGACGCAGAATGCATACCAGGAAATGCATACCCCACACCAACTTCGAGAACATCACGACGCTTCAACTGTGGGAAGAACTGGAGCGGCGGACATTCACACGACCACCGAACCTCACATTTGACCGTTACCTGCTGACGTAAATGAACAAAAAGTCACACAGCAAGCGATTGCAAAATCGCATTTGCCAATTAGCACAAATAACAATCAGTTGCTAACTCAGAAACAGTTTTTTCTAGAAACGCAAGCAGAACAAGACCCAACACAATACTCCCCCAAGCAATCCGGGAAAAAACCGCTCTCCTTCACTACATACCTGAGCCCCAGCAACGAATACAAAACAACATCAGACACAATACTGGACAAAGCAATCAAAGACGTGTTCAGTTCGACATTGATAGCCGCAATGACAAAGAGGGACAGCGTATTGAGAGAGATTGCATCATCCAAAACAATGAAAGTAGACGCAGAGCTATGAGCAAACAGATAAACGCCCACTGGAACCAATTGAGTGACAACGACGGCTGCATACTTTTCAAAAACCGTCTCACGATTCCCAACACAAAGAAGGAGGCGGTCATTGACGTTCTTATTGCCACCCACCCGGGCTCATTGGGAATGACAGAGCTTGCGAATAGATTATGGCGGCTTGATTAATTTTAATAAGACTTGACTAATAGAGAATTGATAATAAGATATTCATTAATAGAGACTTGATAAACAAGGCAAAAACGTGCCTTCACTGCACCTAATTTGGTAAGAACCTTAAAAGTATAATACCAAAAACAAAAAGTTCACCAATCATACCGTGCGTTGAACCAAACAAAGAAATATAATTCAATTTTTGTGGACCAATTTTAGACGGTCAAGGAAGAGAAGTATACTCCTTTGCCTGCATCAACCGATTTTTCAAATTCGCTTCTCTTAAACTATATAATAACTTGAATGGGATCAACAAAGAGCATTTCTTAAATAAACATATTTCCATACACGGGGTGCCTAGATCTATACGAAAGGATCAAGCTAGATGCCAAACCGGCAGTAGAATTAGAGAATTGTGCAACAGAAACAACCTTGAAATAATGTTTGCTCGTGCAAAAGACCATAGATCGATAGGCCTCGTTGAGTGATTAATCCAAACGGTCAAACGAAGATTATGACACATCAAGGTAGATCCAAAACAACACCCGTTTAATATAAAACACTCACTGAGACAAATCGCTCAAGAACTGAGAATAAATCGTAAAAATGCAACCAATATATCCCTGTTTGAAGCGCAATTCGGGCGCCCTGCTAACACCCCATTAACTAACCTGACGTCTAAACCTGATAGTAGCACTTTAAAATGGTCAAATGGAAAACCTGATTATTAAGATGACAACATCTTGGGAGAGGACGAATTGATATCAGACGAGCGCTGGGAGCAAGAGGATCTCAACAGCGACAAGGAGGTGCGTACATCTAAAGCGAGGATGCTCACGGCAGCTAAGAACAACGCTGGTGAGATCCCGCAAACATTCCGCAGGACCCCTAAATACGGTGGATCCAGCAAAGGCCCTCAATTAGCGAGGAAAACAATTGCCTCAACATGCAGCTAGAAACAACTCCAAGGCCGATATGAAGCAAAACCAGAAGGTGCGGCATTAGTGAAAATCTCTTGCTCGACCGTGACAATCAAGTACCCGGGGAAAGATGACACCGTACTACACAAATCACAGGTAGCTAGATTGGGTCGCCCGCACAACCCCGATTTCTTTATTTCAATTTGCTGCACGAAAGACGGTCATTAATCACCATGAAAAGCTACAGCGATCAATGAACATCCTCAAAAAGAAACAACTGGCAAAACTGAAAGGCTAACGCACCATTCGAAAAAAGCAACAACAATCCCCCACCAATCCCAACCTGGCCAATTTAGCTAAAATTCATCGCACGAAAGTTCCTTCAAAAAGGAAATATATGCACTCGCCCAAGAAAGGTGACGTGAAGAAGACACACAGAGATCTATCCCCATCTTCACAAGAAGCAGAGGACGAAGACAGCACTATTCCAGCACTCGAAGTAACGGCCGAAGCCAACCAAGAGGACGTGGACTACGAACCACCAGAGCCAGTAGATATTCACGAGTTAACTCAAGGCGAAAAGCCACGACGCAGTAGCAGGCCTACAAAAAGCCAACAAAATACGTACAGACGGAGATTTTATCCACTGACGATGACACAGATGAAGCTCGAACAAGCACTCCGATCAAAGGCTCCAAAAGAACAGCAAATTTCCAGCTGGGTCCAAGTTCGCAGGACGACTCCACGCAAGGAGAATAAGACAACTCCAGAGAGGCATCCCCGGTATCAGGCCAAACACAAACAAAAGCCCACGGAGACAGAACCGGCGTCACATATGACAGGAGATCAGGTGCTAGAGATATCAGTGCAACCACAAGAAGAAGGTGAGAGAGAACTAGACCCCCATGAGCTATAGACTTAAACGCTGAACAAAAAAATTTCAAAACAAACTTTTAACGAACTTTGTTATTCCCGTGAGGGGAAATGTGGTACATGAGTGCTACACTTGTAAATAGTCTTACTTTACAATGTAGTAAGTTCATAAGTTCTTAATGCAGTATGTACATCTTAACATTGTTAACCATCTGCAATCGTACGACGATTGTCTCTTATGTTCAAAGTTGACTGGTAGCGCGCACGAATGTGCAGACTGCAAAATGGCTAATTGCAGTTCTGCCTTAACTAGCTTCAAATACAGTTGTGCGTTGAATATCTCTTTTTGATCACAGGTTTAGATCATCATCAATATAGAACGAGTATCACAATCATCGTGAAATTTTCTACTGAAAATGAAATCTCAAATGAAAGCCGCAACTTCTAATTTTCTATTCGCAAATAATTTCTTTGAAATGTGGACAAACCGCTTTTGTTAATTAGTATTTTTTTAACAGTATTTACATGAAGTTCCGAACTAGAAAATTGGAAAGCTTTTTAACTGCCAACCCAAAAAGATCTTACCTACGTGTTTATGTTGTATGTGAGAAGATAATTTTAATGAATCAAATTAGCTCTGAAAGTTATGGATTTTGATTAATCAAATTTTAATCCAATCCGTGAGCCAAAAACTAATTGACGAAGGAAACATGTGTTGGTCGGTCCAGAGGTCTGTGAGCGGGCACATCAGCGCTGACTCATTTTGAGCATATTCCTTTTTTATCTGTCTGGTCGGTAACTGTTCATGTCAGATATTAAAATGGCTGAAGTTTTGAAGTTGTACGTGTGACTACGAAGTTAAAAAGGTTTCGAGGTAATAATGCAACAACTAGGTTAGGTATTAAGCTCCGAGATGAGAGCTCCGATGCTACTGTATTAATTGCAAATTAAAAGACTCAATGGTGTGGCATCATGCACCTGAGATTTCATCCCTCTACGAGATTTCCTTTTATATTCTTTGGATAAGAATTTTAGCCGGGGTAAATTCAATGTCCTCAACATCTTAGCAAAAGAAAACTGCGCATAAAGGAAAATACAATACTTTCAAGATGCAACGTATCAGACTTGGAATAAGGTGTAACTGTTACATTGAAGCGCTTGAAATTTATTGTTCAGCGCTGAAGTTCTCTCAGATGCATGTCCGGGGATGATATCTTTACAATGACTGTCAGTATGCTCAGATAAATGTTTTTTGCTCTCTATCACTCCTATTATTTTTTTCATGTGTTACTATGTATATAAATGTGACCAAGAAATATACAAAAATGTGTCATTTTTGTGCTAATCAGATTCGAGTATTTAAAATCTGCATAAAATACGTTCTAATTTACGTAGGAAGCTCCAAAAAAGTGAAAATAACTTAATATAAGTATACCTAATCATCAAACCATGATATTAGTCGTTTTTTAATTAGATTTTTTTTGAGCGGTTTCAAACAGAATGGTGACCGAGTGTGGTCTGAAGCATCATAGAATCACTTGTAGAGTTTTATATTGCATTTTTTTAACCTTTGCTGATATGTTATTTAATACTCCTACTCAATGAATTGAATTCTGCCCTAAAGAGTGTTTTGCTCTTTTATCGCAGTGAAAATTTTCTTAGTTAAAATAAGCTTCTGAGGTCTCACTGCAAACTCGATCTCCTGATTAAATTAACCTCTGCCGTATGATAAAAAACCGTTGCTGATATTGGGCATCTTTGTTATTTTAGCAGATACAGTTTCTGCTTTTGAAACGTGAGAGCTGTTGATTAATTACTAAATCTTTTCAAAATTTTCAAAAATCTCACATTTTCCTAAAATGTTGTCTCTCAGAAGTTGAAATGCGTCAGCTTTCAGCAGTCAAAACATCAAAGTCAATTTTTAATTTTTTTGTTCAATTATTAATAATCAAAATCTGAGATCTTCTTGACTGAATCCCATTTAATATTCAATGATTTCATAGAGAGTCTCAAAGGTAAAATTATTTGTCTGCTGGAGATAAAAGCGAGGAGATTTTTTAGTAATTAAAAGTTTTTCATGTTTGTCCTATATCATTCGTAAAACGGTAGCATTTTTATACAAATTCTCAGTCATTAGAAAGTCAGCCACACCAAAAACAAATTTGTCTATTATTTCCCTTTTCAGGCACCAGCGTGAACATAAGGTACTGTAGCAACAATAACAACCAAATTAAAAGGTTCTTTAATGATTCTAAAAATAGCTTTCCCTGAAAGATAAGAGCTGCCGGGGATTACATTAATACTTTCAAATCTGTGGTTAATTTAGATAAGGAGAGAACATGCAGCATCAGAACTACAGACACTAAATAAAATATCTCCTCGTCTGTATAAATTGATTTTTCTAAAGCACAAACTTTTCTAATGTAGTAGCAGGCAACCTACAAAATAAGTATTCAATTTTTCGCTCAAAACAGATTCTTTAAATTAATTAATTTTGTCCTAGACCATTCGTAAAACAGTAGCATTTTTATACAAAATCTCATTCAATAGAGAGTCAGCCACACCAAAAACGAATTTGTCTATTATTTCCCTTTTGAAGCTCAAGCGTGAACATAAGGTACTGTAGCAATAATAGCAACCAAATTAAAAGGTTCTTTAATGATTCTAACAATAGCTATCCCGAAAGATAAGAACTGCCGGGGATTACACTTATACTTTCAAATCTGTGGTTAATTTAGATAAGGAGAGTGCATGCAGCATCAGAACTACTCACACCAAATAAAATATCTCCTCATCATTTAATATGATTTTTGTGGAGCACAAGCCTTTCTATATGGAGTAGCAGACCACCTACAAAATCAGTATTAAATTTTTTAAATTAAAAATTCTTTAAATTAATTAATTAATATTTATGTTCTGTCTTTAATTTAATTAATTAATATTTATATTCTGTCTCATTTGCTGACAATTTTTATACTATAATTTTGCGCATTGATAATACTTGTTGATAAGAACTGTTCAGATTACATTATCAGTATCTACCTCAAATTTTTTCTACCATACTATTCTAAAATTTTTCTAACGGTGTCTTTTTTGGGATATTTTTCAGTCTTCAACAAATTATTCAAGTCCACTTATGTGTGCGTACACAGTAGGTTATCACTAATTTCATAAAATGTTTCCCATTGCAATTATACTGAAAGAAAGTCGTTTAGAAGTACTCGAAAAATTGCATACGAGACTTTGAAAGAAAACAGTGTTGTTTGTCAGCAAGAGTATCGGGGTGAGAATGGAAAAGTACAAAACACATGGCCCTACCTGTTGTTGCTTTCTATCTTATTCAATCTTTTAGATATGAAAAAACTTCACTTAAGGGAGCTCAATATACTCTAGCTTTTGTGGCTGTTTAAACACGTGAGTTTATATTTGATTCGAGCGTTCTGGGAGATGACATCAAAAGAATTCTCTATGATTACAATGCTCAAGAAGTATCTATCTACGAAAATCAGGAAGAGTATTGGCAGGGCTTGGAACTCACTGAAAACTTTTGGAAAATCCCAGCTATTATTGAAAGTCTAGACTCAGCAGCCATCAACTTAGATAACCTCTACAGCAATTACAACAAATGTAATCAAAGCAACCGAATGAAATAGACTTTTGTCAATCAAGAGTTTTGAAACGCCGCCTGTCAGTTCTTGTCTTGCCCCAAAAAAAGGTAAACTCTGAATGAGACTATTAAAATTTCAAACAGTTATAACTTTGCGACTTACGTTTGCTTATAACAAATATTGTAATAAAACATTGTTTGTTGTTATATTGATGTCTTGATTGTGTGTTAATATCTTTAGTTTTCTCTCATTTGATGGTTAAAAGTATCTTCTGAGAAAAAAATTTATTTTAAAGGCAACAAATTCAATATGTTTTCCTGGTAGTACTCAAGTTTTTATCCAAATAAATTATTAGGTCAGATTTTTTAATAGTGTAAAAGATGTTCAGACAAGCAGCTACATAACGTCTTTCTATACAGATAAAATTGTGAGAAAAGTCAATGAAGGAATAATCATCAACCACTGACATAGTTTGTTTGCAAATCAAACACTAACTGAAACTCAAACTCAAACAAATTCTTATAATTCAGCTCTTTTGCTATAGAAGTGCTGTATTAAACTATAATGACAACACTACCCAATGCAGACAGTTAAACATGTAAAGTTATTCAAAAAAATTTTATTGACACTCTCGGTCGATCGGTCGTCCAATCACAATCGGATACGACAACTACTCGGGTCGAATGACTTTCAGCAACGACTGTAGTAATTAGTCATAGTATACAGTTAATTCCAAAAATAGATTGAAGACTCTGATATTTCTAACAGGAACAACAATAGCAATACAGCAACCACTCACATCCTTAATTATTGCTATAATTTGTTCTCATGCATGGTCAAATAAAGGGTTGAAAGAGGATTTGAGCGGACTGACTGATAGCAACAAACATGAAAAATACCATAAACACTCAACATTTTTTTTTCAACTAGTTGTAAGCTGTGATTGATGACAAAGTTTGATGACAAAACATTTGATACAAATTTAAACCAGTAAAATGATATCCACGAAAAGTTTCAGACCTGAAACCCGGTGGAATATGCATTTGGTAAAGTTTTACGACTTCAAAGTTTTTGAAATTTTCAAATTTTTTTTTGATGATGATGCTCACCAGCAAGATGAGGTCAAGCAAAAACGTTTTTGAGACCTAAAACCCAGCGCAAAATGCTTTTCACGCATTTTTTAAACTTAAAAATATTCGTTCTTTTTAATTTTTATTTAATTTTTTCATTAATGAGGCTCACCTGGGTTGATTGCAAAATGACAACCACTATAACAGCAGTGCTACTTCACAACTAACCTCCAAAACAAACCATTCCCACTAGAAACGGCAAAACCTATTAAAATTTATCAAAAAAATGTGTCTTCCCGTGCACGCAAGGGGGGGCATTTGTGTAACCCTGTGTTTGCACGGGGGGGACAAGAAAATTTTATTCGAATTATTGGTAGTTTTTGGCGTCTTGCACTGCTCTTGTCAAAACACCAAAAACTACCAAAATTTCGAAAAAAAAAATTGCCCCCCCCCCCTTTGCAAACACAGGTTTACATAGAGGCCCCCCGTTGCGTGCCCAGGAAGACACTATACTACAGTTTCTGCTTTTGAAATGTGAGAGCTGTTGATTAATTACTAAATCCTTTCAAATTTTTCTAAAATCTTGTCTGCCAGAATTTGAAATATGTCAGTTTTAAAAGTTCAAAACATCGAATCCAATTATTAAATTTATGAAGGAAATCTGAGATCTTCTTGACTGAATCCCATTAAATGTTCAATGAATCCATAGAAGGTCTCAAATGAACAACTTCTAAAATTTTCTTTAAAATGGTGGAAAGCTTTTGGCGGTCAGTTTTCCTACTACACGGGATTTTTGAACAGATTTCGTTATGCTTTGAAAATGGCGACACCCCTATCTCCTAAAAGCTTAAATATAGTCGGCTACTGAAAAAAGTGTTTTTTTATTCTTTTTCAATTAACGAGCACATGAAATACAAAATGTACAAAGTTGTCTCAAATCTTTAAAATCAATGCATTCATTTCAACAATTCAAAGTATTCTGATCAAACTATTTGCAATCATGACTTAATTATAATGAAGTAGCAAACACAAACCTGATTTTGCGTCTATAAAAATTCAAATTTATACAAATTGTGATGATCTAGATAACCAATATAAATAAATGAGGCTTCAAATGGCAACAAGTTATAACTGCTCTAGTTATAAGTTTAAAGGTTAGTTTTTATTATAAATCTGCAAATTAAGGCACGAGTTATTGGTGAAATTAAACATTGGTACGTTCGATACATTTAAGGAAGAGTTACAAAAAAGGCAAGTTGTTAATGGATAACTGTTATGAGGGCGAATTTGAATATAAGGTCACTTTTTTGCCTGGATATAGCGTAGTGGGAGGAGGGCGGGGTGAGTTGATGGAGGGAAAGGGATGGGGGAGTGGGGAGTGGTTGTGAAACTTCGATCGATTTCTGAGGGCGGGGCAAGGTATAAATAAAATTTAAATAGAAAATCCAAGCCTTGAAATACTAAGAATGTCAATAATAATAAACTGTATATACACTCAATCATGCGAGACATTTGCACCAAAATCATAAATCTTTAAATTGAAAAAAATTTCACAATTACCTGAAAAAAGTAGTTTTTTCATTCAGAATGATTATCTATTTGTTGAGTTGGTTTGAACTAGATGGCTCTTGGTTAGCGTGAAATACAATAATGGTAAAAGAAAAATGAACTAAAATGGGGTTGAGTTCGTTTTATTCGACCATTTTCTTTCTCTTTTTTCTAAGCTACTTTACGTTGTTCGCATAAGCTCTCAGTTGTGCTAAGTGAGCACTCGGCAAGTAGTCGACCAACAAATGTCGTGAATCGATTAAAGAAGCACGGTTGTTTTGTCCTAATCCAACAACTCCAGGTCGCATAACCGAAAGCCCAGAACTGCTTTCTAAACCGAAAGAGTCAGTCGGTATTTTACATGTTTCAAACGAAACTGCAGGAAAGCTTTCAATGTTTACGTCATTATTTGGCCTTACACCTTCAGTGTAGCTTTGTCGTTCTTTTAGACGACCGTTCGCTATACCGACAAGGTGACTTCGCGCCAGGTCCGAATTGTGGACAATCAACGTTGGGTTATTTGGCTGCGTTTGATTCGACAGTTGAATAGCAGAATCGTGGAAAACCGAATTATGCGAAGCGCGCATCGGGCTGATAAGCATTTGGTCTAGCTTCCAGTTATTTGCGTCGAGCAATGAAGCGTTCGGATTGGTCAATCCATGCAGTGACGGCAAGTGATTTGATTGGCTAGAATTGGATCCAGAAGACGATGATTGGGTGGTACTTTGGGATCCTTGTTCATCAGGTGTTTCCAATGGTCTCTGAAAGAAAAGGAGTCTTTGCAAGATTTTCCGAAGAATTATCACGTCAGTTAGTACATTTCAAAAAATAAAGGACAATTCGCAGATAGGAAAATATTCTGCTTCTTTTTTTTAAACCCCAGCAACTCCTGATCTGAGGTCGATTTGGGTCTGGGACAATTTCATTAGAGGTCATTTTGGGTTAGGACGATCTGATCAGCGATCTTGATCACGGGTCAAGAATGCACTGATCAAAGAACATTTTGGTCTCGCACGGTCCGATAAGATTTAGTTTGGACCTGAGACAACCTGAGCAGAAATCATGTTATCATTTTTATGTGGTCTGATCAGAGTTGGATTTGATATGGGAAGTTATGGTCAGATATGTTCTAAACGCGCGTGATGAGTGTCGAGTAGAGACACTTATCATTTTGCCGCCATGTGTTGAACAAGCTTAGAAGAGTTAATTAGGATATATTACGGCACATTATGTCTTGGTAAGTTTGAAAGAATTGTTTTACGCTGACAACTTGGGCATTTACCTGTTTGTGGGGGTACACATTGATGTGGCATTTGATGCACTCCTGACTCATGTTGGCCCAAGAGTTCCCAGACATCCACTTTCTCTTGCATTTTGGACACTTGTACTCTCCGAAGCACCTTTTCTTCCCCTGGTATGGAGTCAAGCCTTCCCCTTTGGGACGAGCCTGCAAAAGACATTTTTGAATAATCGCTGATTCCCCGTATCTTTACATCCTTACAATTTGATTAACAACTCTCTCATCGACAAATGATCATACCTTGTAAAGTTTATAATCACATTAGTGATAATTCGATTTGAAAGCGGGCAACATCTTTTGCAACTTAAAGGAATTAAAAAAAGTTTCTTGAGTTTTCCCGTTTGAGACAAAGCTTATTATTTCATCTCCAAAAGGGAAAGATCTCAATTACAAAAAGTGAAGAATTCTCTCACCTGAGGACAGTCTTTAATGTAGTGGCCCTTCGTGAAGCATAAATGACACAAGTAGCTCGGAGGAGGCTTCTTTTTGCCCCTTCGGCCAAACCCATCCAGCGACAATTCCTTCAACAGTTCCAGCAAATCCTCTTTCTCCATTCCTGACGTGCTTTCCATCAACTTTTCCATGTCTAGTTCACTTCTATTTGGCTCTCGCATTTCGGTTCCCACGGGGAAATTTATTACTTCGTGCTTTGAGATTTTGGTGGGTCTGGCTATAATTTCAAGTCCTGTCGTTGATTCATCGTGATTTCGGTTCGATGATGAGAGGGGTGTGAACGGATGTGATTCGTTGCCATGGTAACTTTGTGACTGCGTCATAGGACTGTCGTTGTTCGCGCCTCGGTGAGAGGCGGATCCAATCAAATGATGGTTGCTTTGATTGTGGTTTCCACCTTAAAAGAAAGCTCGACTTCAAAGTGCACAGACTTCGAAAGTAAGATATGTAAAAATGCGCCTGAATATTTCTCGTGTGTAATCCTTTTAACTTCAATTATTCAGATCAAACAATTGTTTCTGTAATTTTCCGCAAGTTCTCAGAAAAAAGCCATGTGATCCTACATTGTTTGTTTGTTCATACCATTTCGTGAACTGAAGTCTATGTACTCGTTTTTTATGCATATATAAAATGAAATATTCAGGAACTGCATAAATATTCAAAGCCAACCGAAATTTCGGCGAAAAGAAAGTTATCGGACCGAAAATTGCGAGATTTATCGGACCGAATTATTTGATCATGTTTGTTGTGCTTTCATTAGCAACAAAAATGTCAGCGTAGAATTTTCGTTCGTGATAAAGTTATATGCCAACAAATTTGGAAGAATTTTATTCCCTGTGACAGCATGGAGTCAAGAAGAATACTCTAGTATTGAAAATTTTTGACGATCCAGGAGTTTTCACGTACCTGCAATTGTAGCATTCAATTCTCCCGTTGACTGCTGCACTTCCAGTCCATTTTGCGAGGTAGTAGTAGTAGGGTTCACATTCATTCTCGACAAGAACAGCGAATCGTTGTTGCCGATGTTGCAGGTAATTGGAAGCTGCGAATTTCGAACATGAGACTGGTTGTATTGTTTCATCATCATAAGAGGACTCAAAGCAACGTCGCTGGTTGGTCTTACAGCCTGAAACAGAAGACGCAAACATAGTTATCAATAAATAACTTTGATAATTTCTCTTATCGTAACCTTTTACGTGACGCATTGCTAGCTTGCTTTTTCTGTACACTGTAAAGATTTTTGAAAGAGCAAACCTCGGACTAAATTATGTACAAGAAACGTTTTCCGTCATTGAGGGAGTCTGAAACCTTGAGCCAAACTTGAGCATAGTACGTTTACGTTTAGTTCAATCCAAAGAAATTTAGTTCAAGAAATTTTTTTCACAATGAACATTGTTGAAGGACAGATAACAAAAACGCATTCATGGGCAACATATCTAGAAATACTCTTACCATATGGTTCATCACATCCAAAGAGGGGGAGCTTGACGTAAATCTACTCAATGATGGTCCACAAACACCGCCACTTCGTGACGTCAGAATGCTGCCCGTAGTCCCTCGACTAGGCAGGTGACCAACTGGCTTAGAACGTGCTTCGATTCCACCATTACTGTTCCAGATGCTGACCCCATTTTCGGAAGACCCAATGCCGGGTTCCAAACTAGATTCCACGGGTTTGGGTAACCCAATGTTTGCAAGTCTTAGACTTTCGAGAGTGCTTTCGAGAGTGCTTTTTGATGCGCTAACATCATTGGAGGTGATTCCCTCTAGTAGATTGGAATTACTTAACGCCGGCGCAAAAGTGAGTAATTGGTCCGAAATATCAGACGATTTATTCGTTTGAAGCGAAGTTTGTTTATGGAAAGATAATGACTGATAAAGTGGATTTACCATAGAAGAATCCATCAATTTTTTAAACTATTACGATTAACTAGTATCCTATATAAACAGCACACTCGTAAAGCTCTATAACATATAATTCAATAAAACTTTCATCAAACAATTTTTGCAGAAACTTCGATTAAAAACAGCTAAATATATACGACAGAGAACTCAAACAAATATTTACAGTTGAATCAAGTTTTCCAGTGTTTAGGGATAATTTTGCAACATTAGGTGCATGCTAGATGAGGGTTTGTATAGGTAAGTTTTAGATTGGGTCTGATAAAATTTGGAGCCTCGGAAATGTAGCTTCTTCTAAGAACAGGGAATGTAATTCAAGCTCTAATAGAACCCAAACTGTTTCAGGATCTCGCAAACTTTAGGAATGAAACTTTCAAAATTCAAGATTTGCTGAATCGGAGAGGCATTAAGTTATTAGAACCAAAATCTAAATTTAGACCAGATTCAAAACTTTACAAGCAAAATTTGCTGCAGGGGAATGTACGTTTAGGCCCAATATTAAACCCAAGAATAAGGGTTTATTTGTACGAATTAGAAAAGCCCTTTCAACTGCGTAAGTTTTATTCAGGCACTTTAAAGCTTATTTCCTTAGGCTTAGCCCAATGCGAGCTGAGAATGTGTGTGAACAAAACTTAATGTTCAATAACTAGGAAACACCAAAGCAAGTGCCATGGAAAACTTAACTTTAGTTGACTTAGAAACGAATGCAAGCTCACTCGCGTATAAGCTTTTCCTCGATAATGTTTACAGTACTAACTTGTGGTTTATAAAAGGTTTATGACCAGTACACGTATATCAACGTATTAACCTGCTGATCTAAAGAATTAGAAATTCGTAAAAGAAAGAAAGAAACAAGCTGATCAGTGAAACGCTTTTGCAAGTAAGGAATGGAACTAATAACCAGAATCGGTTATAACTTATAACACCGGGGAAAACAATTCAGCGCAAACTTTTCTAATCCGTTCACAGGAATTTGTTCCCGTCTACTGAAGATATAATATGTTCATTTGTTCTTTCTTTATTTCACACGGTTTCTGGCTTCCGGTGATATTTTGGCACATTTTTGCTTTTTCCAGGCCGTATTAATCATCTGTGAAATTCTTGGTGTGAAAGTGGCCTCAATTGCGACGCATTTATGAACTAATTGACGCTGTTTGGAAGGCTAAGTGAAAACTTTCATAAAATGTAATTCTTACTCAAATTTCTAATTGCGGCAAAGTAATTAAGTTAAAAAAGAAAATTACTGATTAAGCGATTATTTGAATAAGATAACCGTTGATTAGGTTACTTACGAACGAAGCAGAGGTTACTAAAGTAATGAAGGTTTCTTATTCGCTGCGATAGAGCTCTTTCATGTTTTCACAATGAGCTCTGATTTTCATACCACATATTTCTGCTTGGAAAAGATAAGACAATAGTTAGCCAAATTTGAACAATCAAATCAACTCTAATCACAAATTTAAACTTTCACTTTCTAAGGCTTGATATAATGCAGAAGAAAGCTGCATTCAATATGAAGAAGGAAGAGTATACCTTTGAATTATAAGTTTCATATCTGTACGTTTTGATTAATGGTTTATAATACCGATCACAGCTAGTTATAATTGGTCCTGTTTCACCGATAGTGAATAGAAAAGGATTGTTTCACGCTTGAAAAGCTGACAATAAGTTTCAGTTAACTAAATCATAACCCAGTGCAAATAGAGCCTATTCAATGAAAGACATAGACAAAAGCAATGCTTGCTTTAAAGACCCTGCTATTCTTAACTTACAATGGGTTGAGACTTACCAACGCAAAGCTATTTGGTTTCTTTTCGCTTCTGTTTGCCAAACGAAATCTTATCAATTGCGTTTAACAATAGTACACATATTCAACGCTTTTATGTATTTCTGAAAGCGTATAGAACGCGCAAAGCTATAGTAACCAAACTTAAGTGAAGCAATTTGATTTTTTTCCATGGGAGCAACATTTTCTGCGATGCATGGTAGGAAATAAAGACAGTTTCTAGAAAAATTCAGAATTATGCATTCAAAAAAATGTTTTTTTTTGGTGACACATGCAAAACATTGCCCGGCAAGTTTCCTGATGAGATTAGCCGCCCGGGTTGACCTCATAATTCAAAAATTATAAAATTACAATATCATATTATGGGGTCTATGAAAAGTTGTAGTCATTGGATTGCATTGTATTTTCATGAAATTTTTGAATACTTCATGAAAAGGAGGGAAAAACTATGTTTTAAAAACCTAAATTGAATGAAAATTTTAAGCGAACAGAGAATTTTTTTATTGTTGCCTTCGGTTAAATTTGGGGGGGGGGGTGCTTTTTATTTAAAAAAATCAACTTTTGGTAACTTTCCATCCTTTTGTGCCCGTGCAGTAACCTCCTCCCACGTGCTGTATTTTTATTGTGCGTTTTTCTCTGCTTTAGTGTTGTGCTATACTATTCCTGGCCTATCCGGGATTTTAGTTTTTAGATTCATCATGTCTTGGAAAAAAGAGCCTCCATTTTTGCTTATTCTGCAAGAAAAACAGTCACGCTGTTTTCTCTTGAAGTTTAAGACGCTCATGAGGTCTCAAGATGAAACCAAGACTCTTTGACAACCAAGACAACTGGTATTTCAATTTTTCAAAAACCGAACACTCCAGTAATTTCTCGTCCACTAAAAGAAACACCTCTATCAACAAAATTCAACGATCAGAATTGCATAGGCAGAATTGCAAAATCAGAATTGCATAGGCAGGCAAAGACATCTTTTTTTGCAATGGTTTCAGAAAAATTGTTTCAAGCAATGGTTTTAGAAAAATTGTTTTCAAAAATTGATTTAAAGAAGTATCATTTCATCGAAAAGTAAATTTTTAGTTTCTAAAAATATGGAATGCTAGTTTGTCTATAATCGCGAAGATTAATTGTTCAGACAGTTCAAGCTAATGATACAAGAGGTTAGCACTAGGACGTATATGTAAATGTATATATCATTAAATTTCACTTACGGTAAAATTAAAGTTTTCGTTTAAATTAAAGGTAAATTCAGTTGCTGATTTTAATATATTCTAGACATTTTATGAGATTTCCTTTGATTCTACTGTGCTGCGCATTAATCAATGTTCAATATCAATTTTGACTGTGGAGAAATTGTTAGTGGGCTAATTTCTTGGACTCTATATTTCTGCTGAATAAACATCTATAGTTCTGTCTTTCCGGACATCTTGTTCCTAACTATCGATTGATTTCCATGTCCACATCAAAAAAAAAATTAATGAGATTTTTTTAAACAAAAACTGCCTCTAGAGTGACAATATTCAAAAAGAAAAACATAAGCAATACTGAACATCAAGCGTAGCCCTTTACGAAGTTTTATTATTTCTAATGTTATTATGTTATTTATAATGTTATTTTGGTTTTGTACCATTAGTATAGAATACCAGTTTAGCCTTTCATCAAACACAAGCTTTTCATAGTTTTTTTGAATTGAAAGAAAAAATGCTCATGGAACAGGTTAAAAAACTTGCAGTCGCAACAATTTTATACTCCCCTCGGCTATTATATTTCACTGATTGTCAAGATATCTTTGGTAACAGATAGGCCTTTTTAACTGAAGACGTCGCGAAGAATAGTTCCTAAGAGAGCTAGCAATTTGCTTAATTTCGGGTAAAAAGTTGAATAATCTGAAATTCGAGAATATCAGATGGAGAAATTGCAAGTTTCAGTTGATCGTTACGAGCAATTTAGTTTCACGTCGTCACTGAAGCGTGGCTAATCCGGTTGAAGCTCTCAATTTTTAATCCTATAACTTTGGGTTAAAATCTTGAATTTTTTTAAAAAAAGAGAGTTCATAACTTTGGAAAGGAAAACAACAGAATAACGCCACTCGTTAATAATGGCTAGTGGGAAGACGGTCTTAACAATTAAACTACCTGGTTTCACTCAGTCAATCAATGAGGCAATATAGTCCAGCTGCGAAAAATGACTTTTTTAATAAGTGCAAAATTTCTGAACACCTTTGTCAATTTTCAAACTTTGTTTTAAGTGGGACTGCTGTTGTGTAATGTTGTTCAGTCTTGCTCTTTTGCTACTTCAGTATGTGCTGCAGAGAATTTAGAAAAATATATTTTTTTCATAATTGGAAGAAAACACTTTTAAAAAGACTTTTGCTCGACCCATGAAAAGGCCTTTCTCAATACAAAAGCCTTTGAAAATACCATGTTTGACACAAAGGCCCTATAAAAAATTTTCGCTCGACAATCATTGCCTATGAAAAGCTTCTACTGGGCTCATGAAAGGAAGTTTGCTGAACTTTAATTAAGAAGTTCGACTGTGTAATTTTGAACAATATTGACACCGCCCCTACGAAAGTAATTGAGTGTTGCCATAAGTCTAGGGCTCTTCCAAAAAGTGTTTATCTTATACCATCTCGTCAGGCAAATGCTTATCTTTCGTAAGATTCGCAAAATTGAAACAAAAACTGCATAGTTGAATTGAAATAACTGTTTTTAGCATGTAAAAATGGCACCAATTCAAAACGAACGGTTACCTCGTAAGATTTATTAAGAAGAACGGTTATCTTTTAAGGAACATGTAATACAAAAACTTAACTTATAATATCTTGTAGGCAAACGGCTGTCTTGAATGTTTCCTGTAAAAATGTTTGTCTGGAAAGAATCTGTACAAAAATTTTGTCTGACAATGTATCGTCTTGTACGATTCTGTCAGAATCATATAAGGTCTTACAAGATAACCATTCGGAGTTTTCCCGTGTGTTGCAGAAATGACCAATGATTTGTTTCCTGTCATTCCTTTGTTTCTTTGCTCGGAAAGATGTTTCTATTTCTTTTTTAACGAATTTGCCACCGTCGTTTCCCAGGTTTTGTCTTTATATTTGGAATCGAACATCAGCCAAAATCTCTTTTTTGTAAATTTTATGCTGATCGTTTCACACTGGTTTGAAACTCAGAACAGAATAAATAATTTTTCAACAATGGTTTGATCGCTTCATTCCTTCGCTATACATTTTTCCACCGTTAAGACTCATGTAAAGGAGGAGGTGGAGAAAAACGAAGAGGTCACACCGCTGTTTTGTTTTCGGGGTCCCAATTCAAGCGGGAACTATACGCACCATTCTACTGGTTTTTTTTCTGTGCATTTCGGCCGATTTATGTATTCATTGTAGAGAGTTTTGGTTGTTGTGTTTAGAGAACCAGTCAAGCGTTCGTTTAATTGATAAAAATTTGTTGATATTATTTTTTCGAGGAGTTATCAAGGTTTCAGTTTTGTGAAAATTGACGTTTGATGTCATTTTGTTCACTTATCGGTTCCTTTTTGTTCAATATAGGACATTTGTGCCAATTCAGGTCTTGCTCTAATTTTCTGAACAATTGTATGTCTTTACCCGGGTCGAGGCCGAATGGCTATCTTGTAAGAACTTGCAAGTTTCTGGCAGAAACTTACAAGGCGATGCATCGCCTTGCAAGTTTTTCTTCCAAAAACTTGCAAGTTCTTACAAGTTAAACATTAAGTTAGCCATTGGCACACACACCACACATCACACACACACACACACGCCACGCACGCACACACTCGGGCGCACACACACATACACACGCACATACACACATACAAACACGCACACACACATACACATACGCACTAAACCTTAAAAAAACGATGCAAGACGAATGTAAACGGATGTTTGGAAAAAATAGAATCTGGAAGAGTGTGAATTGAATTTTAAAAAAGGCTATAAAAATGAAGGACCACTAAATTATTTTGAGAAAGTACTGACATATGAATTTGAAAATTCAATCGAAGTCAATATTTTGGTAACATTTTTATATAAGCAACCGTGAAAAAGCTAATTGAGATCTACAGTTTTTTAATGAAGTTGCAAAAGGAACTGTCATGAATTGAGAAAATTTAAAAAGCAACCATTTTGTCTACTTAGTATTATGTTATCCAAGCAGAGCAACTAACTCCCACGCGCTTTTTACGGTAAATGACTGAATGTTAAATTGAATTAACCAATAAGAGTTGAGCTCGACCGGAATAAACTTGCAAGAAACTTAGCCATTCGCCTTGTAAGTTCTTACAAGTTAACCATTCGACTTGCAAGTTCTTACAAGTTAACCATCTTTTGCAAGAAACTTGCAAGTTCTTACAAGTTAACCATTCGGTCTCGACCCGGGTATAGACGTGCAGCAATGGCAGGTCTAATTTTGGTCTGATCATGGATTTTTCCTATCAAAAGGAATCGGATTGCATTCGGGTGCAGTCTTTTGTTAAAATATTTTCAAACTTTTCTGTTTTCATGTCAATTACTGACGATTTTGGCTTCCTGCAAGATTCTATTAATGGCACATCAAATTTTTAGATCAATTGAGACTCAATTAACTTATGTTTGTGTTTTCACAAAATAGCTAATGGTTGTCTTTGACAAACTTGACTAACCAGACAATTAATTATTGTGTTTTGACTGCATTTGTAGTTCATTTTGTCATTTTTCGACTTATTGTTGGACTAGTGGATCTTAAGGACTTGGAAATATTTCGGTTCCATTAATCTTTTCAAAAAAATTTGAAATTTAGTTTTTTTTCTGGCAGTTTTTAACTCATTTTTGACAGGCGTCATCTCTTTCCTACTGAAATAAAACTACTCTGTATAAATTTTTTATTTTTCACTATTTTTTTCGATTTTGATACTCCGAGTTTTCAAAATAGTTAAGGTGTCATGCTACATTGTCAAATTAATGAAACGTGGTAACGAGAAGAAGCACAATGTTCAAAGTTTACTGTGAAACTTTTTTAAATTTGATGGTTTCAACACACGTTTTGCTTCAACACACGGGTTTCCATGAGGTTCTATTTGTTTTGATGTTGTATAAATTACTATCAACATATCTAATGGAGACTTTAGTGATCGTATTAAATGTCTTCAGGTGATTGCTACTGGTTTCAAATTGTTTAATTTTTTGTAGAATCAGAAATATCAGCGTATATACATTTTTTGCTTTTTCTGGTCATATTTTATAATGCTTGTAACTTAATCTCATTAATGACAGGTCCCATCCACTTTCCAGTCAAAAAACCTTTATTAACCCTAATTTCTTCAAATAGTTGTTTAATGACTCGAACATGATGTGTTTTCATTAAATTGTTGTGAATTTGATTCTGGTTACAATGTGTGGTTCCGGGAAATTGTTTTTTTTTGTCTTTTGCTTTTTGCATAGTCCATTCAATAACAGGTCTCATTCATGATCGAATGAGTTCCAAGGTATAATATATAATCTTTGCACTCAAAATTCTGTGGTTGTAATGTTAAAATTGGTTATATAAACTTTTTAATTGTTTTTGCCTGTATTTGGGGTAATTTTGTAGCCTTTTGACTTGGTCCCGCTAATGACAGGTTCAAATGGCTTTCCAAGGGGTTATATTGAACCTCATTAGTATTTTCTTAAAAAACTAATGGTTTGGTTTGAACTCCGCGCAATTTTTTGTGTCAATTTGTTACCTATTCTCATTAAGAACAGGTCCCATCTGTTATCCAGCAGCGAATAATATAAATTGTATAGCTTTTATTTCAATTTTCACTCGAAGTTTTATTAATGGCAGATTTCTTCGGCGCTCCAATGCAACTTTAGTTAATTCATTTTGAATATGAGCTAACTATTTTTCCTACAGATACACCCACAAATTTGTTTTGAACGGTATGTAAGAAGTTCAAAAACTCTTATCTCTTCTTGATTTGGCAGTGGATGAGCGGGGTCGGAACGTTGTGTGCAAATAGATATTGCCGATTCTCCTTGAATCAGTTAAGAGATAAATCCGTCTAATATTTTCCATTTTTTAACAGGAAAGGTACATACACTTTAATTTTTGTTAACTTTCGAATTGCCGATAAGATTTTTACGCACAGCATCATGACGGAATTAAAACACTTAAACCAATTTTACAAAATTTCTTAGTTTTCATTGATACATTTTCCCTTTGTTCAACACTCAGAACGATCTGTTTGCAGCTTTAACGCCTCCCGAAAACCATACGAGCAAATTTGTTTTTTTTTGAAAATTAATGAATTTATCTATTATGAAAATAACTTTCAAAAATCCATCTAAGTGTAACAGATTTTAGAAATTTATTTGTATTCCCCGGAGCAGCAATTTTCTTAAAAGAAAAAGATGATTAACGCTGGTTTTCCTCCATTTTTTTGTAGAGTTTTGAGAACAAATATGAAAATATCAAATCTCATTTTGATCGGCTGCAGCGATTATTTAAAAACTATGCAAGCATCTATTTCAAGAGATATCTTATAAATCTCTTGTTTTCAATTTCGTTTTCTGTTAAAAAGAAATCATGTCAATACTTCTTCAGCGCTCTCAGCAGGCATGCAGATAAGTCATGGGGCAAATCTTATAGTTCCAAAATTTGTTTTTTGATTTACGGTTTAAAATAATTTGTGCAAATTTGTATTACTGGACCTCGTTATTTCACTTACCAGCACAAAAAATGAAAACAAGGCAAACAAAAAGTATTTTTTGGAAAAACGATACCTTTTTGTGGGCATCAAGCTATTTCATGCACTGATTGCAGAATAAGAAACCAAATGAAAGCAAAGAAAATATTTATTGAAAAAAAACTTATCCTCAAAACCAACAGTAGAAAAAACATAATTCTCCTGCTAAAGCTTAAAGAAAAAAGGAACTAAAGTACTTTATGCTTCCTATATTACATATCAACAGCGGAAAACAAAAATAGGTTTCCGTGTTCTCAACAATTGTTGAAAAATTACTAAAAAAGAGCGAAAAAATAGCTAAAGTCTGCAATATATCTTTCCTTTGTATTAAAATTTCCGAAAATTGATAAAACTCAAAGTAATGTACATTTCCTGTTTTGATATTATCAACAGACATCCGTTTCTCATTCGGCTAGCTTGAGCTCGGGTTTGAAACTTTGAAGTTGCGAAAGGAGATGACTAAAATTTTGAACAAACTCAATTTGTATAAATTTGCACTGGTTAAAGCATTAGTCAAAAATTGAACAAAATTTGATATTTGATACTGCAATTTTTCCCCAATTAAGTTTGACACTATTTATTGTTTTTGCAATATTTTTGATACCAAAATATAATGTCTATATTCACAAAACATATTTGGAAGAATTGATCTGTCTAAAAAGCTATTTAAATTTGAATTAGATTGATGGCTATTTTGAAATGTGTTGCAGACATACTGACTGACCCTATCATGGTTTCAAAAAACATTGAAAAGTTTCCGCTTTTTATGTTGAAGTAATGTAGTCCAAAACAACGGCAGAAATTGGAAAACAAGATTGGTCGAAAAAATTGGTTGTGAATTTCACTTAGCAGTGAAATTTTATTTGTTAGCAAAGAATATTGAACTAACGTCATCAAATTTGAAAATTTTTTTGGAACTAATATTTATTTTTCACCTTTTTCCTCCACAGCCATTAGAAAGGATAAAACATGTAGACGGTTTTCAACTTTCGCATCACAGAAAATGTTCGAGAAAAAAGCAGTCTGTTCATTTTTTTTCCCGGGTAGAGGTTTGGCGGTGAACTTTTGTAAGAAACGCGGTGAAATGCGGTGAAAAAATAGTTTTCACCGCAAATTTCTTACATCTTTTTGCAGTGAATGCGATGAATCGTGGTGAATGATTCATTTTCACTGCGTTCTGAGTATTCTTACAAAAAAGAATACTCCATACGCGGGTTCGAACCTCCTCCCTCCTGTCTTCAACTTCTTACTCCACTGCACCAACTGTCACTAACTTCAATGCTATTTCTTGTGAATCTATAAACGTTAGAGTACAAATGCAGTGAACTTTTGTAAGAAAGGCGGTGATTTTTTGTAAGAAATATGGTGAACTGCGGTGAAGTATTTTTTTTCACCGCATTCACCACATTCACGGCATTTCTTCAAAAAATTCACCGCATTCACCGCATTTCCTACAAAAATTCACACAAAAACCTCGACCCGGGTCGAGTTTTCATATATTTTGAATATCATGAAAATTGGAGCCATATATTATGAGTTAGTATTTCACGTTAAGTATATAGGGTCCAATTGATATGATTATTTACACTCTGTTGCTGTTTGGTTATTGCCGCATTTAAGAAGCATAAAAATTTACACAATATTTCATGGATGAGCAATTTTTTTAATACACGTGAGAACGTTTATCGGTCGTGATTTGAAAGGGATTATGGGGACTAAGAATTAAGAAAAAAATAACCTTCATTTCGGCAGATAAGTAAAATCCTAGGTCCCCAAATGTGCCTAATTTATCAAACCTGCCTATTTATGCAATCCACTATAATATTAACTCATCAAACTTAACACAACTGTATCTAAGGCTGTAGATATCTGATTAGCTTTCATATCACATTATTTTATTACATCTGTTACCCTAGTCTAGACCTGGAATTTTTAAAAGACGGTCCTTGACCATTCTCAGCCATGAAAAGACTGTCCTTGACAGATTTTTAGTATGAAACATGCCTTTATTTTTAGCATTCCCTGGAATTTACGTGATGTCCTCGACTTTGGCTGGAAATAAAAAACCGTCCTGAAAATTGGCTAGCGAAAAAAAAACATGTCCTCGAACTTGGGTGGACAATAAAACGTCACGAGTTTGGATGGACAACAAAACGTGTCCCTGAACAATAAAAATTTTACGTGCAATTTTATTGCTAAATATTGCATCTAAAGTTATCAACATGCATGCTTCTTCATCTTTACTGGGTTATAAGAACCATCAAGCTATCAATAATTGGCATCGTTTTTTTTGTTTTAAAAAAATAATTGATTTGGAGAGCAAAAGTTTGGAGATGAAGTTTGGAGAGCAAAAAATGAATATCGCAACATTTTCATCGTAGCTATTGGGACGACATTTTCATCGTGACATTTTCATTGTGACAAATACAACCATACTACCTAGTTTGATTATATAAACTTTTGTGGCAATATAGTCCAGCTGCGATAACTGCTTTATCGTTTGAGTCGCAAAATTCTTAAATCCTTCGGCAGTTTTCCAATTTCTTCTTTTGGACAAATCTGGTGCAATGATGTTACCAGTGCTGCTCCTGTATGTACAGATGCAGGCAGAATTTTGTATAAAATCCGAACTTGCCAAAGAAACAGACTTATCAAAAGACTTTTGCACTGGAATCATGAAAAGCCCGTGTTCGATCCAAGATAACCATGAAAAGACCCAATATTTTTTTCGTTTAATATGCGACAAAAATTATCTTCAATCAATTTTCTGTTGCAATGTTAAAGTAATGAGTGATCTGTGAATAATTACACTGCCGGACTACCAACAGTTGTATACTCCTTGATATGATTCAGAATTCAGTGTTTTTATATGCCTTTGAAAAGATTTTTTTCGATCCATGGAAAGAATTCGATGAGACCTATGAAAAGAATTAGCTTCGACTTTAACCAGGGTCCTCGACCGTGTAAATTAATTCTTTATGTGCCCCCTCACCACCTGGAACTATTAGGTCCTTTCATCAATTCTAGATCTAGACTAGTTTAATAGCAAAAAGCCATAGTACTGAAGCTGAGCTGGTGGTGATACGTCGTCAAACTTAATCCTGGGATCAACATTAAACCTGTGAAAAACTCATAATTTGCAAAAGGGACGGCTGTAGTCCATAAACCCAAACAGAAACAGCAAAAAATTGTGAAAAATTTTCAGTTTGTTTGGTTTCACGTATTGCGAAGAAGTTGAATCTTTCGCTTCATCTGTGTCATCGAGATTCAACGTAAGACAATTTTGGTATTTTCAGCTTCACAAAGCGAAAACCTTGGTGGTGTTTGGTTTGAAAAACGTAGGAAATTGGCCAAATTTTCGGTGATTAAAAAGGTTTTTTCAAGGTTTCTCTGGGAGTTGTTTGTTTTGTGCCATCTTTTTCAAAGCTTGATTTTTGATTGGTAACATTGGAGAAAAGTTTGCATTTACTTGACTGCAAGCACGTAATTTTCATTATTCAAACTATGCACGTATATATGAATGCATTTTACCATCAAAACCTCTGCCGTTAAAATATGTTAGCTATTCGTAACTAATCTCTGTAATTCTTGTAATCAACAGAGATCATGCATTCACTTTTCTTCAGAACAAACATTTGTTCAAAAGATTTGCAGCTTTTAAAACACTGCTGCATAGATAATCATATAACATTTTATAAGTAATATTCAAATTTCGATCTTCTTTAATTGGTTAAACGTCAACCCGAAAATTATGAATAACGCACTACTGTTTTTTGTGCCATTTTTAATTAATGTTGTTTTGTCCAACAATCTATCACAGGTTAGGCAGTTTTCATTGACCACCTATAAAAAAGAAAATACAAACAATACTAAAAAATTGCTTTTTGGCGCTATTAATCGAATAAAAAATGGTTTCTTTTCCGTTTGTGCCCTACCTACAGTTTAGTGCTTGCATTCTATTTGCACCACTACAGCACGTGCAGTGTTTTTACATAGTGATTTGCTATGCAATTATGCAATGGCACATGCTCTGTAAATTGCGGGTGGGGGGCACAAACAGAAAAGATCACACATATGCCACAAATGATCACAAATAGATTCACACTTTGGTTCTGTAAACTTCGATTAAAGTACAGATCGTTTCTGGAAACCACTTTCAACCAGTATGAGGAGTTTGAACTTTGAATTTGATAACTTATCCTCAATTCCCTAAACAGTTATTCACGAAACAACGCAAAATCAAGAGAACTCAAAAAAATTCCATCAAGTGAATTTCAATGATGAGAGCTAGAAGTGACAGAAGACAGGTATCGGTCCATCGATCGACTTTTTCAAACCTATGATGCATATAACGCAGAAATCAATGGGGGTAATTTTATGTTAAAAACAGCATGAATTATGATTCGAGTAGCATAATAGAAATCATGAAATGGCCACATAATTTATCGCGCTTTGTATATAGCTGTGAGTAGTATATCATAGATCAGATAATAAACTGAAAGATGTTGCTCGGAAATTAGAAAACATATGTAGTAAATTTTTTCGGTTTTGTGTTGAGAATAATAAAGGAAAAATCAGAGTAGAAACAAAAAGAGATTAGATTTCATAACGAAGCATCCATAAATCCTTGGAATTCATGCTAACGTCCTATGATATCTTTGCCGGTATAGTTTATTTATTAAGCATGAGCTTCTTGGTTTCCAAAACTTGATATATGACCGAAAAATATTTTAAAATTTAGTTCCCGTACCTAACGCTCAGTCAACATCAGTACTCACTCAGAACAAATCAGAGAACTCTTGATCTTCAGTGATGATTCAGAACGATTTCGGAAGAGTTTCTGTATCGATTCTGAAACCTCTTTGAATCAAACCAGAAATCAAAATCAGTATTCTATGCATTTCTCCGAATTAGAGGAAGATTCAGATGAATCTGAATTACCTCTGAATCAGAATTAAAATCAGGAATTTTCGGCAACACTGCAGACAAAAATACCGACATAAATACAGCATAAAAAAATTTTCGTTGGAATTTAAACCATTTTCATTTTGTTTTGGAGCAAAATGCTAACAAATCTAGCCAAAGGAAAAGAATCAGATTTTGCTGAAAAATTCTGCTCTAGAGAAACAAATTGAAATTGGTTTTTCGCAAACTTCCTGAACTCAGACAATCGGACAGTAGTAATTCTGTGCAAATGAATCGTTGAAAACAAAAGATTGTTCTGAAGTAATTTCAATTTCTTCAATTTTCCAAGAAAAAAAAACTAAATTTCAACTTTTTTTAATTGGAGGAGTGATTTTTTTATGTTTGCTTACTTCATTTGAACAATTCTCTTAGATCAATCGTTTCCAAAAAATTAATACGATATCTCATCCTCTGAGGTATACGATATGGTATACTCTACGATATGTCAACCGAGAGGGCTCAACCATCCTTTGCTCACGAGATAAGTCACGAACTTTTTCTAGTTTAGAGAAGATTCAGTCTGAATCAAAGTCTGAATCAGAAAAAAATCAAGTTTCTAATAAAGTTATGATTCAGAGTCTGAATAAGAGAAGTTCGGGGCAAAATATGATCTAAATCAGACTCTGAAGTGGTGCTGATAACGTTTTAATTTTTTTATCATCCCGTATTTAACTTGAATTAGTGTTAGGAGCGGGTTATTTATCATAATATCATTTCTCAGTTCAGCAATGCTGTGTTTTTGAAGTTCACAGGATGATCGCATTACAAAAAAGAGTAGGGACAGTATAAACATAGCTTATGATCCATCTTTGATGTTAAACAAGTTTCAACGTTGTAAAAGAATTAGGTAGCACCGAGTGAATTTACTGGGAGTCATACGTAGAGAGCTTTTTTTGCTCTCCTACACTTGAACATCATTTCACTTGTCACAGCTAGTCAAATCTAAAATTAATTGCTAGACGTGCTCATGATTTTTGTAAATTTTGCGGAAATATACAGTGAGCAGAAAATACGTTTCGAATCCGAATAACTTTGCTAAACTTAGCAGAATTCCTGCAGATTTCAATGACACCTAAAACGCAATTAGTTTGATTCTCAATTGAGCAGAAAACACAAAAACTTAGAATACAGTGGTCTAATAAAAGTTAAAATAACAGTTCAAATCTCTGATATGGAGTGCAATTGTTACTATTTCCAAAGCATTGAACAACAGTCACACCTTTTATCTCACAAAACTCAAAATTTTATGTTGAGAATTAGTGGCAAGTTTCTTTTCTGAGAAGAAAGAAAAGAAACAAACAAATGCAACTTTAATTCACTTTTCTCTCAATTATTTTTTTTCATTATTTTTTACTACGATTAAAATAAAATCAAATAAGACCTGCAAATTGTCATCCGTGTTATGCAAAAGTTTTTCATGATGTTCTGAAGTTTGTATAGACCTCAGTCAAGATATCCTATGCCTTTTGCATAACGACCAAAGAGTTTCTGCATTTGGCCTACAAATTATAGCCTTCGTTTCTTTTCGCGGATATACCGACACTATTGGGCTTTTCGCGGATATACTGAAACTCAAGAAGAGCAAATGTCTAGAAGAAGAGCAATTTTTACAATTCAAAGAATTTGAATTGTATTGGGACGCTGTCTTTTTATTACGACTCGAAGAGGAGTATTGGAGAATTCCTTTTTATAATCAATTTTATTGGAGTGAATTTTGAAGCGGGAAATGAAACACGTGAAAAAATTGGGAGTGATTTTGTTGCTGAACAAAATGAAGAGTGGAGCGAAAAGAGAGTGGATTTTTGTTCATATCGTTGTTTTCTAGAGAGCGAGAAATTGAAGTGTGAAAAAATTTTGTTAGCGAGCAAAATTTTTTGTTCACGTGCGGCCTTTTAGTGCAGTTTTTTTTGTTTTGGTTAAGAGGTTTGATTATGATTTAGTTTAGTTTTGGGCTGGTTCCGGTAGTGGACTGAAGGTTTCTTGAAATTCATATGACTTTTATGTTAATTCGGAGGTTTTTCATATATTTTGCTGATTTTCGGGGTAATTTTTGCGTTTTTTGACGATTGTTTTTGTTTTACTGGCTCAAATGGGCAGTTAAAAGACCCCTCTACTTTAGCAAATTTTAGATAACAATTGGTTACAGTTTTCGTGGATACGAATCATTTTTTGTTGAAAAATATGACAAAATATGGCAAACATTGGAACTAGTTTTCTTAAGTTTTTGCAGTTTTCAGTTCTTTTTGTTTTTTAGACAAGTTTTTTAGCCTATTATAGCTTGCCTATTGTTTTGCGAGCATCTGGATGACCTATTGGCTGAAAATATTTTTTCTTTGGACTTAAACTCTTTTGTAATATTAAAAAATTTAAATTAATTTAATATTTTCTAGTTCGTTAGTGCAAGTTGCTTTAAGAGCTTTTTTTTCAGAATTTGGCCTGAAATGTTTTTAAAAAATTCACATACGTGGTTTTAGTAAGTACTAGTTGTTTTGATGAAGCTATTTTTAGCAGACATAGTTATTCCGGGATCTCATATTATAACAAAATTTGATCAGATTTTTTTAAATATTTCAACAGATTTGCTTTTCTTGTTTTTTTTAAGATCTGTTCACACATTTTCATGATTCTTGAAGTAAAATTGGAGTAGTGATTTTGGTCACGCCGAAATAGGAAGTGGAGCGAAAAAGCGAGTGCTGTTGCGGTGTGAATTTGTTTTCGCTCTAATTTTAAAGGAGAGTGAGAAAACGGTGTTTGAAGAAAAATTCGCCTTCTCGCTAGTGGTTTTTTGTTCACATGCGGCAATTGCACTTTGATGTTTACTGTTTTTTCAATTTTTTTGGATCTGATTTTTGAGAAATGGTTTTTCCAAATCACTCATAGTTCGTTCTGGGTCAAGTCGTTTTTTGCTTAGTCAATGAAAATTCTTTTAATTGTACGTCAGGACTTGTCCTGCTATGTTTTTTTTAGTTTTTTTCAGTTGTTTTTCCAGAAGGTTTGACACAGCCTTCAATAGGAAATTTTTTAAACAAAACAATAGAAGCTGAACAACTGATCTTTATGTCATTACATGTTACGTAGAATTAGAATAATCCACTGCAAGGAATACGCAATTGTATAGCAAAAAAATGTAGCTTAAATCTCTCTCCTCAAGGCAATAAAATGCAAGAAGTTCAAAATTACGTCATTGGACAATTTAGGTATGTTGACGGTTATGTTTTCCACTGCCCTATTCTGAAAAAAAAATAACAAAAATAACAGCAAACATAGATAGTTGCTCCTTGATATTTGGACAATGGTCAGTAATGGTCAAATTTCCCTATTTCTTTCGCAGGAATCGAAATGCAATGCAGAGCAGAACGCATTGGACGAAGCAAAGGATCTGCAAATGAGCAATGATGTCTTAAATGTACTAGAGGAAGCTTTGAACTTCTGTCTTGTGGCTTCAGAGGTAAGATATCCAGGTAAATGCTGATGCCCGCGATTCAAGATTGACCGCTTGTGTGGTTGCGGGGGGGGGGGGGGGGGGGGGGGGGGTAGCTTTAGGAAACGGCGTGACAAAATAACATGATATGGACACGATGTAAAAAGTGTCATGCTTTCGTTTTGATCAGCATCCGTGTCATTCTTTGGGTGACCCATTATAATGTTTAGTAGTCTTAATCATTAACAATCAAACGCATTGCCTCTTTTTTATTCTTAGCGCAATCAAATTTAACCTGGGCCTCTCTCTATCTCTAATTATAACCCCCCCCCCTTATACAGCCGCCTGTGGCTTAATTGTGGTCATTGGGGTTGGGAGAAAAACTCCTAATATAGACCTAGACTAATAAAAATATCCAAATAGTCTTGTTGGGGGATTCAATAATGCAAAAAACTTACGCAGTCGAGCCTCCTAGTTAAGATTCAGCAAAATTTTTGTTTAGGGGTCAAGCAAAAGTCTTCTCATAAGAATTTTTGGGTCAAGCATGCTCTTTTGTTAGACCTTTTGGTGTCCATCAAGGAGTTTCCTGGGTAGAACAAAGTTTTCAATAAGTATGCTTTTTTGCAATAGTGGAAAGAAAACAATTCTTTTTCTGCTGCTGTTACGCATACTGAAGCAGCATCTAAGCAAGACTAAACAAAATTGCACCAGGGTAGCCAAATTAAAACACAATTGGGAACCTGTCAAAAGTCGCAAGGAAAATTCCCAGTATTAAGAGAGAGCCGTTATTGCAGATTAACTAATTTGAATGAAATGAATTTAACTGATTTAATGAAACTTAATTGATGTAAACTTCTTTTCATCAGCCAATCTGAAAACGTTGCGTTATTCAATTTTTCGCCTCCAGGTTTTTGAATTAACATTATTCAAAAACAATGCGTATATTTGTTAGATTAATGGTTCTTCAGAACCGCAAAAGAAGAAGATGCATGCATGCTCCTTACCTCATAAGCAAAAATGAGTGAAAAATTTTCAAGCAAAGTTTCTGAGGCGAATCGTGAAAAGACTTTTTCTTGAATCATGATTTGACAATTTTTTTTACGTCACTAAAGAACACATCACTATTTTGAGGAAGAGGATCCATTTATTGGATATAACGTGATTCAATTTTTAAGCGACGCTTTTTAAATGATCGTTTTATTAATACACAGTATGTGATAGTTTGAATAAACGCATCCAATTTACCTAGATATGAATAAAACCACTTTCCCTTTAATTATCTCTATTTCAAATTTTTCAACGAGAGTGTTTTCCTTTCTGCGGACATTTCCTCACTAACGATACCGTATAAATGAACGCCCCGTTTAATGCAGTGGGCTTTGAACGCACCAGGGAACTCTGTACTATCATCAACGCAATTTTTCCGGTTGTTGAAGTTTGATCTTCGTTTTGAAGGTCCCTGCTGTCTCTGTAGAATATTTTTTCAACACAGTTGCATTTTGCAGGTTTGTCAACTTACGATAGATGTACCAACCTGCTCTCACTTTTGTCATCAGCAAAATCCTTGAGCCTTGGAAACGGGAGGCAACGTCAACGGCATTTGGATTAACGATGGTTTTGTTTCTAGATACATTAATTTTTTTCATTGAGTTGCTACTCAACGTTTCCATCTGTTTTAAGTTTCCCGATGTCGAGGGTCTGTTAAAATAGAGCTTCCGTGGTGTCCTCGCATCATGATCAGAGTTTGTTTTGTCTTTTCTACGCGTCCCTTTGTCTATGTTCTTTTTATTTTTATCAACTCTTTGCTGTGAGTTTTTTCCTTTGCCTCATATCTCCTTCTCTCATAGTGTTGCTCTTTTTTGTTTTTGCAATTGTGTGTTTTGACGTATTCTTGAATCTTGATTTGACAATTTCTGTACATCACTATTGAAAACATCACTATTTTGAGGAAGAGGACCCATATTTTCGACATAACATGATTCAACTTTTGCACGACGCATTTTTATTCTTCAATAATTCGAGGAAAGGTCCAGCGCCCAATTTTGGTCGAGCAAAGCTATAGCTTAACTTTTTTTGGTTGATCAAATGCCCAGAGTGGCAAATTGTAGGTCGAGCAAACGTCACGGTGATTAAAAAAAGTCTAGCAAAAATTTGTCATAGCTTTTTTTGTTCCAGCATGGTCTTTTCATACCCTTTTTTTGGTCGAGCATCATTTTTTCATAGGTCAAGCTCTAGATTAGGGACGTTATATTGGGGTGGCTAAAATGAGAAACACTCTCTATTCTTTTAAAAGTTATCCTTCCTTTTTAGCTTGCTCATTTTTTTCTCTGATCAGACAAAGCTGTTATTTGAAAATCGTTTTTCATATTTATCAGCATTCATTTTCTTTCTAAGACAGCAATACAGCAGGAAAATCCTCCACGATTGATTTTGATTCTGTTATCGCCTACTTTGACTATTTTGTGCGATACTGTCCTTGTGTTTTATGCTGTCCTTGCCTCTGCTTCTTTTTAGAACTGTACACGCTTGATTCAACCCAGATGGAGCTTCCAGACGGAAATCGTTATGTCCAGATTGTCCAGGCGGAAAATAACTATTTCTAGACTTTCATTCATTCACGTCCCAACTTTCGCGTGTTTATTTTCAGAATTTCTTGCGTTTTTTGATGCTTGTAGAGCGTAATTTTAAAACCCTTCGAAAAACCCCGCGTTCAGTCTGGACATGCTTGATTTCGCCTGTATCTTAACCTGGGTGCTGACACTTCAACGGATTATTTTGATCGAAACTTCAGTTTGACCAGTTTTGGAACGCAAGAGGGCTGAAGATGTGTCATCTCTCCCAAAAAAAAAGATTTCTATTTCAACGCGTTTTATTGGCTTTGAAGCATCTATCCGGTTCAAGGTTTTGTCGTTAATTATTGTAACATTTGAGATGGATTGCCTTGAGAAAAATTTTACCGCAATGCGCCAGCAGCATCTGTTAGCGGAGAAGGCGTTGGTTGCGAGTAATATTTTTAAGGCTTGAAATATTCTTGTCAGACAAATGTTTTTCATGCAAAATTCTTTTTAGAAAATCTAGTGCAATATCTTAAGATAACCATTTAAAATTGTTTAGTGAAATTTACAATTACTTTTTAGAGTACAACCGAATATGTGGTGACGTTCGATGACGTTTGCGAGGGATACAAAACGAACGCTTGGATCAACAAAGATCTAATTGAAAATCAGCTCAACATGACTATCGCCGAGTTCCTACAGAAATGTCAGTAATATTGCAAAAAAATGAGTGATGACTCTTATTTTTATCCATCAGTTGTACATTACAATAGTATTCGATTGTCCAGGAAAGAATAATTTCACATAAGTTACTCTTAATTATAGTTTGATTATATTAGACGAGTTAAATATCTATAAGTATAATTCAACATCCACCTTTCCTGCGAAAACGGAAAAAGAATTTGCAAATAAAAAGTCAAGAATAAACCCTGTCATTTTGGTTTACAATTGGTCGAACACCCGGGTTGGAGTATCTTTGATGTCAAACCAGGATCAAGTGTGAATTGATTCAGCCCCTTCCGGGTTTTTAAATACAATACTACCATCAAAACTTGGAAGGAAATAATACACCATCCTTGTATAAGATCTAAATTCGTATATGTGAACTCTGCTTCATGTCAAAACGAGTCAAATTCTTCTAATGGGTAGAATGCTTGCGTTTTTCACTAGTCGATTCAATGTCTGTGTTTTAAAAAAAACCCAATTTTTTTACATCTGCATTAGTCGAAGCTATCTTTTTCCAGAGACGGAAATGGGCCGGGGCAAATGCTTTTCATGGGTGTACTGCTGTTTCTCAACGATTGCTTCATCTACTACCATTTTTATTTCACACATCTTTCATTCCGCCACACTTGTTATATTTAATTTTTTCACATTGTGCATTAAATGAGGCCGAGCTGTCAACTCTGTCAATTTTGTACGAAATGCGGCAAAGAAGTGGAACGAAAAAAGGAGTTGCGCTTTAAGCGTTCATAGAACTGCAAGCTGTGAAGATAGAGCCTTCAGGTGTAAATGCCGACTTTTTACAACGATTCACAGATAAAATCTCCACAAAACACTTATCTCACAATTTTTTGTGAGTTTTGAAGTAGTGAAAGTTATGTTTATATGAAAAGAAAACCTTACAGCTAAAAACAAAAAAAATGAAAATTTGCTGCCTAGAGATTTGCGGAGACTTTCGCTGAAAAATGTTTGAAAAAATGTCGTTTTAGAGTTGGAACATCTATGATGGAAAGCTCAGAAATTCAGTTTGGATTACTATTCACCGCATTTGTATTTTTAATTCTTTCTGTCCGCTTTTTTGATAAACTATTCTTAATTTGCGGCGGGGAAAGAATTTTTCAACACTTAAGAGGTGAAAACAAAGAGGTAGCCGCTAGATTTTGCAAAGCACAATTATATTCATATATTTACCATAATCTCTATTTATCTTAAATTATCAATAAAAAGAAGTATAAGAAAAAAAAGTAATAGGATTACTATTCAATAGGATTACAATTTTGATTACTATTCACCACTTTTGTATTTTTAATTCATTTTATCCATTTTTTTGATCAAGTACTCTTAATTTTGGGGCCGGGAAATTTTTTCAACACCTAGGTGAAAATAAAGATGTAGCCGCTAGATTTTGCAAAGCACAATTACAGCCATTTATTTACCATAATCTATTTATCTTAAATTATCGATAAAAATAAACATAAGAGAGAAAGTATTAGTTTAATATTTTGCGAAGAAAAAAATGCTATGGAAAAGGTTGTTGAGAATAGTAGTGGATAAGAAACACTATCCAGCCACTCCATAAATTTTGTTCAAGAAGTAGTTTTAAGGACTCTTAAAAAAATAAAAACAAGATCGAATAACTGCCTACTCGGTACAATTTTTTGCTCTCGTTTTTAAGACTTGAAATATTCTTGCCAGACAAATGTTTTTCAATTGAAAGTTGGCTCGTGAAATTTGCAATTTTTCAGAGTACAACCGAGTACGTGGTAACTTTCGATGACGTTTGCGAGGGATACAAAACGAACGCTTGGATCAACAAAGATCTAATTGAAAATCAGCTCAACATGACTATCGCTGAGTTCCTACAGAAATGTCAGTAATATTGCAAACAAATTAGTGACTACTCTTTTTTTTATCCATCAGTTGTATATTGCAATAGTATTCGATTGTCCAGGAAAGAATAATTTCACATAAGTTACTCTAAATTATAGTTTGATTATATTAGACGAGTTAAATATCTATAAGTATAATTCAACATCCACCTTTCCTGCGAAAACGGAAAAAGAATTTGCAAATAAAAAGTCAAGAATAAACCCTGTCATTTTGGTTTACAATTGGTCAAACACCCGGGTTGGAGTATCTTTGATGTCAAACCAGGATCAAGTGTGAATTGATTCAGCCCCTTCCGGGTTTTTAAATACAATACTACCATCAAAACTTGGAAGAAAATAATAATACACCATCCTTGTATAAGATCTAAATTCGTATATGTGAACTCTGCTTCATGTCAAAACGCGTCAAATTCTTCTAATGGGTAGAATGCTTGCGTTTTTCACTAGTCGATTCAATGTCTGTGTTTTAAAAAAAACCCAATTTTTTTTACATCTGCATTAGTCGAAGCTATTTTTTTCCAGAGACGGAAATGGGCCGAGGCAAATGCTTTTCATGGGTGTACTGCTGTTTCTCAACGATTGCTTCATCTACTACCATTTTTATTTCACACATCTGTCATTCCGCCACACTTGCATTGTTATATTTAATTTTTTCACATTCTGCTTTAAATGAGGCCGAGCTGTCTACTCTGTCAATTTTGTACGAAATGCGGCAAAGAAGTGGAACGAAAAAAGGAGTTGCGTTTTAAATGTTCATAGAACTGCAAGCTGTGAAGATAGAGCCTTCAGGTGTATATGCCGACTTTTTACAACGATTCACAGATAAAATCTCCACAAAACACTTATCTCACAATTTTTTGTGAGTTTTGAAGTAGTGAAAGTTATGTTTATATGAAAAGAAAACCTTACAGCTAAAAACAAAAAAAAATGAAAATTTGCTGCCTAGAGATTTGCGGAGACTTTCGCTGAAAAATGTTTGAAAAAATGTCCTTTTAGAGTTGGAACATCTATGATGGAAAGCTCAGAAATTCAGTTTGGATTACTATTCACCGCATTCGTATTTTTACTTCTTTCTGTCCGCTTTTTTGATAAACTATTCTTAATTTGCGGCGGAGAAAGAATTTTTCAACACTTAAGAGGTGAAAACAAAGAGGTAGCCGCTAGATTTTGCAAAGCACAATTCTATTCATATATTTACCATAATCTCTATTTATCTTAAATTATCAATAAAAAGAAGTATAAGAAAAAAAAGTAATAGGATTACTATTCAATAGGATTACAATTTTGATTACTATTCACCACTTTTGTATTTTTAATTCATTTTATCCATTTTTTGATCAAGTATTCTTAATTTTGGGGCCGGGAAATTTTTTCAACACCTAGGTGAAAATAAAGATGTAGCCACTAGATTTTGCAAAGCACAATTACAGCCATTTATTTACCATAATCTATTTATCTTAAATTATCGATAAAAATAAACATAAGAGAGAAAGTATTAGTTTAATATTTTGCGAAGAAAAAAATGCTATGGAAAAGGTTGTTGAGAATAGTAGTGGATAAGAAACACTATCCAGCCACTCCATAAATTTTGTTCAAGGAGTAGTTTTAAGGACTCTTAAAAAAATAAAAACAAGATCGAATAACTGCCTACTCGGTACAATTTTTTTCTCTCGTTTTTAAGACTTGAAATATTCTTGCCAGACAAATGTTTTTCAATTGAAAGTTGGCTCGTGAAATTTGCAATTTTTCAGAGTACATCCGAGTACGTGGTAACTTTCGATGACGTTTGCGAGGGATACAAAACGAACGCTTGGATCAACAAAGATCTAATTGAAAATCAGCTCAACATGACTATCGCTGAGTTCCTACAGAAATGTCAGTAATACTGCAAACAAATTAGTGACGACTCTTTTTTTATCCATCAGTTGTATATTGCAATAGTATTCGATTGTCCAGGAAAGAATAATTTCACATAAGCTACTCTAAATTATAGTTTGATTATATTAGACGAGTTAAATATCTATAAGTATAATTCAACATCCACCTTTCCTGCGAAAACGGAAAAAGAATTTGCAAATAAAAAGTCAAGAATAAACCCTGTCATTTTGGTTTACAATTGGTCAAACACCCGGGTTGGAGTATCTTTGATGTCCAACCAGGATCAAGTGTGAATTGATTCAGCCCCTTCCGGGTTTTTAAATACAATACTACCATCAAAACTTGGAAGAAAATAATAATACACCATCCTTGTATAAGATCTAAATTCGTATATGTGAACTCTGCTTCATGTCAAAACGCGTCCAATTCTTCTAATGGGTAGAATGCTTGCGTTTTTCACTAGTCGATTCAATGTCTGTGTTTTAAAAAAAAAACCAATTTTTTTACATCTGCATTAGTTGAAGCTATTTTTTTCCAGAGACGGAAATGGGCCGAGGCAAATGCTTTTCATGGGTGTACTGCTGTTTCTCAACGATTGCTTCATCTACTACCATTTTTATTTCACACATCTGTCATTCCGCCACACTTGCATTAATATATTTAATTTTTTCACATTCTGCATTAAATGAGGCCGAGCTGTCTACTCTGTCAATTTTGTACGAAATGCGGCAAAGAAGTGGAACGAAAAAAGGAGTTGCGTTTTAAGCGTTCATAGAACTGCAAGCTGTGAAGATAGAGCCTTCAGGTGTAAATGCCGACTTTTTACAACAATTCACAGATAAAATCTCCACAAAACACTTATCTCACAATTTTTTGTGAGTTTTGAAGTATTGAAAGTTATGTTTATATGAAAAGAAAACCTTACAGCTAAAAACAAAAAAAAATGAAAATTTGCTGCCTAGAGATTTGCGGAGACTTTCGCTAAAAAATGTTTGAAAAAATGTCTCTTTAGAGTTGGAACATCTATGATGGAAAGCTCAGAAATTCAGTTTGGATTACTATTCACCGCATTCGTATTTTTAATTCTTTCTGTCCGCTTTTTTGATAAACTATTCTTAATTTGCGGCGGGGAAAGAATTTTTCAACACTTAAGAGGTGAAAACAAAGAGGTAGCCGCTAGATTTTGCAAAGCGCAATTATATTCATATATTTACCATAATCTCTATTTATCTTAAATTATCAATAAAAAGAAATATAAGAAAAAAAAGTAATAGGATTACTATTCAATAGGATTACAATTTTGATTACTATTCACCACTTTTGTATATTTAATTCATTTTATCCATTTTTTTGATCAAGTATTCTTAATTTTGGGGCCGGGAAATTTTTTCAACACCTATGTGAAAAAAAAGATGTAGCCGCTAGATTTTGCAAAGCACAATTACAGCCATTTATTTACCATAATCTATTTATCTTAAATTATCGATAAAAATAAATAAAAGAGAGAAAGTATTAGTTTAATATTTTGCGAAGAAAAAAATGCTATGGAAAAGGTTGTTGAGAATAGTAGTGGATAAGAAACACTATCCAGCCACTCCATAAATTTTTTTCAAGAAGTAGTTTTAAGGACTCTTAAAAAAATAAAAACAAGATCGAATAACTGCCTACTCGGTACAATTTTTTGCTCTCATTTTTTCCCTAAAATGGGCTGAAGTCGAAACTTCTAAAACGCTGAGTGTGTGGGCGACTGCTTAACGTTTCTTATCTTACACACAAAGATGTAATTGCTATAATTTGCAAATCACAAACAAACTCAAATTTTTACCATAATCTTTAATTGACTTAATTTATCAACAATAGGAAATATTAAAAAAGAAGGTAAATGTTGACGACGGCGAAAAGGCTACGAAAAAGTCGTTGTTGATAGTTGTAGATAACAAATGCTGTTCAGCCACCCCAAAAACTTTTTTTTTCAAAATTTAACAGGCCTTTTTTTAACGAAAAACAAGAGCCAAAAATACCCACTCGAAATTGTTTTGCTCTTGTTTTTTTTCTGACATTTAGTTAAAAGTAATACATCTGGAACGTTTTGTGTGGAGGCGTCTGTATAGAATTTTCATCCACTACTCTACACTCAACAACAAAAAAACACTGATTTAATGAGAACATATATTAAAGCAGAAGCTCTTTCTGTAATTAATGATATCAGAATACTACAACTGCTATTATGTAACGAAATATAATTTATCAATTATTGAAATGACTGGTGAGAAATATTATTTAAATATCTCTATATTAAAACTTTTAACGAGAGTTTGTTCCTTTCTGCAAAACAGACAATTCCTCACTAAAGATCCCGTATAAGTGAACTCCACGTTTAATGTAGAGGGCTTTGAACGAACAGAGAAAATCGATACTATCAACAACGCAAGTTTATTTTGGGTTTTTGATGTTTGAAATTCGTTTTGGAGGCCTCTGTTGTCTCAGTAGCATAATTTTGCAGCACGGTTGCTTTTTTTCCAGGTTTGTCTATATATGCTAGATCTACGGACCAGCTCTAATTTGTGTCATCAGCAATATCCTTGAGCCTTGGAGTTTTGAGGCAACGTCTGCGGTAGTTGGTGAACGTTGTCTTTGTTTCCAGATCTATCACTTTTTTCAGAGTACCTACTCAAACTTTGGATCAGTTTTGAGTTTCACAATGATGCCGGTTCCTTAAAATAAGCATGGCTAGTGTCCTGATATCTTGAATAAAAAATTCCTTGTCTTTTCTCAGTTTCCATCTGTCTATGTTTTTTAGGTTCCATCAACTCTGGATTTGAAGTTTTTCTTTCCCTCAGGTCTTCTTGCTTCAAGCTGTTGCTGTTGTTTTTATTTTTGCTTTGTTTGTTCTTATACATGTTCGTTTTCGTCTTCGTCTTCATCAAAATCATTTACAAAATTTGCCCCGTCAGAAAATTTTGCACGTCAATTTGTAAAAGATTGTTTTTTATACAAAACATTGGAGGCTAAGTTCCTTCAGGCTAATCGTCAGTGTGGAGAGCATAATTCTCCTAACTGATAGAAACAATAGTGGAACCAAAAGTTTTTATAGATTTTTGCAGCACTTGTTTTGCTCTCATCTACTGATTTTATTTCAAACCTTAATGAGTCAAAACATTAATAATTTTGTCTTTACGCTATTTACTCAACTTCACAGTTAAAATTCGTCGCTTTTCCATCAGTCTCGTTGGCTGTGAATTGAAGAGTCTTGTTTCCAAAATATTTGCCTGTTTGATGGAACAATTAGATTGATCAAATTGAGCAAACCTTCAAACCGTATGTTTAGTGAAAGTTTATTGAAGTATTTGGTGCATATTTCAAGAAATTTTTTAAAATTGCTCTCGGCAAGCTATAACTTTTGCTTTAGTGTACATAGCTCTTTTTCTGTCGTCTAATGAGTTTGCAATAACAGCTTCGGAGGAACTTAACGAAACTGTTGGACCGGGTTGCACAAAATTTGAATGAAAACATAATGCGTTTGATGTCTTCTGGATCTCAATTCTATGAAAAAGCTCCCAAGCTCAGATTTTGTGGCAGGTTCATATCGCTCGTTCAAAAAACACTTCTGTTGTTCAATTGTTTTACAAAAAAACTGATTTGCTGTATGTTATCAAGTGATTTGAACATAATGATGTGTGTAGTGCTCAGATCAATTGTGCAAGAAAATTTACTTTGTTGAAATAATTTATGATTTACGTTAATGACGCTTATGTCTCTATGGCGTCCAGCAGTTGAAAAATATGAAGACTCTTTGTCATTGAACAGGAGTTGTCAAAAACAAGCAGGCAGATTTCTAGTT
This sequence comes from Convolutriloba macropyga, assembly GCF_964194025.1. Classification (NCBI taxonomy): domain Eukaryota; kingdom Metazoa; phylum Xenacoelomorpha; order Acoela; family Convolutidae; genus Convolutriloba; species Convolutriloba macropyga. The sequence goes on from NC_134479.1 coordinate 27,305,577, forward strand.
GCGAACGGATGTTGAATCCAAAGTGGTAGTTAAAAAAATATTCAGTTTAAGCTCTATTTTACTATTTTTTTGGTTGCTCAAATCGATAAAAGCAGTGATTAGATTTATCATTTGGATAGAAGGTGGGTGCTTTTTTTCGCAACATGAGAGACCACTAACTTCCACGAAAGATATATCACTCGCGTATATTTACTTCACTCGCTAAAATCTTTTGATATAGAAAAGCATAGCAAACTATGCATAGAGGCAATAAAAATCAAAGTGTTGACTCCTCTTAATTAAAAAGAGAAAACAAAAATTTGGTCCGTAAAACCAAAAAAAGAAAAAACATGAAAATATTATTGTACTTTGATTAAAACAGACAAAATCCAATTACAAAACTTCTATGATCCTCTTGGTTAAAAAATGAGTAATTCGAATCCCAGCTGTCATGAGGTCTCTCTGATCTCTTTTATTACTCAGTGACTGATAAGCTTCTTTTATGAATGAGTTGATTTTTCAACAGTCAGCAAACGCATTTTTTTGTTAGTCATTCTGTCCACCCGAAAACTTATAGGTAGTCTGTCTAAAGTATTTGTCTTCTTTTTGTTGGTCAGGTTAAAGTTTGCTTGCATGTCATATTCATTTCCGTAGTGATCACCTAGGAGTAACCACGTCCCTAAAATCTGTTCTAAAACCAGAGGCTTGCTGATGTATTGTACGCAACCGAAAAACGTTAAAGGATCCAAAGTAACTGTCGAGAGATGAGCTGTCAATTCCAATAAATCCCATGCTGCCATAAAAAACTTAAACTCTCCACTTTTTTGGAAATAGTCTTTTTTCAATTCAGCAAAAGTTTATCAAGTTTTTCAAAACCAGTTTTGCAATAGTTGTCCCTCTGTTTATCAAATTACATTGTTTGAAAATGAACAAGTGACCGCAATGAAAACTTTTCAATATTGAGAGGCAAATCGAGTCGATGAAAGAACTTTTATTCTCATATTCAAATCTTTACCTGTTGACACATGCAGTTCAAAGAGTCTTACTAATACTATTTTCATGCTTGGCAGTGTAATTAAGGGAAGGAAACATAAAGCGTAACCTCCCGTATTTTTGCGGAAAGAAACTTTTGTCCCTCCTGCAGTATTTACGGAAAGACCCGTAAGTACCCTCCCATAGTGGGGCCAACAAAAAACGTCTATGTTCCCTCAAACACCGTTGTTTTTATTGAGAGGCCACCCCGCGTAGTATTTTAAGAAAAACATCACTCCGCTAACTGGTCCAACAAAATCAAATCAATCTGTATATACCCCATATAACTTGTGCTTTCCTGGTTTGGTTCAGCATAAAGTATATAGGGATTGAATTACATATTTAAAATTCTTAACAACTGCTGCGCAGGGTTTACACTCTGTTGATGGGACGATCAATTCCTTATTAATGTATGGCCACCAACAATGTAAAGCCATACATAGCATGCCCCCAGTACCTGGCTGACTAGCATGCAAAATGACTATTAAGGCCTCTCGCTAAACGTTGGGAATAGCAGTCTTCTCGTCTATACAGACGCAACAAAAGCCGACATGCTGATCCCGCCGGTACGAATGAATGTACGGGTTGATTTCATTTAGCTTTTCCTGGTTTTTGTTGAAGATACAATCAACCACCTCCTTTAGGACCGCGTCTTTGCTTGTGAGGGAGGCTATTAAGGATTTGCTGTAGACGTTTCCTATGAGATTGTCAAATGGGGGTATTTGTAGGCTAGGTTTGAGGGGTGTATTAATATATTTGAACATGCGACTGATGAAGTTGGTTGAATGGGTGATGTTGATGATTCCGTATTGCGGGAAGAGCTGCCGAATCTAACTCTGGTTATGCGCTTCAATGAACAAAATATTGATTGTGTTTATTGAAACTGTTTTTTGTTCGAACTAAAATTCTAATTGCAGACAAACTTTGCCTTGGAGTTGTTTTGTGCAACTGCTGATTTTGAGAGTGATTTTGAGCAAAAAGCACCAATTTTGCTGTTGGTGGCTGACTTTTACAACTATGATTGGAATGTCTATTATTTATCGGGAAATTAGTTTTACAAAGTTGTGATTTCGCCCTACGGAAGAATTTACGTTCTAAATACGGTAAGTTTGCTTGAAATGAGGTGGATTTCGATTAGCGAGTGTAGTGGTAGCTGGAACTTGTGAAGCGCGGTATGCAGTCTTAGAATAGTTTGCCTTGTAGTTTGTATGAACAGATGTGTTTCGCTTTGTGGGTCAGAAGTGAAATGTATTGGCATAGCATGCCTCAAGTACCTGGCTGACTAGCATGCAAAATGACTATTAAGGCCTCTCGATAAACGTCGGGAATATCAATCTTTTCGTCTATACAGACGCAACAAGAGCCGACGTGCTGATCCCGCCGGTACGAATGAATGTACGGGTTGATTTCATTTAGCTTTTCCTGGTTTTTGTTGAAGATACAATCACCCACCTCCTTTAGGACCGCGTCTTTGCTCCTGAGGGAGGCTATTAAGGATTTGCTGTAGACGTTGCCTATGAGATTGTCAAATGGGGGTATTTGTAGGCTAGGTTTGAGGGGTGTATTAATATATTTGAACATGCGACTGATGAAGTTGGTTGAATGGGTGATGTTGATGATTCCGTATTGCGGGAAGAGCTGCCGAATTTAACTCTGGTTATGCGCTTCAATGAACAAAATATTGATTGTGTTTATTGAAACTGTTTTTTGATCGAACTAAGATTCTAATTGCAACCAAACTTTGCCTTGGAGTTGTTTTGTGCAACTGCTGATTTTGAGAGTGATTTTGAGCAAAAAGCACCAATATTGCTGTTGGTGGCTGACTTTTACAACTATGATTGGAATGTCTATTATTTATCGGGAAATTAGTTTTACAAAGTTGTGATTTCGCCCTACGGAAGAATTTACGTTCTAAATACGGTATGTTTGCTTGAAATGAGGTGGATTTCGATTAGCGAGTGTAGTGGTAACTGGAACTTGTGAAGCGCGGTATGCAGTCTTAGAATAGTTTGCCTTGTAGTTTGTATGAACAGATTTATTTCGCTTTGTGGGTCAGAAGTGAAATGTATTTGCATAGCATGCCTCAAGTACTTGGCTGACTAGCATGCAAAATGACTATTAAGGCCTCTCGATAAACGTTGGGAATATCAATCTTTTCGTCTATACAGACGCAACAAGAGCCGACGTGCTGATCCCGCCGGTACGAATGAATGTACGGGTTGATTTCATTTAGTTTTTCCTGCTTTTTGTTGAGGATACAATCACGCACCTCCTTTAGGACCGCGTCTTTGCTTGTGAGGGAGGCTATTAAGGATTTGCTGTAGACGTTTCCTGTGATATTGTCAAATGGGGGTATTTGTAGGCTAGGTTTGAGGGGTGTACTAATATTTGAATATGCGGCTAATGTACTTGGTAGAATGGGTGATGTTGATGATTCCGTATTGCGGGAGGAGCTGCCGAATCTAACTCTGGTTATGCGCTTCAATGAAGAAAATTTTGATTTTGTTTATTGAAACTGTTTTTTGTTCGAACTAAGATTCTAATTGCAAACAAAATTTGTTCTGGAGTTGTTTTTTGCAACTGATTTTGAGAGGAATTTTGAGCAAAAAGCACTAATTTTGCTCTTGGTGGCTGACTTTTACAACTATGATTGGAATGTCTTAGATAGCGGGAAATTAGTCTAACAAAGTTGCGATTTCGCCATGCGGAAGAATTTAAGTTCTAAATACGGTAAGTTTGCTTGAAATGGGGTGGATTTCGATTAGCGAGTGTAGTGTTAACTGGAATTTGTGAAGCGGGGTATGCAGTTTTAGAATAGTTTGCCTTGTAGTTTGTATGAACGGATTTAATTCGCTTTGAGGGTTAAAAGTGAAGTTTATTTGCATATGTGTCTGGTGTCAAGTGTCCTTATTGTATCTACTAAATTTATGATCGGTTCACTATGTGTACTGATTCTTAAAGGAGGATCATTTGTTTTAAGCAAATTGTGTGAATGAGTTGCAGATTGAATTGAGTTTAATTTTAGAGAGTATGCAGCAGCGAAGATAAACTTAAGTTTTGAAAAACTGAATTTCTCGTCATAGGCGGAGACTTTTTAAGCATTTTGGTTAAGATGTCGGGGAGACCCATTTTTGCACCTGCTATGTAATCAATTTTAATTTGACATGGTAATAATCTATCTACCCAGCAGGTTAGACCAATCTTGTATGATTTATTTGAACGGTTTTATTTTACTTTCGACTGGAGTGCTCTGTTATCTGTAATAACTTTTAATTGTTTTCCATTTAAATACTTTAAAATATTCAATAGACCAAACTACACCTAATAGTTCTAATTCATAGACGTTCTATCTTTCGTCAGAAGCAATTAGAAAAATAGATTTCAAATCAATGGGATTCCATCCGCCTACTTTTATTTTTTCAAGAGCAGCACCAAGCGAGCATGCCAGTTTTTTACTAAAGGAAACGGTTTTCGTGCATGTCAGTCCATACAAATTTAGCAGATTTTTTTAATAGAAGACGTTATGGATGGCTAATTTGCGCAAGATTTGAGGTGAATTTTGTTAAGTAAGGATCTGAAACAGGGAAGGAACGAAGTTTCTTAAATGTTTTCAAAGACTAAAGGAATAAATTTGCTGATGTTTTGGTTTCGATTAGCTATATTCCTGATTTTGAAATATGATATCCAAGCGTTCAATTTCTATTTTGGCAAAGTGGCATTTGGGAAGAATAAGCCAAAAAAATAAACAATTGAACACATATTGTTTATTTTCCTCTTCTGAGCCTTTGCTAACAATTAGAATATCATCGAGGAAGCATTTTTTCTGAATCCTATTAAGGTATCATCAATAGCTTTCTAAAATTCCACAGGAATGTTGGTACCACTATGAAAGGCAGTTTCAAATCTGTATGTACCTGAAAGCTCGCCGATTATTATATTAAAAGTGCAGTGCTTAGGTGTTTCAGGGTCTGGATTTAAATGACAATATGCATACCGGGGATCTAATGTTGAAAAACAAATGTGCTTTGCGGCGCTGGATCACTAATTCGTTGGGACATTGATTCGATTAGCGTATCAATGTTGGGCTATTGTTATTGATTTTTATGAATTGAACTGTTAAAAATGTGTGAGTCAAGTGCAAGTTTTATAGATTGATCTTTTTTAACATAACAGTGACTACGATTGGTGAAATACTTTTTTGTCTGGACAATTTGTAAGTTCTGTTAAGTGTTTTCTATCAAACAGTTTGTGAAGCTCTGTGGTTACTTTATTTTGCACTTTAAAAGGTATACGTCTCCATTTTTGGTGTCAGAGTTGAAAACATTTGTGAAATTTTGATTTTGTTACCTAATTTTTCGATCTTCCGGTGCGAGATATCAAATCAGGGAAATGTAAAGCTATTATTTCGTTGAATGCGGAATGTGGTGAGATATTTTTTTGATCACCTTGTTCAGATGAGGATTTTGTGACCGCATGTCCGAGTTGGTCAGATAAGTCGCGACCATAAAGCGGTTTGAGGCCATCAGCAACCACGAGGCAGCTGACATATGTTTTTGGTGTTTGAATCTTAACCTCAATTTGAATCAGTTCGCTCAAAAATTTCTGCAATTGTGGTTTGTTGATTTTGCACACGCATATTGCATATGGGTTCCTACTGACTATTTGCGCCGCGAGTGACTTATTCAAAATGCTGCAAGTAGTTCCTGAATCGACAAGTAGAGTAGTTGAGATATTTACGATTTTGATGGGCATGCTGAAAGGTTCGATATTCTCGAGATAATTGTGTAACTTGGCGACCATGTTGTCATCTTCACTAATTTAGTCTGATTCAAACAGTCCGGCGATGAGTGTAGAGAACTGAAAGAATCCCCAGAATGAGAGTCTTCTTCTACTATTTTGACCAACTTTTCTTTGGATTTTGGGCTTTCTGAGTTATTTTTCTGCATATTTTGGCAAAACGATTTAGCAGACCACAGTTATTACAAGTTTTACCTTTTGCAATGGACTTATCTCGAAGTCCAGGAAGCCATGGTGACCAACATTTGGAGCAGTGTAAAGCTGGGGGTCGATTGCCTGTCTGTGGAAAATGTTTGAGAGGGATCAATTTGAAGAGCGAGTGCTAGGTGGGTATTGATTTGCATTGACACTGGTGGGACTCAGGGTCTTATTTTGGGCTGGAATTTGATAATGATTTCGCGTCTCGAGGTCCCTGTTGATAGCCCGATTAAGGAGCTGTTTCAACAGCTCCTTCTGTATTTCAGAATCGACTAGATCGGTGATGAAGACGTCTCTGATTAGCGTTTCTTCTTTGTTTTTTCAACTTCTTCTTTTCGACGTCACAATTTTCCGCCAGCTTTTTAAGTTTACCGTAAAAATGTTCAACTGTTTCTCTGGGGAGTTTTTGACAACAAGTAAGATCTGCCTGTCAAATGTTATGTTTCGAGATCTGATGAAAGCGTCCTCTACAATCTTCCAAAATTCTGCGGTAGTGAGTGTGTCAATCATTATATGTGGACTTTGCTGTTGATAATTTTGGTACTTTACACACTTTTCTACACCAATACTAAGATAGAGTAGAGAGATGGTTTTTCGGTCGGCGAGTGGCCATGGTTTATCTTCACACACTATTCCTACTTCGATGTGTCCTTTGCATATATTTTGCTAATTCATCTTCTTTTGTGAATTTTGTGCGTTACGTTCTCGTTCCGATTGCGTTGAAGAACCGATGGTTGTTTCCTCGTATATAGACTCTAGGGGCAATTCTACTATTTCATGTTTAGGACTGAGCAAGGCTAATTTGTACTGTGCCCTCCAGGTTTCCCATCAGAGAGATTATTCGGGTGCAAATTCATCCAAAAAGGCATCGATTCTCGAGGGAGTTCCCTTGTTTGCTGGCTGCGCTATGTCGTAATTTATTGTTTTGCTGTCGACTTCATTGCGCTGAGAAGCACTTTTAAATTTAAAATTGTGTTTATGAACTTGATTTGCGGAGCAAAATCAGGGAAATTATGGTAAGTGAATTTGAAATGACAAGACAAGAGGAGTGAACTCAAGTGGATATTAACAAAATGAAAATAAGGTTAACAGACATGTGTAATCACGAAGTGGGAAATACAATCATATGAAAAAATAACAAATTGGAAGCGGGAAACGTGAAAAAATGTCTGAAGGTAAAGGAAGGTTGAAGGGCAACTTAAATCAAGAACTAAATTATGACATTGTTTAAGATTTACTGCACTAGATTAAATTAACAATTAAAAACAATTACACAAGTATTACAGATATATCAAATTTTTGCATCGCATTTGAACACCACATTTGATTGTTTGTGTGCGCTAAAAGAGTAACTTTGCAAATTGAAGAAATTCACAAAACGAAATCAAGGTTGTACGCAAATGTTTTAAATTTATCTTATAAATGAGCATTTATGGGTATTAAAATGCTTCGGATAGTTTCAAAACTTTATTTATCTATTTGGACATATTTTTTATTATTTGACCCACTTTGCCAATGATAGTGTACGTTTGGGATTTTTGGCGGATCACAAAGTGATAGCGGGGATTCCAATAGGCGATGCCCTACCGAATAAATCTCTAAATTATATTGTAAAAAGATTCATGAAAAAAGATGTAAGATTCATGGTAGTCCTACAAGGTTCAGAATGATTTCTTGATGATCAGTCAAGGATCATGTTTGATATCTTAAGTGTCACCCAGACTAGAGTCTCAGAGTATTACAGCGCTAAACCAGCATATTTGAAGAGTAAAAAATTCCATCATTTCTGGTACATTGCAACTCCAGAGTATATTAGGTTTCCTTATGTGCAGTTTCCCTTCAATATGACTATTTTGAGGTCACAGAGTTCATCCCGACTAGGTTTATCCTGTATAGTCTAAAAATTTCCATACCGCAAAATTAAGTCTGAGCAGATTATTGTCATACTGTTGCAGCTTATAACTTGTAATTACTATAAAACTCTACTCACCTTTAACGTATAAGCTATATTGTAGGCAATTACCACAGAGCCCATTTAGCTTAGTTGCTACGAAAATTAAATGTTACAAGTTCCTTCGCGGAAGTTCAAATCGAATATGTTGGCGGGAGTTAAACCGAACATATTATTTTTCATGGAGTAATTTTAACTCAAAAATCAAGACTGGCCAATGTAAATTGTGACATGAACAGAGTACTGGTCAACTTAAAAACAACTTAAAAACTAAGCAGATTGTCTCTAGAGTGATTCACCTCTGATTTTCTCTGCCACCAACCTCCAAGCATACCAGTATCGTACTAGGAAATACGTTATGATTTGTATGACATCATATATGATCCTGTATGATTACTAAGAAGCGGCAACCCGGGAGTTTTCGGATGTAGACTGATTTAACAAGAAAAGAACTTGTTGGTTGAACAACTGTGGATAAGAGAACTTGAACTTTGAGGTACTGTGGTTGAAATCAAAGCAATCACGCTTTAATGGCATTCATAATCATAAGTAATGATTTATTTGTACATTAGGGTACTCAAAATTATGTTAAAAGTGCCCATGAACCAAGAAAAATGCACCATTCTAACCCTCTCTCCAGAAAAAATCAAGTATTGGATCATTTCTCCCAAGAGAAATCCCAAGTCTTGCGTCTTGTCTCCCAAGAGGGCACCAAGTCTTGATTGTACTCTTCGCATAGTGACCCAAGACTTGGACCTTCTCTTAGCAGAGAGACGAAAGACTTGGAAGTTCTCTGGGCAGATTCTCCAAGACTTGATTATTCTCTGTCAATAGAAACCTCAAAGACCACCTCTGGAGTGTTCTCTCAGCAGCCTTGTATTTGCCATCATCAGACTCTGAATCAGGCCTGGGACTTTTCCTGATCTTTTTCTGAATCAGGCCTGATAGTCTCTGTGAATATGATACGGGCATGTTGAAGCAAATGTTGATACTTTTGCTGGCCAAAAACTTTGATCAATTGATTAGGACCTGGGAAGTATTTTTTCGCAAGAAAAATATAAATATCAGAAACGTCTTATAAAGGCTTTGTTAAAAAAAACAAATTCAGCTAAGGTTGCCATTAAATTGTCCCAGGAGGAAAAGGACGCTGCCCAATTGGCCCTGGCAGAAGAAATACTCGCCAGAAAAACACTCAACAATAGATCGGTCGATTAACGAAAATTAGCCGAGAAAACGATAACAGAAAACAGCTCTTTATCTTGAAATCAACAATTCTACAAGAAGGTCCGTTTGAAACGACCTAAAATATTTCTTCTAAGGCTCTCCCACACTTCTTGATTTGAGAACCTTAAAATCTGCTCTATCTATATTGGTAACGGCAAGAGAGAAAGGGTTAATTGAACAATTTTCAATTTATTGGGTTAACACGAGGGGTTAAACAGGGAAGGATATGATACTTGAAGAGGTTTCCATTATACTAAAAACTTATTTCACACTCCTGTGTTGGCAACGTGATTGGGCGTTTGATTTTGAGCTCTAGTTGATACTGCGGTGCTATTGGCCGCCCCAGCTGTGTTTTGATTGGCTGATTCCATTTTGTAGCAGGGAAATATTTTGTCCAACCACATTTTATATGCTGTGCGCATTCCTCTGTGTGTGAAACCGTAAATGACGAAATTGAAGCTCGAGTTCACGTGTGCCCACAATTCGATTGACACGTAGAGTTCTGAAAACGAAACGGTACTGAAAAGCGGTACTTACCCAGGTCGAGGTAGCCAGACCGATGTGACTTCTGATCAGAGCATCTTCGAGCGCACACATGTTCTCGGTGCGTTCGAATTACATGATCTGGAAAAGACTTCGAGCGCACTTTTGTCTGGACAAAGGTTTGGAACTTGTTTGGTCAGAGGTCACTTCGGTCTGGGTCGGTCTGACCAGAGGCAGTTTTGAGCGCACACTAGTCTGATCAGAAGCCATTTCGAGGGAATTTTTTTGCAAGTTTCTTTTTTTATTTTTGTTACTGACAGATCTTGTCTCTCTGAGATCATAGACTAATCGAGAGCCTGATGAGTTGATCAGAAACAAGAGGTCCAGCTGATAGCAACTACTGGTCGCCTTTTGAAAAGCTTTTGGAAAACTGATCGAGACGTTATTATGCGACGCTGTCTAAGTTCATCTATTCAGTCAAAAACATGAATTAATGGCGTACTGAAATTTTTTTTTCGGCACTTGGGATTTCATTAGCAATTCTCTTTTAATTGGCTTCTCCTTAGATGAAAATATCTCTGAAAACAGCAATGTTCATGAAAAGAATATATTATAACAATTTTTAGAGATTTTTTCATGTTCAAATTCATTCTCTGATCAGATTATTTTGAACGCACTTTAGTCTAATCACAGGCGATTTCGAGCGCACATTAGTCTGATCAAAGGCAGTTTCGAGTGCACTTCTGTCCGATCAGATGCGGATTTGAGCGCACACTAGTCTTATCAGTTGGTGAAATTCGAGCCCACAATAATCTGATCTGAGGAATTTTCCGAGCGCACTTTAAGGGCACATGGAGCTTCGAGAGCGCTATAGTCTGAGCAGAGGACGAATCAGTCTGGGTTGATCTGATCAGAGGTCACTGTTGTCTGGGATGGTCTGATCAGAGGCAATTTCCAGCGAATTTTTTTGCAAGTTTCTTTTTTTGTTTTTAATACTGACAGATCTTGTCTTTCTGAGATCATAGACTCATCGAGAGCCTGATGTGGTGATCAGAAACAAGAGGTCCAGCTGATAGCAACTGCTGGTCCCCTTTTGAAAAGCTTTTGGAAAACTGATCGAGACGTTATTATGCGACGCTGTCTAAGTTCATCTATTCAGACAAAAACATGAATTAATGGCGTACTGAAAAAAATTTTTTTGGGCACTTGGGATTTCATTAGCAATCTTCTTTTAATTGGCTTCTCCTTAGATGAAAATATCTCTGAAAACAGCAATGTTCATGAAAAGAATATATTATAACAATTTTTAGAGATTTTTTCATGTTCAAATTCATTCTCTGATCAGATTATTTTGAACGCACTTTAGTCTAATCACAGGCGATTTCGAGCGCACATTAGTCTGATCAAAGGCAGTTTCGAGTGCACTTCTGTCCGATCAGATGCGGATTTGAGCGCACACTAGTCTTATCAGTTGGTGAAATTCGAGCCCACAATAATCTGATCTGAGGAATTTTCCGAGCGCACTTTAAGGGCACATGGAGCTTCGAGAGCGCTATAGTCTGAGCAGAGGACGAATCAGTCTGGGTTGATCTGATCAGAGGTCACTGTTGTCTGGGATGGTCTGATCAGAGGCAATTTCCAGCGAATTTTTTTGCAAGTTTCTTTTTTTATTTTTAATACTGACAGATCTTGTCTTTCTGAGATCATAGACTCATCGAGAGCCTGATGTGGTGATCAGAAACAAGAGGTCCAGCTGATAGCAACTGCTGGTCCCCTTTTGAAAAGCTTTTGGAAAACTGATCGAGACGTTATTATGCGACGCTGTCTAAGTTCATCTATTCAGACAAAAACATGAATTAATGGCGTACTGAAAAAAATTTTTTTGGGCACTTGGGATTTCATTAGCAATCTTCTTTTAATTGGCTTCTCCTTAGATGAATATATTTCTGAAAACATCAATTTTCTTGAAAAGAATATATTATAACATTTTTTAGAGATTTTTTTCATGTTAAATTCATTCCCTGATCAGATTATTTTGAACGCAATTTTGTTTGATCACAGGCAATTTTGATCGCACATTAGTCTGATCATAGGCAGTTTCAAGCGCACTTCTGTCTGATCAGCTGCTGATTGAGCGCACACTAGTCTTATCAGTGGGTGAACTTCGAGTGCAAAATAATCTGATCGGAGTAATTTTTCGAGCGCACTTTAAGGGGACACGCAGCTTCGAGAGCACTATAGTCTGAGCAGAGGACGAATCAGTCTAGTTTGATCTGATCAGAGGTCACTGTTGTCTGGGATGGTCTGATCAGAGTCAATTTCCGGCGAATTTTTTTGCAAGTTTCTTTTTTTTAGTTTTGTTACTGACAGATCTTGTCTCTCTGAGATCATGGACTCATCGAGAGCCTGATGTGTTGATCAGAAACAAGAGGTCCAGCTGATAGCAACTACTGGTCCCCTTCTGGAAAACTTTTGGAAAACTGATCGAGATGTTATTATGCGACGCTGTCTAATTTCATCTATTCAGTCAAAAACATGAATGAAACATCAATTAATGGAGATTTTTTCATGTTCAAATTCCTTCCCTGATCACATTATTTTGAACGCATTTTAGTCTGATCACAGGCAATTTCGAGCGCACATTGGTCTGATCATAGGCAGTTTCGAGCGCATTTCTGTCTGATCAGATGCGGATTTGAGCGCACACTAGTCTTATCAGTGGGTGACATTCGAGCGCACAATGATCTGATCTGAGAAGTGTTTCGAGCGCACTTTAAGGGCACACGGATCTTCGAGAGCGCTATTGTCTGAGCAGAGGTCGAATCAGTCTGGGTTGGTCTGATCAGAGGTCACTGTTGTCTGGGATGGTTTGATCAGAGGCAAATTCGAGCGAAATTTTTTGCAAGTTTCTTTTTCTATTTTTAATACTGACAGATCTTGTCTTTCTGAGATCATAGACTCATCGAGAGCCTGATGTGGTGATCAGAAACAAGAGGTCCAGCTGATAGCAACTACTGGTACCCTTTTGAAAAACTTTTGGATAAATGATCGAGACGTTATTATGCGACGCTAAATAAGTTCATCTATTCTGTCAAAAACATGAATTAATGGAGTACTGAAATTTTTTTTTCGGCACTTGGGATTCCATTAGCAATTCTCTTTTAATTGGCTTCTCCTTAGATGAATATATTTCTGAAAGCATCAATTTTCATGAAAAGACTATATTATAACAATTTTTAGAGATTTTTCGTGTTCAAATTCACTCGCTGATCAGATTATTTTGAACGCACTTTAGTCTGATCACAGGCAATTTCGAGCGCACATTAGTCTGATCATAGGCAGTTTCGAGCGCACTTCTGTCTGATCGGCTGCGGATTTGAGCGCACACTAGTCTTATCAGTGGGTGACATTCGAGCGCACAATAATCTGATCTGAGAAATCTTTCGAGCGCACTTTAGGGCACACGGAGCTTCGAGAGCGCTATTGTCTGAGCAGAGGACGAATCAGTCTGGGTTGGTCTGATCAGTGGTCACTGTTGCCTGGAATGGTCTGATCAGATTTCTGTTTGGATCTCAACCTCGGTAATCAGTGTGGTGACCAGGCAGCAAAAGACACAAAGTAATTATCAGGTTTTGTTGTGCGACCCTAGACCGCTCTGCTCAGACCATTTCCCGGACCTCAACATCGGACGACCCAAAAATTTTTGTGCGACTTTAGTGCGAGCAGCGCTCCCTCTCATCAAACCATTCTCCAAGATTTGTCCTTTGATCAGGCCATTCCTGAATACATTTTATAATCAGTTGGAATATGTTTAAAATATTCAATTCTAAACTTATTTTAGTCAACTTAAATTTGAATAAGATAGTTTATCTTGTTTAACGTAAGGCAAAAACTTATCGATAAAACTATAAACTAAAAGTCTTTTTCTAGTGCCTGCAATTCTTCTTTTGAGTCATCAAAATCAGTGGTAACAAAACTGTAGTCAGATAAGAAATGTTCAGTTAATGCTCCGTGGTCAGATCTTCGGCTTACGTCCAGCCTTTGCCCTCTGATCAGACCGTAGTGCGACAATTATCCAGAAATTCGTGCGAATTTTAATCAGACTCTAATGAATGCGACTTTGCCCTTTAATCAGACCGTAGTGGGACCATTGTCCAAACAATTTCCCAGATTTTGCCCAGATTTTTTGCTTTACCAATAGTTTTTAATTCAAAAGCTCTCACAGCAATTCTACAGAAGGATCGTAAATTTTCAGTAGATGCTTTAAAAACGCTCGTTTGAAACCTACAGCGCACTCTTTTATTTCCGATTTCATCCCAGCTTACGGCCAAAGATGAACAGATCTGAATAAAATGGGTGGTGACTAAATTTTGAGAACTTGAAATCATGGAACAGAAAAATGATCAGCGGTGTAACAGTAATTAATTTGATTGCTTTTCAGAAAACAAAACATATATATATATATATATATATATATATATATATATATATATATATATATTATATATATATATATATATATATATATATATATAGATTTTATTCTAAGATTTGATTCGATAGAAGTCAACAAAAATTGTCAATTTTGCCTCCAATTATATATTTTTGCCTTCAATTCTGCCTCCAACATATATATATATATATATATATATATATATATATATATATATATATATATAGATTTTATTCTAAGATTTGATTCGATAGAAGTCAACAAAAATTGTCAATTTTGCCTCCAATTATTTATCAGACGAAATAAAACATGAAAGAGATGAAAGCGCGCTAAATATGTCTCAATATGTGACAATCAGAAAAGCCAGCTGGTAAAAAAGAAAGGCGCCAGCTCATTTAAAAGCTTCTAATGGCTTTTAAATTATCTTGCGAAACATTTTACCTTCTCCTGAAACGATCAAAACTGCCATGTGATTCGAGATTTTAATCCTGTAAGATCTTACAGTTTTCTGGCATATTTTTTTCAGATTTTAGATAAAAAATATTTCAGAGACGGCAGGTACATCGTACAAAAAAATTTGCAGGATCTTGCTAAATGAAAATTTGTCCTATAAATTCAAATTCCTGCAAGATGAATTTTTATCCAATAAAAGGTGACGGTAAATTGCCCGGCAAAACGATGCTACATAGGACAAGCTGGCTCGATAATGTGCCTTTGCACATAATGTTCCAAACTCGCTTCTCCACAATTTTGGCTTAATTGCCCGGGTCAAGGCCGAATGGTTATCTTGTAAGAACTTGCAAGTTTCTGGCAGAAACTTACAAGGCGATGCATCGCCTTGCAAGTTTTTCTTCCAAAAACTTGCAAGTTCTTACAAGTTAACCATTCGACTTGCAAGTTCTTACAAGTTAAACATTTGACTTACAAGGCTCTTACAAGTTAACCATGCGACTTACAATTTACTTACAAGTTAACCATTCGCACACACACCACACACCACTTGCGCGCGCACACACACGCGCGCACACACACACCCGCGCGCGCACACACACACATACACGCACACACACACACACGCACACACACATACGCACGCACATACGCACTAAACCGTAAATAAAACGTTGCAAGACATCAATGTAAAAAGATGTTTCGAAAAAATGGAATCTGGAAAAGTGTGAATTAAATTATAAAAAGGGTATGACAATGAAGGGCCAATAAATTATTTTAAGAAAATACTGACATATGAATTTGAAAATTTAATCAGAGTCAATATTTTGAGAACTTTTTTTAAAAGCGATCGTGAAGAAGCTAATTGTGATCTACAGTTTTTTAATGGAATTGCAAACAGAACTCTTTTGAATAGATAAATTTCAAAAAGTAAACATTTTGTCTACTTGGGTCAGGTCGAATTTGTATTATGTTATCCAAACAGACCAACTAACTCCCACGCGCTTTCTACGGTAAATGACTGAATGTTAAATTGAATTAACCAATAAGAGTTGTGCTCGACCGGAACGAACTTGCAAGAAACTTACAAGTTAGCCATTCGCCTTGCAAGTTCTTACAAGTTAACCATCTTTTGCAAGAAACTTGCAAGTTCTTACAAGTTAACCATTCGGTCTCGACCCGGGTGTCAACCAAATGGGGAAGAGTTAGAGAAACTTCAAAAGATCCCACACATTGATTCATTGATCGTTGATATAATTGTTATATGAATTGAAATTTTCTTTCAACTGAAATCACTTAGACAGGTAAATATTGACACACTAAAAGGCCGTTGAGACCTGACATTATTACGACTAAGAGTCGAGACAAAAAAAATCGAATAGCAACAACACACAATTACATCCAAAGACCCAATGTTTCTTTATTGAAAAAATACATGAAAAAAGCCTATTAGTAGATTAGTGGATAAAAATGATCAAAACAGCGAAGTTAAAAACATCCAATCATGTTTTTTTAAAACATAAATTTTAAATATTGAAAACCATTAGATATCAATTGAAATCTTTAAAAAGTTTCACGCTAATTCAAACCCCAATATTAGGAGATTGAGACCTGTCATTGCCAGAATTAGTCGTACGTCTACAAAACAAACGACAAATGCGGACTCAAAACACAAAAATTCCATACATTTTTCTGAGAAAGCGGTGTTAAAGCCGTTAAAACCATAATGTATATCGTAAAAATACAGAAAATTCAATTGCGCGTTCTCTGAACACCAGTAATTTGATATGTTACGTCTGCAAAATGTGACTAGGTATTAAAAAATGGATTAAAAAATTGAAATACCGGTATCGAATTCGGTATCGAATCAGTTATGGAATCCGTTAAAACCGGTATCGAATCCCTTAAAACAGTAAGCAATGCGTTGAAAACCTTAGATATGCTCAATTGTTCTGTTCTTTAACAGCAAAAAAATGATACGCGACCTGCAATTAATGAAACTTAATAACAAGTAGACAAAAAATAGAGTATAGTGCAAATATAATAACACGTCTAGATATTTTTTCAAACATTTAAATTCAAATTCATCAAAAACTTTAGCTATGGACTAAAGACAATATTTAGGTTCTTTTTATCGATAGTAAGCCGATAGAACCCATATTATCCAGATATTGTCTCATGACAACAAAGAGAAAAACAAATAAAGACAAAAACTAAAGATTTCTATACAAGATTTCAAAGTCATAGAAAGCTTTAGCTATCAAGTGAAATTGGTGAAAAGGTTCCTTTTGTTCCAAAAAATACTGAGGCATGCACTTACCCAAAATTCATAAAAGGACTTCAGAAAAACAACAAATAAAGACAAGATTCAAAAACAAGTTTAATATTTTGAAAAAAAAAACGGTATCGAAGCCGTTAAAACAACAATGCACCAAAAAAATTGATGTCTTCAATTTTGCTTTTCAGCAACGTCCATAAATTGATTTGAGACATTTAATTTTTGAGACTATGTTAAAAGTAGACAGAAAACTACAGCATAGTGCAAATACGAAAATACGTTGTTTCATTTTTTAAAACATTTGATTTCAAATTCATCAAAAAATTTAGATATCAACTAAAACTAATAATTAGGTTCTTCTCTTCATTAATGAAAAACTGCTAACGCCTCCACTTTTCCCGGTTTTATTCTCGACTACAAAAAACGACAAATAATGACAAAAACAAAAATTTCTATCAACTTCTGCTGCAAGGCGGTGTCGCAGCAATTTAAACCATAATCTATTGAAAAAAAAATTAATGTGTTCAAATGTGTCTTCGTTTTAAAAGACAATCATGTGATCTTTGACCTGTCATTAATTTAAAATGATAAACAAGATAAGAAAAAGAACCTGAAATCCTGGAATATGTTCCAAAATCAGAAGTTTATTGTGAAATCCCGTAGCATCAAAGCAGAAAAACCCTTACTGAAAACATAAAAACTCAAAATTTGTAAAGCTTTAATCCATTAAAAAGACGATGCGATCTGTCCTTTTTGACCTGAAGCTACAATTTGAGCAAGCAAAAAGAGAAAACAAAATTGCAAAGGTCAATAATCCGATTTTTTTCTGAAAGTATGAATTCTTAAAATTCAATTCATAAAGCTTTAAACCACTTTTACATATTAAAAACGCGCATTAAATAGGCTCATTGGCTGATTGTAGATACATTCAGTGCAAAAATTAGATACATTCAAAGCAAAATCGAGTTACGTTGCGTGAGAAAATGAGAACGTAAATCGAACAGATTTGTGAAACGCGTGAGCAGACTTGTTATACGCAGCGCGTGAAAAATAGGATACACAACAGGTTTGGGTACACCTCTGCGGCGTTATGAGCTCTAACTAAGTATCCATTTCGAAAACAAAATTCATTATAGCTTTTTGATTTTGTTTTTGAGAATTAAATAATTCATACGTCGGCAATTGCTATGGGCTGCTTTGATCGTAAATTTTCAGACTTCACGAATAGTGATTCTCTCTTTACAAAAATAAGTAATCGTTTGTAAATTGAATTGCTAATTTGCGGTAAACAGACAAAAAGTCCCAGACGAAACAGTCCCGAATAGCAAAATATTCCCAGACAAAACAGTCCCAGACAAAACAGTCCCAAAAAAGCATACAAAAGAGTCCCAGACAAAATAGTCCGAAATAAACATAGAGTTAAACATATGCACACCAATTTACACAGAAACCACTTAAATTATTCATATAATTGCATTTCATTGAACAAGTATTAAGCTGATTACAACATAGTTTTAGCCAAAACATGTTTTTTGAAACAACTTTTTGGTGTAATCCTCGTTCATATCAATTAAAAACAAAGCATTCAGAAAGTTAACTCATAGATTATGGTTGTTAATTGTTTCTAGATTACTTTTGACTATTATTACGATATTTATTTGGGACTATTTTGTCTGGGACTGTTTTGTCTGTTTTGTTGGACTTTTTTTGTCTGGGACTGTTTTGTCTGGGAATATTTTGCAATTTGGGACTATTTTGTCTGGGACTGTTTTGTCTGGGACTGTTTTGTCTGGGACTGTTTTGTCTGGGACTGTTTTGTCTGGGACTGTTTTGTCCGGACACGCTAATTTGCATGATTGACCAGGTAATTGTCCTTAGTCGGTTGCAGGAGTAAATTAGAGAGATTACTTTTGGTTTAAAAAGTTGATATTCTGTACCATTTTTTAAGACTTGAAAAATGTAAACTCATTATTCTAACTAACTTTTGCTCTTCGATCATCGATTTTTTTCTTTCTTCTTTATCGATATAATTTGATTCTTTATCATTACACACAAGTTAAGATGCCTTTATTTCTGAAAATGAGGTGATAATATCGAGAGCTGGAAGTTAGAATGGCCAAAAATCAATCTTTCGTATATTTTCAAACAAGCTGCTTTCCCCCACTCTTGTAATCGGAGGACATCAAAAAATCAACTTCTTTTGATATGCATCTATTAATAAATAAAACTCATATTGCCAAGCTTTTATAAAATGTTTAGGATATTAGGATATTCGGGGTTGTACTATTACGCCCGAATGTACATTACCGATCCTCCTTTGTTTTTTCAGCCCAAATCCCTGGATTTCCCACACCTGGTTTTGAATATTTCAGCTGAGAAAACAGCAGAAATTGCTCTTTCAAACTAAAAATTGGTGATTGAAACTGAAATTGGCGATTGACTTTAAACTGAAAATTTCCAAAAAAAAACGCCGATTGTAATTTGCTCGAGGATAGTCCTTAACATTAGGAGTCTTCTCACCTTCGGGTACTTTTGCAGCGTACTTGTTGTCCACTCCGACTGCAAATATGATGATGGCAAGGGGCAGCCACGTGATCAGACAGATGATGAATATGAGGAGGAGAGAGATGACCAACTGTTTCTGTTCACGCTGCCTCTTCTCACTCTTCGCCATGTTCCCTGGGCAACAAATACTGATATTAAGAGAGGGGGGGGGAGGTGATTCTGTATTATAGGCAAATTGATCAATCCATGAACAGAATCGAATTAAACCTCGATAGTCATTGAAACACAAGTAGTGAACAAAAACTGATTAAACTTGAGCGCTGCACCCAAAAAATTCTGTTGCTGGTGATTTGATAAATCAGTTATGGGGCATCAGAATCTTCACCAATAACTAATAGACGCTTCGCACAAACCAAAATCCGAGAAGACTCTTCGATTATTGAGAAATCACATTTCACAATCCCTCGCATCGACAGAATGCGTTAATTAGGCAAAAAATTTTGACGGTTTTACCACAACGTAAATTAACCCCCACTTGACTATTAAAGAGCTGCGCGGGACATGGCCATTTCCTAGCACCCAGTGAGACTTCGATATGAAACTCGGAACAACGGAACAAATTATCACGACCGAAATTCAATGCTAATATGGGGGTTTATTTCTTTGGGGGTTCTATATCCATGATGTTTGTTTCCTTGATGTTTGTTTTCTTATTAGAATCAAATTGAGGGTTAGTTTTTTTTTGTTTGTTTGATGGGTGTTATATCCAGACCCGACAAAATGGGGTCCTATGATCAATGATGATTACAAGACCAACAAAGTATGCTCAAAATTCACATATAAAGCAAAAAAGGCTCGTTTAAACAGGCCGGTACTTTGAAGTAAGCCGTGAAATGTGAATTTTTGTAAGTTCACCTTTTACTCTAGCGGTGAAATTACATAATTTCACCGCATTTCACCACAAAATTATGTACAAAATGTGCGGCAAAAAACAACTTTTCACCGCTTATCTTACATGTTTTTCCGATTTTTCCTTGACCCGGGTTGCTGTTCTGAGTTTCTATCAATTTTGTTTAAATATTATCAGCAGTAAATGGTCATAATTTGTACCTGCAGAAGCCTTTTCCCATATTTTGTAGTAGCAGTATGGTATGATGAGTAGAGGGAGGAGGAGTGCAATGATGGTGTACATCATAGTGTTGAACCACCAGGTGTTCTCCAGAGTGAAACTGCAGTGAAGCAGGGGTGCCTTGAACACGTGACCTTAAATCAAACAAAAAGGCGTCGGTATCTAAACTTTCTTATTCAAGGTTTAACCTAAAAGGAACTGGCTGTCATTTGCGGAGGAAAAAACTATTTTTGATCTTTTCATGCTAAGGAATATTTCATTTATGATCTGACTAAGTTTGCCAAGATTCCATGAAGCCATACATGACTTTTTTGGTTGCTAAGATTCACATATGACCTTTTGTATGTGAAACCTTGCTAATATCGTTCTATGTAGTTAGTCCCGAGAAAGTGCCAATTCTGCGTGAATGATTTAAACTTTATGCCTCACAGTGAATTGTAGCAAAGCATTTTTTCAACGCAATTGTTAGATAATATTCCATACACCGCGATTTGTGCCTTTTTAGTGGTATATAAAACTGAAACTTCAATCCGAGGCCCAGTATTGTGTGCATTTGTTTTTTTTTGCCACCCTGCACATTAGGCCTCAATTGGGCTTCAAATCAGAAAAAGCCCCGGGTTGAGCACTCACAGCACTTCAGTACTGAACTATTGTAAATCCAGAAGCTGTATATGGACCTTTTTACACTTGTACATGTTCTGTTCATGTCAAAATATACACTGATCAGTTTCTTTTTCAGGGTAAAATTGTACTTCTGATTTTATCCTCATTCTGATCTGTCCATAACTATTATCTAGCATTTATCAGCCTATTTAACGTTATTGTATATCTCTTGTCAGCCTAAAAACATTCTGTTTTAAACCTGTTTCAACCCTGATTATCGGCCTAAGATACACTGTTTTAAGCTGTTTCAGCGCTGATTTTGCATCACTTGACAGGCATTTTCACATCATAAACCACACAACAGGCATATTCACGCCAAACTACGTCACACCGCAGGCATTTTCACACCACACTATACTACACAACAGGCATACCCACCCCATACTACATCACACGACATGCATATTCATATAACAAAACATCACGCCACAGTCACAACCAAACCATACCACATCACACCACGGGCATATTCACATCATAATACATCACACCACGAGCATACCGACACCATAATACTTCACACCTCTGCTAATCGAACAGACGAGAATTCATCCGCTATGTGGCCCGGGAAGGCGTGAACACATCTGCTAAGTGACACAGGAAATCGTGAATACTCCTGCTAAGTAAGCCGGGAGTTCGCAAACAAAATTGCTGAGTGAATGCAAAGCTCGAGAACAAAGCAGCACTGGTTATACAATTATGTGAACGCGCACACCTCGTTGCGACCGAAACGAGACTCAAACATCCCCAAACTCAACCCAAGGGGGCCCCGAAAACACTCGTATCCCCCATATAAGTATCAAGTATCAGTATCAGCAGCATTATTCACTCAGTATGCAGTAGTTATGAAGTTGCTTTAATTGGTAATGTGTCCGTACGAAAAATTCATTCATTTTGGAAGCATTTTGCTTGCTGTTCTGACACGCCCAAGCAATTCCAACATCTTCGAAAAGATCATAGTACTGTTTTTACCATTGAATTACTCTGAACAGTCTAAATAGTTGTTTTTGTACTTTTTTAAAGAAAACTAATTAAGCTGTTTCAGTACTTGTTGTACAAGCTTATGCTGAAATAGGCAGTTTCAGTACTGAAAACTCCAGGGTAAGACTCCTCGGTCTATGTTAATATGATCAGAGGTCAGCTCATAAAACTCCAGAAAATGTCCATCG
This sequence comes from Convolutriloba macropyga, assembly GCF_964194025.1. Taxonomy (NCBI): domain Eukaryota; kingdom Metazoa; phylum Xenacoelomorpha; order Acoela; family Convolutidae; genus Convolutriloba; species Convolutriloba macropyga. The sequence continues at coordinate 27,327,888 of NC_134479.1, forward strand.
CAGGTCTGAATCTGAAAGTTCGATAAGCCAAAACAATCATTCCTGCCCCATCTTGCTATTACCTCTTCAGAGCCTCTTGAATTTAATTATTTAAAAACCATCATGAAAGATTGTGAAGAAAAATCTATTTGTTTCTTACATTTTGGAGAAGTTTGGTAGAAAATCATTTTTAAATATAACATCACTTAGGGAATAAAAAAAGTCTTCAAGAACTTAAATGAGTAACTTAAAAACAATTCTTTTTAAAAAAGGATGTATCCATGCATGTTTTTGGAGACAATAGATAATAACTCGAAGTACATTTGATTATTTTCCCTCTAAGTTACCATAGTTGTCAATTTCTGTTTGACTTTAAATTCAAAAGAGTAAAATTGACTGCAATTTCCACTTTGGTTTCCTGTTTTGCTTCGAGAATGGAGTGGTTGACATGAGATTTTCATAAATAAAGAAGAGTAAAAATCAATTTGTGAAGAAGAGTAAAAATCCTATTTTGTTCGTCACAGTATTTGTGCAAATTTCCTCCGCGAATTTCGTTTATACTCATAAATTAGTACAAGATAAGGTTCTATTTATCATGCGAGTTGATCAAATCAAAATTTGAACGTTCGTCGACATTCTTTTTTTAAAATAAAACGAGGGCATGCGAAATTCAGACGTTTAAATTTTTGCAAGACCAAACCAAAAGGCATTATTGAAAAATTCAGGTTACTTTGAATGAATATTCATTACATTAACAATTATTTCTTTTAGAAAAAAAATTTGATACAAAGTAGTCAAGAAAACAATCGAAAATTCTATTTTAAAGTAGCTATTTTGGTTTTTTATGAATATTCATTCAGTATACATATCTAGTTTTTCAATAATGCTACTTTTGTTCTCTCCTGCAAAAGCTTTAATCGTCTGAAATTTGCGTGCACTTCCAAAAAACAGCCTCCAGAGAAATTAGAAGAATGTGAAAAACTTGAGAGTCGCTAAGAGAAGCTTTTCTTACACCAGAAGTTCAAGTTGAAATTGCATCCAAAACTACAAATCCATTTCCCTCAAGATTTAGGCAGTTTTCATTTAATAAAATTATCAGAAAAATTGTAGCAGCAAATAGTTCTTGTACCAAAATATTGGGTTATTTTATACAGAAATTACCTAATATCGAGAAACATTTTATACAGCTCCCATTTCCCGTATTTAAAAGCGAAATTTGTTCAATCTGTTTTAACTCCAAGTAAGTACTTTTCGTTTATTCCAAGCAACTCTTCTGCTTCGCAATCGTAATTGATCCATTTTATTGATAAGGTTAGTCCACATTGACCGTGTTTTCTAATAGTTTTGTTTGTGTATTTCCAAGGTGTAACATTTTTTGTCACAACATGAGGTGAAAAACTAAGAATGAAGATCCTGTATACGCCTTAAAATTTTTCCTTGGTATACTTCACAGACAAATAATATTTTCTTCTACAAAGAAGAACATCATCTTTGAAGAGCATCACCACTGCCACGTGGGCTTCACATACATTTTTTTGTACCTGATTGATTATATTTATAAGTCAAAAACAAGTTTTAAATTCTCCTTAGGTAATTTGAAAGAGGTTCTATTCCGATTTGCAAACAAAATGCTCGGGATCAAACTACATACGAAAAAATCTTGGCCTGAACTAAAGTTCAAGGAATTATAAAAAAAAAATTAATTCTGTAGCAAACGATCAACTAACCGAAAAAACTACACCTTTAAATGATTAGGACTTCATTCGGAAAACCATGTAGAAAAAATACCATGAAAAATTTTTAAAACGACATTAAAAACATAAACTATTTGCCACACGAAAACAGAAAATCACACATGAGAAAGTATTTTTTTGTTGAAACACCGTCCGTTTTCTCACTTTACTTTAAAATTAGAATAAAAAATTTTTCACACCAAGAAACCATTTACTTTCTTGCTTTAATTTTTGTCTGATGAAAATGTTTGAATCTCTATTTGACTTGCAAAATCGTCAAAACGAGTTAACAGATCTGGAAAAGAAGACAGCCCCCAATACAGTTAAAATTTTTGATTTGTAGAAAAAACTTTATGCCTCCCTTTTATGTAAATAGATGCAAATATCGATGTAGCTAATTCTTAAATCTTTATACTGTACAGTTTTTAGGTTTGAGAATAATTCAAAAACCTATTTGGGATAGGTACTTAGTAGAAACAGTTTTTATGTTTTCAGTTTTCATATTTTTCCGTTTGAATTGTTGTAACTTTAAGTGTGAACACACATTAACAAACCTACATATAGATATTTCTCTTCGTGATTTGAAATTATTTGCAACCATTACATAAAATATCAAAATCAATAGATTCTTAAAGCAATTTTCCGAGAAAGTTTCTCATAATTTCCTTATCTCCCAGTTCTTCTAAAGACCTATTTTCATTATTCATACGTATTTTTAGAGCATTTTACGTTATCCTTTCATTGGACATTTTAACAGTTCCTTAATAAATCACACATCATAACTTTTAATCGCTTTGGATGAGTTTTGAGCGGGGATGTGTTCTAAATGCCTTGTCGGACAAAATTTCGGAGACTTTTAAAACGAAAAAAGACACATACCTCTCAAGACTGGAGCGTACTCCACTTACAAGCTGTCAAATGAGAGATGTCTTTCTCAGGTAGCTTTTAATTTCTTTAAGCAAACATGAATATTAAGTGACTTTCAGTCAAATCAATTAGAAACGTCCGAGAATGGACCAGGTTACTTTGGAAAGACATAAATAACCATTTACTTGTCTCATCACTTTCGCTTTTGGCTCCCATAATTTATGTCATTGGTAATGGGAACAGTCTTTACTCAAAAATTTGAATCAAAATAAAGGACAAGGATCATTATCTCAGAGAGGAAAGAAAGTGTTTTAGCTAGGGCAGAAAATTTGAGGTCAAAGAGTTAACTCAGATACATTCAAATTTAGGAGTTACAGAGCTCCATACTTATGCGGTCTAGATGTCACATTAGAGATTAAAAATAACAGAACTTAAAGTTCATTTCCAAAAATTACACGAAGTTACACGAAGAATTACACAAGTTGAAAAAATGATCCCCCCCCCCCCAGTACTTTATGCACCCACAGTGACACAGCACGTTCCATTACATAGTAACTCAATATGTAAAAACATGGCACGTGCGATTGGAGGTGTAAATAAAAAGCACCCACTAAGCTGGGGGCCACAAAGGGAAAAGATCCTTAAAAAATCATGCAGTGCAACTCAAACTTTTTAAATATTTTTTTCAGGTTTGCATTTGAAAAATCAGTAAGCGTTGTCATGAATGGAGTAGTGAAAGTGGTAAAAGTGATTAGGCACAGTTCACTTTAAGTCATACAGAAATTTACTCCAAATCATATCTCCGTTCATATAACAATTACTGAACAAACGTTAGGTACGCAGAACATCTGCGTTGGAATTATTTGAGTCAATGGCTCTAATTTGCCCGGGTAACATCCGGGCAATTTAGAGGGTGTATACTATTTGCACACCAGACCAACAAACCTTATTTTTACATAATGGTTTACTAATTGATGGTCACATCGAGCAAAAAAAGATTCAAAAAAGTTCGTTTAGCTAAATCAATTAGTTTTTGCGGCTTTTGTTTAGGTTTTACAGTAAGAAAAGAAAATTTTCAGTTTTTGGTCTGTAAAATAAATTGGTCGACAAATATTCTGGCTTCTAAACATATGCAACCAAGATCGGTTCTATTTTTCTTCGCTCAAAAAAACATGCCCGTACCCAAAAATAAAATGTCTCTCCTCACATAAAAATTAAAGTAAACAGAAAAAAAATAAAAATAAAAGTTGGGCATGGAAAAAATTTCCGCTCATAAATTCTCTTTAAAAGACAGCTGAGTAAGAGTAATCTGGATGCAGTAACACTACAGCACACAAGTTCCGCAGAAAAAATTTTCAATGATACCAAAAAAAGCGCTTTCATTGAATACCGTTAAATTTAAACGAGTGCAAGAAATCAGCAAAAAGATGAAAAACAATTTAAAGTGCAGCTAAATTACTAGCGATAAAGGGTTTCCAATTAAATTCATTAAATGTAATCCTTTGCATCGCCGTTAAGTAAATATTTTGTGCCTATCAATAGAGTTATAGTCTCATCATCAAAACATTTTATATTAACAGTATCATCTAATAAAGTTTGTACACAAGCATTAAATATGAAATTAAATTTCACTAAAAAAATATAGACCTGCAGTGTGTGTTTGAAAAAAAAACAGTGAATCAATCTTTCGCCTTTCGCGCATAGAAAACATCGTTTCGGAAAAATTGTGCATTGGTTTAAAGATTGCATTGGTGAAAAATATTGCTAGAAATAAACCAAACTGAGAAACATAAATGGTATCTGAGGAAATTAATGCAACACGGAAAAATCTGGAAAACAAAAACTGATTAATTTCTTGCACTAAAAAAACATAGCTCGTAAAATTATGAAACTTCTAAATTGAGTTCGAGAAAGTCTTCGTTTTTAGTAAAAGATTTAAAATGTAGATATTTAGATTCAAACAGGAGCAAATGAAAAGAAATGATGGGAAAGTGAATTGTACTCCGCATAAGTGGCTCAAAGATTGCATGCCGCGACACAAAAATTGAAGTTTAAGTGACACTGAAAATGTTTTTGCTCAAATTAGGCTTGAGATTCGCGCAGCATTAAACCACAAAATCTGTTCAAATATGGCAAGCAATAATTTATAGATGTACGAAGATTTTTTGAATTATACTTCTCATGGCATCGATATATCTATTAATGGGGCAAATATTACTGAACAGAACATTGCACTGGACTTTTTTGTCACTTTTTAAAAAAAAAATTAACACTTTTTGAATGAGGGAAGGATTTCCACTTGAAATTTCCACTTGATTTCCACTTGAAACAAAGAATTCAAATGTTAGATACTCAAAAACCTATCTATATTTTCCAATAATCAATAAATGGAACGCTTTGGGTGTGATTTTTTGAGTGATTATTTTCAAGTACAGAACTCCGTATTTTTGGTTACCTGAAAGTTCTTCCAAACTATATATTGGACAGATTATTTTATCATTGTATTGTCATTTTAAAAGTTGTCTTAACTAAATTAAAAATTAGATTTGCACAGCTGGAACTACCTCCGACTCCTACAAAGTCGTAGTTGACAAAATCCAGCATGAACACACAGATCCAGATCATTACCAGAGACAGCATAGTTCCCTTGACTCCACAAACCCGACTGTAGAACTGATTTTGACAGATGAAAATATACCTGAAACCACAAAAACAGAGACACTTAAAAAGAAATACTTAATCACAAAAATATTCCTGACGTACAGAAATTTGAAATATTGTCAACTATTTCATCAAATTTCTAGTTTCAGATCAGTGATTTATATAAACGAGACAATTGCTACTTGATTTAAAAAAATACAGAAGTTCTGACAATTAATCCGTCTATGGCCAACGATTTCACCAAAATAATCTGGTTATTAATACAGCTGTACCTGTTTCCTGAAAATTGCCTGGCTACTGAAGGACTGGAGGACTGGAGATGAGCACACAGGGGAAGGGGAGGGGGGAGGGGTGCCGTTAAAAACAACAGTTTGGAAGCATGGAAGAACGCACGCCCGGAAGTCTGATTATGGACTCATGAAAGTCTCGTAAATGTTCATGTTATATATATTTATAGGTTAAAAACAATTATGCAGATTCTGCTATAATTATGTTCAAACAGCACTACTAACTAAAGATGTATTACGAATAATTTATGCGCAGCTGAAAAAAAGGAATACAGCTATCAATTTTAGAGGTAAATACCTGTTGAGCGCGACAAACATCATGCTCCAAAGACTTCCAAAGCAACTCATAGAGCAAATGATAGCGGTGAAGTTGCAGAATTCTTTGTTCTCTTTGAATTCCTCTCCCCCGTAGAGTCCCCCGTATAACATGTATCCGAACATGACCATCACAGCCAGATCAAACACTGCCAGATTAGCCAGAAAGACGTGGTGCAACTGGCGCATGTGTTTCATGAACACTATCGAGGCTATCACTAAACATAATTCATGTTGTAAATGGTACGTAAGCGTTTATCCCCTAATCCCCCCCCCCAAAAAAAAGAGATTATAGTCCCTTTTATATGGTCCATGATTATATTACCTGCGGAAATCGTCTCTCTCGGTTCGATTTTTCTTAACAGTTTATGCCAAAACTCTCCATTCTCTCTTTTGCGTGTAACTCAATCAGCCGCACTCATTTATTCTTATATTTGAGGAATTAAATCTCGTCTCTGTCAACTATTATAAAACAATCGCTCTAAGCTATACCGTATCACTACACAGAATGCAATTTTCCTAAACAATTATCTCTCTGAAGCTCGAAAATACAACGCATGTCTAATTGCTATAAAAGTAGTGAAATATTGGAGATTAGATCAAAAAAGTTTTTTCGGTTCTTATTAACAAAAACTACCTCATTACAAAAAATAGAAGCAACGGTTCAATAGAATTTAAACAAGCAGTTCATTTGCTGACTAAACTTAATCTGAACCGAGAGTTTGAGTATTAGGTAATAAATTAACATAGATTAGATGAAAAGGCAATTTTCTATTAGGTAAAGGGGAAGGCAAGTGCTGAAAGGATCCATTTTTTTAATCATTTTGATCATTTTTTATCATTTAGCTAATCATTTAGATCTCGCTTAAACAAATTCCTGGACTTAAACAGTGAAATAAAGTTGATGTGACGTTCAGAATGATATATATATATATATATATATATATATATATATATATATATATATATATATATATATATACGGCAAAAAGTTGAGATAAATAAGAGATTGGTGGCAGAGAAAATCAGCGCTGAATCAATCTAAAGACTTTTTTTGTAAAGATGGCCACCACTCTGATCATGTCACTATCAGGAGGTTGGTGGCAGAGAAAACCAGCGCTGAATCAGTCTAAAGACTTTTTTTGTAAAGATGGCCACCACTCTGATCATGTCACTATTTACACTGGCCAGTCTGATTTTTGAGTAAAATTTACTTCATAAAAAGTAATGTCTTCGTTCAGCTTAACTCCCGCCAACAAGGTTTGCTTTATATGCGATTCGAACCTCCTCATGGGTTCTTGTGAGGTTTAATTTGCGTAGCAATTCGTAACCACTGAGCTAAATGAGCTTTCTGATAATTGCCTATAAACCAGCTTAAGCATAAATAGTGTGTATACTACTATAGTAAGTACCAGTTATAAGCTACAAAAGTATGACTTAATTCTACTCAGACCTAATCTTGGGGTATGAGTAATTTTCAGACTATACAGGATAAGTTTAGCCTGGGCGAACTCTATCACCTCAACATAATCATAATGAAGAAATACTGCACAAAAAGAAAGTGAAAATTTTCTGGAGATGCAATGTTTTAGAACTGAATTAGGTTACTCTTGAAATGTGCTGGTTCAGCGCTGAAAGCTCTGAGACTCAAGTCCGGGTGTTTCATTAATTTGTTTTGATATTTTACCTAAATCACATCAAGAGATGCCATGATTTATTGAGAAACTATTATCTTAACGCATCGAAAACTTTCACATGAACTAGCATAGTTTGCTTTCGTAACATTCATTTTGGTTAAATAATATATGTTTCTATCATCTGTTGCGTCTTTTGTTAAATTGTATAACTGCTTAAGAACACCGCAACATTAACACCTTGGTTCATTAAGATTATATCTCAACAAAATGATCAACAACTTGACCTCCAAAAAACGATCATAAAATTAATCATCTTTTTTTCGAAATTGCATGTCCCCTCTAAGACAAAGATGAATTCCAGAACAAAAACTTAAAATCATTAAGAGGTTTCACTTATCTTGCAAGATCTTGTAAGATTCTTGCAAATGACGTTTATGTAGCAAGAAGCAAGATTCGAACGCTTCTCTTGCAAGAAAGTGTATAGGTCTCGAAAGATTTCAGAAGATTTCGGACAAAAATGCTGCAATTGTTAGGACTACTTTCATCAACAATTACTTTTTCTTATGAGTTTAGCCCAATTGCGGAAGTTCTCGGGTTAAAAAGTAGAAAATTTGAAATCATCTTTAACAGCGATGACGTATTTGAAATAGCCGTGTCAGGTGAAAGTATTCAGCAATAGGTTTAATGTTTAAAACTATCTAAACGAAGTTTTAGTAGGTTGGTATGCGCAGGAAAAAGTCTTAAGAAGTCCTCCAGTGCCATCTTGAATGCCCGACTGCTATCTTCCAAGATATTGCAACACTCTTGCATCATCTTGTAACATGGTGAGTAGTCTTTCAAAACGGTCGGTAATAGACTAGGGTTGCTAGAGATTAATTACCGTCTTAAAGAGGCGCGTAAATTCACTCGAATTAGTAAGCGAAATCCGTTTTACAATCTTATTACCTGGGTAAGATTGTTTCAAACCAAATTATCCTGACCACTTTTTGATTTGTCGCTTTGAAAAGCTATTGCCATGTAAGGTAAATGGAAATATTGCTGTTATGTATTATGAGAGGGAATTCCAAGCGATACGCGATTGAGATTGACGCTATATTAAAAGGTAATTGAAAGCCGTTTAGGCGAGTCCTGTATCCTTAATGCTCGTTCATACTTGGCGACGGCCTGTAATGTTCATTATGCATTTAATTTAAATTTATAATCCTGCAAATTAATGCTGAGTAAAAATGTGCCCTTTACCCAGTAGATTTCCAGGAACCCCAAAGAACAGGGAAATTGAAACCCATGTGAGCCACACTATGCGCATTACATACGCAGGGGTTGTTTCAACATCCGGGAGGTCGCGCACCCAGTCCACCTGAAACAGGACCAGTAAATCACAGTAGTAGAACAGAATAGTAATCTAGTAACTTTTTTACTAACTCGTGCTTTGTCATTTTGCAACTTTCTCCAGGACTCTTGCAAGATAATACGAAATTTTTTATCTGAATGTACAAAACTAGTATCCATATTGTAAGAGTTCTTAATACCACTATTATAAAAAATATTAATAATAAACGTATAATAAACGTGTTAGACCATGCCATATAGTAGCACATTTAGTATAAAATTTGTATTACGTGGTTCTAGTTTTTAGCCCGATTTTTTCAACCCTACATGATATGACAAAATATCACTTCACCCTTCTATCGCTTCAGCCCACAAATTAGCAATCGGTTTTATAAGCATGTTTTCCCATAGTTAAATAGACAGTTTTATCCAATATTAGGTTGTGATAGTTTCGTATCAAATTCAATGAGCCGCTGAGGTATGGTCGATTGATTAAAGTATCAATGTTAATAGCAATAACTATATACCGGATTAAAATCGGGGTGAAATAATGAAAGGAGAAATAATCGGGTTGAAATGACAGGGGGTTTTGAAAAATATATACCAAATAGCAGGACACATTAGAAATAAGCTGCTTCACTGTAAATGGAATTTGTGATTTAATAAATCTGTGTTCTTGAAAACGCCATGCAAGCTCTTTATGTTACGGCTGCACAGTTCGGTTGTGGAAAAGCAAAAGCCCTCTTTAGAGGGCAAATAATTTTATAAATAGCATAGCATTATCGATAACTGATTTCCATTTTTTCTTCTCTAAACTTTTAAAATAGTTTCAAATCAGAAAATTCTTTCTAATTTAGTTGCTTTCTTTACTACGCGGCGATTGCTCAGTTCAAGAGAACTCTTTCACGTTTTGCAACAAAAGATTGCTTTGTTTCCAATGAAAAAATTGGTAGATAATCTATTTAACTGTCTTGAAGCAGAGTTTTTCACTTTTCTCAGAGGGGCATGGTTGTCCAGTTTATTGCATGTAATTTAATCTACATAACCTTAGTCCAAAATCGACTATTATTTTGCGATGTCTTGTATAATTTTAACTCATCATACCAAAGTTTTGCAAAGTTCTTGCAAAGTTAACGTTTTTCTTAAGATAGCCAGAAAAATTTCGCAAGAATTTTTAAATCATCGTACAAAGTGTGAATGAGTACAATTTAGTCAAAAAAATTACAACCACCAAAGTAAAATAATTTAAAAGCTAATGACTGCCTCGTAGGGTCATAATTTCTTTGAAGGTTTTAAAATTATTAAATACTTTTACATATTCAACTTCAAAAGAATTCAATTTGCAAAAATTTTGATTTTTTGAAGCACGGAATCCTCTGACTACATTTTAAACAACTGATGAGGACACCACAGAATGTTGAAAAAGAAGTTTTTTTTGAATGACTCTGACAAGAATCTTACAAGAAAACTGTCAATTTGCAAGATTGTGCAAGATTACCGTTAATAGCCAGACCTAGAGGAATCTAAAATCTTACATGTAATGACCTTTTAGTGAAAGCTAACGAAGCGGTACTACTGAATTTTTATGTTTCCAATAATTTTTATGACTCCACGTGTCAATAAAGTTGATACAAAACATTTGAGGACAAAAATGTTCAACAAAGAAATTGCTTTGCACAATGTAAATTGAATTGAGTAAAAAAGACTATTGTTACTGATTAAGCGGAAATGATGCTATACACAGTTCGAAAAGCTTAATGTCAGGTCATTAAATTTGCTTTCCTCAATAGGCAGTACAGCGATTGAAAATACGTCGTGAGACATGGAGCAAGATGCCTAAAAACCGTATGCACATAATCTGAACTAGCCAATTTTTTTTGAAAAAGTCTTTTAACCTTTCCTTCTGTGACGTTGTACTTAAATGGAATTACTACACTCCAATCAGTGCATCTATTGAATAATTTAAGTAATAATTAAGTAGCACAATATTTATGTCGTGGAATATACGCAATACGCATGCGCAAATCTATTTGACGTTTTTATTGTGTCTCTGACATAAGTTTATACTGACATTGATATTGACATAAGACTATACTGTAATAAGTCTATAATGACCTAAGTCTATACTGACATAAGTCTATACTGACATAAGTCTGTACTGACCTAAGTCTATACTGACATAAGTCTGTACTGACATAAGTCAATACTGACATAAGTTTATACTGACATAAGTCTATACTGACATTCATATTGACATAAGTCTATAATATATATATATATATATATATATATATATATATATATATATGTATATATATATATATATATATATATATATATATATATATAAACAGCTGTGGCAGAATATTTTGATCATTATTTATTATGGCATATGGTCTGAGATATTTCAATCTATGTCATTTTTATTGAAACTTGTTTCATCACAAATAACTTTTTTTTCTTCGACAAAAGATGATTTTACGATATTTTGACTGCTCAATTTCTGTTTTCTTTTGGGTGCATTCCCGTGCTGGCCACCATGAACTTTTCTTGGCAACCATATCCAAGCCATATGAGTTTATAACCGAATGGAAGGTCATTGCTTCGATGTCACAAAAATTGTTCATTTTTTGATTTGTTTTTTTAATGATTTGTATGACTGCCAAATTCCAATAGCTCTGACCAGCCCGCGAAATGATGATTCAATTAAGAAAGAAATTTTCCAGTTTTGTTGCAAGCAAAGCTTGGTTTAGGTCGTGTTGCACGCATCCTTAACCTTGAAATAACGTGAACAAGCTAAGCTTGATAGCTGTTATTAAATTGACAAAAGCTTTTATTGGTACGTTCTTGCCATGTTGATTATTTATAAATTAGAGAATCCTAATTTTGATTAGTCTGCAGATGCGAGACATCCAATCAATCATCAGTCAGTTTTGCTTTCAAGTTTCATTTTTGTCTTGTTGAGTCAAAGCAAGCGAAGCTGATTATCAATAATTTGCTCTCGTTGTAGTTTTAGTTATAAATTTTCTTATTTCACCTCGATTGAACAAAAATCAACTGAATAAGGAAAATCAGTTGTCAAAAGCCAAAACTGAACTTACCCAAAAGACAGGCGTGGCCGAATCCAAAATTTCAATCGAGTTGTTCATTTTTCTCACGGCTCGAGCTCAACTGTTTGCTGAACAAGTTGAACAAATGTGTGATCAGGAAAAGACATATTATAATCATGTAGTTCAGGAAATATCCGATGAATGAAAGAAAATAAACACAATTGCATTTAATCCGGTTTTTCTGCCAATGAAAAGAGCAATCGTTAGTGTGTGCAAGAATTTTCCAAAGAATCTATTTCTTTTAATCTTTACCTTTAATGGACAAGGCACATTTTGTAAATTAAAATGCCCCATCTTTTGAAAACCAGAAAGAAAAACAACAATAGTATTTAGATGAAGAAATAATGCCTACATCGCCTTATTGGTTAAAGCCACAAAAGTTTCGGGGAAAACTTGTTTTCACGCAATGCAAACTCCTTCATAGATAGCACTTTGATGTGATGAAGAATTAGGGGCGACTATTCAAAGGGTTAGTTGTTTCATTAATTTGTCATCTGTGAAAAATAAATGACAGCCATTTCAAATTCATTAAAAAAAACCTTAGCCGAACTAAATTTCAAAGCGAAAAAAAATGCCAGACGAATTTATTTCTTTGAACGGATTAACTGAGAAATTGAAATTAAAATTTTCAAAAACATTAGTGTCTACCTGACGTAATTTGGGCATATTTGCACTCGAATGTAGGTAAAGAACAACAATTACGCTCGTGACTTTGGGCGGAATTTTACGACGAAAAAAATTAGGTGCAAATTACAAGCATAAATATTCCTTTTGTTTCATGAGATTACAATATCGTTAACCAGGATGAGGTGCGCGACCCAAACCGGCCCTGATCAGACCGACTTGGGTCGCGCACGGGGGTTAAACCGCAACCACTCCACAGAGTCTGACAGCACTATCAAAGGTCTCGATAGTCTGATCAGGACCACATCCAGAACCTGCACGGTCTGATCAGGGCACTACCTACGGTCTGGACAGTCTGATCAGAGCCCCACCCAGAGTGTGGATAGTCTGACCATATTGTGGTCTAGAGTCTGGCACTTATTGTGGTATGATCTGTATAGTCTGAACACAGCTCTTTCCAGAGTCTCTAGGGTCTGATCAGAAATATTTCTGGAAAGTCTGATCAGGAACAAGAGATCCAACCCCATTCTCAAAGTCGTTATGGCACCCCCGGTGCGCGACTCTAATCTGTCTGATCAGAACCGATATTCGTCTGGATGGTCTGATCAAAGCTGGCTTGGGTCGCGCTCCTCATCCTGGGTAGCGCTCCTCACAGTACCCCGTGAAACCTTTGTCAAAGGATGCAGAGTCATGATATCAAGAAAAACACCCGGAGCTTGGTCCAACTGTAACACAGTAATGAATCATTAAAATTTTCTTTATGACATTCTTCATGACATTAGTACTGTTCATGTCCACTTTCAAAATTTACAGTCTTCAGAAAATGGAATATGCTTTGCGTTTTGCTGACTTTGATCTGAGCATGATAATTTACTGGCTTGTACTTAGCTTGGCATGAATAAATTCTGCCTGCCTTTGATCTGTCAACAGCTGTTATAAGGCTGGTTATTATCGGGGCTTGAGCGATTACCGCCTTTTGCTGAGCAAAATTTCCTGACCAAAATTACTCAAATTACTTATCGCTCCACGAGGTGGTAATTATCACGATAACTAACCACCAATTAAAAGCAAACGCAGACTCGGAACAATTAATTAATGACACAATTATAAATAACCATTACACATTTAGAAATATTTTTCAACTACAACTCTCATGCGCAAATGCAAAAAAGTGACTACCTGCATCACATATATGATATCAGTAAATTGTCTTCTATTTCACTCTCCAAGTCGCTTTCGCATATTAGTTATCAAAACTGACGATTTAAATTTCTTTGAGACATCCAGGTAAACATTGGGAACCTCTGAGACACGCTGGACCGGCCCGTCATCTTTCCCTCAATTTGAACACAGAAGACATATTGTTTGAGACTTCTCACAAATGAATGTCCGTCACCGCAGGATGTTGCAAAAACACGTCAGTTCATTTAATCAATATTAAATTGAAAAATTATGCTAACAAACAAACTCTGTACCACTTATATGAATCAAATGACACTCAAACTTAACATGACCCAACATCTCCCCCTCCATCGGATGCTAAATTGTACCAAGAGCTATATGATTCACATTGGTCTTTTCCAGAAAGTTTGTTTTTTGAGCACAATGAGATTATTGCTTCAATACTGACACCGTTTCGGTGTTCACTGATGTGTTTGCAGCGTCCTGCGGTGATGGACATTCTTTTGGGAAAAGTCTCAAACCATACGTATTCTGTGTTCAACTTGAGGGAAAGATAACTGGCCGATCCAGCGTGTCTTGGAGATTCCCAGGATGCTCCCGGATAGTGTGGATAGTGTAGAATTTGCAATTCAGCAATTTGGAGGATCTCTCCTCCCCCACACAGAGCCTCCAAACAACATTGACCAAATAATAACTAAAGGGCATGATACTGGTCTTGAGCTTAACTGTATGATTGGAGAGAACTGCTATTATTTTACAGCAAAGTTAAAACTGAGTTGAACACTATTTAGATTTGTTGATACAGTTTTATTTATGTTGATGCAGTTATATGTGTTCACGCTTAATAGTGGTGTCTATCATTCCACGACGGCGGCATATTCTCTCTTGGGATGAATTTAAGGACACGGATGAATTTTTATTGTCACAATAAATGAAATCGACATTTCACATGTGAGTTTTTCAAAAATTTTGTTTTTGTTGGCTGCACAGACTGTAAATCAATTATGACTGCCCAGGAGAGCAAACGTCTTGAAAAAGTCATGTCCAGAGAAGGGTCATTATGTAATTATCATACCCATCAAACAACCAGTCAGTTACTTCTCTACATAGGCTGGAAACTGCCGCTGTACTTGAGAGTGATCTGTCACAGTTCTGGTTTGTATGGAAATTCAATTGGAGAGCACTGATTTGCTCTGTGACCAAAGTACGGGCAGTAAAAGATGATTGAGTTTGAAACCAATAACGCAGTCGAGAGAACTCACGTAAAAAAAAATTTAGCAGCAATTTTGAAAAACATTAGGAACCAAAGATCTTTTTCTTTTCCTGAATCATGACTGTATAACTAACTGTCTTTTAAATATCTGTTAATTCCAAATGCTCGTGTGAACAAAATAGTGCGCGCTCATGCTATGGGTACGGTAAGTAAAACATGAAAAGATGGTTTTTATCAACAACAATTACTAAACCAATTGAAAAAGTGTTAAAACATCAAAATTAGAGGGTCCTATTCTAAAGTGGAGGGAAAGAATCATTTTGAAATTGAAAAAAAATTGACACATCGTTCAAAAATCTCATAAGCAATTTTTTTGCTGCAGCCAAAAGTGATTTGTATCCTTTCAACAATTACTCATCTTCCTTTATCAAAAAGGGCTATTCATGAATAGAATTTGTCAACCAATCAATCATACACGATTAATGATTTTCCACGCATCTCCATAATCTGTTAATCCTAATAGAAAAAAATAAGTAAAGGTATGGCAATTAGCCGATTCGGAATAAAAAGCGGAAGTAATTTCAGGCGCGTCATGACTATGCCACGATAATTGACCCTGGTTTTCTGAATAACACCCCCACAGGGCATGAGAAGCATTGATCGTGAACACCGGTTGAAAAAAGCACTTAGGCTATTCAAATTGTAGACCATAAAATAAAGTGTCAAGCTCAGAATATAAGCAGGTGATTTGCAATTAGGTATCAATGCAAAGTAATCCAACAAAAAGAGAGCTTAATTGTGAATCGAAAATTTTATAGTCTTTTCAGATGCAGTTTCAATCCCCCCTCCCCCAATCAAGTTGTGAAAATTTCAGTCACTGAAAAAACTTATTAATGAATAAAGATAAAGGATGCATCTGAAAGGGAGTACCGCCTAACACCCAAGGTAAAAAAAATTCCGAAATCTCGGCCCACAAATAGATTTGACAGGGTATTGTTAGTTCGAATTCAACGGCGAAATTTAACAATAACTTTAAAAACGTTATGAGGAGCGTTATCTGAAAGACGAATAATATTTGTGTTAAACTTTAAATAACATTTTTTATAAGTTTCCGAAAACAACATCCTCCAAAATCAATAAAATGAGTAACTTTCGTGAGCAAAAGGAGAAAACAAATTTGAAGTGTCAACAAGGAGGCTCGGTATATTTCATAAGGAAACCTTTCGGTTTGTTTTATTGAATAGTTAAAAGTAAAAGTCATATTTTTACCCTTTGCCGGACATTTATCGCAAATTTCTTACTGTTGAATGAAGACAAAAGATGATCTGGTTGAGAAAAACATCTCCGTCTCGTTCTATTATGGAGTCTTTTGGCAAGAAGTTATGTGGTAGAGCGCTTCAAAAAAGTTTTTACCCTAAACAAGGAGGCTCGGTAATGTGCGATCGCACATACGGTTCCGACCCCGCTCATCCACAATATTGGCATAATTGTCAACCAAATGAGGATTAGGTAGAAATACCCAAAATTAAAGTATTTAGGAAAAAAATGGCGTATGAACGAAATGATAGCCTTCAAATCAATTCACTCAGTGTAGTAAAAACGATGCATTAGATTGATGAGATAGGCCAAGAGGCGAGTCAGGACCAACAACAAAATCAAACAACAATAACAAACAGTAATTACATCAAAAACTTTATGTCGGTTTTGAAAAACAAAACTTAATAACAAAGTCAAAACAGCGTCAGATAAAACCAAAATTAAACAAAATAACTTGTAATTCAACAGAAAAGATACGGAACGAGTCCATATTAAGGCTTGGTAACAATTATACAATAAAGAATAAAAACAGTAAAAATGAAAAACTCGCTCATTTTTTTAAAAGAAAACAAATAATTTGAAAGTATTGAAAATCATTACAAATCAACTAGAAAATCCCTTTGGTTAACAATTACCAATATTTCTTTAAAAGGGCATTAGGAACTTCTGGTATTCAGTTTTTTATGCGGTTAAAAAACAACAAATAGACAACAAACAAAAATTCAATTAAAACTTGCCAGAAAACATTTTCGAAGCCCTAAAGCCATTCTTTGGCCTTCAAAATATGTTCGATTGCATCTTCTTTGAACACCAAAGATGTATTATGCTACCTCTCATAAATGAAACTTGGTGACAATTAGACAAAAAAGATAAAAGGCAAAACTAATTAATTCTTAATTTTTCGAAAAAAGAATATTTCCAAACACAAGAAAGCAATTAATTACAAAATGAAATAATTAAATAGGTTTGTTTATTGCTCCAAAAGAAGCCCCAATGAAGCCTTGAGACCTGCAGTTATCCAGA
>NC_134479.1:27350164-27361599 GCF_964194025.1 Convolutriloba macropyga
TTACTTCAATTGCAATAGTTTAGAAATTGCATTGACCATTAAATATCCAAAAATAGTTGACATATATGAATCTCAAACTTGAGTAAAAATCTTTTTCTAACTTTTTGAGCTGCAGCTGTCGCTATGAGCTGGTAAGTTTTGTTGAGAGTTTATTAACATTTTTTAAGTTAGTAAACTCTAAGATAAATTCTAAGTTTAATGACACAGTTCTTTTCATTATTTCGATAGTGTTTTTGCAACATTTCAATAGAAGTCAGCTACTCGGCTAAACTCTTTCAAGTATATTTCAAAACAATTTATCTCTGTTAAAGTACTTCACGGAACAAAGTTTCTCCTGTCATAAATAAGCACGGTTATTATCGGAATATCAAACTTTAGTCAGAAAATGTATTGGTCAGAACTCAGTAGATTCAGTTCAGTTTTGAGAATTGCGCGTTGATTACGCAATTAGGTTTTTATCCTGAATTTTCCGGTAGTTCAGTTGAACTTGTTTCAATGAAAAGTAACAAGCTTTTTGTATGATTATATTTATTCAGCAATCATAGAAAAACAAAAACATAAAACATTATATAAATGTTCAGACTCATTCCACACCTATCAATTCTCGAGATATAACTTTGATCTACACCATGACTGTTTTAATCTTAGCAAGTCAATGACAAGCATTGTGACATTTTTGAGCAGGCATGCATGGTAATCATATGCTTATGCCTCCTGTTGCATGATTTTGCAAAACATTTTGTTGCATTTTAACTAATTGCCTTAACTAAAAAATATTAAACTTTCCTGAAAAATCTATCATCTTCTCGGAAGTTCAGAACAACCAAAAAATTTACACTTCTCCTAAAAACTCTTGGTTTTCGGAACACTCGAACAAAAACTTCATTTGGCCGATATTTATTTTAAGAAATTACTTATAAAGTAACTGCAGTACAAGGTAGATACCAGATTAGTCAAGAACCATATGCTCCCCGTAACGTAGATTTTGTAATTTTGTAACCTGAATTTGTATGTAGCAATAGTGAGATGCATTTTTAGTAGTTGGCGTAGGTATCAATGACAATCAAACTGGGGACAATTTACTCAAGTAAAAGGCAGGTTGTGGCGTATTGAACAAAACATTGCGTGTAAATTTCATCATAGGCAGGCTTATGAAATATATGTTTTTTGATTTTGCGTACTGTGGCATTTGAAATCGTGATTTGGAATATGGCAATTGGGAACCTAGAATCTTCCACTATTCTGCTCCGTTTGAATTACTTTTAGTTATTTTTTAAATCGATCGATTATTTGGTATGCCCACATATCTCCAGGATCATTGAATGGAATTGAATTCAAACCTCACTATGCGGATTTGAACCGAGAAACCTGATAAATTTGATATCATTTCATCAAAAACAAAATAATTGGTGGGTAAACGATGAAGATAAAAACAGACGAAAATATGCTGTCATCGCCGTTAGTTTTTGACATTTCTTTTAAAACTGCAACATGCGTTTTCTAGCACCCGGCTCGATAAAAAATAAAAAATCAAAGTGGAGAGTGGCGAGTGGGTTAAAAAAACGTTTATCAACCGGAGGTTGGTGGCAGAGAAAATCAGCGCTGAATCAGTATAGAGATATTCTGTTTTTTTAGGATGGACAATTCTCTGTTCATGTTTCAATCTACGCAGGCTAGTCATGATTTTGGGGTAAAATTTACTCCATGAAATATAACATGCTCAACTTAAATCCCGCCAACAAGGTTTGATTTATACAAGACTCAAACTTCCGCGTGGGTGCTTGTAACATTTAATTTGCGTAGCAAGTCGTAACCATCAAGCTGGTGGTTTTTGCCTACAAACTAGCTTATATATAAGTAGTGTGTATACTACGATAGTAATTACCAGTTATAAGCTACAAAAGTATGACATTACCCTGCTCAGACTTGATTTTGGGGTATTAGTAATTTTCAAACTATACAGGATAAGTTTAGCCTGGGCTAACTCCGTGTCCTTAATATAATCATAATGAAGAAGAACTGCACATAAAGAAACTTAAAGCATTCCGGAGATGCAATGTTGCAGAACTGAATTAAATTTTTACAATTGAAAGGTGCTGTTTCAGAAATTCAAGTCCGGGACTCAATATGCTCTGAGACTCAAATCCGGGCAAACACATCCCAACCAGAAACAAAAAAAAATTGAACATCATATACCCATCAGAATCAAACTCAGAAGAATAAATATGTGCGGGCTGGAAAACCAATATTTAACCCTATTTCTAAAACCAATATTAGTATTAACAACAATCAGCATCTTTTCAATGGGTCAAAAACTACCCGGGACAACTCCAAATGGTTATCTTGTAAGATCTTACCATATTCTGACAGAATCTTACAAGAGGATGCATCGTCTTACAAGATTTTCTGACAGAATCTGACAAAACAATTATTACAAAAGTCTTACAAGATAGCCATTCGCCTTACAAGATCTTACAAGATAACCACTCGTCTTAAACGAAACTTACAAGATAACCATTCGTCTTAAAAGATCTTGCAAGATAAACATTTTTTGTATGAATCTTGTAAGATCTTGCAAGATAATCATCCAGTCTCGTTCAGGGTTGCCATAAACTTACCCATAGCACCCAGTGCTTTTTCGCTCCTCTGCAGTGACGTGCCTTCCTCTACCACGAAACTGTACCCACTATGACTCATGTAGTCTATACTCAGTCCAATCGAGATCAGAATCTCAGTGTATGTCAACATGTTGTACTTCAATCCAAAGAAAGCCATTACTCCTGGTTCCATCCAAGGAAATCTGTTTATTTTTCCTTAAAATCATCACTGTATTGTCTGAATTCTGGCAAAATTTTTTATTAGAAGTATCTTAATGTTAGAGTGTTTATTAAACTTCAAGTAATAGATAAAATTTTTTGAAATCCCCAAAAGATTAAAAATTGATGTCACGTCATGAAAAACTTAGTTCTTTGTGTCTTTCCTAGAACCCCCCTCCCCTCGATTTCTTGTTTAGAAAACTCTAGTTGACTACAGTTTTTGTTTATTGGCTCTACTCATTACACCAAATAGTAGCGTAAATCTGCATCAAGTTCATAGATCAGTTAATTTATCATTGGTGTCCGAAATGCAACAAATTTTTAAGAAATAAGAACAGATTTTGTTGGCTCCTAAAGTAGACAGAATGGCAGCTGATGTTGTGATGACGACACATATGAACACTCTTATTTCAGGAATGATAAACAACACCAGCACTGAACAAGTTACAATTGCTACCAATATTGTCCTCCATGTAGATTCCTACGTTAAGGCCAAGGGCTCTTTTTCACATTTAGACTATTTTACCCTGTGTAGTTCTTCATTTTAATTTGTCGCTCTTCGTTTTAATTATAATTTTCATTGGACGACTTATTGATATGTACTTATTGGCCGGCTTTCGGTTTTTATCAAGAACGAAGTTATCGATCGTTCAGATATAGATTGATAATTTGTTGAGAATTCCTCATATCACGATTGTAAAACCAGCGTTTTTTGGGTTAAATTATAAGACAACATTAGGCAGCAAAACGTACTGTTCTGAAACAAATTTATGGAGATTTGTAAAAAAAAAATGCGTAAAAGCCCTGGCAGTTCTATTGGCGGATTAAGAAAACAAGTTGCAGTAAACACGTATCGAGAGATAAACCCCGGGAAAATCTGGTTTCTAAACTTGGCCTTATTAAGTCATTAATCAATAAATACAAAATTAGAACTAAAAATTGAAGTTAATTGAAGCTGCTTTTCACAAAGGAAAGGAAAAAGGCATACTTTTTTATACTGCCTAAATGACAACACAGCAATTTTACAGACAGACAGTATAGGGGACCTCAAATAGATTAGAACCTGCCTGGGAGAACCCAAGTTAACTATTGGAAACATGATTCGGAAAACTTGGATTTTTACTTTCATTTTCAAAAAATTGTACGTCTTACGGCATTTGTTTTCATTAAAAGCCCCAAAGTGTAAACTTGACGGCGAAAGTACATTTGGAGCAAACTAATACATAACGTCTGTATTTTGGTTTCACGTCTGTCTTCTTTCAGAATCTACAAAAATTTAAAGAACAAAAAATTGTAACAAGGAGGCTCAGCATTGTGCGTTCGCACATGATGTTCCGACCCCGCCCATCCACGTTTTGACTTATTAGTCCACCGAATGAGGAAGAGAAAGAAATGGTTCAAAAACTCTAATATCTTTCAGCAAACAGTTAAGTGACAAAATTAAGCTGGATTAGAGAGCCGATGAGGCTTGACAGCAAGGAAGGTACTGGACGAGACACACCAAAAAACGATTAGTAGCAAACACTAATTCTGACCAAAACTTGATGAATAAATTTAAAAAACAGAAAATACAAATTGAAAAAGGAATCCGATAAAACCCAATCTAAACAAATCAACCTGTACTTCAAGAAATGTTCTTTGAATAAGATCTAATACCTCTCAAAATTGCGACTTAGTGACAGGCCGACAAAAAAGAACAAAAAGGAAAAAGTTCAAAAAAAAACTCTCATTTTTTGAAAACAACCAATTTCAAATTTTTTGAAGCCACTTCGTATCAACTCGGTTCATCAGGGAGTCTAATTTATACGTGAAGCAATTGAGACTTGTTGCTATCCGTTCAAAAGTTGGACGACTGCAGAAGTATCAGAGCCAACCATTAGTGTCATAATCAGGAAAGGAAATCGAAAGCTCAGAATGAGCGGATATCCAAAAATCATTTTTTAAAAATAAAAATTCGTAGTACCAAAGGCAAAAAACCATTGGTTCAAAATGAAACTATAAAAGAGATAGGATCTTGGTTTGCTGGAAAGAGGATGCAACCTATCATTACAAGATTGAAAAGCGACTTATCACTAAGATACAAGATTGAAAGAAATATTATAAAAGTGACAAAACTCAAAAATCAATTGATTTTTTAAAAGAAATATTTTCAAAAATTTCAACAAAGAGTACGCTTCGAATTTTGAACAAAAACAGATAACTTTGCAACTGCTCAGGAATCTAGTTTTGCTTGTTTGTATTGCAGCCAAATCATAGGAAGACAAAAAACAGCAAATAAGGAAAGGATAAATTAGAAATTCCACAACCAATTTATCGAAGCCACAGCGCTGAAGCCATTATATGTATAATACATTAAAATTTCATTAAAAACTTTAAACTGATTAAAGCAAATAAATAAATTGCTTTAGTCATTTTTTGATTTTAGCTAGGCCTTCTAGGTAAAGGGTCTTTGTGGAAAAGACAAGAAAAAGAGCCATGAATAATGATCAGTATCGAAAACACAAAATTTAAAAAAAAAAACAAATTTCTAAGTTCTCTAGACATCTGTCAAAACATAACCCACTGCAGAAATAATGTTAGGAACAAAAGAAAATTGAATATTTGTGTCAATAATAAGACTCGGTTACTTGTTGACGACAAAAAGAACAATTAATGGGAATAACAAAAAAGTTGTATTTAAAGGAAGTAATTGAAAGTCTTCAAAACCGTTAACTATAAACTGAAATCAGAAAGGATTCAGTTAAAGAATCGTTCAAGCGTTTAAAGCTTTTGATTGTCATAAATATGCCGAACGACAACAAAAGGAACGACATTAAGAGGCAAAAACAACGCAGCTGTTAAAATTATAGGCTATTCACTTAAGTCTTTGCACAAATTGTTTTGCGCATTTATTCAGTACTTGGAACTATCTTTAGTGTGAAAAGTTGAAAAGAGAACGAACAAGAACCCAGATACAAGAAAATATGGAAATAAAAGGAAACTCAAAAATAATTTCTTAAAAAAATTAATTGAAATCCGTTAAAACTTTTAGTTCTAATCCAAAATTAGTAAATAGATTCATTTAAACGTCTATAGAAGTAATTACAGCTTTTGATTGACAGAGATATGCCGTATGAAAACGAAAAGAACCACAATTACAGGCAAAGACACAAATCCAAGAAGTGTTGAGAGAACGGCTTCGCAGTCGTTAAAACTATCATCTATTCACGGAAGTCAATAAAAATGTTTATTTTGCGCATTTTTTCAATGCCAATTGGAACCAAATTAATACGATTGGTTGAAAACGGAATAAATAACGACCCCAAATACAGGAAAACATGCAATAAGTCAAAAAGTTTCATGTAATTTTGATGTAAGAAAGCCAAAAAAAACATTACTCGCAAAAAAACCAATGTAATGAGTTTTTTCCTCCACTTGAAATAAATTAGCCTTGTTTAATTTGTGACTAAGCTTCATGTGGATAGAAAGAAGATTAAAATCTAACAAATTTCAAAACTTCACTAACATTCTCTTAAAACAAATACATTCAAAGTCATAAGTGGCCTTAGAAAATAACTGAAGGCATTATTTAGGCCCTTCTGCAGCTCCCTATGAAACCACTGGAATATTCAATTTAAAAAAACGTAGTCATGGGGCTTCAAAAAGTATTACAATTGAATCCAAAAAAGGAAATCATTTAAAATTTCCAAAAATAAATTTTCAAAGCCAAAAAAAACTACGAGCTTTTCTCTGAAGACAAACTATATTTTCATATGGCTTTATTTTGAAGAGACAAAATTAAGCTGGATTAGAGAGCCGATGAAGCTTGACAGCAAGGAAGGTACTGGATGAGACACACCCAAAAGCAAATAGTAGCAAACACTAATTCCGACCAAAACTTGATGAATATATTTAAAAAACAGAAAATACATTTTGAAAAAGGAATCCGATAAAACCCAATCTAAAAAAATCAACCTGTACTTCATGAAATGTTCTTTGGATAAGATCTAATAACTCTCAATATTGCGACTTAGTCACAGGCCGACAAGAAAGAGCAAAAAGGACAAAGTTCAAAGAAAACAATTCTCATTTTTGAAAACAACCAATTTCAAAGTTTTTGAAACCACTTCGTATCAACTCGGCTCATTAGGTAGTCTAATTTATACGTGAAGCAATTGAGACTTGTTGTTATCCGTTAAAAAGTTGGACGACTGCAGAAGTATCAGAGCCAACCCATTAGTGTCATAATCTGGAAAGGAAATCGAAAGCTCAGAATGAGCGGATATCCAAAAACCATTTTTTAAAAATAAAAATTCGTAGTACCAAAGGCAAGAAACCATTGGTTCAAAAAAAACTATAAAAGAGATAGGATCTTGGTTTGCTGGAAAGAGGATGCAACCTATCATTACAAGATTGAAAAGCGACCTATCACTAAGATACAAGATTGAAAGAAATAATATAAATGTGACAAAACTCAAAAATCAATTGACTTTTTTTTAAAGAAATGTTTTCGAAAGTTTCAACAAAGCATACGCTTCAAATATTGAACAAAAACAGATCAATTTGCAACTGCTCAAAAATCTAGTTGTGCTCGTTTGTATTGCAGCCAAATCATAGGACGACAAAAAACAGCAAATAAGGAAAGGATAAATTAGAAACTCCACAAACAATTTATCGAAGCCACAGCGCTGAAGCCATTATATGTATAATAAATTAAAAAACCATTAAAAACATTAAACTGATTAAAGCAATTAATTGAATTGCTTTAGTCATTTTTTTATTTTAACTGAGCCTTCTAGGTAAAGGGTCTTTGTGGAAAAGACAAGAAAAAGAACCATAAATAAAGATCAGTATCGAAAACACAAAATTTTTCAGAAAACATATTTCTAAGCTCTCTAGACATCTGTCAAAACAAAACCCACTGAAGAAATAATGTTAGGAGCAATAGAAAATTGATTATTTGTGTCAATAACAAAACTCGATTACTGACGACAAAAATAACAAGAAATGGGAATAACAAAAAAGTTGTATTTATAGGAATTAATTGAAAGTCTTCAGTACCGTTAACTATAAACTGAAATCAGAAACTGGATTCAGTTAAAGAATCGTGGAAGCGTTTAAAGCTTTTCATTGTCATAAATAAGCCGAACGAAATTAAAAGTAACGACATTAAGAGGCAAAAACAACGCAGCTGTTTAAATTATAGGCTGTTCACTTAAGTCTTTGCACAAATTTTTTTTCGCACTTCTTCATTACTTGGAACTATCTTTAGTCTGATATTTTGAAAAGAGAACGAACAAGAATCCAGATACAAGAAAATATAGAAATAAAATGAAAGTCAAAAAAATTATTAAAAAAATTAATTGAAATCCATTAAAACTTTTAGTTCTAATCCAAAATTAGTAAATAGATTCATTTAAACGTCTATAGAAGTAATTACAGCTTTTGATTGACAGAGATATGCCGTATGAAAACGAAAAGAACCACAATTACAGGCAAAGACAAAAATCCAAGAAGTGTTGAGAGAACGGCTTCGCAGTCGTTAAAACTATCATCTATTCACGGAAGTCATTAAAAATGTTTATTTTGCGCATATTTTCAATGCCAATTGGAACTATATTAACACAAATGGTTGAAAAAGGAATAACTAACGACCCCAAATACAGGAAAACCTGCAATAAGTCAAAAAATTTCATGAAATTTTGAAGTAAGAAAGCCAAAAAACATTACTCGCAAAAAAAACCAATGTAAAGAGTTTTTTCCTTCAATTGAAATAAATTAGCCCCGTTTGATTTGTGACTAAGCTTCATGTGGACAGAAAGAAGATTAAAATCTAACAAATTTCAAAACTTCACTAACATTCTCTTAAAACAAATACATTCAAAGTCATAAGTGGCCTTAGATATTAATTGAAGGCATTATTTAGGCCCTTCTGCAGCTCTTTATGAAACCACTGGAATATTCAATTAATAAAACGTAGTCATGGGGCTGCAAAAAGTATTACAATTGAATCCAAAAAAAGGAAATCATTTAAAATTTCCAAAAATATTTTTTTTAAAGCCAAAAAACTACGAGCTTTTCTCTGAAGACAAAATATATTTTCATATGGCTTTATTTTGTTGTAAATAAGATTGAAAATCTTTGACTGGTTAGTGGTTTGAAATAATTTATGTCAGCTATCAACATAAAAACAACAAAACTGAGAAAAGAAATTGAAAAAGACCGCGCCCTAATATAATCAGAAAAACTATTGATTGTAAGAATCCATGATGAGTTGACCCCTAGCCCTGATCTTTCTCAGCGTCCAATTAAAACAATTAATTTGTCCATATTTTTGCTAAATTAGATCAACTATTTAATAAAATATTTCAATAAGCCACAAACAAATAAACCACACTTTGTATAATTTTTTGGTTAATTTTTCAAAAACCGTCAAAAATTCAATTCCAGAAAACTCCTACAGGAAGCAAATGTACAGCTGTATTTTCAGTAGTTTTCAAAGATGGTGGCAGCAGATGTTAGGTCTCTACTTCCTGCAAATTTAAACGAAGTAGGAAACAAATGCTTATTTGGAGCCTTTTTTGAGTTAATAAAAGTCTCAAAGTCGAAAAATTTAGCAATATTATTAACCAAAAAGCTCGATTTAAAAAAATGGCGAGCCTTCTTTATCCTTAACCATAAAATCAATAACATCGTTTTTTAAAAATTATATTGAGTTTTAGTAAACTTAACGAAAATTAGTTCAAAAATTGCGGAAAATGTGAATAAAAACAACGGAATTCACTCTACTTTTCTCAACAGTTTAACCCTCGATAACTCCCCGTAAAATACGAAAATCACAAATATCTCTTTAATTCCATATTCTACGCTGAACGATTTTTCTTATGATATCAGTATCAACTCTCTGCAATGCACATATCGATCGGCCAAAATTGTCTGAACAAAAAAAACTATTTGAGTATATAGTTCCTCCCCCCACATGTGGGTCGGAACAATAACTTATTTAACTACTTTTTAATTTGAAGGTAATCAATATCTACTTCAATTGGTAGAGACTTAAGCTCAGAATGAGATTGAGTGAGGTCTGAGCATTGTGTCATTGCGCCTCAACGAGCATCCTTGCTTGGTTTAATATTAATTAACTATTTTTGCAGATGACAGCACAAAAAAGCTCTAGAACGCACAAAAAGTATATTTTTTTAACTGCGCTAGAAACTCCGAGAATTTCGTACACAGTTTCAACGCATTTAAAAGTAACAATACATGTAATTTTTTAAAACTGAATTGTTTGAACACTTCAGTTCATCCAGAGCGTTTCAGCGCATTTTTTAACGGTTTCAGCGCATTCAGCGCATAATTTTAACAAAAATGCGCTGAAGGGGCGCTGACATCTATAAGCCGTTACGTACATCGCACGAAATGAAAAAAAGCCCTTGATTGCGAGGATAGACTCCCACCCGTCTATGTCGAGACACGCAACAGTTATATCAAACTGGAAATTAGACATAACGTCATCAAATAACCTCAAACGCCTGTTTGCCTCTTCTGGGTAAAATATTCCATCAAGAAAAAAACAAGGAATAAAGAATCGGGACGCTTTAATTCCAGTTGTTTTGTTTCGCGAGTCAGTAATTGCAATAATGTCTCTTTTAAAGTTCGGATGCCGATTTAAAAATTTGGGCAGCAAATGATCGTAAAAATTCTGCTTTTTCACAATATTTTGCTTGTTTTCGTTGTGAAACGCTGAAAACCAGTTCAAATTTTGGTTAACGCTAACACTGTCGACGAAATCTAAATGTACCAATTCGGAATAAAGCTTGCTCAAATTTTGGTAAGTACTCGAATCCCAATAATCAAGAGGTTCATTTATGCTAAATGCAAAATGAGTCGATAATCGGCTAATTGATGAGTTGAAGGAGAGATATGATCGTAGTTGAGAATCTTCTAGAATAAATATATCGGGTTCAGCGCCAGTTTTCATGTTAACAAGTGAGTAACATGATGTCACAAAGAAAGCTGTTGTGATCAGCAAGACGAATGATCTTACGTACACACTACTGACTATTCCCTTGAAAACCTAAAAAGAGATCTTGCAACTCATCCTATCAACTCAATAGCACCTGTGCCTCTCCGAGTGCACAAGCGGGGAGTAGGGGTGTGGGTGGGGGGTTGCTCTTGTAGCTACAGGGTGTGGATTACCGTTTAGACGCACTATTTTGACATTTGTTCTGTCGTAACTCTGAGAAGAGGTTACTTCGAGAACACAAAAATTTTCGCAGAGCTTGCATTGACAGCTCTGAGAAATTGTAATCAAAACCATAAAAAAAAGATTTAAAAAATCCGACCACACCCTATGGCTTACGATTTTGCAAACTAAATCTATCTTTATAAACTAAAGTATAAACTAAATCAATGACTTCATGATAACAATCAAAAATCAATAAAGCTTATTATATAGAATTTTCACATGTTCGTGACTTGAAGTACTGTTTTCGTCTTTGGTAATTAGGAGAGCAATTGTTACAAAGTAAACACGTTCAAGCAAGAAAACATTAAGCAATCACAATCGAATTTTCAAAAAATGCATAAATTGTGCTCTACGTCACGTAGAAAGCTTGGAAACACTGCAAACAACGTAAT
>NC_134479.1:27366799-27601799 GCF_964194025.1 Convolutriloba macropyga
ATTATTATTATTATTATTATTATTATTATTATTATTATTACTATTATTATTATTATTATTATTAATGAAAAAAGATAAAGGATGCATCCGAAAGCGAGTACAGCCTAACACCAAAAAAACAAAGGATTCCAAAATCTCGGGCCACAAATCGATTTGACAGGGTATTTTCAATTCGAATTCAGCGGCAACAGTTATCAATAGCTTGAAAAAAAAGCATTCAATATAGAAATGATGCTTTGAAGTGAAAAAAACGATAAATTTGATTTGATTATATGAAGTAATCCGCAATTTTGAATATAGAGTTTCTAGGATTAGTTGCTAATTGGTTTGAAAATATTAGCTAGGGAGAAATAGTTTTAAGTAATATTTTTGGGGGTTTCCGGAAGCATCGGCCTCCTAAATAAAAAATTAAATAGCTTTCGTGAACAAAATGTTAAAGATGTGTGTGTATTTTTGTGTGTTTGTATTTGTATGTGTGTTTGTGTGTGTATTTGTATGTGTGTGTGATTGTGAGTGTGTGTGCGTGTGTGTGTGTGTGAGAGAGAGAAAGAGAGTTTGGGAGGGTGTTATGTGTGTATGAGAGTGTATGTGTTTGCGTGTTTGTGTGTTTGTTTGTGTGCATGTGTGGCGTGCGTTTTTTTATGTGTGTCTACATTTGTGTTTAACTGTGTGCTTATTTGTGTGTTTGTGTGTGTGTGTTCATGAGCATGTTTGCTGTGCGTGTGTGGTTGCGTGCATGTGTGTTCTTGGTGTTTGTATATGGTGTAGCAGCGCTACATACAAAACAAAACAACTCAATCATTTTCAGTGCTATCTGATGCAATCCTACTGTGCTATTGCTGTAGTCTGTGTCGACATACTGAATCAACCAATGAGACTATGCCAGCTGGCAAAAAGTATAAACCGCCACTATAAAAAGCAGTGAATTTGTAGTAGAAGCACTTTTTCCAACACTGCGAGGATTCAATTCACTGGCTGGCGATTCAAGGTCAGCAGCAGAGGAATAGCCGCCAACAGCAACAAGCTCAGCTGAGAGTGGCGGCTGAATGCTTAGCGATATAGCTCGAGCAGTAAGAACTAATGCTTAGCTTATTTCCTCACATTAGTAATACATACAATTATGCGTTATACTAGATAGTAATAACTGTAATTAAGTACTTGTTTCCAATTCAACATCTCATTACCCGCGCTATCTAATACTCTAAAATCTGGTGCGCCGAGCAGCAAAAAATTCACACCTTAAGAATGTGATGCCTTCTTCCTTTCGTTAACTGTTACCACTACTTTTCTTTTTGTCCCCGGAGGGATGAAATTCTTGCATTATTTATGTTGCTACCAATAGTTATTATTCTGATTTCGGACTGCGATGTTCAATTTATCAGTCAGATACATTCATTTATTATTGAAAACGCCAAAAGAGCGTTGATTTCAAAAGTTTGCCTAAAATGGCTTTTCGGTGAGGTAGATTTTGCCCACACAATGGTACCTGAAAATTATTGAATTATTGCCGTAGCAGATGTGTCAACAAAGCGCAATAACTGGAGGCAACAAAGCAATACAAGAAGAGAAAGAGATTCGGATCAACCAGAGGAAGCCATATTCACAAACTGAAAAATTTTTTCAAATTTCTCAAAACTGGGGTAAGATGTAGCAGTGCTACATACAAAACAAAACAACTCAATCATTTTTAATGCTATCTGATGCAATCCTACTGTGCTATTGCTGTAGTCTGTGTCGACATACTGAATCAACCGATGAGACTATGCCAGCTGGCAAAAAGTAGAAACCAGCACTACAAAATGCAGTGAATTTGTAGTAGAAGTACTTTTTCCAACTCTGCGAGGATTCAATTCACTGGCTGGCGATTCAAGCCCCGCAGCAGAGCAATAGCCGCCAACAACAACAAGCTCAGTTGAGAGTGGCGGCTAAATGCTTAGCGATATAGCTCGGGCAGTAAGAGCTAATGCTTAGCTTATTTCCTCACATTAGTAATACAAACAATTATGCGTTATACTAGATAGTGATGACTGTAACTAAGTACATGTTTCCAATTCAACATCTCATTATCCGCGCTATCTATTACTCAAAAAATGGGAGTATGTGCGCTTGTGTGTAAGTGTGTGAGTTTGTGAATTACTACAATAAATGTAGTGCAATACTTTGTCATTCTTTCGAGTAAAAATTTGTTTGCCTGTGTGTGAGTGCGTGTGAGTTTGTATGTGCGTGTGTGTATATATATGTGTGTGGGTGTGCATTTGTGCATATGTGTGTATGTGGGTGAGTAGGTGAGTGTTTGCTTTTTGTGCATATGTGTGTATATGAGTGAGTAGGTGAGTGTGTGTGTGTTTGTGTGCGGGTTGGTTGGGTGTGTGTGTGCATGTGTGTTCTTGACGTATGCGTGAGTTTGAATGGGCGCGTGTGTGCATGTGACTGCGTGTGCATTTGTGCGTATGTGGCTGTGTTGGTGATTTTGTGTGTGTTTATGTGCGGGTGAGGTGTGTGTGTTTGTGTTTGTGTGCTTGTGTGCATGTGTGTTCTTGGTGCGTGTAAATGTGAGTTTGTATGCGCGCGTCTGTGTATGTGTGTGTGCATTTGCGCATATGTGTGTATGTGGGTGAGTAGGTGAGTGTGTGGGTTTGTGTGCGTGTTGGTTGGGTGTGTGTATGTGCATGTGTGTTCTTGGTGTGTGTATGTCTGAGTTTGTATATGCGCGTGTGTGTATATGTATATGTGCATTTGTGCGTATGTGTTCCAATATGTGTGTGTGTGTTTATGTGCGTGTGAGGTGTGTGTGTGTGTGTGTTCGTGTGCTTGTGTGCATGTGTGTTCTTGTTGTCTGTATATGTGAGTTTGTATGTGTGCGTGTGCTGTGTGTGTCTTTTTTTATGTGTTTGTGTGCATGTGCGATCTTGGTGTGTGTGTGTTTGTGTGTGTATGTGAGTTTGCATGTGTCTGTGTGGCGTGTGTGTGTGTGTGAGTGTGTGTTTGTGTCTGTTTGTGTTTGTTTGAGTGCATGTGTGAACTTGATGTGTGTGCATATGTGAGTTTATATGTGTGGGTGTGGTGTGTGTGTGCGTGTGTTTGTCTGTGTTTGTGTGCATGTGCGATCTTGGTGTGTGTTTATATGTGAGTTTGTATGTGTGCGTGTGGTGTGTGTGTGTGTGTGTTTGTTTGTGTTTGTATGTGTTTGTGAGCTTGTGCGATTTTGGTGTTTGCGGTGTTTGTGTATATGTGACTTTGTATGTATGCGTGCGGTATGTGTGTATGTGTGTGTTGTGTGTGTTTGTGTGTGTTTATATGTGTTTGTGTGAATGTGCGATCTTGGTGATTGTGTATATGTGACTTTGTATGTATGCGTGTGGTGTGTGTGTGTGTGTGTGTGTGTGTGTGTGTGTGTGTGTGTGTGTGTGTGTGTGTGTGTGTGTGATTGTGCGTGCGCGCGAGTCAGTGGTTAAGTGCTGCTGTGTGGTTTGGCGTTGCCGCGCCGAGTTCGGTTTTTCGTTCTTTCGTTCTCCGTTATGACGTTATGGTATAATCTGCACGCAAAATCTATTAAATTTTTTAAAAAGTTTCTTTAAATCTATAAAAATCCGTAGAACATATAAAAAGTTTTTTTCGAAGCTCTTATAAAGTTGTTCATTCAACTGATTGAAGAAATAATCTCAATTTCATTATCACAGTCTAAAAGCGGATCAAAGTCTTCATCTGAATGTTCGTTTTCCAACTTCACTTTTCCGTTTTTCGGTTCAACATTCTTCGCTCGGGTGAATCTTATGAAATCGGTTAAGAAATGACGTTCTTGTTTGTGAGAATTTCCAATTGTCCCGAATGCATACAGATCATTCATGTCCTCATTATCATCGCAAATTATGACAGAAGATTTGTGTTTGGACCCTCCGACGAATGAAAGTAAAGTAGGGAGAAATATGACACCATAGACAAAACTCAGCACGAACAGTGTGATGAAACTGATGAAACATGTCTTGAAGGCGTGTACTGATGTGAATGAAAGGAACATGAATCCCACAATTGACGAGAGGGCGGCGTTGGTCAGAGCAATTCCTGGAAACACAAAACTCGCACAACGATCAATAATGATGTCATTTCAATCGCACAACGATCAATAAAGATGTCATTTTTGGCTGCTTTATTGTAGGTTTATTTATTTTGCTGGTTAGCAAACAAGGTACTCGTAGCTTCGTCCATAATTTTACAGAATGGTGAAATTTCTCGTATAACTTTTCTTCTATTAATTTTCCTATTTCTAAATTTTTATCGAAAAAATAGAACGAATCTCACGATTCAGCAGCTATTTTGGCAGAAGGGGAACACATGTGAAGTAAGCCTGGTAGGCAACCGACTAGCCAAGTTTGGGCGAAGTTTTGGAGTCTGACTTAATAAGTTTTGGCCCAGACCTAAATTTAAATTGACCCCCCCCCCCCATCATAATTCTTAAAAATAAAAAGCGACCCGATCATAACTTTGAATCAGTGATCATATTAGGCTGGTTATAAATCTTTCTGATATGGATTAGCAATGGGTTCGGCAATGTTCTACCTTAATCAAGTTTGGCTGCCGTCTTTCAAACCTTGAGAAAAAGTTTTTAATGGTACTGTTTGTTGGCAGGAACGAAGACACGGTAGTGCAACAACTCCAATTAGGAAGTTCAAGTTATGGCGCAATAGACAATGAAGCTGTTTTTTGACTCAATGGAAAAATGAGAGAAAAAAATTTTTAGACTAATAATCATTAATTTTAAAGGATTCACGAAGAGTGAAAATTTAGCAAAAAAATATTTGAATTTATAGTCCGAAAAACAAACCTCATTACAGTTTTTATCTAAAAAATAAATTACATATTAAAAATGAGATTATATCAATGCCTGTCAGGTGGTGCCATTTCATATTTATAGGCCAAAATTTACTTCAATTGCAATAGTTTAGAAAATTGCACTGACCATTAAATATCCAAAAATAGTTGACATACATGAATCTCAAACTTGATTAAAAATCTTTTTCTAACTTTTTGAGCTGCAGCTGTCGCTATGAGCTGGTAAGTTTTGTTGTGAGTTTATTAACATATTTTAAGTTAGTAAACTCTAAGATAAATTCTAAGTTTAATGACACAGTTCTTTTCATTATTTCGATAGTGTTCTTGCAAAAATTCAATAGAAGTCAGCTACCTTGTTAAACTCTTTCAAGTATATTTCAGAACAATTTATCTCTGTTAAAGTATTTCACAAAACAAATTTTCTCCTGTCATAAACAAGCACGATAGTTATCGGATTATCAAACTTTGGTCAGAAAATGTTTTGGTCAGAACTTAGTAGGTTCAGTTCAGTTTGAGAATTACGCGTTGATTATGCAATTAGGTTTTTATCCTGAATTTTCCGGTAGTTCAGTTGAACTTGTTTCAATGAAAAGTAACAAGCTTTTCGTATGATTCTTTTTATTCAGCAATCATAGAACAACAAAAACATAAAACATTGTATAAATGTTCAGACTCATTCCACACCAATCAATTTTCGAGATATAACTGCGATCTACACCATGACTGTTTTAATCTTAGCAAACATTGTGACGTTTATGCGCAGGCATGGTAAAGTTATGCTTTTGCTTCCTGTTGCATGATTTTGCAAAATATTTTGTTGCATTTTAACTAATTGCCCTACCTCAAAAATAATAAACTTTCTTGAAAAATCTATCATCTCAGAATTTCAGGACACAAAAAAAATTACCCTTCTAAAATTGAGCACACATTTTGGTTTTTGGAACACACGAATAAAAGCTTCATTTAGTCGATATTTATTTTAAGAATTTACTTATTAAGTAACTGCAGTACAAGGTAGAAACCAGATTAGTCAAGAACCATATGCTCCCCGTAACGTAGGTTTTGTAATTCTGTAATCTGAATCTGTATGTAGAAATAATGCGAGGGATTTTTTTAGTTGGCGTAGATATCAATAACAATCAAATTCGGGACAATTTACTCAAATAAAAGATAGATTGTGGCGTATTGAACAAAACATTGCGTGAACTTCAATTATAGGCAGGCTTATGAAATATGTTTTTGATTTTGCATACTGTGGCATTTAAAATTGTTATGGCGATTGGGCACGTAGAATCTTCCACTCTTCTGCTCCGTTTGAATTACCTTCAGTTGTTTTTTTTAAATCAGTCGATTATTCGGCATGCCCACTTATCTCCAGGATCTTTGAATTGAATTCAATTCAAAACTCACTATGCGGATTTGAACCGAGAAACCTGATAAATTTGATAACATTTCATCAAAAACCAAAATAATTGGTGGGTAAACGATGAAGATAAAAAACAAAAACAAACAAAAATATGCTGTCATCGATGTTAGTTTTTGAAATTTCTTTAAAAACTGCAAGGCGCGTTTTTTAGCACCCTGCTCATTAAAAAAGAAAAATTAAAGTAGAGAGGGGGAGTGGGTTAAAAAAATTTTATTACCCGGAGGTTGGTGGCAGAGTAAATCAGCGCTGCATCAGTATAGAGACATTCTGTTTTTTAGGATGGACCGTACTCTGTTTTTGTCCCAATTTACGCCGGGCAGTCTTGATTTTGGATTAAAATTTACTTCATGAAAAAAAAATATAAAGAGCTTAACTCCCGCTAACAAGGTTTGATTTACACGCGACTCGGACTTCCGCGTGGGTGCTTGTAACAATTAATTTGCGTAGCAAGTCGTAAGTACTAAGCTGGTGGTTTTTGCCTACAAACTAGCTTATATATAAGTAGTGTGTATACTTCTATAGTAATTACCAGT
The DNA here is from genome assembly GCF_964194025.1 of Convolutriloba macropyga. NCBI lineage: Eukaryota > Metazoa > Xenacoelomorpha > Acoela > Convolutidae > Convolutriloba > Convolutriloba macropyga. The sequence goes on from NC_134479.1 coordinate 27,373,589, forward strand.
TATAAGCTACAAAAGTATGACATTACCCTGCTCAGACTTAATTTTGGGGTATGAGTAATTTTCAGACTGTACAGGATAAGTTTAGCCTGGGTCATCTCCATGTCCTTGATACAATCATAATGAAAAAGAACTGCACATAAAGAAACTTAAAGTGTTCTGGAGATGCAATGTTGCAGAACTGAATTAAAATTTTACTCTTGAAATGTGCTGGATCAGGTCAGACTTTGTTCAGACTAAAGTCCGGGACTCAATATGCTCTTAGACTCATGTCCGGGCAAACACATCCCAACCAGAAACGTAAAAATTGAACATCATATACCCATCAGAATCAAACCCAGAAGAATAAATTTTTGCGGGCTGGAAAACCAATATTTAACCCTATTTCTAAAACCAATATTAGTATTAACAACAATCAGCATCTTTTCAATGGGTCAAAAACTATCCGGGACAACTCCAAATGGTTATCTTGTAAGATCTTACCATATTCTGACAGAATCTTACAAGAGGATGCATCGTCTTACAAGATTTTCTGACTGAATGTTACAAGATAAACAACATTCGTCTTACAAGAGTCTTACAAGATAGCCATTCGTCTTACAAGATCTTACAAGATAACCATTCATCTTAAAAGAACTTTACAAGATAACCATTCGTCTTAAAAGATCTTGCAAGATAAACATTTTTTGTAGGAATCTTGTAAGATCTTACAAGATAACCATCCAGTCACGTTCAGGGCAACTATAAACTTACCCATAGCACCCAGTGCTTTTTCGCTCCTCTGTAGTGACGTGCCTTCCTCTACCACGAAACTGTACCCACTATGACTCATGTAGTCTATACTCAGTCCAATCGAGATCAGAATCTCAGTGTATGTCAACATGTTGTACTTCAATCCAAAGAAAGCCATTACTCCTGGTTCCATATTACAAAATCTGTTTATTTTTCCTTAACCATTTTTTTAATCATGAGCGCTGAAAAAAGCCAGTGCAGTACTGTCTAAATTTTTGGCAGAAACTTTAATTAGAAGTCTCTTAGTGTCAGTATAGAGTGTCCATTAATCTTCAAGCAATGGGTAAAATAATTTTCAATCCCCAAAAGATTAATGTCACGTCATGAAAGATTTAGTTGTTTGGGTCTTTCCCATCAAACTCCTCCCATTGCAGCCCATTGCAGCCCACTCTTACATGGCAATTTCAGTCAGGGGGGGGGGGTGGGTAATTCCTTAAAAGTCCTCCCATTGCAGCCCATTGCAGCCAACTCTTACATGGCAATTTAAGTCAGGGGGGTAATTCCTTAAAAGTCCTCCCATTGCAGCCCATTGCAGCCCACTCTTGCATGGCAATTTAAGTCAGGGGGGTAATTCCTTAAAAGTCCTCCCATTGCAGCCCATTGCAGCCCACTCTTGCATGGCAATTTAAGTCAGGGGGGTAATTCCTTAAAAGTCCTCCCATTGCAGCCCATTGCAGCCCACTCTTGCATGGCAATTTAAGTCAGGGGGGTAATTCCTTAAAAGTCCTCCCATTGCAGCCCATTGCAGCCCACTCTTGCATGGCAATTTAAGTCAGGGGGGTAATTCCTTAAAAGTCCTCCCATTGCAGCCCATTGCAGCCCACTCTTGCATGGCAATTTAAGTCAGGGGGGTAATTCCTTAAAAGTCCTCCCATTGCAGCCCATTGCAGCCCACTCTTACATGGCAATTTCAGTCATGGGGGGTAATTACTCAAAAGTCCTCCCGTTGCAGCCCAACTCTTACATCATTTTACCCCCTCTGAACAAATTACCCCCACACTCTTACATCAATTTACCCCCCATAGACAAATTACCCCCCATTCTTACATCAAAATGGGAGGATTTTAGGGAGGACATTCGACCCGGGACCCAATAAAACAGATTTGGTTGGCCTAAAGTAGACAGAATGGCAGCTGATGTTGTGATGACGACACATATGAACACTCTTATTTCAGGAATGATAAAGAACACCAGCACTGAACAAGTTACAATTGCTACCAATATTGTCCTCCATGTAGATTCCTACGTTAAGGCCAAGGGCTCTTTTTCACATTTAGACTATTTTACCCTGTGTAGCTCTTCATTTTAATTTGTCGCTCTTCGTTTTAATTATAATTTTCATTGGACGACTTATTGATATGTACTTATTGGCAGGCTTTCGGTTTTTATCAAGAACGAAATTATCGATCATTCAGATCTTCTAGATTGATAATTTGTTGAGAATTCCTCATATCACGATTGTAAAACCAGCGTTTTTTTGGGTTAAATTATAAGACAACATAAGGCAGCAAAACGTACTGTTCTGAAACAAATTTACTGAGATTTGTTAAAAAAATGCGTAAAAGCCCTGGCAGTTCTATTGGCGGATTAAGAAAACAAGTTGCAGTAAACACGTATCGAGAGATAGATCTTGAGAAAATCTGGTTTCTAAACTTGGCCTTTTTAAGTCATTAATCAATAAATACAAAATTAGAACTAAAAATTGAAGTTAATTGAAGCTGTTTTTCACAAAAGAAAGAAAGCATAATTTTTTATACTGCCTAAATGACAATTATACAGACAAACAGTCTAAGATTATACGGACCTCAAATAGATTAGAACCTGCCTGGGAGAACTCAAGTTAACTATTGGAAACATGATTCGGAAAATTTGGATTTTTACCTTTATTTTCAAAAAAGTGTACGTTTTACGGCATTTGTTTTTATTAAAAGCCCCAAAAGGTAGATTTGACGGCAAAGTACATTTGGAGCAAACTAATACATAACGTCTGTATTTTGTTTTCACATCTGTCTTTTTCAGAATCTACCAAAATTTAAAAAAACAAAAAATCAAAAAATTGTAACAATGAGGCTCGGTAATGTGCGTTCGCACATGATGTTCCGACCCCGCCCATCCAAGTTTTGAATTATTAGTCTACCAAATGGGGAAGAGAAAGAAATGGTTCAAAAACTCTCACATCTTTCAGCAAACAATTAAGTGAAAAAATTAAGATGGATTAGAGAGCTGATGAGACAGGACATCAAGGAAGATACTGGACAAGACACACCCAAAAACAAATACTAGCAAACACTAATTCCGACCAAAACTTGATGAATATATTTAAAAAACAGAAAATAAAAAAGGAAAAAGGAATCCGATAAAACCCAATCTAAACAAATCAACCTGTACTTCATGAAATGTTCTTTGGATAAGATCTAATACCTCTCAATAATGCGACTTAGTGACAGGCCGACAATAAAGAGCAAAAAGGACAAAGTTCAAAAAAACAACTCACATTTTTGAAAACAACCAAATTCATTTTTTTTTTAAACCAATTCGTATCAATTCGGCTCATTGGGAGGCTATTTTATACGTGAAGCAATTGAGACTTGTTGTTATCCGTAAAAAATTGGACGACTTTTTTAAAATTAAAAAGTGCGTAGTACCAAAGCCAAGAATTCATTGGTTTAAAATAAAACTATAATAGAGATAAGATCTTGGTTTACTGGAAAGAGGATGCGACCTATCATTACAGAGAATAAGCTACAAGATTGAAAGAAATAACATAAATGTGACAAAGCTCAAAAATCAATTGATTTTTTTTAAAGAAATAAGTTCAGATGTTCCAACAAACCATACGCTTTGAATTTCGAACAAAAATAGATCAATTTGCAACTGCTCAGGAATCTAGTTGTGCTTGTTAGTATTGCAGCCAAATCATAGGACGACAAAAAACAGCAAATCAGGAAAGGATAAAATAGAAATTTCACAAACAATGTATCGAAGCCACAGCGTTGAAGCCATTATATGTATAATACACTAAAAACCATTACAAACTTTAATTTGAAAAAAGCAATTAAATGAATTGCTTTTTTTATTTTAACTGGGCCTTCTAGGTAAAGCGTCTGTGTGGAAAAGACAACAAAAAGAACCAACAATACTGAGCAGTACCGAAAACACAATTTTGTTATGAAAAGACATTTCTAAGCTCTCTAGACATCTGTCAACACATAACCCACTGCAGAAATAATGTTAGGAGCAATAGAAAATTGATTATTTGTGTCAATAATAAGACTCGGTTACTTGTTGACGACACAGATAAGACGAAATTGGAAAAACAAAAAAGTTTTATATAAAGGAAGTAATCGAAACTCTTAAAAACCGATAACTATCAACTGAAATCAGAAAATGGATTCAGTTAAAGAATTGTGGAAACGTTTAACGCTTTTGATTGTCATAAATATACCAAACGACAACAAAAGGAACGACATTAAGAGGCAAAAATAACGCAGCTGTTAAAACTATAGGCTATTCACTGTAGTCTTTGCACAATTTTTTTGCGCAGTTCTTCAGTTCATGGATCTATTTTTAGTGTGATAAGTTGATAAGAGAACGCACAAGAACCCAGATACAGGAAAAATTGCAAATAAAAGGAAACACAAAAATATTTTCATAAAAAAAAATAATTGAAAGTCATTAAAACTTTTAGTTCTAATCCAAAATCGGTAAGTAGATTCATTTAAACGTCCACAAAAGCAATTACAGTTTTTGATTAAAAGAGATGTGCCATAAGAAAACGAAAAGAACCACAATTACAGGCAAAGACACAAATCCTATAAGTTTTGAGAGAACGGCTTCGCAGTCGTTAAAACTATCATCTATTCACGGAAGTCATTAAAAATGTTAATTCTGAGCATTTTTTCAAAGCCAATTAGGTCTATATTAATATGATTGGTTTTAAAGAGAATAAATGACGACCCCAAATGCAGGAAAACATGCAAAATTCAAAAAAAAATTCATGAAATTTTGTAGTAAGAAAGCCAAAAAAACAATACTTGCAATAAAACCAATGTAATGAATTTTTTTTCCTCCAATTAGATTAAGTTAGCCCAGTTTAAATTAAGACTAAGCTTCATGTGGACAGAAAGAAGATTAAAATCTAACAAATTTCAAAACTTCACTAACAGTCTCTTAAAACAAATACATTCAAAGTCATAAGTGGCATTAGATAATGACTGAAGGCATTGTTTAGTCCCACCTGCAGCTCCTTATGAAACCACTGGAATCTTCAAATGATAAAGCGTAGTCATGGTACTGCAAAAAGTATTACAAATGAACCCAAAACAAAAGGAAATTGTTTAAAATTTACAAAAATACATTTTCAAAGCCAAAAAATTACGAGCTTTTTTCTGAAGACAAACTATTTTTTCATATGGCCTTATTTTGTTGTAAAAAAAATTAAAAATCTTTAATTGGGCAGTGAATTGAAATAGTTCATGTCAGCTATCAACATACAAAAAAGAAATTTGCAAAAAAAAGTTTGAAAAAGACCGCGCCCTAATATAATCAGAATAATTATTGATTGTAAGAATCCATGATGAGTTGACCCCTAGCCCTGATCTTTCTCAGCGTCCAATAAAAACAATTAATTTATCCATATATTTGCAAAATAGACCAATTATTTAATGAAATATTTCAATAAACTACAAACAAATAAACCACACTTTGTATAATTTTTAGATTTATTTTCCAAAAACCGGCAAAACTTTTATTCCAGAAAACTCCTACAGGAAGCAAATGTACAGCTGTATTCTCAGTAGTTTTCAAAGATTGTGGCAGCGGATGTTAGGTCTCTACTTCCTGCAAATTTAAACGAAGTAGGAAACAAATGCTTATTTGGAGCCTTTTTTGAGTTTAAAAAAGTCTCAAATTCGACAAATTTAGCAATAATATTAACCAAAAAGCTCGATTAAAAGAAATTGGCGAGCCTTCTTTATCCTTAACCGTAAAATCAATAACATTGTTTTTTAAAAATCATAATGAGATTTAGCAAAATTAACGAAAATTAGTTCAAAAATTTTGGAAATTGTGAATAAAAACAACGGAATTCACTCTACTTTTCTCAACAGTTTCACCCTCGATAACTCCCCGTAAAATATAAAAATCACAAAAATCTTTTTAATTCCATATTCTACGCTGGACGAGCTTTCTTATGATACCAATCTCAACTCTCTGCGATGCATATATCGATCGGCCAAAATTGTCTGAACAAAAACCTATTTGAGTATATAGTTCCTCCCCCAACATGTGGGTCGGAACAATAACTTATTTAACTACTTTTTAATTTGAAGGTAGTCAATATCTACTACAATTGGTAGAGACTTAAGCTCAGAATGAGATTGAGTGAGGTCTGAACATTGTTTCATTGCGCCTCAACGAGCATCCTTGCTTGGTTTAATATTAATTAACTATTTTGCAGATGACAGCACAAAAAAGCTCTAGAACGCGCAAAAATTATTTTTTTTAACTGCGCCGGAAACTCCGAGAATTTCGTACACAGTTTCAACGCATTTAAAAGTAACAATATATGTAAATTTTTAAAACTGAATTGTTTGAACACTTCAGTTCATCCAGAGCGTTTCAGCGCATTTTTTAACGGTTTCAGCGCATTCAGCGCATAATTCTAACAAAAAAATGCGCTGAAGGGGCGCTGACATCTATAAGCCGTTACATACATCGCTCGAAATGAAAAAAAAAGCCCTTGATTGCGAGGATAGATTCCCACCCGTCTATGTCGAGACACGCAACAGTTATATCAAACTGGAAATTAGATATAACGTCATCAAATAACCTCAAACGCCTGTTTGCCTCTTCTGGGTAAAATATTCCATCAAGAAAAAAACAAGGAATAAAGAATCTGGACGCTTTAATTCCAGTTGTTTTGTTTCGCGAATCAGTAATTGCAATAATGTCTCTTTTAAAGTTCGGATGCCGATTTAAAAATTCAGGTAGCAATTTAGCGTAAAAATTTTGCTTTGTCACAATATTTTGCTTGTTTTCGTTGTGAAACGCTGAAAACCAGTTCAAATTTTGGTTAACGCTAACACTGTCGACGAAATCTAAATTTATCAATTCGGAATAAAGCTTGCTCAAATTTTGGTAAGTACTCGAATCCCAATAATCAAGAGGTTCATTTATGCTAAATGCAAAATGAGTCGATAATCGGCTAATTGATGAGTTGAAGGAGAGATATGATCGTAGTTGAGAATCTTCTAGAATGAATATATCGGGTTCAGCGCCAGTTTTCATTTTAACAAGTGAGTAACATGATGTCACAAAGAAAGCTGTAGTGATCAGCAAGATGAATGATCGTAGGTAGACGCTACCGACTATTCCCTTGAAAACCTGAAAGAGATCATGCAACCCCATCATCAAGACCTTTATCTTGATAGAGCTTGTGCTTTTTCAATTGTACAAGGGCGGGGGGTGTTGCCCTTGCAACTACAGGGTTTGATTACCGTATGAAATGTTTGCTATTTACGCAGGAAGTATGACAGCTGTCGTGATGTTCTTTTGAAAGATCGGGTCATTCCAGCTGAACTGTTCATCTCAAAATCTAGCTTAGTGACACTACAGAAGTTATACGTTTTTAGGGAACATCTCAAATCTTTAAAAGTTTTGCCTCCTACCTAATTATTAAACAAAAGCTATGAACAAAACAGCTAGATGCAAAAGGAAAAAGGAAAAACATGGAGCAACAAATCTATGATACTAAACAGCGGTGAGAAGTAGAATAAGATACCCTAACGAATTGGAGCTTTGAATTCAAGCATAATTTTAAAAAAAAAGCTTTAAGTGGTTTATTTTTCTATCCATTTGAAAAAAAAACCTGACAATAGACATATGGTTCTTTCAAATCCTAATTTTTATGTATAGAAGCACAAACGAACAACTCTATTGAAAACTTTAAGTTCTGGAACGACAGTATAGTCAGACTTGGATATGATAGCACAAAAACCCAACCACAAGGATGCATTTATTGTACATAACTTCTTCTCACGTTCTACTTCTTCTGCTGTAATTGAGTAAATTTAACAAAAAGAAATTGTTATCAAAGCCAGATATCTGGCTTATGATTATACGTGCGCATTAAATTTTAAGCCTGTGATCTTATAACAACAATAAAAGATTTTCAAAATCTTGTTTTATACAGAATTTTAGTGTCAGGAAGTTATCGAGATTGCAATAATTCTGCACAACGGTCCAAGTTTTGTCAACGCCAGAGCTACACAAAAAAGGGAAAATCGTCTCAATTTGAATTGCTGTTGGTCGCTTATATTATATAATCACAGCTGCCTTCCAGCGCAGACGGAGAAATTAAAAAACTTAGCCGCACAAAAGACTAGTCGGCTGGTGACTTTGGTTCCTGCGGTTCTGGCTAGAGGCCTATTATTTCGTGTTGTCTAGTACTTTGAAGTTCTTGAAGGGAGTTTGGTCTAGTACCTCAATCTGAGAATTACAATCAAATATTTTTCAGATGTTCAAATATAAGTTTCAGATGTCAAACCACCAACACTACTACAGAAACGTTTGTTTCTGAAAGCAAAAAAAGCGGTCTCAGTGTTTTTATTGTCTGAAGCTGTGGTTTCCATTAAATCGGAAGAGTCAATTACAATTTCATTATTTAAATCCCAGAAAATTGATCTTTAATTTCAAATTTTTTTCAAAAATGCGCTTGAAAAACTACTAATAGATGAAAAATTATTGTGCATTATGGGAGCCCGCGTTCTATAATAGCCATAAAGCCCTTGCGATTTTGAAATTTTAGCTTAAAATACGGTTTTCACTAGCCTAAATTAAACATTCGTTGAAGTGCCGAAAGAGGGAAACTGCGGGCCAAAATTGTATGATAAAGTTCAAATTGAGCGGCTTTGTGAAAGCAAATCTCCCAATCGTACAACGATAAGTTAGTGAACTGTTTCGGAAAGAACTTATGAAAAAAAAAACACCGAATCAGCCCGTGAGACTAAGTTCGGCATCCTACTATAGTAAGCCATGGCGACTCGTAATAGTTCACGACTACGCAAAACGGTACACGTTTTTGATGATCTGTCAATATTCTCAAAGGATCATCCTTGTGGAAAACATATACATAAAAGATGCTATAAAAAGTTTGCAGCAGATTCTTGTTGGTACAATCTTAATTATAGTTGCCAACGGCATTTTAAAATTTTAGCTCATTAAGCAGAAAAAGGAAAAGGGTCATGTCATTGCTGAGACTGACTTAGAATTCTTAAAAGTAAGTTTATGATCTGTTAATGTTAAAAAAAAATTCGAAAAATAATTTTTAAAGTCTTAACAGCAATTAGCTGTCCACTCAAAGTACTACATAGGTTCACTTAATGTTCATTACGGAACCTATTGCACTTTTAGTCAACGAGTTTATGCCATAAGACTCGAAAAATTTAGCAAAACCTCGAAAAGAAAATCAAAATATCGTTTTAAATTACATAGACTCAGAATCGAAGCCAAAAAAAACACGAGTGATTCCTTGAAAACAACTTTTTTGTTCAATGGGCTTCATTTGACTGTAAATCAGGTTTATCAGTAACGGAATTTCGATATGAAAAGTCACTAGTCTCTAGGTGACCTAAGACAAAAAATTGAAAATTTTTCTAAAAAATGAGCTTTCAAATAGAATTATTTTATATTAAACTTCCCTATGAGACCATAACTAGTTTTTTTTATAGCCTTTCGTTTGTTAGGAACTCAAAAATGATACATTTTGTGGCCTGAAATGTAATTTTGAATTAATAATTTCTAAAAAAAGATCTTAATTTGAAGAAAAATTACACTAAAAGTGAACAAAATCATGCCAAATATCCCGTGTTCACACAAAACTTCAATCCTGGATAACTCCTCGAAAAAATATTAAATTCAAAAAATCTTTTTAGATTCGAATTATTCGCTGGACGAGCTTTTCAATGATACCACTCACATTTCTCTACGATGAAAATATCGATCGGCCGAATTTGTCTGAACAAAAAAACCCATTTGAGTATATAGTTAAATGGGGTCACAAGTGGGGTTGGAACAATTCAGAACAAAACTCTATTAAAATGTACTTTTTTGTTTTGAAGGACTTAAAGAACTGAGAATACGTCAAGAAACTGAGAGTATGCATCTTGCACGATAATATAATTTTCTTATTTGAATATCGATTTTAAGATACTCAGATAGAGCTATTGTAAAAAGTTACTAAAAAACCATACTTTCAGATTCCGCTAAGTGCTCTAAAAGTCCAGAAATGTTCCAAACATACTTCTCAAGAAAGCATTGATGAAACACGCATTTTCATTTTCCCGCCAACATTCGCATCATGCAAGATTCTTGCTAGAACCCTGCATGTTTTGAATCTTCTTGCAAATGGCGAAATGTCCTATGAGATGAACTGAAAAATTGTGCTTTTTACCTTTCCTAGATCTCTCTCAAATGAATTATCTGAGACATTTTCCAGGTCAAACTTGGGGTAGCAAGGTATAATCATATGTTCTTCATCTTCAGCCACTCTGTCCCAACAGCAAATACAATGTTTGAAACTGTTCACACGCTTGTTGTGAATAACTATATATGAAAAGAAACTGTTTCCTTTGAAATAGAAACATATGAATTATTTTAGTATATTTTCTTCCTACAAAAAAGTAACTCATATTTAAGTTAGCTCAGTTGATGTAAAAATTTATTGAAAATAAGGTTCAGATACAATATTGCCCTGACTTTATCTTAACTCGATTTATGATTGAATTTACTTAGTTTAACTTTAACTTCTTAACATTTACCTTTATACTTAGTTTCGGTTAAAAAAAAACAATTCTTTAAATCACTCGCGTTTTTTTTTCAGTTTAAATGTCCTTTAGCTACCATCAAAGAATTAAACGTGATACTTTCATTTGAGGGCAATCAATTAATTGGACTTAAGACGAAATGAGTTTTTTGCGATGTATCATCAACGATCTTTAACTGACTTTTGCTTTAACTATAGGAAACAGTTTCTCTCCTAAACAAGCCGTGAGAAACGTCGATTCAATCAGGAACAGGTAAAATAAACAAATAGCCAGGTATTGGCACGCATAATTGACTGCAGGATATTTTGAAAAGGATCCGATGGTAAATGCCAACATGCTGGTTAAATCCGACATGAAAATTGAGGTAAACGATTTTTCAATAGCCTTTGCTGTCCGCTCAACTGGGTCCAAAATGTGGGTATTGTCGCAAGCCCAAGATCTGATCAGAATAAGCCCGGAGTCTAAACGTAAATGCAATGTTTACTCCTAGCTCTTGCAAATACAACAACCATGCCGATATTTCCCATTACACCCTCATCAAATTATGACCTTTCTTAAATGCTACAAATCCTCGAGAACTGGGAATTAAGTACTTTATTACAGACTTATTTATTTTTTGTTCAGCCAATTTTTGGCTGACCATATCTTTTGTGAAGAGATACAAAAGTAGAATTATTCAAAAGCTCTCAAAAAGGTGAATCGACTGTTAGAGAGATTTATTCACAACTATCGAAAAAACAATATTTTGTTCAAAATTTTCATTTCTCTGAGAAAAGTTGTGGTTAAAAGGTTTTTGAACAAAAAAAATTACTGTTTGAAAAGTTTTCGTAACGGCTTTGATGACTAGGGCAATGTAAAGTCCTCAAGAAAAAGAGCAGATTCAGTAGCTTTTTATTACTAGACTGAAAAAAAAAACGAAATTTTTGCACACAAAACTACAAAATACTTCATAGAAAAAACAACATCTGTTCTTTTCCGTCAAACATGATAATAATAATAATAATAATAATAATAATAAATTGTTTATGGTTGGTACAGGATAATTATCATTAATTTTACAATGATTGCAAAAACAGAACACTATTTGTAAAATCAATAGAAATCGCACCAACCAAGAGCACACTATTAGGTCTCACTGACCTGTTTTCAAGTGCCTCCAGCGGAAAATAATTCACTGTCAATACCTATTCACTAAGGGTAAATCAAATTGCTTGTTTTTAGTAAATTGAAAACAAAAGAGACAAAAAAAATAAATACCATAAACCGTAGTTTTGTTTTTTTGTTAACTAAAAATTGCTTCCGTTAGTTGTTCATTTTCCAGTATGAAATTGTCTAAAAAATTGTGTGAAAGTTTACGTATTTCGTTTTCTTTCAGGTTTTTTACTTTGTCTACAAACATTGGTTCGATTATTAAAACTAGGTTTAATAACCTTCTTAACCTTGTATACAAACAATTTTTCACGCATGAGTTCTTACGAGTTGAGATCCTTTTAGACCGACTGCCTGAAAGGTTTTCTTGATCCTGACCACTCAACAAATTTGACAAGGATGCAATTTTGCATTCGCCCCGAAGGATATTAATCAGAGTTTTCAAAAGTTCATATATGTGAAGTTCCCTAACAGTGAAGAGTTTATGTTCTTCTCTCAATGAGCCCAGCGATTCGAAACTCCTTTTGTAGAACATAATTTTAATTAACCGTTTTGTAAGTTTTTCCAGATTTTTTTACACATTTTTAGAAGTTGAGCCATAGATGAGAACTCCATATTGCAATATTGGCTTGATGTATGTTCTAAAAACTTGGATCATTTGACGAGATGTTAAGACTTTTCTGAGCCTGTAGAAAATGCCACAAAACTTGACAAGGCGTTTTTCGATGTAGGATACATGATGTTGGAAACTTAATTGACAATCAATAATCACACCTAAATATTTGTACTGCTTTACTGAATCAATCGTTTCATTACCGAAGGAAAATTTTTTTCAAACTGAATTTTCCGTCGACCATTAAGGAGCACGTTTTTTGTTTTATTTGCGTTGAGGACCAGCTTGTTTTCTGTTATCCAATCATTTGTGTCATTTAGTGCTAACTGATGATTGTTCAGTAGTTCAATGTTCCTACTTCCTCTTATAATTGCTGTGTCATCAGCATACAGTATTAGATCTGTTTCTTTCTGCATTGATTTGATGTCATTAATATAAATAAGGAACAGAATTGGTCCCAGTATAGACCCTTGGGGGACACCTGTTTCTACAAGTTTCAACGAAGATTTCTTTGTTCCAATTTGAATGTATTGCTCTCGGTTCTTCAGGAACGATTCATTAAGCTTATATGTTTCCTTACGAAAACCATAACAAAAACATTTTTGTAACAAAAGTTTGTTATCAACTGTGTCGAACGCCTTCTTTAGATCGAGAAATGTGCAGCAAGAAACATTAGTTCTGTTTGTCCATAATTGACGAATTGTTTCCACCAATGTAGCAATGGCATCAACTGTGCTCCGTTTGTTCCGAAAACCGAACTGTTTTTCACTCAGAATGTGATAGCGATCGAGGAACTGTACCAAACTATTATAGATAAGTTTCTCAAAAATCTTCCCGATTGTCGGTAGCAAGGAGATTGGCCTGTAGTTTGTTGGCTCATGTTTGTCACCCTCCTTGTGTAAGGGTACAACTTTGGCAATCTTTAAAGCATCAGGAAAATAACTTTTGATAATGCATCTATGAAACAATCGTTCCAAACAACTTGCAAGAGGATCAGACATTTTCTTTAGAAATATGTAATTTAGGCCATAGCAGTCTAAGCAGTACTTAGGTCGAATTTTATGCAGTACCTCTTCTATTTCGTTTTTTGGTAATTTTGCTAAAAAAAGAAAGAGTTGATGTTTTTCGGTGGTAATTTAGTTTTATTGTTGGGTTCAGTTTCAGACGAAAGTTTTTTCCCAATACTCGCGAAAGGTTATTGAAGTTTTCAACTTGGTTTTGGGTGAAAATATCTTGTTCTGGTTTTTGTGATTTTCCCATCAATTCGTTGTAGATGTTGAAAAATTCTCTTGTATTTTGCCTACTTTCCACGTGTAATGTTTCTTGATAGAAAGTCCATCTTTTTTTCCTTACCAAGTTTTTTACAAAATTACTTTGTTTTTGTATGCAAGTTTGTTTTCTTCGGAATTTATTTCATTCATTTTTCTTCTTAGTTGTTTCTTTTTAGTAGTCTCTTTTTTTATTTCATTGTCAATCCAGTTTTTTCTTTTGCTCGGTTTCACTTTTTTCATGGGCCCAAATTTGTCTAGAGTTATCATGAGACTACTGTGAAGCTCAGAGATCTGTTTATCAATTGTTTTCATTGGGCTGCAGAGACTTTTTAGTTTTTCTCCTAAAAAATATTGGGCCTTTTTGAGCACATTTTCATTCTCTAATGCTTTCCAATTTCTCGTAAAAGTATTTGATTCATTGCAGTTATCATTAAAATTTGTGTTAAAAGTTGCTAGTACAGTGTGATGATCTGAAACATCCAATTGGTCCACTTTTATTTTCAATGGAATGTTGGAAAAAAAGATGTCCAGGCATGAGTTTGAAGAAACAGTTTCCCTAGTTGGTGTTAAAAGTTTTGGAATATCTAAGTTGTTTCCGTTCATTAGGTTTCTCAAACGCTTTTGCTTAATTCCATTTTGAATCATATTAACATTAAAATCACCACAAATAATCTGATGAGTTTCTGGTGGAACAATGAGTTCATCGAGATATTGATCTAGTATCTCGAAAGTCTCAAAAGTTGTGGCGTTAGGTGGAATGTATACACATGAAATCAGAAGTTTCGATTTTTTCAGTTGCACCGAAACACTAATGATCTGCAGATTGTTTGTTGTTAGTTTCTTTTCCACTCGGTAACAAAAGGTTTCTTTCGCATAAAGACCTACGCCTCCCCCTCGTTTTTTTCTTGAAGCTACTAAAAGGGGATGGTAACCATCCAATTTAAAAATTTCACACGAATTCTGTTCAGAAAGCCAAGTTTCTGTAATGCAAATCAAGTCAGGTTTCAATTCCATGGTATTCAAATAACATTGAACTCGTCAAAGTTTCGCGGCAGTGATCTCATGTTTCAAAATCATGCAGCAAAATCAATGAATTTTTTGTAACGCAAGCGTCGTTTGTGTCTCTGTTGAACATCAGTTTTTTCTCATAAAAAGCGGATACACAGGCCGAATCGATCCCCCGCACACATAACAATAGCCTAAATTACATTTGGATTTTGCGGCTCTTCACATATGAGGGAGAGAGAAAAAAATTAAAAGATACGGGATTTAACCAAAAAAAAAAGAAAAAAGAAAAAAGAGAGAAAAAAAAAGGTTTATGTTACTTCATGTTGGCACTAACCTTTACTGTTCTTTCTTTTAACCAATACTATATTTGACAATTTGAACGGACTCCGCGGAAATCACAGAGTGTCAGTTCAAAAAGCCAAAGGACGGTAGTGTAAAAATAATAATCAGCTCCAAACACCAAATCTGGAATGCGAAAATCACAGAACAGGTTCAGGTTTCCCGCGGAAGTCACAGGTTGGAGCGGAAAACGCGAACATATGACAATTTTTTTAAAAGTAACTACTATTTTTTTAACCTAGATTTTTAAGTCTTAGTTGAACGAGTTATTATCCGCTAGAAACAAGATACTTAATTTAGCTAAAGCAACAAAAAGAATTAAATTACTTCAAACTGAAAAGACTCAGTCACAGTCAGTTATTTACTTCCATAGTGAGTTGAGAGCAGTGAAAATTTAGTTTGCTTGGTTGTTTGACCGTTTAGCATCAGACATCTTGCGATCATTTGCCGAGAAGGTGTTTTCGAATGGTCGTTTTCGTTTAACCGGGATCAGTTTGTCCAAATCCTCAATTTCGTTTACTCTAACAAACTTTGTTTTGTCCGATTTGTCATCATTCACCATAACAGAGACCGTACAATTATGAGTAGACGTAATAAAGTTTCGTTTGCTCGCCTCTTGCTTTATTAGTGCTTCGCACTCAGGCAATGGTTCGTTTATGTAGATATTCAGTCCGCTGATATTGTTTTTCACATTTCGTAATTTTCGTTTTTTTGTCCAGATCAAATTCTTATCCGCAAAGTATAGAAACTTGCAAATCACTGTAGGCATTGAGTTACCTTTCAAGGTTCCTGGTACGATATGGCATGCTTTTATATCACAATAGGCTAGCTTGATTTGCGACAATTTTTCAAAAAAAATAGCGTCTCACTCGTAATATCTTTAGCTGTTCTGGCGTCAAAAGGGGGGGTTTATTATTAGTACACTATCTTTCCTCGTATAGCGTTCTTGAGCCCTGAGGCGGTCGTTTATATTTCCTTGTTTATCTTTCAGCGCATCAATTTGTTTCTGTTGTTCTACTACGGTTTTGCGGAGGCTCCAAACTTCTTTTGTTAGATCATTTACCTTATCGTTTTCAATTGTACTCACGATACTCTGCCCTTTGCTACTGCTGGTTGCATCCATGCTCTCCATCGATGATAATCAAAGAAAAAAAGTCAAAACAGTCAAATAGTTCGCTCAATAAAAGTTAGATCAAGTCCAATAATAGGTTAAAGATACGATGCAGAGAAAAGAAATCAGCCTGTGTAAGCGCTGTCTAGAAAGAATGGAAAAACATCGAGGTCAACCGACTGTACTCAAAGCGTTCTAATTTCGTCCTCCTGGATAATTAATTAAAAAAAACATATGTTCCACTGAAAATAAAATTTTCTTGGAAGGTTAGGGCTTTGAAAATGAGTACACGTTCAAAGTTCCTGATAGAAATTAGGTGTCAATTTCATCGATTTAGCATTAATTGTGCCCATAAAAAGCTTTCTCATAAAAAGCGGATACACAGGCCGAATCGATCCCCCGCACACATAACAATAGCCTAAATTACATTTGGATTTTGCGGCTCTTCACATATGAGGGAGAGAGAAAAAAATTAAAAGATACGGGATTTAACCAAAAAAAAAGAAAAAAGAAAAAAGAGAGAAAAAAAAGGTTTATGTTACTTCATGTTGGCACTAACCTTTACTGTTCTTTCTTTTAACCAATACTATATTTGACAATTTGAACGGACTCCGTGGAAATCACAGAGTGTCAGTTCAAAAAGCCAAGGGACGGTAGTGTAAAAATAATAATCAGCTCCAAACACCAAATCTGGAATGCGAAAATCACAGAACAGGTTCAGGTTTCCCGCGGAAGTCACAGGTTGGAGCGGAAAACGCGAACATATGACAATTTTTTTTAAAAGTAACTACTATTTTTTTAACCTAGATTTTTAAGTCTTAGTTGAACGAGTTATTATCCGCTAGAAACAAGATACTTAATTTAGCTAAAGCAACAAAAAGAATTAAATTACTTCAAACTGAAAAGACTCAGTCACAGTCAGTTATTTACTTCCATAGTGAGTTGAGAGCAGTGAAAATTTAGTTTGCTTGGTTGTTTGACCGTTTAGCATCAGACATCTTGCGATCATTTGCCGAGAAGGTGTTTTCGAATGGTCGTTTTCGTTTAACCGGGATCAGTTTGTCCAAATCCTCAATTTCGTTTACTCTAACAAACTTTGTTTTGTCCGATTTGTCATCATTCACCATAACAGAGACCGTACAATTATGAGTAGACGTAATAAAGTTTCGTTTGCTCGCCTCTTGCTTTATTAGTGCTTCGCACTCAGGCAATGGTTCGTTTATGTAGATATTCAGTCCGTTGATATTGTTTTTCACATTTCGTAATTTTCGTTTTTTTGTCCAGATCAAATTCTTATCCGCAAAGTATAGAAACTTGCAAATCACTGTAGGCATTGAGTTACCTTTCAAGGTTCCTGGTACGATATGGCATGCTTTTATATCACAATAGGCTAGCTTGATTTGCGACAATTTTTCAAAAAAAATAGCGTCTCACTCGTAATATCTTTAGCTGTTCTGGCGTCAAAAGGGGGGTTTATTATTAGTACACTATCTTTCCTCGTATAGCGTTCTTGAGCCCTGAGGCGGTCGTTTATATTTCCTTGTTTATCTTTCAGCGCATCAATTTGTTTCTGTTGTTCTACTACGGTTTTGCGGAGGCTCCAAACTTCTTTTGTTAGATCATTTACCTTATCGTTTTCAATTGTACTCACGATACTCTGCCCTTTGCTACTGCTGGTTGCATCCATGCTCTCCATCGATGATAATCAAAGAAAAAAAGTCAAAACAGTCAAATAATTCGCTCAATAAAAGTTAGATCAAGTCCAATAATAGGTTAAAGATACGATGCAGAGAAAAGAAATCAGCCTGTGTAAGCGCTGTCTAGAAAGAATGCAAAAACATCGAGGTCAACCGACTGTACTCAAAGCGTTCTAATTTCGTCCTCCTGGATAATTAATTAAAAAAAACATATGTTCCACTGAAAATAAAATTTTCTTGGAAGGTTAGGGCTTTGAAAATGAGTACACGTTCAAAGTTCCTGATAGAAATTAGGTGTCAATTTCATCGATTTAGCATTAATGGTGCCCTAATTTTTAAAAACACTTGTCAAAAGTCTTTCTTCTATGAAACTTAATTTAATGACAAAACTTTCCAGAAGAATTTAATGTAGAAACTGAGGAAAAGATTGAAAAAAACATCATGCAATATATGGAGCGACATTGAGACTAAATATATATTGACCAAATTTGATTCTTTGAGAGCGCTAAATTGCATAACAGTCCCAAAAAAGACCTAGTAATTGTTTCATTGCCTACTGTCTCTACTGAAATTACTTTGAAGGACTAAACAAGAGGTGAAGAGGGTCACCTTTTTGCTGTTGTTCAGCCCACAATTTTGCAGTTTTTTTATGTAAAGGTTTTCGTGAGATTTTAGTTCCACGAGTCTTAAATTTTTCGTCAGACACAGTTTTTTGTTCAAATACATTTTCTGCAAATGGGAATTTTACATCTTGCCTGTTTTTAGAGCATAGAATTATATGTGCTGGTGATGCCAACTTTATAGAAGTAGTAGCCGATTTTGTTTATTCCAAGTTTTAACGGCATTTTTTGTCAATTTTCGAGTTTTTTTACATTTAAGGGCAAATCAGAACTGATAGCATTGACGTGATTTATTTTCAGATTTTAACACAATATTGGTTTGGACGCCATTTAGCTTCAAAAAATTTTTCAACATGTAAGTAATTTGTTTTCATTTCTTCAAAATTTTAATCAATTTTATTTGGTCTTTGAAGGCGATACGGTCTCCTATATATCTTCAACCAGGTTTTTGATAGTGTGCGAATTAGTTGTTTTGAGGATTTTGGCACAAAAAAATTAAATTTGGAGACCTACAAACTTCATTGTCATATCAGTTAGGCAACACAGCTTTTTTCAAGTTTTTCGTTGAAAACTTTCATCAGTTTTGTATTTTCAACAACTTTCAGGAAGCCAAATAGTTTTCTTCGGACTTGGAGCTTGGTCCACCGTACAAATAAGTCGTAAAAACTTGATTCTGGCAACCTAATCGCTAGGAGAGTCTAATTTTTTAATACAAATATCAAGTTTCTTTAAGGATTTTTTGTTGAATTCGCCGTCTTCTTCTTCCCGGGTCGAAATCAAATGGTTATCTTGCAAGATTCTGCCAGATTTTGCCAGAATCTTGCAAGATAACCATTTTTTCTGCCAGAATCTTACAAGATAGCCATTTTTTCTGCCAGAATCTTACAAGATAGCCATTTTTTCTGCCAGAATCTTACAAGATAGCCATATTTTGCAAGATTCTGGCAGAATCTTGCAAGATAACCATTTGGTCTCGTCTAGGGTTGTCTCCTATATGTCCAGCCAGATTTCTCTTACATGACAAATCTTTAAATTCCCCTTTTGCCCTTTTGTGCAATTTTGACTGTTAAATTTTTTCTTTACCCTAATACGAAACGAGTCAACAATTTAAATGCCTACAATTGTTTTTTTCTCTTTTTGGCTTTTTTTTTACTTTTTTTTGTTTTTGGCTCGTAATGTTCAATTATTTACACTGTTCACCGTTCGAGGGGTTAAAAATTATATGCGACGGCACACTACCAATTCTCGTTGTCTACATAAGGAGCAAATCAGACTCAAACTCCGCAAAGCTTTGGACAGTTGAAAAACAGCGCTCAACGTATCAAAAGGAGCTGATTTTTAAAATAAATAGCAAACAAAATCTGTTTACATTCACATTTCGTGACCTGCTGTTCCATAAAGACAGATCTGATTATTAAGCTCATGAAAAATTAGTACCTTTAACCAGCGAGTGAATTATGGGCTCTTAAAAACTACTAGAAAATTCAGAGAACATTTTCCCAAAAAGTTATAATTCACTGTCTAGTTAGCAATGTAACTGACCAATTCCGACTCCAAGAATAATGAAAGGTGATAAAGAGACCAACGCGATGAACGGTATGCCCAACAGTATCCCCGTGATGAGCCCATTGCCGATAGCCATGAATGTGCTGAGAATGACAGCTATGGCAAGAGAACTTCGTGAATGGACCATACTATTGAATAATATGACTGCTCTTTTTTATATAGTTGAAGAGTAAATTTTCTCAAAATCGTTGACAAATAACGCATTCAATCATTGTTTATCACCCTCTTAACCTCGCCCAGCAAAGGGGAACCCAAATTTAACACAACACCATTTCCATCCAAACTGCTAACTTTTAAATACTCGGTATATTCAAAGCGCCAAAATGGTTCTTGGTCTTGGGTATCATGGGTACGACAAAAATTATATCACTAGAGTGATCCACCCCCCCCCCCCCCCCCGACGAAGGTGTCATTTTTCACAACGAAATGCCATGCAATGACACGTGCACTGTAACCAGGGATTGTTTAACGTATTGGGGGAATAAACGGAAAAATCCCATTTAAGAACATTTAAAGTTCGTATCTACGAGTTTTTAACATATTGCGTTGCAAAAAGTACATTCAATCAAGTAAATTTACTCTTATTTGTCACGGTTGTCAACGATTGCTCATAATAACGTGTCAAATAGAAATAAGTGACAGGCGGTCTACTTTGAGAACAATTACACAGAATCCCTCGCTTTACTAACTGCGAATAAAGAAGACAATGAGAAAGAGGATGTTGAGAAATATGGTGATTTCTAAATCGTTTCTAAAATATTTAATAAAATATCAGAAAAAAATATTAGTCGAAATGATGTTTCTGTAGCTGTTGTATGCAAAATGATCAATCCAGCCATTTTCTAAATACATAAGTTTGTTCAGCAAGGCCTTAATTGTGTATAAATTTAAACCGAATATTTTACTTTGTTTTGTCAGAGTGTGTCCATTAAAAGTCCCTAGTTTCTATTTAAGATGTCTAACAAAACCCGAATGAAATTTTAGCTTCAAAGTTTAATTGTCACTAGTATACAGGTAACATCTAAAAGAATGATAAAAAGGCTTAAAATATTTTAGCTGATAAATATCTATTTCGCAATAATGCAGTTAAACAGTCCCATTGGAAACTTGGAACTCTCTATTCAGCAGTTATTTTTTAACACTCAAAAAAATATTCTCTCAGTCTTCCACAGAAAATTTTACCATGTGTGCAAATCTGACTACATTATATTTTTTTAGTGTAGTTATACAAAAAATTATACTTACTGCACTCTCACTGATCAAAATTTTTCTAAGATAATTTTTCGTTGAATAAATTTTTTCGTTGTGCACCTCCAAGTTTCAGCGCTGATCTAACAATTTTTAACGCTTTCGTCAACTTCGTCACAAAATTACAGCATAAATTAAAGTAGGAGCTCTAACTGATCAACGCTAGTCGCCGCTTGTCTGACAAGTCTTTGCTTTCCGCCCCGGCTGTTGAAAAGCTACACCTGAATTTTCCGTTGAAATAATTTAAGACGAGTTCGTCTTGAAGCAAAAATTAGGTATCTCTTTTCGTTGTCTAAAAAAAGCTCATTGTGCACAGAAGCTAATTGAACCAAACTATTGATGCTGCACTTAAGCTCGACCCCAAAATTCTAGGTTGGACTCAAAGGTTTTACGTGCTCATTGAAATTCAGCCATTTATTAAGTATATTCAACTAATGCAAGCGAACAACATAATCAATGTTCATGAAATTTTGTAGAACAAAGAAACTTCCTGTCATACATATGAAAAATTTATACATTAATAGAATTTAAAAAACTAAATAACAAAACCTAAACAACTCTTTGCTGATGAAATGACACTGGTTACAAGCATCGTAACTGGTTCCATTCAGCAGAAAAATTCCGAAAATAGCTCACCTGCAACAACAAATTTATCTTATAAGTGTTTATGGCAAGTGTAGAGCTGTTCTCTAAGTTGGACTGTCTGTTGCACTTTTTTTGGGATAAGAGAAAAAATATAACTAAAGTTGATCCCAAAAAACCAATTCCTCGACCTATGAAAAGAACATGATCGGCTAAAATGTGTTTATGATAGGCTTGCACTTGACCCGTGAAACGACCTGCTCTACTTAAAATTGCTATGAAAAAACAATAGCTGTATCCAGGAAAAGACTTTACCTTAACTTTATCTTGGTCCTGGAGCATGTATATAAAGGCACTATTGGTCCCCAACCCCCTCCCACTACTAGATTTTTAAAGTCTTTTCTTAAGTCGAGGTCAAAACCTTGTCACACTCTAACTGATAGGGCAACTTATTAAAAGACAGTAGCCAACCGATTTTGGATATGAAAAGACTTTGTGTTGACCTGAATGATCGGGGTCGACCTTGGATTGACCAACATTGGTCAGGGTCGACAATAAGTGGACTAAATTTGGTCGTGGGTCGACAATGGGTCAAACAATTGGTCAAACCATGGGTCGACCATGGGTCAATCAAACCGGTTTGTGTCAGGGTTCCTCAAACCATTTTTTAGTGAATTTTGTTCAAGCTGCGTATAGGCGAATAAACACAAAAATGGTGAATTTCAATCGCACTAACGAAGTCTTCAAACCAAGCCAAATCTTAGCTTTAGAACACAATGTGTACCAGTTGTTTAAAAGACCAAGATTTTTATCTAGGGTGTTTCTCTCTCGTGTTTGTAAGCAGTGGTGTGTGAGGTTTGATGATGTTTTATTTGTATTTATAAGGCTGGGTTTTGTAATTTATAATTTAGTTAGATTTCTTCGTTTTCACAGCGGGTCTTGAATTTGGAGTGATCATTGATCGACGTAGGTCGACTTATGAAAAGTCTTTAAGTAAACCATAATTAACGTGTGAAAAGAACGTTGGTCGACCATAATAGCGGCATGAAAAGACTTTGTGTTGACTTTTGTAGAGTGCTCGACATGTAAATAAGGTTGGGAAATAACCCAAATCGACTTTATTCGTCTTTTAACAAGTCGAGATATAAACCTGGGGATCTAGGCCATTGCAGCCCCAGATGATAACAAACCTATATTATAGATGTAACAAGCAAACAGCACGTTAAAATCTATCCAAAAAAGAGCAGTCATATTAAAGAGGTCACTCCGTTCCTGTGTTTCCAATTGATGGCGATGCAAAAACCAAGCATGAACACAATAGTACATATGAACAAAGGCGTCTGAGCGGATACACTGTCGTCCACCTCTTTGAAAAAGTGTACGTGACTAAAGATGGGATTAAGCAAATCTGTTTCCTCATATCATCATCGCTTCCATTTTAATCAAATCGTGTCTATTAAATTACCGTCGTAGGTAAGGTTGTTTTTGTTTTTACCAATAGTTATTATTCTAATTTCGGACTGCGATGTTCAACTTATCAGTCAGATATATTCGTTTATGATCGAAAACGCCAAAAGAGCGTTGATTTTGTTTGTTTGCCTGATATGGTTTTTGGTGAGGGAGATGTTGCCCACATATTGGTAGCTGAAGATAATTGAATTATTGCAGTAGCAGATGTGTCAAAAAACACAATAACTGGATGCAACAAAGCAATACAAGTACAAAAGGAGATCTGTATCAACCAGGAAGAAGCCATTTTCATAAAGTGAAAAAACTTGCAATTTTCTCAAAATTGGGTTGAGATGTAGCAGCGCTAATTACCATTCAAAACTCAAACATTTTTTATCTCTATATGATTGAATTCTTTTGTGCTATTACCTTTGTACATGTAGACACAGTGAATCAATCAATCAAGCTATGCCAGCTGGCAAGCAGTATAAACCAGCACTACAAAAAGCAGTAGATTTACATTAGAAATACTTTTAAGAGCTCTGCGAACATACAATCCGCTTGCTGGCAATTCAAGAGGAATAGCTGCGAACATTAGCAAGCTCAGCTAAGCACTGCGGCTAAATGCTTAGCGGTTTGGCTCGAGCAGTAAGAGCTAATACTTAGCTTAGCTCCTCACATTAGCAATACATACAATTATGCGCTATATTAGATAGTGATGACTTAACTAAGTACATATTTCCAATTCAACATCTCTTCATCCATAGCAAATGTTACTCCCAGATCTGGTGCGCCGAGCAGCAAAAATTTCATACCTAAATATTGTGAGGATTTCTTCCCTTCGTTAACTGTTACTACTATTTATTTATTTTTTGTCCCAGGAGGCATCAATTCCTTGAATTGTTTTTTGTTTTTAACAACAGTTATTATTCTGGTTTCGGACTAAGATTTTCAACTTATCAATCAGATGTATTAGTTTATTATCGACAACGCAAAAAGAGCGTAGATTTTATTTGGTTGCCTGAAATGGTTTTTTGTTGAGGCAAATTTTGCCCACATTTTGGTAAGTGAAAATTATTGAAATGATGCCGGAGCAGAAGCGTCGAAAAACACAATAACTGGATGCAGCAAAACGGTACTAGGAGAGAAGGAGATCTGTATCAACCAGAGGAGGAACCATATTCACAAACTGAAAAAACATTCAATTTTCTCACAGTTGGGGTGAGATGTAGCAGTACTATATACAAAACAAAACTCAAATATATTTAATGCTATATGGCTGAATTCCTTTCTGCTATTACCTTAGTATATGTCGAGATAGTGAATCAGTCAATCAGGCTATTCCAACTGGCAAGCAGTATAAGCCAGCACCATTAAAATCAGTGAACTTTCATTAGATTAATTTTTTCCAACTCTGCAAGGATATAATCCGCTTGCTGGCGATTAAAGTCCCTAAGCAGAGGTATAGCCGCAAACAAAAACAAGCTCAGCTGAGCGCGGAGGCTAGATGCTTAGCGATGTATCTCGAGAAGTAAGAGCAAATGCTTAGCTTATTTCCTCACATTAGGAATACATACAAATATGAGCTATATAAGATAGTGGTGACTGTAACTAAGTACGTATTTCCAAATCAACATATCATTATCCACAGTATCTTTACTCTAAAATCGTCAGCGCTACAATTTTATAAAAAATAAACTTATATAGTCGCAAGATTGCCTATGGTTTTCAAGATCTTGCATAATAAAATTTTTTTTGCAAGATCTTACAAGATAAAGTTTTGGCTTTGACGAGGGAAGCCAAGATTTCATTTTCAATACGTCAAATGTGATTTATTTAATTTTACCTTGGGATTAATTTAAAATCTTGCAGAGGCGATCATCAACCCCGCGATAAGATCATAATTACTGTCCGATGCTAGGTAGTTATTGGCGCATTTGAGATACGAGAAAATTAACTCGACTCTGTGAGAGAACTCCGATTTTATAATCCTAATACAGGTGCAATATTGTTTCAAAACCCCCGAACCCTCGTGTCATAGCCTTTCAGAACTGATTCATTAAACTCCAATAGAATATCGCTTAGGCAGTGCTGAAACATAAAATCGTAAGTGTAAAATTATGGCTTATTTATGCCAAATGTTTAAGCAGTATGTACAAACAAAACCCACAGTCATTTTTTTTGAATTTGTACAGGACATACTCATTCCATTGATTTTTTTGGATTCGAGTAAAGTCATAGATAATACAAAAGAATGTTCTGGAAACAAATTTGGTTCTTCAACCGCAATTGTGGTCCTCAGGGAAACGCCTCAGCCGCAAGTAGAGGATAGTGACTAGGGTGAGGTACAGGGTGATATTCCGATTTGAAACATATTCTACATTACTTCGAAATAATATAAGCTTTAACTGTCATGGAACATCATTTCTGGGTTTGAGATTTGTAAGTGTCTCCCCCCCCCCCCCCCCCCCCACCTGTACCTCATTCTAGTCGCTATCATCTACTACTGCCGCAGCTAATCGTACATGAACTTTTTCTCAGCCGTATTCACTCGCTCATGGACTATTTCTCAGCCGTAGGTACTCGCATAAGGACTATTTCTCAACCATAGGTACCCGTAGATGGGTTATTTCTCAGTATGTAAATAGCTTCTTCAGCATGAGTTCCGGCTGACAATAGATCAAGCATAATGTAAAACTGAGCTGTGTAGATTACATTTAGACTAAAATTAGATTAAGTTCAGATTAATTTCAGAGTAAATTTTTTGCATGTAAGTTTTGCTATGACCAGCTTAAAAATCGAAACGAACTTAAGAATGCGCAGAGAAAAGTTGCATTCTTGAAATGTTGTGATTCAGCGCTGAAATTCGTTTCACGGAGCATCTTGGCGAATTTTGGTTACGCTTTTGCCTATGACGCCTTGGATTAAAAGGAAATTTGTAGAAAAGTTAGGACATTTTGTAGCCATTTTACCAGGAAAAGTAAAAAAAAATTTAGAAGGCGCGAGAAGAAAATTAACAACGCGTGTCATTGATTTTTTATATCTTGGGTTAAATTTGTAAATTCATAAGCTCTTGATTGTAATTTTCAATAGGATTTTTTAAAATTTTAAATTCAATTAGAGTTTTCTTATAGAGCTTCAGTTGGCTAACTAAAATGCGAAACTTTATTCGTTGTTCCCCACAGTAGACGCTATCTGGCCTATTTTTATGTCTGCGTGGTGATCTATCAAAACAACATAATCAGTACTTATTGCATATCTTCCTTCTAATATTTTGCCAATTTTGTGACGAAAATTATTTTATTGAATCTTGTTGTATTCCAAGTATTTTACATCTTTTGTAATAAATTAAATATTATTTGCATAACGCGGTATTATCTCTTACGCTAACTAAATTAGAGCTTAAGGGCCCAGATTATAACTAAAGTTTTTTTAAGTTTTTGTAGGGTTCTGTTTTGACCCCTTTCTGTTTCCTCTCTTTACATTTTTAAGGTATGAGTGATTTGTTTTGTGGCCACAGTCAGTTCTTATTTTCTCCTCGGAGAACTTCAGTTATGAATATTACATATTTGTTCTTAGAATTTCCTGTGTCAAATAAAACGCAAGTGCACGCCTCACAATTTTTGCGCAAGTTTATGAAAAGAAAATTTTGTTCACACAGGAGTTGTGGAAGGAGAAAAGAGTATATTGGGAAAAAAGCCGAACGGCGTTAGAGGAAACAGGTTCCTGAAGACGCTCATTTTGCAGCATTCTAGAACATTCTGGTGTTTTAGAAGATATTCGTATGTCTTGAAGTCCCAATAAAAACCCACGTCACTGAAACAGAGCAAATTTCACTTCACTGAAACAGTGAGCAAAAAATTAATTCTCTGCTATTGCCTCTTCTAATACTCTATGCCCCCCAGGACAAAATATATCCAATGACATACCAATTCAAAATGTATAAACTGCATTCGTTTGCGGGTTGCAAGCAGTATGCTCCCACTAACCCTCGGAGGTGCGGACAAAAACTGAAAAGATTCTACTATCCAGGAGCAGGGCCCAGACTCATGATAAGTATTGAACAGACCGACATGGATCCCGGATAGAAGGTATGGTGCGACCCAAGTTGATAGACTGGACAATATAATTACTGTATATAACTTCTCTGCGTACTCTGGATAATAGAGCCAGACTAGTAGCATCGATTTCACACTCACGACATTGACACGACCTTTCCTCAAAGCTCCCGAATCCGCAATCACATCTTGTGACGTCACATCCAACCCGGTTGTCTCGGTGACTGTGTCCGTTAGTTTTGTGTTCATTGCAAATTCCTACAGAAAACGGCTTTCTCCAGTAAAACGCTTAGTTGTGGGTGACGCCTCTATGAAACGAGTCTTAGATTATATCTTTGTTTTAGCAACGCAATTTTAAGTTTTGCATGATTCTTATACGAATCAAATCCACCCACCACTTTTTCGTTCTTTGATTTTCGCATTCCCTTCTCTCTTTACTAATTATTAGACGTGATGCAGTCCAATGAGGCGAATTTGATATAGATGTGATATGGTCCAACCCGGGTGCTTACCCCCCTTGCAATCCCAACTCTTGAATCATTTCATTCGCGTTGGCGGCTCTTTGCAAGATGTAAGACGTTGGAGCCGCGTTTTTCTTAAAAGTTATCCTATGGCAGCCCATTTAACACATAATTTTTTTGGGGGCAATTTGACCCGGGTATTGAAAAAAAACACATATATAAAAGGGTGACTTATAAAGAGACAAAGTTAATGAAATGGCACTTGCTTTCATTTCAAGGTCAAAGTTGCTGACAACTGAGTCGTTTCTGTCGCATATCCAGGGCTCAAAGCAACTCCCGTTCTTCTTCGCACAAGTGTAATGGCTCCAAACTATTTAGAAACTGCTTCCTTGCACAATTCCCAAAGCTCAAAAATTGTATCAAACTGCCGTTGCCAGTGATGAGATATTTTGTTCAGTTTTTCCAAGCACAAAATTTAGTGTCAATTTGTCTCTCTTTGTTTGAGGAAAAGTTGGCCTTTGTACTGGCATAAAAGGAACTAAAAACGATATTGCATGTTTATAACATAAACCGGCTAACGTCGGAAAAATTGCTCTTGAATGACAGGCCGCGCAATTTAATTTAGGGGCTCTAGCCCCAATAAATTTTTCTTTATGGGTGCGAAAACATCAGACGACGGTGGAGTTCGAACTCCGACCTTCTGATACTGACTATTTTACCTCGATGGAGGGTTTAAACATTCAGCTATCAGTGACTTGTCTTCAAGTCTCTGACAATTGGTTTTGTTTGAAGAACTAACTTTATTTTGGACTGAGAGCACTTGAAATCACTCAAACATCAAGAAGTGCGTGAAAAAGTCACTTGAGAAGTCAAAGATTGTTCTAGAAGAAACGGTCAAGCAAAAAAAATGCATAAAAAAGACCCACAGGTTTACAATAATTGCTTCTCATTCGAGAGCAATTAAAAAGAGTCGTTATATATGATAGAAGTTTAGACTTAAAACTTAGATATGAGGAAAGTCTCTTACCTGATGCTGGTCAAGTGATTTTGAGTAAAGGTTTCTTTTTTATCAAAAATTATTTGAATCAAATTGGGTAAAAACAGAAATGATCATTGCATTCAAGCCATAAAAGAGTACCACAATTTAGAAAGTCCAATCATTACTTGTGCATATGAACCAACTCACCAATCCTCACTTTAGATATCAATTTCAATTCTCTCAGGTTAAGAGAACCTTGTGTTAGGTGGAAACATTTTATAAAACTCTATGCATATCTGAATATGATCGGTACGTTTTCACAATGATACGGACAAAAAATAATAGTAGAATTTTGTACAAGTCATTTAAAGTAAACAATTTTTGCTATTTGTGCTCGAGAACTCAGCATATTCTATTAACGTTAATGTACAACTCAGAAAATCAAGCATCTAAAATTTTGGAAATTATGAAAAATTTAAGAATGGAAAAAGTGGTTACCTTTTGCTAATACTAAATTTTTTTTGGTTTCTGAACTTTTCTCAATTTATTAACTGAAATGCAATGGATAATTATCACAGCACAAAATAGCGAAAAACGACAGTTTTTATATTATTTTTATTTGCACATATTTTCAGTTGTCTTCAAAAATTGTTTTCCTGATCTTGTTCGAGGAGATGATGCAATTGTAGCATTTAATATTTCAGTCTTAACTTGCCCTTAATTTTTAGAAAATGACCGATTTTTGTAAAAGTTTTAACAGCTGAAAATTACACTCTCTGCACGTCAACGCCGATTTGCAAACGCTGTGCAAATGGTTCAGAAAAAGGTAGACACTTGAAACACATTTTTATTTCTAGAAGCTTTTTGTTTGCCGTTGTGATTAAATTTTGACAAAGAAAAGAAAAGCAAAGTTGACCTCAAAACAAAAGGTAGTACAAAGGTTCAGGCGTGCTAGAAATAAAACCTTTGATAGCAGACACAGATGTGCATTGGAAAGTTATATAATTAAATTCAAATTCAGAAACTTTTACTAATTTTCATAAATAGATTTTATGATAGGGCCATGTATTTACATTGAATGAAATACAATAATTTCCAGCGAATTCAAATTACAGCTTATGTTGTTTAAAATTTGCAAAATTGTATCAAAACTAATTCCCATTTTTTTAAATGTCAGCTGCAATATTCCAAATTTTTCCAAGAAATTCAATTCTATTCAGAAAAAAAAATTCCCTTAATTTTCTTTTTATTCCCTTTTAACTTTTTCCTCAATTTTTTTTCCATTCTCTTGAAAAAAAGCTCTGTGCAAAATTTTGAAAAGGTTTTGAAGTTACTTCAATTAATACATTCTTTCTTAGCTGTGTTCAAATTAGAAGTTTGAGACCTCAGCCTGGGAAGTTAAATCTGGTTTCGTAAGAAATGCGAAACTTTAGGCTCAAGAAGTCGAAGTCTCAACTGCTTTTATTGCTTGTTAAAAGGCCGGCTCTTGTGAAACATTACGCTTGACCTAAATAAATAGGCTATAAAAACCTCCAATGTGCGCTTTAAAATCACTCAGCTCATATATAACAAGGATGTTCGACGTGAAATTTTAATCAATATCGATCTCACTCCACCCACCATACTTTTACATAATTTAACATTCTTAGGTTCGAATTGGCATATTAAAGGATATCGGAACTCACATACCAAAATGGCTTTGAATAACCTCTTAATTACTCTAAATGCCAAAAGTAATGCCTCGATTTTCAGTTACATAATACATACGAGCAACATTGAAAGTTCCCTTATATGGTAAAAATTCTTCAAAAACTGTAAAAATAAAAACCAAGTCAAATCCGTGTTTAAAATGCTTTCTCCCACGTATTAAGATGGCAAAACCGAATACACTAATGATTCGAGTAAATTTATAAGGAACCCAGGATAATGTGCTTGAGCAAAAACAAATATATTCAGGCCGAAATTAACGCACCAGGGGGTGTCATGTATTATTCAGAATTACATAGTCTGGAATGATGGAGGAACGCACGAACGTCTGACCATTCAGACAACTTTGCACACTCGAAGAAGGCACGATAGTCTGAGCGTAAGCATCAATTTCCGTCTTTCGCGGTCTGGATATACCGATTTTTGGTCTTTGGCCTCGGAAGTCTCTTCATAATTTGAAGTCAATACTTGAATAGCATGGAAAGGAAACAGTTTCATCCCTGAAACGATGAAAGGGAATATTGCAATTTCCTGTTTGACTCCATGACGTACTAATTGACAAAGAGTTCTGGCGTCATTCCAGAAGAGCTCGTCTAGTTTTATGAACGACTGGCTGTCATTTTTCGGAGTAAGAAGTACTGACAAACCCTCGTCAACCTAAAAAGGACTGCTTGTTGAATTGATTGATCCCACATAGTAGAGGAACAACTTATACGCTTAGTATTTGTCGCAGGTTTTTAGCTTGCTTATTGCATCACTTTTAATTTAAGCTAGTTGACCTTTTAATGTCCTATGTATCAATTTCAGCCCAAACTAAGAGATAAAGGTAAATCATATAAAGTAACCGAAATCTTTGTAGCTGGTTTTTACCGTTTAATGATACTTGTTCACATGATTATTGTTGATTTTCTCGAAAAATTTTGTTATTTGTTCGCTCTGCGTAAAATTATGTACAACTGCCCATTGCACGAACCTCGTTTTTTTGCACCTCGCATTTTTGCGGCTTCATTTGAGTTCGCTGTAATATACAAAAATTCTTGATGGACCATATTTATTCAACGCACTCAGTTTTCTATCATTCATTAGTTTAACCACTTCCTGTTCCGAATTGTTATTGACATTACAAGGCAATTTAATAACGCATGAATTATGGAAAAAACTCTAATCGATAGAAATTCATTGTGATGGTAAAGAAATTAGCGCAAAATTAACAATTGTACTGTGCCGTAATTTCTATTAAAATCCATCCGGAGCCTAAAAATCAGTAGTCCGCTTAAGTCGCAGTCCATCTTGATAGAACTTTTCTAAGGCAAGTAAATTAATACCATTTTTGCCCAGTTGATCATCTTGCGGCTCGGGGAAGGTATGAAAAAAGTACTTTGCTTCACTTACCAATTGCTGACGCCAGTAATCCTGTTTCCGATCAATCGTAAAGTTATACATCTCACTGTATTTGTGGTTCATCATTGAATATCTCCCATTCTTAAGCGTGAATAAATCACGAGTTTCCTTGCTACTCCCTGACGCGTCATTTGAACTTTTCATAAACAGGTATGAAAGGTTGATGACAACAGACAATAACAAACAAATTATGATAAATTTCCAAGCATGTTTTCCCACGAATTTACTCTGTCTGTAAAAATATGAGTTCAAAATATCAAGTGGATAGCTGTGAATTTTATTACATGCAAAAATGGCTTTTCTTGATAACAAATCAAAGTTCATTTTAGATATGTACCAGAAGAGTTAAACACCGATACGCGTACAAAAAAACTTTAATAATATTGAGTAAAACGCAAGATAAAAAATGATTTACAGCAGACAGATATCTGGTATTTAAAAGTCGAATCACAAACATTCACAAGTTAAAACTGAACAATTCATGTTGCACAGCTAACATTTTTTTTGTGAAAAATCCTGACAAAGATTATTGATTTTGACTCGACAATTCAACTACAAAAAAGTCCACTCAATCAAATAAAAAATAATAAAAGTTGCTTAGTGATTTGACGAACACTTGACCACACAGAAGGAAATTTCAAGGGAGAAGAAAGTTAGTACTCTCCTATCAATAGTAGTTTAGCAATCTTGTATCTGCAGTTTACCTAGAAAAATAACAATTGTTCCGATCCTACTTAGCGGGTGGGATCCTACTTATGCTAAATCAGGTTTTCTTGTTCAGTCAATTTTAGCCGATCAATGTATTCATCGTATAAAGTCCCGACTGGTGTCACTGAAAAGTTCGTGAAGTTTAGAAAATTTTAATTCGAGAGTTTTTCAATTTTATTTCTGTTCGAGGTATTTTTGTCAACATTTCACACTTTTACGCTAATGGTGTTCTTTTTAACAGAAATTTTGTTTAATTTCACTGAAATTTGAAATCCAGTTACCGCTTATTATTGAAAAAAAGTGTCAACATTGCGCCAAAACACGAAATTCTGTTAATTTGTTACCAATCTACCAAAATATAGTAACCAATCTATACTATTTATAACCCTATTTTTGCCATTTGTGACCAATGTTTGTTAATTAGCCGAATAAGTATGTTCACCTATTTTTGTCCTAGTGTGTACAAAAATGCCTGTAAAAATCTCCGCCATAAAAACTTTGCAGAATTTTGAGTCTTTTTGCTTGTTAGTGTGCACAGAATCAGGGCTGGTTGGTTAAAAGACTGACATCATGTTTTAGTCTAGCTAACATAAGTTTAATTTACAATATTTGGCGATTCCATAATCTTTGCATCAAAAACAACCACAAATCTCAAGAAATAGAATTTCGTTACACATCATTTGTTTAATCGTTAAGAGTTGTTGACCTAGAGCTTAAGAAAAAGAAAAAACAATGTGGAAACTTTTTAAAAAAATTCATTTAACTCCAGTTTTTACAATTTTCTTCAACAACAATACGATTTCGTTTGTACAACTCACTCACAAACAGTACAATTTTTCCCCCGATTAATTAATTTTTTATTGTTATTTACGTTCAGCCACGTTACTAAAGTTCATAAAATAGGCATTTGCTTTCAAATAAAAACTGAATTCCAGAAATATTCCAAAGCAATTTGTCATCTCAATTGATATCTCTGATAGAACCTGTCTTTAACCAATTTCCTCCCTTTTCTTTTTGGTTATATCAATAAAACGGTCAACAGTAGTAATTGCTGTTTTCATAAGAACCTCTCAATTGGCGGTTTTTTTAACAAAATCCGCGAAGTTCTTTCTTCACAACTTGTTTGTCTTATTTTTTAATATGCTTAGTTTTCTTAAAATTCATTAGCAACACTTGGGGAAACCTCATTTTTGAAAATTATTGAGGCAGCGCAGAAAGCACCAGTTGCGGGCAAAAGTGATATCCACTGATAACTTTTGGAAAATTGCGTCCAAAAATAAATAAAATATAATAACATATTTAAAGACTTTATGACTTTTAGTTTGCGGCGCTAAATACCATGGCAACAAAAACAAACAACAAAAAATTGTAACTTTTAAGAGGCCATTGGTAATCTCGATAAAAAGTGAAATCAAAATTAAAACATCAAGAGCTAATAAAGTGAATTCAAATTAAAAACACTATTAGCTATTAACTGGAAATAAGAATTAAGATTTTTCGTAAGTCCACAGAACGTCTATCGGGCATTTCATTAACGGAACAAAGTGATTAGACCCCAGCAAGAACAACAAATAGTGACAAATTAATTAAAAATAATAATTAAAAAGTTAAAGAAAAATTTAGTTGTAGTTGTAACAAGGAAACAAACAAAAAATGCTTTTTGAAAAAATAAAAAGATTATGTTTTCAAAAAAACACCTCACAAATCACATCAATCCCTCTTTTTGATTAATCCCATTGAGTCATACAACCAGAAAAAGAAATAAAAATCAAGCAAAACTCACAGGAAAGTGTTTATTCTTCATTGGGTAAAATTGTGTCAAAATCATTGAGTCAGAAACATTTAGCTATAAATTAAAATAAATCATTTGATTTATTAGTGCTTCAACAGATGACATATGCGTCTGTCATTACTTAGACATATTGACCAGGCAACAAAAAAGACGGATTGATTTAGGAATCTTTAGAAACGCAGGCTATTTAAAGGGGCAATCGATTCAAAGTACTAGCCCTTTGATTGGAAGTAAAATTGAGCCATAAATTGTGGCTCGACAAAAAGTACAACAGAACTCATCAGTACACTAAAGCTGTATATCTCTCAAAACCAAAAAAAGACGAAACTTCTTGCACACAAGAATAAGAAAATTGCTCATTTGTTTCGTTTTTCTTAAAAATCTCAAAAAGGATTTATTTTTAAACAAAATAAAAAAATATGCCAACGAAATTCAATGAAAGATTCTTATCTTAGCCCTTTGATTGAGAAAAAAAGACATAACCAAGGACAATTTTTCCGAAGGTCAAATGGTTGCCTTACATTCTTGAATATCAACGGGTGATTTTTTAGACTAAAAACGAAGTGCATAATCGTATCAGAGTCTTGTCTGAAAAAAACTTCCTTCAAAAACTACAAAATTTTTACAATAGTATTTTTGTCACATGGAAAACATTTTTACAAAATTTGCGTAAATTTGCAAAATTTGCAAAATTATGTAAATGGGGCAATTGCGCATACCGTGATACTTATGAAAGGCCATCCCACATCTGAAACGAAAAAAATTGCACGGTGAATTGTAAGTGTAAAAATACGAAAAGTTCAGTGGACTTGAACTTTGATAGGAAACTAACCACACCAAACAATTTTAGTTGCAAAGAACTGAAATTTTCAAAATTTATTCTGCGTGTTCCGATTTTTCACTTCAGATTTTTTTCTCTAATTTTTGGTTCCGTGTATTGATCAGCTCACAAGGTTTAAAACTCTTAAAGCTGGCTAAAAAAACCTTTGCGGATCACTACTATTTCTGATTATTGAAAAGCCAAGAGGGTCGGGAAAACACAAAGAAGAAAAACCAATTTTGATCGTTTTCTAGCCCAATTCCTTTATTTTTTTTAATTTTAACAAAACGTTTATTTAGGATTGATACTCACAAAAATTTATTTAATTTTTTTCCCTCAAAAACTGCCTGCAGATTGCCGGAAAATAGCCACGATAGACAATTGTGGCCATCCATGATTTGAAACAACTAAAAATATAAGATAAACAGATTGACCACCAATAAGAACTTACATTTTTCCGAAAAGAACTTACATTTCCGAAAGCCCTCTTGATTACAAATTCATCCAGTGTGTTCCAGTGGGAAGCATTCCTCATTTCTCTGTAAAACATCTAATAAGCTGCAACGTAGCCTCAGAATGACATTGAACGGAACAAGAAAGATGGTTTTCATAGTGTAAATTTTGACAATTTTTGACGTCAAACTTATTTTGAAGTCAAATAGAAAAATCGTGTGCTCAAATCATTTGTTTTACGATTATTTTAAAAAAGGAGTAAAATGTAATCGAGCAAGGTAAGTCTTTTTCTTAGTTAAATTTTGTATAACTTTCAAATAATTTTGAAACACTCTGAAACTTTATTACAGCTGTCAGTTTTGATTGCTTATCACATTTTTACTAACCGAGAAGTCCACATTTTTACTAACCGAGAATTCAATGCCATGTTCTACTAAAGTCGAAGGAAAAGCAGCTACTGAGCAAATCTACTTTGTCAGTTTATTGCGATACTATGAATCAATTACAATAATTGTCCCTATTGTTTATGATGTACCCTTAATATTATTGATGCCCTCAAATTTTGGTCAATTCCATAATTGCACAAAAATTATATTCGAAAGATAATACTTGTGAATGGAGAAAAACTACTTCGTTCAGTCGCCTCGTCATAAAATTCTCTGCACCTGTGCTGAAAATTAGTCTGTATATGAACTTTGCATTGAACATTTGGAATTATGAAACAATGAAGTGATCACATTTCACTTGCGTGTTGAATAGCATTTTCAAAAGAATTTTTTTGCGGCTCCCAATCTGCTACTCTAATTTCTGGGTACAGCATTTTGATTTTTTTCTGCATTTCTAATATTTCGGATATCCACGACTTTTGATAATAGTAGATAAAGAGATACAGGAGAAACTTTGGGTATTATAGATTACTTTTAGCATCAAATTTATGAATTACGTTTTGTTTCAACACAAGCAATGATGTTTTCAATTCACTGTTTCAAAGCCAAATACGGACCTTTAAATTTCAGATCTGTCAAATTCAGTATTCGCAATTTTTCTGAAAATAGATGAGGTCATATCTAAACGAGTTGAGGCACAGGTCTGATTCTCGCTTGATCAATTGCCACAGCCCAATTTTTAAACCCAATTTTTTAAATCAAATTCTTCGATTTAATTGTTGAAAACAAACACATAAAAAATTATATTCTACTGACTCGATTCTAAGGAGGTTGTCAATAAATTAAATAGATGTGTAACAAAATTACATAGAAAATTAAGCATCTTGTTAGTAATACATATTTTACTTTTGAACTGATTATGTCGCACCAAATATATATTTTTGAAACTTTTCCAACAAGATTTAACAAATCATCGAAAACTGGAAATAAAGAAATGACTCACCAAGCTAACTGATAAGGTGATAACCTTGTCAATTAATTTGGGGAGCAAGTATGTTGAAAAATTACTGCTCGTCAAATAGATCAAATTTAAGACGATCAAATCTCATCATTGTTCGAGTTTCTTTTCGGATACTTTTTGAAGACTGTTTTCAGATTATTATTACGTTGATGTGTGCTTTGAGTCCATATCTAACCAATTAATGAAGAGTTTTTCAGGAAGCAAGATCGTTTCGAGAAGTGATTAATTTAAATATTAATCTCAATTACTTCAGGACATGATTCTTCGATGTTACAAATCTCCTGCTCAACGTGTTAAATAAACATCGAAATCAATTATTCACTCTTCTAATGAATTTCTTCAAACTCGATTTAAATCATATTAAATGAAGACAACAGGTCATCTGAAAATAAAGTTCTTCAATTCAAAAGAATTCTGATCTTCAAAATTCTTTCTCTTCGGCTATAAAAAAATATCAATCTTTGCTTCTCAATACCATTTTCTTCCGTAGTATGAAATCTTCTGACATCTTTAAAGAACTCGTATGAATCTAAAAATATTTAAGATGTTTTGCAGTGTACCTGGATTATTGGACGTCTATCCTGTATTGTATGAACTATTCGAGAATTGATACAAAATTTGAACTGCAACTGTTAACTGTTTATCGCAACGATTCAGAACCAATTAAGCCCTTACGAGAGCTGTTCCGACATCTTTAAAAATTTCAGAGAATTTCGAGTCTTCTTCCAGGATATATCTGAGATATCAGCTCTAGTTCTTTTGTTGTACTTTTCAAAGATGGTCAGTGATGCTATGGTTGAGTGGTCAGAATGAGGCAGTGGCTGCTTGTTGTTGTTGGTTCAGTTTGTTCTGTTCTCTCCACTGAAGAAGGGCGTACACCATGTCAACTTTCAGAGTGTCCTTTATGGCCATAATCCACTCGTCTCGTTCCTCGTCTGAACTGGCGCTCATAATGTACCTAAAATGATAATGAAGTTGTACACAATTTACCATTGAACTTAAGCATGGAGAACATTTTGAACTCAATGGTAATATCGTTTTTGATCTTTTTTAGATATTCACCCTAGGATATGGATGCTAACTACAAAGAAATTTTCCACACGAAAAAATTCCCGAACATGACTGAAGCTAGCTGCTCACAATCAAAGAATTTTTGCTGGATTATTTTTTCAGTAAAAATTAACATCAAGAGCATTGCATCTTGTTCAATAGTGAAAAAAAAATTATTTGCACTTTCAGGCAATGGACGAAATCCCACAACAGTTCAACGCCTATTAACAAACTCAAGACAGACGCAAGACAGTTTATTTCAGGCTATTTAAATCTGCCCCATCACTGATAAAATTGCATTCTTGAGAGAAAAACGTTGAATGTGGAAATAGTTGGAACAGGGTGCTTAAAAAGGTAAGTTCTGAAAAATTATAACCTGGAGTGTTTTCCCTTGACGTGTGTTCCACCATCAGTGGCTTTGGTGGCCTTGATGACCTGTGGCAGTTTGTCACGTGACTCCCTGGACACAAGTTCGAAACAGAACTTCCTACTGGAGTCACTGGTTGGACGCACTTCTAAGTTGGCAAGAACAATAATGCCTGAAATAGTGAGGGGTTTTACTTTCACATAATTCTGATGTACACCGTACACATAATACGCAACTTTTAAATTTTTTACCATAGAAATTTTTTGTACATCCGAAGTCATGATTAAGCTTTTCGTTTCGCATCATCATCTGGGTAGCCTTAAGTTCATAGCACCACGGTTTCGAACAACTATACAGATAAAGCTTTTTCTGACTCTGATCTTTTCAATTTTCTGAAATCGTATTTGCACTGCACAATTTTGCTCGAAATGATTACAGTTAAGTTGTTAAAAAACGTTTGCAGAACAAATTGAAGCTTTCGCGCAATGTAATTTTTTGAAGAGTCCTCTTGGCTTTTTAAGCTCAACACTCGTTTTTGTAGAATCCAACAGTTATTAATAGATTAATTTAATAGTAAAGCTACAAATTTCCACCATCAACCCCTCCTAGAACTTTTTCCAGTTTTCCTGATTTTGAGATTTTCAAGATCATCGTTCACAAACTGCAGTAAAATTTCAAATAAAAAGCAAAAGTAGCCTCTACATGGTACAAAATGATGTTTCTGTTTCTTCTATACAATGTGTTGACAAAGTAAAAATTTGAAGAAATATTGAGTTTGAGGCCGAGATAATTAAACACACAAATTGAAAACTCGAAAAATGGTTCGCGTACTACACCCAAGCTCACAACAAGATTCGTAAGACTAAGTTAAAAGTATAATTCTTTATCCCAAATATTGCCAACAATGTAACATAACTCCAACCTTTGGGCTTTTCGTCATCAGCATGCACATAATAGTACAGGAAATCGGAATGCAGCACAAAGAACCGTTTCTTCCACGTTCTGTACTGACCTCCCTCTTTGTACAAATTGCCTTGTTTAAGCACAGATTTGTTGATGTTGTAATTGGATGTCAGTTGAAGGGGATTACGTTTCAGCTCCCTATAGACACTAATTAGGTAGTCTCTTGGAATGCCGCGTTCATTTGGCGTCATCTCTTTTACTTCGCGGCCTGCAAACGAAACAGCGCTTAACCTGACACATTTTTTTTAATTGATAAAAAATCACGACATGATAAATTGATAAGAAAATCAGGATTACTTAAAATAGAAAATATATATTAAACGATAATCCACCAAATCTTAGCAAACAGGTGAGAACTCAAATAAGGTACAAAATTGGACCAATTCTCAAATTTCTTTGAGGCCAAGGAATTCTACACTCGACTTATGTTAAGTCAAATATCGATATTTGCTATATTAAGAAAAAATTCAAAACCTTACTAACAAAATTAGCCGTAAGAACTTTCAGGCACATTAACAGGAGGCTGTTTATAAATCGAAAATAATGCAATTTGGCAAACTGCAAAATTTACAACGCATTCAAGGCCACGCCTATATAACTGAAAAATCAAGGTGTGCAGGATAAGATGATCATTTTTGAAATATTCATATGTTATTCAAATAAAAAATGTTTTTGAAACGATTTATTATGTAGATAATGGTTTTTGAAACGATTTATTTTAAATTTAGAGGTCATAAATTACGGCAGAGAAAAAAATACATTAACAATTTCCAAACAAAGATGTGTTCAGATCGCCCATATAAGACCGATGCGATGAATTAAATTAGGTTACGGACTTTTTAAAACATAACCGAGTAACGTCGGGCGAATGCGAATTGCTCTCAAACGACTGGCGAGCTTCGGTTTGGGAAGGGGGGTTGACTGGGGGGGGGGGGGGTGGGCGGGAGGAGGGCGGGTGACAAGAGTGGGATCAAACTTTTAAGACTAAGAATCGCCTTCAAACCTTGAAATTGACTCCTCTTATAGACTAGTATGGTGTAAGGCTCTAAGAGAGCTGCCCGGTCACATACTTCCCTCTGACCGCTGCCTACTCATCCCACTTTTGAGGACCAACAGTCAAATGGGTCAGACTAAAAATTGATCGAGCGAAAAATTGCAAAAAGATCACAGGACTAATATATTAACCACAAAATTGGTTTCAGAGCAAATAAACAATATTGCTAACAAAACAAAAGAAAAGGTGAAGAAAAAACAACATAACCGACTCACGTCGGGCAGATTCCTCCTATCAAACAACTGGCGTGCGGCTGGACTCAGTAGTAACCAGCTGGGGCTTAGGGATGTTAGCATCAGAGGGGTGAGGTAGAGCGGAGGGAGGGGGGAGGCTCGAGCGATGGAGAAGAGCTAGGGTTGGGAGGGCTGGACGAGAGGGGGTCCAAATCGTCAGGTTGAGTAGGGTGCACGCAGGGAGTTTTGGAAATTATCTAGCAATTGATTAAGCGCTCAATCCTGAGTTCTTTACTGGTGGAAACCAACAATTGACCAAAATATTTCGAATTCCAAAAATCTCATTTCTCTTGAGTAAAATCTCACTTTTTTCCCAACAAATCTTGATCAAAGACAACCGTGGTTAGGATCTAATTGCTAACAGTTCTGCCTAAGACATAGAGGATCAACATTACTTCGATCAAAAAATGATACTGGATCAATTAAAGCATCGAAAAATTGAATGATCACAAAGTACTAAAACGTTAGGACTCACTCGGGAATCGGAAACTTTGAAGGTCTAAAAAAAGCTTTTAAAGCTTATTTCAGACTACTAATGTGACTTAAATTGAAAAAAGTAATGCATTTGGTCGCACATTATGTCGCGCATTAGGTCGTTATTTTAACTTTAGTAATGTACTACCATAAATTAAACATAGCTGGCAGATTGCCAGAAAATAGCAGCAATAGATTCGTAGATCGACAGTCTAAAAAAACAGTAAAAAAGACAGACCAAAAAAATTTCGTCTTTTCATTGAAGGCTGATCTGTTATATTTTGATTAAAAATTTGTATATGTTATTGCTGCCTCTATTAGCTGATCTCAAATAACCTTCATTTAGAGTGACACACACC
Source organism: Convolutriloba macropyga (assembly GCF_964194025.1). NCBI lineage: Eukaryota > Metazoa > Xenacoelomorpha > Acoela > Convolutidae > Convolutriloba > Convolutriloba macropyga. Next base: position 27,415,141 of record NC_134479.1, read on the forward strand.
CATTTGACCTTATCTCTGTCAATTAAAGTAAATAAAAGTCAATTTCAAATTGAGGAAGTCATTTTTGAGAGTAAGGTAAGTCAAGTGTGCCCAAAAATTTAATCACGCGCATGAACAAATAGCTCGCTCCACTAAGAGCGAAAAATGACGTCACACATGCAATTCAGTTGAAATTGCATGAACGAATGAACAAAAAGTGGCTGTGAAGTCATATGGCCGTAACAAAAATCATGACGACGAAATAAAAAAAAAACCAAGAGAAGGCCAATAATAGCCCCAGCTATCGCTGTGCGGCTATTAAAAAAATTAAATTACTCAAAGATGGTCTGCAACTCGGGCATTTAAAAACATAGCCGGTAGATTGCCAGAAAACAGCCCCAATAGCTTGGTAGACCTGCAGTCTCGAAAATATAGTAAAAGAAACAGAAAAAAGACGTAGATGTCATATTTTGAATAAGAATCTGTTGAGCTCATTGCGGCTTCAATTAGCTTTACTCAAATACCTTCAATTAGAGTGACACGCGCTCACTTGAAAAATAAAGAAAAGTCAAATTCATCGAGGAATGCATTTTTGAGAGTGTGGTAAGTAACGTGCGACCAAAAACAATCACGCGAATGAACAAAAACTCTCTCTACTAAAAAGAAAAAAGACGTCACGCAAACAATTCCATTGAAACTGCACAAACGAATAAATTAAAAACAGATTTGAACTGATTGTGACATCAGGTAGTCGCAACAAAATATTGAGATAAAAAACAAGAGAATGTCAATAAAACCTCAACTATCGCTTTGCGTCAATTAAAAAAAAGAGGATAAACAGTTCAACCTCAAATAAAAAAACTATTACTCATGCTCATTGTTTTTTTTTGAGTTCTCGGATTGCACCAATAGGATTGTCTTGAAATTTTGCATGCGGCCCTAAACTGGCAATCCATGAGCACATGTCAATTTGTGGAGCGATTAAAACATTTCTTCCATGGGTTTTGGGCGAATTTTGGGATAATTTTGCACAAAAAAGCAGTTTATTTTCGGTTTTGCCTGTTTTTCTCGGAAGGCACCCATAGGATTTTTTTTGAAATTTTGCATGCGGCCCCGAACCGGCAATCTATGAGCACATGCCAATTTGTGGAGCGATTTAAGCGTTTCTTCCATAGATTTTGGGTAAATTTTGTGCTAATTTTTTCCCAAAAAAGCACTTTTTCGGTTTTGTTTGTTTTTCTCCGATTGCACCCATAGGATTTTTTTGAAATTTGGCATGTGGGTTTAAACTGGCAATCCATGAGCACATGCCATATTGTGGACCGATTGAAACATTTCTTCCATGGGTTTTGGGCAATTTTTGGGTTAATTTTGCACGAAAATACACTTATTTTCGTTTTTGCTCGCTTTTCTTAGATTGCACTCGATGCATTATTTAGAAATTTTGCATGCGGCCCTCAACCGGCAATCCAAGACCACATGCCAATTTTTGGAGCGATTGAAACATTGTTTCCATGGGTTTTTGGGCTATTTTTGCCCAAAAAATCGGTTTTTTCCGTTCTTCTTGGATTGCACCCAATGGATTGTTTTCAAATTTTGCATGCGGCCCTAAACTGGCAATCCTTGAGCATATGTCAATTTGTGGAGTGATTGAAAAACTTCTTCCATGGGTCACAGTTTTTGCGTATATTTTGCCCAAAAAGACTTTTTTTCCCGTTTTTCTTGTATTACAGCCGAAGGATTGTCTTGAAATTTTGCATGGTGACCTAAACTGGCGATCCATGAGCACATGCAATTTTTTGCACCGATTACAAAATTTCTTTCAAGGGTTTTGGGCATCTTTTGGGTTAACTGCTTTTTTTGTTTCTCTTGGATGGCAGCCGTACGATTGTTTTAAAATTTTGCATGCGACCCTAAACTGCCGATCCACGAGAACATGGTAATTTGTGCAAGGATTGAAACATATCTTCCGTAAGTTTTGGGCTATTTTCGGTCAATCTTGCGCAAAAATACAGTTTTTCCTTTTCCTCTTTTTTCTTGGATTGCAATCAATGGATTGGTTTGAAATTTTGCATGCGGCCCTAAACTAGTCTTACATGAGTACAAGCTAATTTAAGTAACGATTGAAAAATTTCCATGGGTTTTGGGCTAATTCTTCGTTAATTTTGCCCAAAAAACGTTTTTGTTTTCTTTTTTCTTGTTTTGTTAAAACTTTGACGATTTCTGTCATAAGGGTTCGTATGTCTCACTTATTGTTGCAGTTCAGTTGTTGTGAAATTTTTTTATAGCCTTTTAGATCTCATTTTCGAGGAAAGTGAAATTATGTTGCCCATTTGGTCAATTTTGAATGTTTTCTCTAATATCTCAGAAGTGATACATTTATCGAGTTTAGACATCAGGAAACAAAATTGTTTTCAGAATGTTTCTATGGATTACATGTGAGGGCCTTCTGAAGCTCGAGAAACTGCTCTTTGGTCATAGTTTAAAAAAAAAACATAAAAGTTTACCTTTTCATTAAAAAATTGAAAAATTTTGCCGACAAAGCCCAAAATGAGGAGAACATTCAAATCTTTGCTCCACTGATACAGAAACCAAAGCCAGCCGTTCTCCACGAACATTATACGAGAACCAATTTGCACGAATCTGAAAAAACAAACATAAAAGTAAAGCCGGTCGAATTTGCACCCTTCTCAAAAACTTAGTTTTGTGCAACAGTCATCCTTTCAGATAATCATTCCATCTATGAGTGTCAAGGTTTAATGCATCGGTAATCAAAACATTTTCATTGTCGTTTCACAGTTTGGTCCGGGTCGCTTTTGGCTTGACACGTTTGATGTAAATGGGTTCCATGGATTTTTGGTTGTGTTTACTGAATTACCGGAAAAACTTTGTGAAATATACCGGCAAATTTCGTCTGAAATTGTACAATCCTTAATTTTTCATTAAAGGTCCCAAAGTTATCATTGGAGGAGTCGTCGCTCAGCGCGCAGGTTTGTTACAAAAGGTATTAAGCTGTGAATGGGCAAAGTAGATTTTTCGTTAATTAAGTAAACATATCGCGTTCAATACTTTGTATTTGCAGCTCCATTGTTTCAACCCAACAACAATTTGTACAGATATCTAAATGAATTTTTGTTGATAGAGCAATTAATCATCTTTCTTGACAATGGATCAGAAGTTTTGCACTTCGGTGTTCTATGATGAACCTGTGAGAACTGAAACTTTTGCGGACCGATGGCGAAACACACTGTTCATCTGAGTCTGCTCAGTTAGTTTCAATAGGTTAACGGTTCGGCTCTTTCAGATGAGAATGGATCTTATGTTTCGGACTGTGCTTATTCGGGGCGGGGAGTACTCTTCCAAGGTCGAGTTGATGGCGCTAGTTTCAACCATTCTGCGAAGATTATTTCCGCCGGAGTCACGAGAATATGTTGGTGTTCTGGGGCATGCAGTGAAATTGCGAATTTCACAGTACAAAACTCTGAGCCGCAGAGTAAAGGGAGCGCGCGGGACAATTGTCTGCTACCACCACGAGTCTGCAGCTAAAGTTCTCAATGCGCTTCAGAACGCTGATGGCTTTCATGCAGAAACGCGATTCCTGGCCACGGACTTTGTGCAATCTAGACCCAGCAATGTATGCGAGCCACGGTATAAATTGCATGTGAAAAAGAACTAAAGTTTGTGTATATTTGTTGAAGTGATAGTTCAAATAAATCTTCTTCAGTTCTTTTTTTATTCAAATGTGAAGTGAAACTGTTGCACGTTTGACATTCCAATATTAATTCCCATCAATTGTTATTGTTGTTGCCTCAATAATTTTTTGTTCAGATTTGCGGCGTGTTCTAACTTTATACGAGGCAAATTTGAATTGTTTCTTTACACGTGTTTGAGATGGAGATAGGGTTGAAAATTCTAAATATGGACCAAATCTCAATAACAATAAATTTCTGGACATGAACCAGGAAAATGAGGTTCAAGGTTAACAACTATAAAGTCTTTACAGATTAAAGCTTTTCCACATGGTGTTATACGTTTTGCTTAATGATTTTCAATTCTAAATTGCACTGTTTCTCTTTATTCGAACTATGCGTTACACAAGTAGAAATGCTCGATTGATTGTACTATGCAATGCTTGAAATCAGAGCTAAAATGGTCCAGTGGTTGAAGATGAGGCCTCCACGATGGAGGCGTGAGTTCGAATCCCGTCGGAGTTTTACTTGTCCGCTTTATGTCGTTCATTTGACTATAATTGTGATTATTTCAACGTTTACAAACGTTGCATGGCTCACTATCACCTCTTTTCTAGTTTATGTATTATACTACGCAGATAAGATCTCCTGCCGTTTTGGATTACCGTTTGCAGCTGTTTTACATGAATCAAGGTATGAGCAGGCAATTTTCATTTAAAAAATTTCAGACCCTTTCCTAATTTTTTTAATCCGACGGAGAACAGAAGCATGTTTCTAGAAGAGTGATACGGTACGAGCGGTTCCCAGTGCAAATATAATGTGATTGGGCATATTCCATTCAGTTTCCGGTTGTTCCTATTTAACTCCGATGATAGTTCATTAGATTTGCCTACTATGGGAGCAAATGCTCCGGTGTCAACTGGGTTGCACAGCTGATATAGCTCAAGATCTGGACTTAGGTTGTCAGACTTTAGTTCATGTAACAAGTCGCTTCAGATCTACCATTGTAACGCATGATTTCGTGTGAAAATAATGTTGATACAGTTTTTCCAAGTGTGTCTGGTAACTATGGTTAAGAAATTGCATTAGAAGTGTGTCACGTTTGTTACTGATCAAAGTTTATTTTAGTGCAAAAGTTAGTTGTGCTGTTGTTATAGTCATCCGGTTCAACATTTAGAACAAAAAAGGACGGTTTTGAATGGTTTTAAAGAAATGGAAGCATTGGTTGCAATTGGAAAGACTTTGTGCCGATGGTTGTCAGTATTAAGATTGTTAGTTGGAAAGTGTTTTATTGTAAGTTCGCTAAAATACGAAAACTCAAGGCGAGGTAGCGGAGTGGTTTCGGCATCATGGAATTGCATGCCACGCACAAGGTCAAGAGTTCGAATCCGCTAAGTGAAGAAATATTTTTTTTTGCAGTTTACGCCTCATGCTCGTTCTATGTGTTCAAGTAATCGTTTAAATTTATCGCAGTGTGAACAGGTTTACGAATGTAACAAGAAACTGCTTTTCTCACTTTTACTGATCAAAAAACCTTCTTGTTCATGAGGCTTGGAAAATAATATTTGCTGTCAGGTGTTGTGAATCGTTACCGCTAAGCTAAGGAACGTGATTAAAGGCATTTTTTTGAAGGCCGTTGGTCTTTTCAGTTATCCCAAAAAGACTTTTCAAGCATGCCAAATCTTAGACCAAGTTTCGTCTGTTGAAAACCATGCAATTTGTTCTTGCATATGGTTACAAGTTTACATTGAATCTCTCCTAGGGTAGCCGTCTAGAAGAAGTGTCATTATTTTAGTTCTCCATTCTAAAAGGAAGTTTTACCTCGCCACTGCAATCGGGAGCTTGCTAAGCTGCTCAAATTTACAGTAGTCGTCATCAAAAATAATGGCTGCAGAATTTCCACGAAATTAAAGTTTTGTAGGTGCTGTTTTTTTCGGAGAAAACATTTGAGATTTCGAAAGTTTTCTGTTACAATTTAATGTACTATTAAACTCCAGAATTAGCCAAACCATCAAATTTCTATGAATTCAGTACATCTTTAAAATGAAGTAATAAGTCGTAGGCAGACAGAAACCTCTAAATTACAACGGTTATGGATACTGTTTGCTCTTGTCTCAAGGACAGACACATTTTTGAAGACATAGCTCAAATGATTTGGTCTACGTAAACAAATCAAGATTACTTTTATTTCCTCAGTACGCAGATTTAACGGGATGGGCATTAGCACAACTTCGATTTTTCGAGGGCGTTAGAAAGACGAATGATTAAATATTGTCACGGAAAATCATGAGCAAACTGATCTGATAAATCAGTAAAAAGCAAAAAGGATATCATTTTTACGAGCTCATTAGTCTTTCAATAACTCATATTTTCTGTGCTTCTTAACAGAAGAAATGGACAACCTTTCAGTACAAGTTCCCAAATTACAGTTTGTGCAACAAATGCAAAGTTCTTAAACAGTCTTTTTGTTGTTTTTCCCGAGAAGGTGCTACTACTACAAAAGAAGATGAACGTGCCAATTGTCCCAAGCAACTGTTTAATATAATGAGCAATGTCTCTTTACGGTTATCCTGAGGAACCAATGGAGATAAGAAAAATGAGCAGTCACAGAATCAACAAAGAATATTGCATATTTTTATAAAATTAATTGACCGAAACTTCATTTTCGGTGACTGAAAGGAATTTTTCCAGTTCAAGCTTTAAAATTGATTTTTTTCTACCGTGGTTTCATTTATTTCGTATTTCACTTAGATAACAAATGAGAAACAAGCACTTTTGATCTGTACAGTGTCTTAAAATTACGCAGGAAGGGAACTATTCAATAAACTAGAGCATATGGAAAAGCCTAACTCATAGGCAAAACTTAAACGAAATTCTTTTGTCACAAAATATTATAAACTTCCCAATTTTCACAAAACTGAATCCGTGACAGCACTATTTGAAAGCTTTATCAGCTATATCAAAACGCTTCTTCCTTGATGAATTGCATTTTCAGAGAACTGGGACATTCCAGTTAGCGCACTTATCAAATAAAACAGTATAACTGATTTTGTTCAATATGAATCAAGATCTATGGCAATCCAATGCAATTAATTTCATTCTTCTATTTTGAGCGCGAGGAGCGGACAACTTGTTATTCATCGCTGCCATTGTGTTTCAGACTGACGAGCGGCATATCTTCTGTTGTCTCCAATCTGTGGTCTGGCTTCCCCTGAATTGGACGGCACTCTAGCGGGCTTGCTAGTTTTCACTAGCCGAAACGTTTTCGAGTGTTTAAACCATATGAGGTTAGTATCATTAGGTCTAAGCTATCAGATGGGTGCTCAAAAAGTTATACTAATGTTTTGAAAAGCAACCATTATTTGAACTTCTTGGTGCAGTGGTATGATGTCTGTCTATATTAATAGTAGCTTGAGTTCGAATCCCATCGAGTGCGAGTTTCTTTGTTTATTTTATTCAATTTTGATTTTACCTTTAGTTGTTACCAATAAGAATAAATTGTGGAAACAATAGTTGTTTTTAAACTTGAGTGTCGGTAAGCTACGAGAAATATTTAATTGTTGACCTAGTTTAACTGTTCTGAAGCGCTTTTTGGATTAAAGTTTTAAGTGCTTGCGTTCCGACGAACCATCAGTTCGTTTCATTTGTTAGAAGAGAAAGAGATTGTTTTATTGGTCGCTTTTGCCTGAATTGTAGATCGTTTTCTTTGGCTATTATAAGATTTTATATTTAACTGATTTCACGCTCGTTTTTTTGTACCTTTGTGTCCATTGTCCGCAGAAAATTAGTTATTATTTACTGAAGATATGTTGACTTTAAAGAGTTGCTCGTTTTCAGAAGAAATGAGTGGTTTCTTACGAGGGAAATTGGAAGACTGTCGGCGGGAAGTGGAACTTCGGATGGAATTGGTTGAATAGAATCAAGTTTCCAGCAACAATATTCCTAGGAAATCCAGAATGAGAGTTGTATATTTGTATTCTAGTGCGAAGAAGCGCACCATTACGAGATCTTTTGTGTTCTCCAAAGCCACTAGTCTTGCTCGCAGGAACAAGGAGACAAAGGAAAATGCGGCATTTCACGCTTTTGGAATTCCTGGAACGCCACATGTAGTACTAGCGTTCCAGTCCAGCCAAAGAAGCGCAACAGTTCCTGAGATTCTCCAATAGTTTTGCTCCTGGAGATGAACTCTGGTTTCTCTTGCCGAAGCCCGATGGGAATATTGGACAAAATATTGTCCGTAAAAGTAAGGAGGCGGTTGTCCCTGCAAGTCCTAGCCCCTTACCGCATGATGATGTCCAGCCACCAGGAAATGTCACAAATGATTCTTATGTCTTCTTCGACTTCGTTACGCATAGCTTTAAATTAGTAACAGTCAGTGCCCAAGATAATGTGTGTAAGGGGACCATGTGTGACGGTCAATTCGGCGCTGATGCTTGCGGTTGTACCAAGGCTCCAGCGCGGAAACACTGGGCACTCAATTTTGTATTCACTTGTGACGAGCTGGACGATATTGCGAATGACGAAGTGGCCATGCCATCTGTTCAAGTCGTCTGTCGCGAGTTCTTCTCGATGAAGGCGTCCATTCATGGCCAGCAACGGATTCAAGTGTGAACTCATTTGACATTGACGATGATGTAAGCAAACTAATAATTCATTTCCTGTCACTAATCGACATTTATGGCAACTCAACAACCAAAAACTTGCGCTCATTTTTGGCAATTCACTTTTATAACTCGAGAAACTTCTAAAGCTCTTGTTCAGTACAGTTCTGTTTATTTCAGCTGCAAGTGCCGTTTGATGACATTGAGGCCGCTCAGGGATTCCGCGTTAAGGGCTGGTTCAAGCCGGGTATTACGGAACCCGAGACCGTGAACGAGTCTTACGCCATCCATAATTGCTATTTGATGCCAGAACAAAATTTGCGTGACAGACAGCTGTTATTGCGGCACTTTGGGTCAACAGGCTAGTAACCCACTTTTATCTGAATGCTTTTGTCGTAACAAATGACCGATTCTCACTATGTATTCATCAAGCGTAAGCTTGAAAAGCGTTTGCAGTTCCAAATTCAAAGATTTGTTAGTAATAACTGAATGGTTCTTATTGTTTCTCTTTGATAAGGCACCTTAAATTAGTTCACTTGAATATCCCATCAATGGGTTCTTTTGTCTATTCGTAATTAACTTTTTTTTGTCAAATATCAAGCAAGTTGTCCTAACTTGTAGGTCCATCGTCAGCGAAGATCCCGAAGTTGGCAGAAAATCCCAAGGGCACCGAGGCTACAAAAACTTCTCAATCGGGTGCATGTGTAACAGGAAATGCACAAGGAAGTTCAGGTTGTGGCCCGTCGAATGTCATTGATAAAAGAGACGCTGGAGTCATCTCCTCTCCGAATGTCAACCATGAGACCATGAGCTGTGACGTGACTGGCGATCCCTCCAAATTTACCGAAAATGCAGCTTCAATGGCCTTTTTGAATGAACATGAAAGCCGTGAAAGAGCCCCATCCATTTTTTCTCATGCCGCTACCTGCGCTTCTATGTCTGACGCTGATGTGGCAGGGCGGAACTCTCGATGCGAAAAAAATATTGGCGCAACAACATTAATAGGGGACATTTTCGGAGAAACAGACAACAGCCAGGGAGAAGTTGCTGCGTCTGATTCTCAATCCGGGTCCGGACGCTCTTTTAGCATTGTTGGTGAACGTCTCGGTGTATACGATGAGGACTACGATTGGGAGAGCGCACAGCGTCATTGAGTTTCAATTTGAAACTTCTGCGTTGATCGGGTGCCAATTTGAGTGCTTTTCTTGTCTGATTTTATACTTCCGGGCCGATAGTTTCTTGTCTTTGTTCCTATCTGCATTGTTCCTTGTCTATGTTTCTATCTGCATTGTCTATGCTTCTATGATTTCTTGCCGCCATTTCTGTTAGGCGAATAAACTTTTTTGTTCTGTACCATTTGTCAATGACAATAGCCAAGGCAATTACTTAGTAGCAATTAAGGATTACCTTTTGTAGTAGCTATGGCGAACGTTTTTAATAAATTAGTCAGTACATTTTTTTCCAGATGTGTTACATGCTCTTTTTCAACGTTTAGCTGTTATGTGTTTGTATGTTATGAAAGTGTGAATGATGTGGAGCGGCTGTTTGGAAGTTATGTATCGTCAAGACAGTGGTCTCAAATCTGGTGCATCCAATTTTCTTCCTTCAAAATCTAAAATTTTAGCCTAAAAAATTTAAAATTGCAAGTCAAGTAAAACTAAGTAATTAGCCGACGGAAACAAATTTTCTGAATTCAGCAGAGTAAGTGATAATGCTGGCTTTTGCCGAAATAACTTTGTTTAGGTATCTTGATTGGGGTAATCTTTTTCTGTTCAAAACACAATCTATAAAGGATAGCCATTGGTTTATTTGTAATTTTTAGAGGCCGTCCTAAATACCCAGTAATAAAACTTCCCACGGAGAATCCTGAATTAATTTTATTTCTTAAATTGTTTAAAAGTAAAAACGATAAGTTTTTGAGAAAAAAACCTTTCAAAAATTCATTATTGCCGGTATTTCTCGAACCAAAATACTGAGGGGCTTCGAGTGCAAATTCGAAAAATGATATTTGTGGATTAATCGGAAACTTCTCTACAGGAAACATTTATCGCATGTAAAAGTGCAAATATTTATTTTTTTCACTTAATAATTTTAATATAAGAGGTATCTGTTAACGGAATTAGTGACAGCACAATCCAAACATTGATCCACCAAAAAATACGATTGTTTTTCTAATTGAAATGAACACTTTCTTGCTTATATGATGCATTTACAACTATCTGTGTACTTTAATAAAGAAAAATGAACAACAAGGAACTGTTTCATGATAATTTAAAAACTAACCTCCGAACCACAACGAAAATGCACGCACTAGGAAGCATGAACGCATTGGATTTTAAGAAAACTGGGATATCCCAATTAGCGCAGCTTTGAAAAAAACTAGTTTAACCTATTTTTCTGGCTACGATTTAGGATTTACGGTCTTCCAAATAAAGCAATCTCGAGGTTTTATTCTTAAAGTGAGAAGAGAACAGTGCTGGCCCTATGGTTCAGTCTGACGAGCGTTATCTGTGATCAGTGTTGTCTCTAATCAGTGTTCTGGCTTCCATTTCAATTGGACGGGATTGGTGCTGAGAAAGCTATACTGATGCTTCGAATAGAACGCATTGCATGAACTTCTTGGTGCAGTGGTATGGTGTCAGCCTATATTAATAGTAGCTTGAGTTCGAAGCTCATCGAGTGCGAGTCTTTTTCTTTCATTTATATTTCATTTTATCACTAATTGTGACCATTAACAATAAAATGTGGAAACAGTAGTTGTTTCTAAACTTGAGTTTCGGTAGGCCACGTGAAATAGATAACTTTTTTGTTTAGTTTAACCGTTATGAAGCGTTATTTTGTAGGAAGTTTTTAAGTCCTTGCATTCCAACGAACCATCAGTTTGCTTTATTTGTTAGGAGAGAATGAGATTTTCTTATTATTGTTCGGCGTTGCCTTAATTGTAGATCGGTATTTTTAGCTATTACAAGATTTCATATTATACTCATTTTACGCTCATTTTTTGTACCATTGTGTCCCTTGCCTGCAGCAAATCAATTATTATTTCCTGAAGATATATTGACTAAAAGGAGTTGTTTATTTTCAGCGGAAATGAGTGGTTTCTTTGTACCAAGGCTCCAGCGCGGAAACACTGGGCACTCAATTTTGTATTCACTTGTGACGAGCTGGACGATATTGCGAATGACGAAGTGGCCATCTGTTCAAGTCGTCTGTCGCGAGTTGTTCTCGATGAAGGCATCCATTCATGCCCGGCAACGGATTCACGTGTGAACGCATTTGACATTGACGATGATGTAAGCAAACTAATATTTCATTTCCTGTCACTAATCGACTTTTATGGTAACTCAACAACCAAAAACTTGCGCTCATTTTTGCTAAATCAGTTTTATAACTGGAGAAACCTGTAAAGCTCTTGTTCAGTACAGTTCTGTTTATTTCAGCTTCAAGTGCTGTTTGATGATATTGCGGCCGATCAGGGATTCCGCGTTAAGGGCTGGTTCAAGCCGGGTATTACGGAACCCGAGACCGTGAATGAGTCTTACGCCATCCATGTTTGCTATTTGATTCCAGAACAAAAATTGCGTGACGGACAGCTGTTATTGCGGCACTTCGGGTCAACAGGCTAGTAACCCGCTTTTATCTGAATGCTTTTGTCGTAACAAATGAGCGATTCAACAAGCTTTAGCTTGCAAAGCGGTTGCGGTTGCAAACTCGAAGAGTTGTTAGTAATAAGTGAAAGGTTCTTACTCTTTCCCTTTGATAAAGCACCGTGTATCAATTCATTTAAACATCTCATCAGTGGGTTTTTCTGTGTATGATGAACTAACTGTTTTTGTGTTAACTGTCAAGCAAGTTGTCCTAATTTTTAGGTCCATCGTCAGCCAAGGTTCCAAAGATGGCAGCAAATACCAAGGGCACAGAGGCTACTGGCACTTCTAATCGGGTGCATGTGTAACAGGAAATGTACAAGAGAGTTCAGCTTGTGATCCGTCGAAAGTCATTGATAAAGGAGACACTGGAGTCACTTCGTCTCCGGATATCAACCGTGAGGTCATGAGGTCTAACGTGACTGGCGACCACTCCAAATTTACCCACAATGCAGCTTCAATGGCCATTTTGGCTGAAAATGAAAACCGTGAAAGAGCCCTGTCCACTTCGTCTCTTGCAGGTACCTGCCGCTTGATGTCTGATGCTGATGTTGGAACGCGGGATTGTCACACAAACAGAGGAGCCACAACGTCAAATGTGGACATCTTTCGAGAAACAGACACGAGTGACGGAGAAGTTGCTGCGTCTTATTCTCCTGCCAGGTCAGCACGATCTTCTAGAATGCTTGGAGAACATCTCGGTGAATACGATGACGACTACGATTGGGAGAGCGCACAGCGTCATTGAGATCATTTATGAAACGTGTGCGATGGCCGTGTGGCAAATTGAGTTAGCATTGTCTATGCTTCTATGAATTGTTGCTGTCATATAATTGTTATGTAAATAAACTTTTTTGTTCATTAACGATGTCAATGGGCAATAGTCAAGGCAGCTATGTTGTAGCAATTAGGGATTGCTGCTCAGAAACGCCGTTTTTAAATGTGCCTGAGAAGTTTATTTTGTTTCAGATGTGTTATATGCTCCGTTACACCTGCTGGTTGTGCCGTAACTGGATGCTATGATATTGTGAATGCTGTTGAAGCAATTCGTTTCAAGTGGTTTCTCGTCCATACAGTGATTTCAAACCTATTATGGTTTAGTAAGTTCGTTTTTAGTATTGTTAGTCATTTGACCGTGGTTTTAACCCATGCATTAGCAATTTTACTGAGTAAATAAAAGTATTATGGCGTGATAGGTGGTTACTTTGGTCGTAGTTATTCCATCTTTCAAAGAAGATAGCAGTTGCGAGGCAGCAGTAGGCATTTAGGGACTCTAAACTTGAATGTACTGTTTGCAATACGCATACTTCCAAACTGTTTTCTATCGAGTGTTTTTCGGAAATTTGGAGATCGTGTTAACAGTATTTGTGTGATTATTGGAGTTACATCGGTTGTATTTTTCAATTTAGATTATGACGCCCAGCCAAGTGAAAAAAAGTCTGCTTGCATTGCTGATTATTGGAGCCGTGGAGTCTAACCCAGGTCCTGCTTCTCGGAAGAGGAAACATCCCAAAAAATTCCAACACTGTGCTCGTTTTATGACAGCGTCTCAGCAAATCTGTTCTACATACACTAGTTTAGGAACAACCAAAGCGTTTACGCAAGTTCCCGTAAGTCCTCAAATTCTGATCAATTAAAAAATGGTTTGAATGATGCTAAAAATAGTTCCCTCAACATAACTCAGTTTGTTTAGTAACTTTATCGATAGTTCCGCTTTGTTTGCAAATATGTTTAGATTATACGTGCCTCTGAGAAAAATCATGATCGATGTGTTGGCAGCTCAGGTTTGCAAACGCCACTCAAATCTAGAGAAGGAGGTTATCCTAATTGTGGACACACTAACAGAGGAACAGAGGACAGTGCCCCATCATTTGTGTCCTGTCTCCCATTGATAAAGATGAAAAAATCAAACATTTGAAACTTAATTGGGCAAAACGACTCAACTTATTTGAATAATTTCAGGGTTTGACAGCCGAAGTGATTCCCTTTTCTGAGAAACAACTGCATGAGGCGAATGACGGGAGCAAAGTTGGCCGAAACGCTATTGTAAGCTTCTGTTTTAAATGTTACACCATATTGAAATGCATAATATCTTGACTTCAAGTTTTCAAAGGGATAGCTGATCTCATGTTTTCTTTTTGTAAATTAGGCACCACGCGAAGAATCTACTCCAGTAATGTGTGGCGATCTGTATGCTGTGATAACAAGCTCTTTTACCGTCGTGTCTTCTAGTCAGGATCATTTAAGACACTGGTGCGATTTCTGGAGTATCCCATTCTACGGTGGTTTAGTGCAACCAGCTGTGGAGAATATTGTACCTGAATTCACAAGGCCAGTCGGCATTCATCGGGTAAGAGGTGATGGAGATTGCCTATTCACAAGCTTTTCGCGAATTGTTTCTGGTACATGTCCTCTGACAATGTCAGTAGATAAAGGCAAGAAAAAATGCGCGAAGTATTGGTGATGGAGATTGCCTATTCACAAGCTTTTCGCGAATTGTTTCTGGTACATGTCCTGTGACAATGTCAGTAGATAGAAGGCAAGAAAAAATGAGCGAAGTATTGTGTGGTTTTATTGCGGCAATTCCACTTACGGCACAACAATTTCTGTTCTACAGTGATCAGTTGGGTGACAATGGAGATTCTTACCTACAGGCGTCAAATATGCATACTCATGGTGTATGGGGTGGAGCTATTCAAATTCAGGCTTTCTGCTCAGCTTTTCAACTCAATGTGGCTGTATTCCTGGCGGAAGCAGAAGTATGGGTTGTTATGGAGCCCATTGTCAAGTACAGCACTGAGCTGCCCACTGTTTTTCTTATGCTCCGCTCTAATCACTTTGAACCTATCACTCGTCTCACATGTGTTCAGACTACTTCCTATAATCAGGTCCAGCTGGGCAAAAAAGGGAAACCTGCAAATGAAGTAATGACGCCTAACGCTGTGAATCATCTAAATCCTTTGCGTTTGTTGTATGATGGAGGGCAGCCGGATAATCCTCAAAAACAGGGAGTGGACAAAAATTTTGTACAATCTGGAGATTTGTGTTCGGGGTGTGGCCGAGTGTCTACGCTATGTTACCCGTTCAATTTGAAAACTGTGTCATGGGACAAAATTATTCAAAGGAAATTTGGACGGATGAAAAAATGTTTAAGTTCAATTGTGTCATCTTTGCGACCAGTACTTAACACATGAATCAAATTCAAATCGAAAATTATGGGCAGTAGCTTGGCCGTGTGTTATTAAAACGTTCATGGTTACGCATGATTTTTACTGGATGTTGCCTGTAAAGTTCCAGCTTAGCTGGAGTCTTTACTTTGCCGATTCAGACAATAAAATGACATCGTTATTTCTTAATATTACTCAGGAAAAAGCCGATTTTAAGAAACTTATCGGAAGATATGAGAGCAGGAGTTTTGTAGAAGCACTTCAAAAATATTCCGAACCAAAAGTTCGTTGCTTCTGTGGTGCGTCCGAGTTTATATATGACTGTGGACTGGTGGGATTCAATAATCTTCTGAACTATATTTTTACCTGAGTTCACTTCTTTTCAAAGCAGTTGGCAAAAGTGTTTAGCACCCATCAGGGAAGATTATCTTTCTGCTGTCGACAATTTATTAACCTTTTTATTCCGACCCTGCGTGGTGGTAACAGAGAGTGGTCTCATGCTAGCCACGTGCAAGAGACATAATGGTGGAAGTAAACTGAAAATGGTTCATGTTCCAAGACACCCAACTAGTGCCAGTTTGAGCTATCCGTTTGACAACAGGTTAGCCCCACTAATTCCATCTTTACGAGCTGCATCAACTGTTCGCGTAGGGGCTTTTTCCAACACGTGGAATATTTCTAAAGCAACGGGTGGTTTTAACGGTGTTAGGGCACTTTCGCTATCTAATCAATTTTGTCATTTGGCTGTGAAAAGTCAATTTCTTCTACCTGCCAAGGAATACATTTTCTTAAGGAAACGAAAGGATATGTTCGAGAACCTTGGTAAAGATGAAAAAATCAAACATTTAAAACTTAATTGGGCAAAACGACTCAACTTATTTCAATAATTTCAGGGTTTGACAGCCGAAGTGATTCTCTTTTCTGAGAAACAACTGCATGAGGCGAATGACGGGAGCAAAGTTGACCGCAACGCTATTGTAAGCTTCTGTTTTAAATGTTACACCATAATGAAATGCATAATATCTTGGCTTCAAGTTTTCAAAGGGATAGCTGATCTCGTGTTTTCTTTTTGTAAATTAGGCACCACGCGAAGAATCTACTCCAGTAATGTGTGGCGATCTGTATGCTGTGAATTTAACGCAATCGTCTGCAAGTAGAAGAATAGCAAAATTTTTGCTAAGTGGAACAATGGTCAATTGCAGGGCAATGTGTGAGTCTCTGTTTATACAGAGTACTTGTATTTTATCAACTTTGTTTCTTTCTGTATTCGGAAAATTTGCTGAATTTTGTTTTGTTTACAGCGTAGAAAACCTCGTTAAAGCCCTGAACAATTTCATGGGCTCTTTTATTTCTTGCGCTCTTAGTTCTAATCGTTCAGACTTTCTCGATCTTGACAATCTAGTTGACTTCACATGTATTCTAGTTCAGTGGCACCGCCAACATAAACGTGATGTCTCGCTGGCAATAAAAGATTCTGTACAATCGAATGACTTTGTTTCAATCGAAGCACTATGCAACCCAAGTTTCGTACCACTGTACAATGGAAACGCGTTTCTTGCGCTGTTTTTGTTAGACGAATTGAAGCACCAGTCTCTGCCTGTCGGTATGTGTCGCGACAGAACCAATACACGTGTCCCCATCATCATATCTATGTTTGTGTTGATTTTCGAGGCAGTGGATATATTTGCGTCGCTGAGAAATGTAGCCGAAAATCAAAATGGCGTTGTCCTTTTGCAATGTGTAATTATTCCTTGTGCGATATTCACTTATTTGAAAGTGATGAATAAAATTTCATATTCGATTGCGAAAAAAAAACGTATTTGTTTCCACATCAGAGGAGTTATTTTTGCCCCAAGAGTCGGACGATGCCTTATGTGAATATGATGGGTATGGTGAGAATGATAATGTAACTTTAGAACCGCCAATACACGCTTCTGATGTGTTAGGTGTAGAAGCTGATACAGATGCAGGAGTATTGTCATCTCCTGTTGAATTGAGCAACCCCTCAAAAGATTTGGGATCAATTCCAATACAGGCGCTGTTCAATAGCTTTTTGGCTGTGATCAATCGTCCGAAAAATCCAGTTGACACATCAACACGAGTAAAACGTTTCTTGCAGACGTTAACAGCAAAAATGCCTATGTGTTCTATTTCATTGGTGCAACCTGAGGCTCTTCTTTTCCCGGCTATATTTTACCACCAGATGGAAGATGGTTCCTTCCCTGGTGCAATGCCGCATTTTTTGTATTCGTTGTTGTCAGAATGTGCTCGATTGGGTTTCGAAGACACGCTTAGTCACTTTTTAACCAAAATCACTGATATTGCTCTTCTGACCTCGTCATCAATTCCTTATATTCAATACGCCGTCGATTGCCTCATTAACTGCTCCCTTGGAAAACACCACTCGCAAACCTTTTTTAAAAAATGCCTACAGTCTTTGGAAATCAATGGATAGAAGTCGCAATTATTTTTCCGGGAAGTGTCTTTTCAGACAAACGATTCAGAACGCTGTGTGAAAGAACTAGCGGCAGCTGTT
Source organism: Convolutriloba macropyga (assembly GCF_964194025.1). Classification (NCBI taxonomy): domain Eukaryota; kingdom Metazoa; phylum Xenacoelomorpha; order Acoela; family Convolutidae; genus Convolutriloba; species Convolutriloba macropyga. The sequence goes on from NC_134479.1 coordinate 27,432,760, forward strand.
GCTACTGAAGCCCCATCGTTGTTTTTAAGAAATACTTGTAAACAAAAGCAGTTTCCAGGTATTAAAAGCATTATGGCCCAACCAAATACCCATTTTCACAATAGCAGTGATGAAGTAAAAAAAGCAGCAGTTGATAGTGTGATGACAACAATTGTCCGCTCCTGGATCCATTGTGTTGGTTTTCTTGTTGAGCACTTGCTGAAGTGACAGGTTTAAATTTTGGGGCGACTGAGGAAAGTTTGGGGCAGAGCGGAAATGCAGACTACTGTTGGAAATTTGCCACACTACCATATTCTCATCTGGTCGGATATAAACTCGTTTCAGTTAGATGACACAGTTCGAAGCGCAAACAAACATATACGGCATAATTTAGAGGCTGTGATGAATTCTAACATTGGACTGATCAAAAATGAAAAGCACTTGAACGATTTGTTTGATTTGTGTATCCAGATCCACACACATAAGTGCGAGAAGTCCAATTATAGATGCCTTAAACGCATAGACGTTGAAGGAAACAAAGTTTGTCGCACGCCACCCTATCCTGTGAGCAACTGTCATTGGAAGCTTCCCCTCTTGGTCCAGTACCCTCAAGAAGCTTTGAATATCATGGCCCAAATAGGAATGGCAACTCCTGCCTGTGACTAATTGCCAGACTGGTTAGTTCCTGATGGTGTCATGAAATGCGAGAAGTGGATGTATGGAGCCTCAAAGGGCGAGCACATCATACCTACTGGTGCGCATTTGTTCGCAGTAACAAAGTCGAGTACAAATGTTCTTGGTCTTACGGGATCATTTGTTTCGTCTTATCTAACTTATTACGTGACCAAAGTTGAGGAGCACGCTAGCGGACAGATCACGCCCAGTCTTGATGGAAAAAGCTTCCGCCTGCGTAATGAAGGCATCGAGAACCGGGGAATTGCAAGTGTCAATCAAATTTTAAATGCAGACAAAGAGGGAACGACAAGTTGAGAAATTTGAGTGTACCTTGTTGTCTATTACTGAAGGAGTGCATTGGTTATGTCAATTACCACACGTTTTCAGTAACCTTTCTTTTATTCATGTGCCAAATGTACCTCCTGAGGACCGCTACATCGCCTCATCCGGAACATCGAGAAAACTTTCTAATGTACTTCAATTGCGAAGGCATTTGTTTCCTCCGGGCGATATGCCGTGCGACAACTGTGTCACAAGAATCGCCCATTGATGATTCGTTGCATTGTCAAGAGCATTATGACCGCATTACTGTGTTTGGGCTGCGCTCGCCAGAATTACTTTGTATTGACTCCGTGGAGGTCTATTTTCGATTCTTTGTTATTGAAGCGTACATACCAAGTATTTGCGACCTTGAGCAAAGAGCAACTTCTGGTCAAAATTGGCCGTGGATTAATTGTTTTGGGAAAAGGGAGCGACTTCGTAAAGCGGCTGCACAGCAGTTACTCCAATTCTTAGAAACACGTCCTCAAAATCTCAAAGTTATTCGTGTGCGAAACATAGTTTTGACATCCTTGAATTCAGTAGAGCTTGATAACGATTGGATAATAGATGAGGGGAAATTAATTCCAGAAATTGTTTTCAAAAATGTTCATCCTCGTAATGAAATTCAGTTTTTGGTGTCTTTTTTACTACGCTTCGGGCAATTTGAAACAGAACTGGATCTTTATCATCAAGGCTCTCTGAGATGCGCTTATGTGTTTGCTCATATTTTAGAAGCAAAACCAACATACACTGAAGAGGATGTGTTATCGTTGCTTCACTGCTACGCGTATAACGAACTGCATTTTTTGCCCGGAGGTGCTTTGACTTTTAGTGCTAAGCTTGTTTCCGCAAAAACGACGTTTTACGGCTTATTGGGTGTTCAGGATGGCATTCTTCCAAATTATCCGGCTGTTCTTACAACGAAAATTGCAGATGATTTGTCCAGCGAAGTGGAAGCGTTCAAATTGTTGGTAAAGCAATCTCTTCTCAGCCATGTCGAGGAACTGAATTTGGTCAACATAGGAGATTTGAACCGTGAAAATAATGAGTTGCTTTGGATTCCACAAATATCTTTTGCAGATCATCAATCGGAAGCATCAAAATTGGAACAAGCGGCGTTACTTCAACATCTTGTCAGTTCATTTCAGTCCCCTTTGGCTTCCAGTAATGAAACCTTCAAAAATGATCTCGACCTAGGACCACCTGGTTCTGGAGAAAGTTTTCTTTGTCGAGTTGCTTTAGCTTTTGCCTTGCACAACGGTTTCAATTGTATGATTACAAGTTTAGCTGCCCGGCGGTCGAATCAACTCGGAGGTGAGCATGCACACCGGTTGTTTCATATCCCATGTAGAAATACTTCTAGCCAAGAATTAGCCCAGGAGGCAGTTATTGCCTTGTCGAGGGATGTAAAGCGTCAGAATTACTTTCGAACACTACAATTTCTGGTTGAAGAGACCAGTGTCATTAATGGCGAATTGTGGGCGGCTATGGACAAGGTGCTACAACGATTGAAGCATAACTTTTTACCTTTTGGCGGCGTGTACGTTCTGGCAAATGGAGACTGTTGTCAACTTCCTACAGTGTCTGGGTGCGAGATTTTTACCACATCTTCCTTACTGTTCGGATGAGCAGGGACGGCTTCTTCTTCGACTGATGGAGCAAAGGCCTATTCCAGAACAAGACGTTGAGCGAATCGTGCAACTGCTTATGGAGAATAGCCATTTTGTGGCCTCATGGGATGAGATTGACGATCCATCCGTGATGCGAGTTTTTGGCAAAAAAAAAAAGCCGAACGTGAAAGTATTGCTCGTCATTTTGATTATGTTCGTCGAAGTTGCGTGCAATATTTTGTGGCAAAATCAGTTGATGAGAAAAGAATGCTGGGATCAACTATGTGGAGATTGGGTGATGTTTGGATAACCAGATTTCTTAACAATAAAGTTACTCCAATTCTTAGAAACACGTCCTCAAAATCTCAAAGTTATTCGTGTGCGAAACATAGTTTTGACATCCTTGAATTCAGTAGAGCTTGATAACGATTGGATAATAGATGAGGGGAAATTGATTCCAGAAATTGTTTTCAAAAAAGTTCATCCTCGTAATGAAATTCAGTTTTTGGTGTCTTTTCTACTACGCTTCGGGCAATTTGAAACAGAACTGGATCTTTATCATCAAGGCTCTCTGAGATGCGCTTATGTGTTTGCTCATATTTTAGAAGCAAAACCAACATACACTGAAGAGGATGTGTTATCGTTGCTTCACTGCTACGCGTATAACGAACTGCATTTTTTGCCCGGAGGTGCTTTGACTTTTAGTGCTAAGCTTGTTTCTGCAAAAACGACGTTTTACGGCTTATTGGGTGTTCAGGATGGCATTCTTCCAAATTATCCGGCTGTTCTTACAACGAAAATTGCAGATGATTTGTCCAGCGAAGTGGAAGCGTTCAAATTGTTGGTAAAGCAATCTCTTCTCAGCCATGTCGAGGAACTGAATTTGGTCAACATAGGAGATTTGAACCGTGAAAATAATGAGTTGCTTTGGATTCCACAAATATCTTTTGCAGATCATCAATCGGAAGCATCAAAATTGGAACAAGCGGCGTTACTTCAACATCTTGTCAGTTCATTTCAGTCCCCTTTGGCTTCCACTAATGAAACCTGCAAAAATGATCTCGACCTAGGACCACCTGGTTCTGGAGAAAGTTTTCTTTGTCGAGTTGCTTTAGCTTTTGCCTTGCACAACGGTTTCAATTGTATGATTACAAGTTTAGCTGCCCGGCGGTCGAATCAACTCGGAGGTGAGCATGCACACCGGTTGTTTCATATCCCATGTAGAAATACTTCTAGCCAAGAATTAGCCCAGGAGGCAGTTATTGCCTTGTCGAGGGATGTAAAGCGTCAGAATTACTTTCGAACACTACAATTTCTGGTTGAAGAGACCAGTGTCATTAATGGCGAATTGTGGGCGGCTATGGACAAGGTGCTACAACGATTGAAGCATAACTTTTTACCTTTTGGCGGCGTGTACGTTCTGGCAAATGGAGACTGTTGTCAACTTCCTACAGTGTCTGGGTGCGAGATTTTTACCACATCTTCCTTACTGTTCGGATGAGCAGGGACGGCTTCTTCTTCGACTGATGGAGCAAAGGCCTATTCCAGAACAAGACGTTGAGCGAATCGTGCAACTGCTTATGGAGAATAGCCATTTTGTGGCCTCATGGGATGAGATTGACGATCCATCCGTGATGCGAGTTTTTGGCAAAAAAAAAGCCGAACGTGAAAGTATTGCTCGTCATTTTGATTATGTTAGTCGAAGTTGCGTGCAATATTTTGTGGCAAAATCAGTTGATGAGAAAAGAATGCTGGGATCAACTATGTGGAGATTGGGTGATGTTTGGATAACCAGATTTCTTAACAATAAAGTTAGAGAGCCAGACGAATTACTGATTTATGACAAAGGGCTTGTGAGAATTACAGTTAACTCTTCGGGGCTTTCAAGGATCAATTGGAGTTTTAAAAATTGCAGCATGCACACAAGCGTCCGTTGCCTTTTATGCTGCTCCGGCGCCAGATCTAGTTACCAGACCAGCAATTGAAACTGAGATGTACAGACAGTGACCATTGAAGAGAGTCAGCGTGAAGGCAGGTTTCATTGTGAACTATCGCGGTAGTAGTGTTCGCAGACGACAGTTTCCGCTTTGCAACTAGGTGGCATCGAATTGCCATAGGTTGATGGGCGACGGATTCCCACGAATGGCCACATCAATATCCTCCTCCAAATCAAAATATTCGTTGTGGCTGCCATCTTAGGTCTTTGTTATCGGAAGTCGGGTTCGCCGATTGAGCACTCTTACATTTGTTGGAAGCAGAGACAGCTAATTCATTGAGAGAAATCTTGCAAAAACGTAACCTGAAAGAGGAGCGAATCTACAAGTTTTTTGCGAGTGTTCGTCGAGCCGTATCTATGCAGCAAGCCACCGAAATACCAATGCATCCGTATATGAGAGCAACTTTTCATGTACCGAGAACCGCTATGGATTTGTATGGATTTGTGTTTGGGCTCCTATCCCTCCGTGCTCCAGCAATGAAAGTCGTTCATATCATGGAGACAGAAAATGGGTTGTCTGAAACACAGAGAGTTAAACAGCTTTTCAGACAAAGTATGTTCCTCCTTCTATTCAAAACAACCTTGGGCTCCATTTTTCTATGCGTGGAATTTCCAAAACGAGGCTGAACGCTTGCGTGTGTGTTCTGATATTGAAGAACAAAAGATATTGTTGCAGCAATTTATTATTGTAGACTTCCACCAACTCATACGACTATATTTTCAAGAGTGGCTTGGTTGTCTCTTATTCTCTTTCTATGCTAAAATTAACACCAACAATCTGTTGTAGGTGATTCATTTCAAACTTTTAGGTGCATTTCAAAATAAAATTTTTGCGCAATTCGTTACGTTATTGTCAAACAAGGTAGCATTTTCTGTCTATTCAGAAAATGCTACCTATTTTATGTTTTTCTCGCCTCCTTCTCATGATATGGGGGATTCAGATGTTCATTTACCGCTAACTTCTGCCAGGTTCATTTACTGCTAACTTCTATACTTTTAGAGGCAGTGACTCTTTTAGAAAAATCTGTTATCTGAAGACTGTTCTCCTCTGTAATTTTTTTGTTCTGTTCCTGCTAATCCGAATTGATATATTGTCAACCAATAAAAATTATTTCTGTTTTGCTTTCTGTTAATAAAAAAAATGCGTTTCTTTTTTCCGCTTTTCATAAAAACTGACCGTGAAACATTCCCGACGTGTAGGTGCTGGCTTCCAAACTAATTTACAGCTCATGAAATTTTTTACTTGCGATTCGTTTCTTATTTCTGACCTCTTATACATTAATTAGCGGACCGTTTCTTCGAAAATGTCTACGAATGGTTAAGAAGTTGAAAATCAGACTTTTATTTAGTTCAACGAGGCTTGGTAATTATTGTAAGAGAAAACCGCATTTACAATAGTTGTCAATATTAAGAACCACTGAGTTTGTTCCACCCCAAAGTTTTTTTAATCAGCTGTAACAAAGCAGAAAATCGGCACATTTTGTTCCAAATGTGATTGCACAAGTGATCTTAACTTTAGGTTTCTGTCGTGAAATCCAAAACTATTGTTCCCACATATTTTTGCTTCGAGGTAATTGAAATTTAATTTTCATTGGCATTGATCAATTTCCGGGGAACTAAGTGGATAATTTTGTTAGAAAAGGAACTTCACCTTGAATGAAAACAATTTTCAGTTTAGTGTAGAAGAATGGCGCTGTATGATAAAAGCTTTAGGATGAGTATTTGAATACTTAGCCGCGAACTAAACACTCAAACTTACTTAAACTTGTGAGCTACAATGTTGCAAGAGTTGTTTACGAATTGCGGTTTTTTCCTCGGGATAGGGTTATCTTAAAAAAAAAGTGTCTGCTACAAACTAACGGAAGGTTTGGCTTCATGAATCTATGAAAGGGAAAAAAGCAAAAGTAGGCTGACTTAATGTGTCTTGCAACAGTTTTTTAACCTAATTTTATCTCTACTTTAATTATCATCTTTTTCGGTCACTAAATTATAATTCAAATACCTTTGAAAAGTCAATGAAAAACGTCAAAAAACGTCAAAAAGTCTATATTTGGGCGTGGTTAGTGAGTTGAATGGTTCTAAACCATTGAAGAATTGCGCCGTCTTTGATTATTCAGTTCAGTTCTGAATTAAATGTGACAGATTATGTCTTATTTTACTTGCAAATGTTTAAGTTGCGAATAAAACCGATAACTTGAAACAGATGTGAAATGTATTTCAATCTTGTCAGAAAAATGTGGGAAGGCATTTTTGATGCATTGGAGGTGCGAACCAGTTCAGGTTTATTAGGTCTATGGCCCATTGATTTCATGCAACCTTGAGTTTTGTATGTGTGATCGGTTATGTAGTTTAAGAATATTTGAGAAATTTTTAAAAACATCCAAAGAAACCTTATGTTGTTAACCTCCGATGCTGGTAATTTGTGCGTTATTAGGGCTTAGGCTGACATGAACGGTGGATTCCTACTGTTGGGCTGTTCATTTCTGGAAGATTTTTGAGAAACTAAATCAATGCTATCTTAATTTTCTGACTCGAGGCCAGTAGTTTAATGCTTCCGTGGTTTTTGCCCTTGTTCCCATGGAATTTGGAATATAAATTGGAGAAGTCAACAGGTGATTGTGGTTCTTCAACTTTTCCTTCATTATTGTTTTACAAAAATGAAGGATCTTAGTTTTCATGACGCTGCGATGGTGAAATTGCTGGAATACATAATCATAGTTAAAAATTAGTCTGATACCTAAAGTGCGGAGGTTTATAAGAAAGATATAGTTCGGTAAAATGTTAAAAAACTGCTATGAATCGGACCATGAATCTTGTTGCATCAAGGAACGGCAAAAAGACGGGAAATTTTGTTTCAAAAGTGGGAAACAGTGTAGTTTTTGACCCTGTAGTCATCCTTTTAATTTTATGAAGATAAAAAATTGGTTTCAGGTCCATTTCACGTACACTAACTTCGCCACAGCGGAACACGGATTTTAATAGCCACAAATCTTTACAATTAGAGCTGATTGAACTATGTTTTAACATTCCAGTGTTAGCATTCCAGTTGTTTCTGACCTTTTGAATGCAGCTTGAATTGTACTCGAGATTGCAAACAGCAAAGAGATTAAAATTTGGAATTTTGAAAATTGTTTGAATGGAAGTCGAATGAGATGTGCTTGCCTAATATCCAAGAAGCTCAAAGTAAAGACATTTTTCATTAAAACGGTATAGAGGATTGTCCTGGAAATTTTGTTTGTATCCCTGAAGCACAAATTCGTAGTTACCCAACCTTAGTGTTAATAATGTCTGAAAATTATTTCTCAAAATGACACATTTTTACTATAAGGCCTCAATTATGATATTTTTGGAGTGCAAATTGGTTTCTATAAACACAAATGTTTTGGGCTATATTTCAAGTTTAGTTACATATTGATTTCATGTTACGAGGTCAACTCCTTACAATCTCTAGTCTGAGAGGTTAATATCAAACAGTCTAACGTCACGAACTCTTGCAGAACTCACATTCTGGACTTGGCTTCTATCCGAAAACACTAATTCATTTACACCAGGCTCAGTTTGATACCATAAAGATATTATTAGGATTTCTTTCTAATTAATAGGTACTTTTTTGGATCTCAAAAATGTCAAATGAGTTATGAATAAATGTGTTCCTTTAAGTAAATGTGGACTGAAATATGTTATTGAATGTAAAATCAAAATATTGTAAAAAGATTTCCTCCAAGGCTGATTGTTTTCACTATCAAAAAAAATTGAGAGTAATTGCGGTTTTGTCAAAACGGTGTGCACGGTATTACTGCTATTTTAGTCGTGGCTTGGACGTTGGTTTTAAGTCCAACGGTTAGTGGCATGCCAACTTTATGACACAAGACGGTTGAATAATTTCTCTTTAAAAAATATGTAACTATTCAAGAAAAATTGACGTTTGATTTAGGTTCAGCTTCGCGTTGAATCCTTTTCATTGCAGAAAAACTTCATAATTGTCATCGTCTGTTTAGAACAAATCTTAAAAACGATTTGCTTCGAGCGTGAGTTCGCAGTAGGCAGACAGTGATGGCAGACATCTCGAAAACCCGATACCTGAAGTCATCGTTCTCATCAGCCATTCTCACAAATAATTTAGGTGCAGTATCTGCTCTGTTGTCTTTGTTTTTGCCTAGTCCATTAACAATTTTTTTAAACAAATTTTTAACTCAAAAGTTGTTCTCGTTGATCCGGCGGGTTTGTTGGCAACGAGACCGTAATCAGTATGAAAATCCTAAATGAGAAAAACGTTGTTCTTTAGTCGAAAGAGTTTTTGAAACATTTCAGGTGTTTGATAGTCATTAGAGGTTCTCTAGGATATTAGATGGACAAGATTTGAGCCAACTGCAAAGGTAATCGGGCGAGAGAAAACTTTTCTGCCAATTAAAAACAATTTTACGGAAAATATTTTTTATGAACGTATGCGCCCCCCGGTTGCTATCAGACATCCAATGAAATTTGAATTTGTCATAAAATTGTTGTATGACAAAAACAATTTTCTAATAATAATTTTAACGTCCTAAGTACCAGCATAAGGTAATGGAATTAAGTTTTTGAAGTCTAAACTAGCAGCATACACAAAAGGTATGTGGAGACACTTAATGAACATAAAAGGAAACTGATTTAGAGGAAAATTTTATCAGAAGGATTTAGAGTGATTTACAGTGATTAGCTAGCAAGGGAACCAATATTGAAGTTTAACCAAGAAACGTGCAAACTTCCTCCAGTTTCAATTGTGATCTGTAATATAAAAATTATTTCAATCATATTGCTGGTATACACCACATCCCATGGTTGCAACTTAAAATCAACCTGTATAGAGCACTTTTTATCATTTCAGTTTGAAATTGGCTTGTAAGGTTGAAATCGATTAGGGGGACAATTTAATATTAAATTGATTGACTTTCGAAAGCCTAAATTTTTAAATTTCTGTCCTTTTTTTCTTAGACTTTTGGCCCCTTCAAATTCAAAAAAATTAATCTCAAGGGTCACAATTGAATGAGGTTTCTATTTTATTTGGAACACTTCTCTGTCCTTCAACTACAAACAAACTGAACAATGACTAATATTGAAGTTTAAACAATTACACTATTGCATTCGTCATCTTATCTAAAAGCGAGGTTTTTGTCTTCAATATGAAAACTGTTTATTCTCCCTGTTTCCAGTTTGTTTTCGAAAATTTGTTGGATAAGAAGAATAATTACTGAAACACTGGAGTACCGATCCCGTAGAATTCCTCTAATGCTTTTCATCAGTGCATTTTGTTTATTGCATTAAAAATAGCATTGTTTGGCATCAAGTTTGCCTACCAGCTAATTAGGTCCTCCAGTTACATCTCACAAAATCTGATCTTATTTCCACTGTATGATAAGGGAACAATTTTTACTTCCAACTGAAATGACGTAACACTGAATCAAAATTTGAATGTCGTTTTTCAAGCAAGTTGCTTTGATTTTTTGCCTACAAAATCTGAGGAATTGCAGCGTTCGTCACTGAATAGTCTCCTTTAAAAGCCAAGTTTTTTATTATCAAAACGAAAAAAGCTTTATATTTCACGAAAGCATGGAACGGCAGCGGTGAAATGTTTACACTGCGCAATGATTTAAACTTTGGTTCTGATTTCTACAAATGATTAATAAAAACAACGAAATTTTGTAAAATTTGGAGAAAAAACAATGGCATATCGAATTGAGATGCTAAAAATCCGGTCTGTCCTAATTAGTGAGCCTATTGTATAGCAGAAATTGTATTCATCAAAATGCAATACAGTTTGAAACAGGTATCATATTTGGAAGTTGATGTGAGTTTTTTCGTCGGTTTGTATTTGATACTTGCGTTGAAATGATTGGGAAAATTAGGCAAACTATAAAGGTCAGTAGAATAGAAGGAGGTTTCGTAGACGATTACATCTACAGGAATCGACACTACAGGAAGAACGGCCACACTTGAATAAGCCATCAAATACTCACCCAGTGGGGAACTCCTGATCTTGGGCCACGCTTTTTTGCAGTTACAACGCCTGATATGGAAGCAACTCCTTATTTGGGCCACGCCTGCCCCCCTAGGTAGTATTTACAGCAAACAAGGAAACAACGAGGTTGACAAAAATCAAGATAATTTTATGGGTGTAGAACTAACAAGTTCGATCTGACGGTGGCAGTTTGAAACCTTAACCTGCACTTCATCGCTTAAAATCGCCTTTATAATAGTCAAAACTTCACATAGGGATGAAAGCAATTGAGATCACAAAAAAATTCTATTTCTCAAGCCACAGAGTCACTTGAGACCGAAGAATGTTCAAAACATAGCCGGCAGATTTCCGGAATAGCAGCGAAAGAATAGACTCGCGAGCCGTATAATAGAGATAGAAACAGATACATAATTTAGAGATACCATATATATAGAGAGAAACAGATCTAAATTAAAAAAAAAATCGACGCCGCTCAAAAAGCTACTTAAAAAACATAGTGATAAATTAATAAAGTTTGCTAAAATTCATTCCGCAGAAGCCTTTTAATAGGGACCTTTACTGCACATGAGTTCCTTTGACCTGAAACTTTTAAAGTGCAAAAGTCATTTTATTGATTGAGGTAAGTCACGTATGATCAAAAATAATCACGCAAATGAACTAAATTGACGTCACGCGAGCAAACGCTGTTAGTGAGAGGACGAAGTCAATCAGAAAATTTGACTTCAGCTTTGCTGGGTGAACAAATCTAAAACAAAAAGCGTCAGACGACGAATTAAAAAATATAGCAGGACAGGTCCTGACGTACAGTTCAAAGAATTGTCATAGACTATACAAAAAAACGAGACCTAGAACGAACTAAGAATTAATTAGGAACATAAACCGACTTATGTCGGAAGAATTGCTCTCGAAAGACAGGCGGGTGGAATAACATTTTGGATCCCACCGGGATTCGAACCATTTACCTCCCGCTTCATAACCATATGTATGCACTGTCGACCGTGCTATTTGCCCCAAATTTTTGCTAAGCTCCGACCAACTTTATATTAGTAACAAGCTTTACTTCGGAGTGATAACAATAGAAATCACTCAAAAATGAAGAACGAAAGCGTGAAAAAGTCACTTGAGAAGTCAAAGAATGTTCTAGAACAAAAAAGCGCAAAAAATTCAAGCAAAAAATAAGATCAAAAAATTTAAAAAAAAAACAGAAAATTAATGTCAAATAGCCACATGTGAACAAGAAATAACTAGCGAGAAATGGCAATTAGGTTCAAACAAGAAAAAATTAGGCCTAGAATGGACTATGAACGAATTGGGAAAACCATTTAGAAAAAAATTTGATGCAAAAAATCGAAAAAACAGTAAAATTAAAGTGAAATTGCCGCATTTGAACAAAAAAAATTTCAGGCCACAGAACCACTCGCTTTTCTCTCAATTTCCTGTTTCGGCGTGACCAAAATCACTACTCCAATTTGATTTCAAAAATCATGAAAATGTGTGAACAGATCTTAAAAAAGACAGCGCCCCAATAATTCGCAACTATAAACACAAAAAATATCAAGAAAAATTTTGCAAAATAAAGACACGCTTACAAAAGTTGTTTAAGAGTTCGTTCGGGGGCAGTTAAAAACAAACTTCCAGTTACAAAAAATACGAGTTTTGGGAGGCCAAGCAGCAAATTTAAAACATAACCGACTAACGTCGGGCGAATTGCTCTCAAACGACCGGCGGGCGGTTGTCAGCACCTAGCCACTGTTTAGTGAGGTTAGCTTTCGCTTGATTGAAGAGGCGTGAGGCTAGGGTAATAGACGATATTATCACGCCACATAAGAGCCGCTGAAGTCAACAAAAGAGTTAAGGAGAGAGAGAGAGAGAGTGCAAGGTAAAACGTGAGCGAGAAAGAGAAGGAAAGAAACGCCAACCAACACACACACAGAGAGAAAGAGAGAGAGCTAGAAATTTTTTCCATGAGATTCTAGCCTTGTTAGTATTTAAATCATATAAAAAACTGAAAGTGCAAAATTCAGAAGAAAACTTTCCACATTTCGCAGTGACGAAAATGTTCAAAGAACATTTTTTGCCTCTTGATTTTTGTCATGTAACCCATCTGCAAGACTTAAAAAGCTTCGTTGGCCAGTATTAATCGTTAAACTCAAAAAAGGACTCAAAAACTGCAAATAAAACGACAAAAATTTCAAAAAAAAAATTGAAAAAATCATAAGTTTTATTAAAAAATTGATTAAATTTGTGATATTAAAAAGTTCAAAACTATTCTATCGCAATAAAAATTGTTCAGTAACCTATTATCAAAGCCTATACGAGGTTTCTTGGGGCTGGAAGAACTTAGATAATGACAAATTTTGAAAAATTTGAAAAAAAAATTCAAGTTTTATCCAACAATTGCTAAAATCGTGATGTTCAAATGTTAAAAACATTCTATTACCACTAGAAACTATATGCAGCAACGTATTATCAAACCCTTCAGGAGGTTGTCTGAACCCTGAGGCTGAAAAATCTTGAATAATGAAAAAATATGTCAAAAAATTTTAAAAATATAGGAATTTTTGTCAAAAAAATGCTAAAATTCGTGATGTTTAAATCTTGAAAATGATTCCATTACTTCTAGAAACTACATAGTAACCTATTATTAAACCCTCGAGGAAGTTCCTTGGCTCTTGAGGCTGAATAAACCTAAAAAACGACAAAAACTTTCAAAAACATTGAAAAAATTTGCAAAATTTATCAAAAAAATGCAAAAAATTTGCAGTGTTGAAATGTTGAAACCATTCTATTACCACTAGAAACTATTCAATAACCTATTATCAAATCCTAGAGTGGATTCCTTGACACCTAGGGCTGAAAAAATTTAAAAAACTGACAAAAATTTTCAAAAAACTTGAAAAAAATTGTGAAAATTAGTATAAATTTGCGTTTTTAGCTAGCGGTTGTTCGTCAGTAGCTAGCCACGAGTGGGGAGAGGGTGCACGGGGGTGCCGATGGGGGTGGCGACAGTCGGGTGGGGGGTGGGGGGCAACAGGGCGGTGGGGGGGGGCAATAGTGGGGGGTCAGCAGTGGGGGGGTCTTCAACCTCTAAGAACCGCTGTTCACACCATAAGTATAAGACTCCAAAACTGTTTGAGCTGAAACAGAGCTAAAAGGCTCTAAGAGCACTTAATGCCCGCTGGGCGCTACCTGTTTATCCGGTTTTTGAGGACGAAAAGTCAAAAGCGTCAGACGAAAAATTGGTCAAGCGAAAAATCGCATAAAAAAAAGACCGACAGGACTAATATAATTGCTACAAACTTCGTTTGAGAGCAATTAACAAATGATTGATTGCCCTTGCTGGATCAGTTTTGCCGGCGCACTGAGCGATTTCTGAAATTATAAAAATTAAAAAGATATGTATTAAAATTTCCGACAAGATTCAGACGTAATTTGTTATTAACGTTGAGAAATTTAAGCTTTTATCAAATCATACAACTTGTAGAAAAAAGCTTAAAAAAGCTCCAAGCGAGGTTTTCCTTCTCTGTTAGAAATAGCAGGTTCATCAAAAATACAGAGAAAATTTCAATGACAAAAAAATGTTGAAATTGCCAGTAAATTGGAGGAAAAAGTGGCTGATCTTTGATGCCACAATTTTTTTTCCAAAATGAAGAAATCTCGAAATACCTTTTTGACCTTTTTGTAGTGATCATGTAGGGAAAGCCAATTTTAAAATGCTACCACATAAGTTAGCTTGAGATGTCAAAACATGTTTATACGAACAAATTGGAGCTAGCAGAAAGTTAAGTTCTCACATTGTTTTTCATTGAAATCCAATCAGAATGGAAACTATTTAAATATTATTAACTAAAAAAAATTTCACGAGGTACATCAGAAAAGTTATTCGCTTTTTTGACAAAAAATTTTGTTTCAACGAAGATGTACCCTTGGCCACTTCTTACAGGAAAATTTCAAAGAGCGGATATTTTCCTGTAAATAACGTAGTTTTCGAGTAATTAATCGCTTACACTGTCCATAATTAGCGAAGTCCTCTTCAGTCATTTTCTCCTTTACTTTTGAGTTGTTGATAGATGTGTTGATGAACACAATAGCCCCGGCTGCAAACTCACACGCGTCTTCTGTCCCGAACACCTTTTCAGCTTCTTCAGGGTTCTGCCTGAAACCATATTGAATTAAATAACTCCATTCAGATTAATATTATTCTATTTTTATAATTATTCTAATGTCTAATTATTACTCGAACAGTTAATCAGAAATCGCAAAATCATATGGTGCAAAGCGCCATTTCTACTTTACTACTCAGTCTGATTTTCTGAGGTTGGAGAAGCGTACGCTGGATAGTTTTTGTCTAAATAAAACGATACACAACCAATTAACTTCGGACGAAATTCTCTCAAACGACTGGTAACTCCAATAATTGACCTCTACACCATGAATTTTAGACTGCTTAGTAGTTTCGGTGAAACGCATAAGTAGTATAGGTACAAGGCTAATACAAATTATGGGAGGGGGCAGTTGGAAATTTCAACTTTTTAGAAATTCTTTCTCAGCTTGAACTTAATTCATTTGTTTACATCACTCGCTTTCCGCTCCAGTCTGGCTGTTGTTCTGTGTTTGTTTTAGCCGTTGTTATAGTCAGCGATGTTAATTAATGTTTACAACGCTCGCTTTCCGCTCCAATCTGGCTGCTGTTCTATGTATTTGCTTTAGCCAGTGTTGTAGTCAGCCATGTTAATTAATTTGTTTACATCGCTCGCTTTCCGCTCCAGTCTGGCTGTTGTTCCAAGTCTTTTTAGTCATTGTTATAGTCAGTGATGTTAATTAATTTGTTTACATCGCCCGCTTTCCGCTCCAGTCTGGCTGTTGTTTCATGTTTCTGTTTTAGCCATTGTTATAGTCATCGAGGTTAATTAATGTTTACATCGCTCGCTTTCCGCTCCAGTCTGGTTTCTATTCCATGCGTTTGTTTTAGCCATTGTTATAGTCAGCGATGTTAATTAATTTGTTTACATCGCTCGTTTTCCGCTCCAGTCTGGCTGTTGTTACATGTTTGTGTTTTAGCCATTGTTACAGTCAGCGACGTAAAATAACTTGTTTAAATCGCCCGCTTTCCGCTCCAGTCTGGCTGTTGTTCCATGTTCTTGTTATAGCCATTGTTATAGGCAAAGATGTTAATTAATGTTTACATCGCTCGCTTTCCGCTTCAGTCTGGCTGTTGTTCCATGTTTTTGTTTCAGACATTGTTATAGTCAGCGATGTTAATAAATTTGTTTACATCGCTCGCTTTCCGCTCCAGTCTGGCTGTTGTTCCATGTTTTTATTTTAGCCATTGTTATAGTCAGCGATGTTAATTAATGTTTACATCGCTTGCTTTCCGCTCCAGTCTGGCTGTTGTTCCATGTTTTTGTTTCAGACATTGTTATAGTCAGCGACGTTAATTAATTTGTTTACATCGTCCGCTTTCCGCTCCAGTCTGGCTGTTGCTCCATGTTCTTGTTTTAGCCATTGTTATAGTCAGCGATGTTAATTAATGTTTCATCGCTCGCTTTCCGCTCCAGTCTGGCTTTTGTTCCATGTTTTTGTTTTAGCCCTTGTTATAGTCAGCGATGTTAATTAATGTTTACATCGCCCGCTTTCCGCTCCAGTCTGGCGGTTGTTCCACGTTTTTGTTTTAGCCATTGTTATAGTCAGCGATGTTAATTAATGTTTACATCGCTTGCTTTCCGCTCAAGTCTGGCTGTTGTTCCATGTTTTTGTTTCAGACATTGATATAGTCAGCGATGTTAATTAATGTTTACATCGCTCGCTTTCCGCTCCAGTCTGGCTTTTGTTCCATGTTTTTGTTTCAGACATTGTTATAGTCAGCGACGTTAATTAATTTGTTTACATCGCCCGCTTTCCGCTCCAGTCTGGCTGTTGCTCCATGTTCTTGTTTTAGCCATTGTTATAGTCAGCGATGTTAATTAATGTTTACATCGCTCGCTTTCCGCTCCAGTCTGGCTTTTGTTCCATGTTTTTGTTTTAGCCATTGTTATAGTCAGCGATGTTAATTAATGTTTACATCGCCCGCTTTCCGCTCCAGTCTGGCGGTTGTTCCACGTTTTTGTTTTAGCCATTGTTATAGTCAGCGACGTTAATTAATTTGTTTACATCGCCCGTTTTCCGCTCCAGTCTGGCTGTTGCTCCATGTTCTTGTTTTAGCCATTGTTATAGTCAGCGATGTTAATTAATGTTTACATCGCTCGCTTTCCGCTCCAGTCTGGCTTTTGTTCCATGTTTTTGTTTTAGCCATTGTTATAGTCAGCGATGTTAATTAATGTTTACATCGCCCGCTTTCCGCTCCAGTCTGGCGGTTGTTCCACGTTTTTGTTTTAGCCATTGTTATAGTCAGCGACGTTAATTAATTTGTTTACATCGCCCGTTTTCCGCTCCAGTCTGGCTGTTGCTCCATGTTCTTGTTTTAGCCATTGATATAGTCAGCGATGTTAATTAATGTTTACATCGCTCGCTTTCCGCTCCAGTCTGGCTTTTGTTCCATGTTTTTGTTTCAGACATTGTTATAGTCAGCGACGTTAATTAATTTGTTTACATCGCCCGCTTTCCGCTCCAGTCTGGCTGTTGCTCCATGTTCTTGTTTTAGCCATTGTTATAGTCAGCGATGTTAATTAATGTTTACATCGCTCGCTTTCCGCTCCAGTCTGGCTTTTGTTCCATGTTTTTGTTTTAGCCATTGTTATAGTCAGCGATGTTAATTAATGTTTACATCGCCCACTTTCCACTCCAGTCTGGCGGTTGTTCCACGTTTTTGTTTTAGCCATTGTTATAGTCAGCGACGTAAAATAACTTGTTTAAATCGCCCGCTTTCCGCTCCAGTCTGGCTGTTGTTCCATGTTCTTGTTATAGCCATTGTTATAGGCAAAGATGTTAATTAATGTTTACATCGCTCGCTTTCCGCTTCAGTCTGGCTGTTGTTCCATGTTTTTGTTTCAGACATTGTTATAGTCAGCGATGTTAATAAATTTGTTTACATCGCTCGCTTTCCGCTCCAGTCTGGCTGTTGTTCCATGTTTTTATTTTAGCCATTGTTATAGTCAGCGATGTTAATTAATGTTTACATCGCTTGCTTTCCGCTCCAGTCTGGCTGTTGTTCCATGTTTTTGTTTCAGACATTGTCATAGTCAGCGACGTTAATTAATTTGTTTACATCGTCCGCTTTCCGCTCCAGTCTGGCTGTTGCTCCATGTTCTTGTTTTAGCCATTGTTATAGTCAGCGATGTTAATTAATGTTTCATCGCTCGCTTTCCGCTCCAGTCTGGCTTTTGTTCCATGTTTTTGTTTTAGCCATTGTTATAGTCAGCGATGTTAATTAATGTTTACATCGCCCGCTTTCCGCTCCAGTCTGGCGGTTGTTCCACGTTTTTGTTTTAGCCATTGTTATAGTCAGCGATGTTAATTAATGTTTACATCGCTCGCTTTCCGCTCCAGTCTGGCTTTTGTTCCATGTTTTTGTTTCAGACATTGTCATAGTCAGCGACGTTAATTAATTTGTTTACATCGCCCGCTTTCCGCTCCAGTCTGGCTGTTGCTCCATGTTCTTGTTTTAGCCATTGTTATAGTCAGCGATGTTAATTAATGTTTACATCGCTCGCTTCCCGCTCCAGTCTGGCTTTTGTTCCATGTTTTTGTTTTAGCCATTGTTATAGTCAGCGATGTTAATTAATGTTTACATCGCCCGCTTTCCGCTCCAGTCTGGCGGTTGTTCCAAGTTTTTGTTTTAGCCATTGTTATAGTCGGCGATGTTAATTAATTTGTTTACATCGCCCGTTTTCCGCTCCAGTCTGGCTGTTGCTCCATGTTCTTGTTTTAGCCATTGATATAGTCAGCGATGTTAATTAATGTTTACATCGCTCGCTTTCCGCTCCAGTCTGGCTTTTGTTCCATGTTTTTGTTTCAGACATTGTTATAGTCAGCGACGTTAATTAATTTGTTTACATCGCCCGCTTTCCGCTCCAGTCTGGCTGTTGCTCCATGTTCTTGTTTTAGCCATTGTTATAGTCAGCGATGTTAATTAATGTTTACATCGCTCGCTTTCCGCTCCAGTCTGGCTTTTGTTCCATGTTTTTGTTTTAGCCATTGTTATAGTCAGCGATGTTAATTAATGTTTACATCGCCCGCTTTCCGCTCCAGTCTGGCGGTTGTTCCACGTTTTTGTTTTAGCCATTGTTATAGTCAGCGATGTTAATTAATGTTTACATCGCTTGCTTTCCGCTCCAGTCTGGCTGTTGTTCCATGTTTTTGTTTCAGACATTGTTATAGTCAGCGACGTTAATTAATTTGTTTACAACGCCCGTTTTCCGCTCCAGTCTGACTGTTGCTCCATGTTCTTGTTTTAGCCATTGTTATAGTCAGCGATGTTGATTAATGTTTACATCGCTCGCTTTCCGCTCCAGTCTGGCTTTTGTTCCATGTTTTTGTTTTAGCCATTGTTATAGTCAGCGATGTTAATTAATGTTTACATCGCCCGCTTTCCGCTCCAGTCTGGCTGTTGTTCCAAGTTTTTTAGCCATTGTTATAGTCAGCGACGTTAATCAATTTGTTTACATCGCCTGCTTTCCGCTCAAGTCTGGCTTTTTTCCATGTTTTTGTTTTAGCCATTGTTATAGTCAGCGATGTTAATTAATGTTTGCATCGCTCGCTTTCCGCTCCAGTTTGGCTGTTGTTCCATGTTTTTGTTTAACCATTGTAATAGTCAGCGATGTTAATTATTTGATTTGTTTACATCGCCCGCTTTCCGCTCCAGTCTGGCTGTTGTTCCATGTTTTGTCTTAGCCATTGTTTTAGTCAGCGATGTTAATTAATGTTTACATCGCTCGCTTTCGGCTCCATTTTGGCTGTTGTTCCATGTTTCTTTAGCCATTGTTATAGTCAGCGATGTTAATTATTTGATTTGTTTACATCGCCCGCTTTCCGCTCCAGTCTGGCTGTTGTTCCATGCTTTTGTTTAAGCCATTGTTATAGTCAGCGATGTTAATCAATTTGTTTACATCGCTCGCTTTCCGCTCCAGTCTGGCTTTTGTTCCATGTTTTTGTTTTAGCCATTGTTATAGTCAGCGATGTTAATTAATGTTTACATCGCCCGCTTTCCGCTCCAGTCTGGCGGTTGTTCTACGTTTTTGTTTTAGCCATTGTCATAGTCAGCGATGTTAATTAATTTGTTTACAACGCCCGTTTTCCGCTCCAGTCTGACTGTTGCTCCATGTTCTTGTTTTAGCCATTGTTATAGTCAGCGATGTTAATTAATGTTTAATTCGCTCGCTTTCCGCTCCAGTCTGGCTTTTGTTCCATGTTTTTGTTTTAGCCATTGTTATAGTCAGCGATGTTAATTAATGTTTACATCGCCCGCTTTCCGCTCCAGTCTGGCTGTTGTTCCAAGTTTTTTTAGCCATTGTTATAGTCAGCGACGTTAATCAATTTGTTTACATCGCCTGCTTTCCGCTCAAGTCTGGCTTTTTTCCATGTTTTTGTTTTAGCCATTGTTATAGTCAGCGATGTTAATTAATGTTTGCATCGCTCGCTTTCCGCTCCAGTTTGGCTGTTGTTCCATGTTTTGTTTAACCATTGTAATAGTCAGCGATGTTAATTATTTGATTTGTTTACATCGCCCGCTTTCCGCTCCAGTCTGGCTGTTGTTCCATGCTTTTGTTTTAGCCATTGTTTTAGTCAGCGATGTTAATTAATGTTTACATCGCTCGCTTTCGACTCCATTTTGGCTGTTGTTCCATGTTTCTTTAGCCATTGTTATAGTCAGCGATGTTAATTATTTGATTTGTTTACATCGCCCGCTTTCCGCTCCAGTCTGGCTGTTGTTCCATGCTTTTGTTTAAGCCATTGTTATAGTCAGCGATGTTAATCAATTTGTTTACATCGCCTGCTTTCCGCTCAAGTCTGGCTTTTTTCCATGTTTTTGTTTCAGCCATTGTTATAGTCAGCGATGTTAATTAATGTTTACATCGCTCGCTTTCCGCTCCAGTCTGGCTGTTGTTCCATGTTTTCGTTTTAGCCATTGTTATAGTCAGCGACATTAATTATTGTTTACATCGCTCGCTTTCGGCTCCAGTTTGGCTGTTGTTCCATGTTTTTTTAGCCATTGTTATAGTCAGCGATGTTAATTAATGTTTACATCGCTTGCTTTCCGCTCCAGTCAGGCTGTTTTTCCATGTTTTTGTTTTAGCCATTGTTATAGTCAGCAATGTTAATTAATGATTACATAGCTCGCTTTCGGCTCCAGATTGGCTGTTGTTCCATGTTTTTTAGCCATTGTTATAGTCAGCGATGTTAATGAATGTTTACATCGCTCGCTTTCCACTCCAGTCTGGCTGTTGTTCCATGTTTTTGTTTTAGCCATTGTAATAGTCAGCGATGTTATTTATTTGATTTGTTTACATCGCCCACTTTCCGCTCCAGTCTGGCTGTTGTTCCACCCTTTTGTTTTAGCCATTGTTTTAGTCAGCGATGTTAATTAATGTTTACATCGCTCGCTTTCGGCTCCAGTTTGGCTGTTGTTCCATGTTTTTTAGCCATTGTTATAGTCAGCGATGTTAATTAATGTTTACATCACCCGCTTTCCGCTCCAGTCTGGCTGTTGTTCCATGCTTTTGTTTTAACCATTGTTTTAGTCAGCGAAGTTAATTAATATTTACATCGCTCGCTTTCCGCTCCAGTCTGGCTGTTGTTTCATGTTTTTGCTCTAGCCATTGTTATAGTCAGCGATGTCAATTAATGTTTACATCGCCCGCTTTCCGCTCCAGTCTGGCTGTTGTTCCATGTTTTTGTTTTAGCCATTGTTATAGTCAGCGATCTTAATCAATTTGTTTACATCGCTCGCTTTCCGTTCCAGTCTGGCTGTTGTTCCATGTTTTTGTTTTAGCCATTGTTATAGTCAGCGATGGTATTTAATTTGTTTACATCGCTCGCTTTCCGCTCGAGTCTGGCTGTCGTTCCATGTTTTTGTTTTAGCCATTGTTATAGTCAACGATGTCAATTAATTTGTTTAAATCGCCCGCTTTCCGCTCCAGTCTGGCTGTTGTTCCATGTTTTTGTTTTAGCCAATGTTATAGTCAGCGATGTTAATTTATTTTTTTACATCGCTCGCTTTGTGCTCCAGTTTGACTGTTGTCCCATGTTTTTGTTTTTGCCATTGTAATAGTCAGCGATGTTAATTATTTGATTTGATTACATCGCCCGCTTTCCGCTCCAGTCTGGCTGTTGTTCCATGCTTTTGTTTTAGCCATTGTTTTACTCAGCGATGTTAATTAATGTTTACATCGCTCGCTTTCGTCTCCAGTTTGGCATTTAATCCATGTTTTTTCAGGCATTGTTATATTCAGCGATGTTAATTAATGTCTACATCGCTTGCTTTCCGCTCCAGTCAGGCTGTTTTTCCATGTTTTTGTTTTAGCCATTGTTATAGTAAGCGATGTTAATTAATGTTTACATCGCTCGCTTTCGGCTTCAGTTTGGCTGTTGTTCCATGTTTTTTAGCCATTGTTATAGTCAGCGATGTTAATTAATGTTTACATCGCTTGCTTTCCGCTCCAGTCAGGCTGTTTTTCCATGTTTTTGTTTTAGCCATTGTAATAGTCAGCGATGTTAATTATTTGATTTGTTTACATCGCCCGCTTTCCGCTCCAGTCTGGTTGTTCTTCCATGCTTTTGTTTTAGCCATTGTTTTAGTCAGCGAAGATAATTAATGTTTACATCGCTCGCTTTACGCTCCAGTCTGGCTGTTGTTTCATGTTTTTGTTCTAGCCATTGTTATAGTCAGCGATGTCAATTAATGTTTACATCGCCCGCTTTCCGCTCCAGTCTGGCTGTTATTCCATGTTTGTGTTTTAGCCATTGTTATAGTCAGCGATGTCAATTAATGTTTACATCGCTCGCTTTCGGCTCCAGTTTGGCTGTTGTTCCATGTTTTTTTTAGCCATTGTTATAGACAGCGATGTTAATTAATGTTTACATCGCTCGCTTTCCACTCCAGTCTGGCTGTTGTTCCATGTTTTTGTTTTAGCCATTGTAATAGTCAGCGATGTTAATTATTTGATTTGTTTACATCGCCCGCTTTCCGCTCCAGTCTGGTTGTTCTTCCATGCTTTTGTTTTAGCCATTGTTTTAGTCAGCGAAGTTAATTAATGTTTACATCGCTCGCTTTCGGCTCCATTTTGGCTGTTGTTCCATGTTTCTTTAGCCATTGTTATAGTCAGCGATGTTAATTATTTGATTTGTTTACATCGCCCGCTTTCCGCTCCAGTCTGGCTGTTATTCCATGTTTGTGTTTTAGCCATTGTTATAGTCAGCGATGTTAATTAATTTGTTTACAACGCTCGCTTTCCACTCCAGACTGGCTGTTGTTCCATGATTTTGTTTTAGCCATTGTTATAGTCAGCGATTTCAATTAATTTGTTTACATCGCCCGCTTTCCGCACCAGTCTGGCTGTTGTTCCATGTTTTTGTTTTAGCCATTGTTATAGTCAGCGATGTTAATTAATTTGTTTACATCGCTCGCTTTCCGCTCCTGTCTGGCTGTTGTTCCATGTTTTCGTTTTAGCCATTGTTATAGTCACCGATGCTATTTAATTTGTTTACATCGCTCGCTTTCCGCTCCAGTCTGGCCTGGCTGTTGTTCCATGTTTTTGTTTTAGCCATTGTTATAGTCAGCGATGTCAATTAATTTGTTTACATCACCCGCTTTCCGCTCCAGTCTGGCTGTTGTTCGATGTTTTTGTTTCAGCCATTGTTATAGTCAGCGATGTTAATTTGTTTACAACGCTCGCTTTCCACTCCAGACTGGCTGTTGTTCCATGATTTTGTTTTAGCCATTGTTATAGTCAGCGATTTCAATTAATTTGTTTACATCGCCCGCTTTCCGCACCAGTCTGGCTGTTGTTCCATGTTTTTGTTTTAGCCATTGTTATAGTCAGCGATGTTAATTAATTTGTTTACATCGCTCGCTTTCCGCTCCTGTCTGGCTGTTGTTCCATGTTTTCGTTTTAGCCATTGTTATAGTCACCGATGCTATTTAATTTGTTTACATCGCTCGCTTTCCGCTCCAGTCTGGCCTGGCTGTTGTTCCATGTTTTTGTTTTAGCCATTGTTATAGTCAGCGATGTCAATTAATTTGTTTACATCACCCGCTTTCCGCTCCAGTCTGGCTGTTGTTCGATGTTTTTGTTTCAGCCATTGTTATAGTCAGCGATGTTAATTAATTTGTTTACATCGCTCGCTTTCCGCTCCAGTTTGGCTGTTGTTCCATGTTTTTTTAGCCATTATTATAGTCAGCGATGTTAATTAATGTTTACGTCGCTCGCTTTCCGCTCAATTCTGGCTGTTTTTCCATATTTTGGTTTTAGCCATTGTTATAGTCAGCGATGTTAATTAATTTGTTTACATCGCTCGCTTTCCGCTCCTGTCTGGCTGTTGTTCCATGTTTTCGTTTTAGCCATTGTTATAGTCACCGATGCTATTTAATTTGTTTACATCGCTCGCTTTCCGCTCCAGTCTGGCCTGGCTGTTGTTCCATGTTTTTGTTTTAGCCATTGTTATAGTCAGCGATGTCAATTAATTTGTTTACATCACCCGCTTTCCGCTCCAGTCTGGCTGTTGTTCGATGTTTTTGTTTTAGCCATTGTTATAGTCAGCGATGTTAATTAATTTGTTTACATCACCCGCTTTCCGCTCCAGTTTGGCTGTTGTTCCATGTTTTTTTAGCCATTATTATAGTCAGCGATGTTAATTAATGTTTACGTCGCTCGCTTTCCGCTCAATTCTGGCTGTTTTTCCATATTTTGGTTTTAGCCATTGTTATAGTCAGCGATGTTAATTAATGATTACATAGCTAGCTCTCCGCTCCAGTCTGGCTGTTGTTCCATGTTTTTGTTTTAGCCATTGTTATAGTCAGCGATATTAATTAAATTGTTTACATCGCTCGCTTTCCGCTCTAGTCTGGCTGTTGTTCCATGTTTTTGTTTTAGCCATTGTTATAGTCAGCGATGTTAATTATTTGTTTACATCGCCCGCTTTCCGCTCCAGTCTGGCTGTTGTTCGATGTTTTTGTTTTAGCTATTGTTTTAGTCAGCAAAGCTATTTAATGTTTACATCGCTCGCTTTCCACTCCAGTCTGGCTGTCGTTTCATGTTTTTGTTCTAGCCATTGTTATAGTCAGCGATGTCAATTAATGTTTACATCGCCCGCTTTCCGCTCCAGTCTGGCTGTTGTTCCATGTTTTTGTTTTAGCCATTGTTATAGTCAGCGATGTTAATTAATTTGTTTACAACGCTCGCTTTCCGCTCCAGTCTGGCTGTTGTTTCATGTTTTTGTTCTAGCCATTGTTATAGTCAGCGATGTCAATTAATGTTTACATCGCCCGCTTTCCGCTCCAGTCTGGCTGTTATTCCATGTTTGTGTTTTAGCCATTGTTATAGTCAGCGATGTTAATTAATGTTTACATCACTCGCTTTCCGCTCCAGTCTGGCTGTTATTCCATGTTTGTGTTTTAGCCATTGTTTTAGTCAGCGAAGTTAATTAGTGTTTACATCGCTCGCTTTACGCTCCAGTCTGGCTGTTGTTTCATGTTTTTGTTCTAGCCATTGTTATAGTCAGCGATGTCAATTAATGTTTACATCGCCCGCTTTCCGCTCCAGTCTGGCTGTTGTTCCATGTTTTTGTTTTAGCCATTGTTATAGTCAGCGATGTTAATTAAATTGTTTACATCGCTCGCTTTCCGCTCTAGTCTGGCTGTTGTTCCATGTTTTTGTTTTAGCCATTGTTATAGTCAGCCATGTTAATTATTTGTTTACATCGCCCGCTTTCCGCTCCAGTCTGGCTGTTGTTCCATGTTTTTGTTTTAGCTATTGTTTTAGTCAGCGAAGTTATTTAATGTTTACATCGCTCGCTTTCCACTCCAGTCTGGCTGTCGTTTCATGTTTTTGTTCTAGCCATTGTTATAGTCAGCGATGTTAATTAATGTTTACGTCGCTCGCTTTCCGCTCAATTCTGGCTGTTTTTCCATATTTTGGTTTTAGCCATTGTTATAGTCAGCGATGTTAATTAATGATTACATAGCTAGCTCTCCGCTCCAGTCTGGCTGTCGTTTCATGTTTTTGTTCTAGCCATTGTTATAGTCAGCGATGTCAATTAATGTTTACATCGCCCGCTTTCCGCTCCAGTCTGGCTGTTGTTCCATGTTTTTGTTTTAGCCATTGTTATAGTCAGCGATGTTAATTAATTTGTTTACAACGCTCGCTTTCCGCTCCAGTCTGGCTGTTGTTTCATGTTTTTGTTCTAGCCATTGTTATAGTCAGCGATGTCAATTAATGTTTACATCGCCCGCTTTCCGCTCCAGTCTGGCTGTTATTCCATGTTTGTGTTTTAGCCATTGTTATAGTCAGCGATGTTAATTAATGTTTACATCGCTCGCTTTCCGCTCCAGTCTGGCTGTTATTCCATGTTTGTGTTTTAGCCATTGTTTTAGTCAGCGAAGTTAATTAATGTTTACATCGCTCGCTTTACGCTCCAGTCTGGCTGTTGTTTCATGTTTTTGTTCTAGCCATTGTTATAGTCAGCGATGTCAATTAATGTTTACATCGCCCGCTTTCCGCTCCAGTCTGGCTGTTGTTCCATGTTTTTGTTTTAGCCATTGTTATAGTCAGCGATGTTAATTAAATTGTTTACATCGCTCGCTTTCCGCTCTAGTCTGGCTGTTGTTCCATGTTTTTGTTTTAGCCATTGTTATAGTCAGCCATGTTAATTATTTGTTTACATCGCCCGCTTTCCGCTCCAGTCTGGCTGTTGTTCCATGTTTTTGTTTTAGCTATTGTTTTAGTCAGCGAAGTTATTTAATGTTTACATCGCTCGCTTTCCACTCCAGTCTGGCTGTCGTTTCATGTTTTTGTTCTAGCCATTGTTATAGTCAGCGAAGTTAATTAATGTTTACGTCGCTCGCTTTCCGCTCAATTCTGGCTGTTTTTCCATATTTTGGTTTTAGCCATTGTTATAGTCAGCGATGTTAATTAATGATTACATAGCTAGCTCTCCGCTCCAGTCTGGCTGTCGTTTCATGTTTTTGTTCTAGCCATTGTTATAGTCAGCGATGTCAATTAATGTTTACATCGCCCGCTTTCCCCTCCAGTCTGGCTGTTGTTCCATGTTTTTGTTTTAGCCATTGTTATAGTCAGCGATGTTAATTAATTTGTTTACAACGCTCGCTTTCCGCTCCAGTCTGGCTGTTGTTTCATGTTTTTGTTCTAGCCATTGTTATAGTCAGCGATGTCAATTAATGTTTACATCGCCCGCTTTCCGCTCCAGTCTGGCTGTTATTCCATGTTTGTGTTTTAGCCATTGTTATAGTCAGCGATGTTAATTAATGTTTACATCGCTCGCTTTCTGCTCCAGTCTGGCTGTTATTCCATGTTTGTGTTTTAGCCATTGTTTTAGTCAGCGAAGTTAATTAATGTTTACATCGCTCGCTTTACGCTCCAGTCTGGCTGTTGTTTCATGTTTTTGTTCCAGCCATTGTTATAGTCAGCGATGTCAATTAATGTTTACATCGCTCGCTTTCCACTCCAGTCTGGCTGTCGTTTCATGTTTTTGTTCTAGCCATTGTTATAGTCAGCGATGTCAATTAATGTTTACATCGCCCGCTTTCCGCTCCAGTCTGGCTGTTGTTCCATGTTTTTGTTTTAGCCATTGTTATAGTCAGCGATGTTAATTAATTTGTTTACAACGCTCGCTTTCCGCTCCAGTCTGGCTGTTGTTTCATATTTTTGTTCTAGCCATTGTTATAGTCAGCGATGTCAATTAATGTTTACATCGCCCGCTTTCCGCTCCAGTCTGGCTGTTATTCCATGTTTGTGTTTTAGCCATTGTTATAGTCAGCGATGTTAATTAATGTTTACATCGCTCGCTTTCCGCTCCAGTCTGGCTGTTATTCCTTGTTTGTGTTTTAGCCATTGTTTTAGTCAGCGAAGTTAATTAATGTTTACATCGCTCGCTTTACGCTCCAGTCTGGCTGTTGTTTCATGTTTTTGTTCTAGCCATTGTTATAGTCAGCGATGTCAATTAATGTTTACATCGCCCGCTTTCCGCTCCAGTCTGGCTGTTATTCCATGTTTGTGTTTTAGCCATTGTTATAGTCAGCGATGTTAATTAATTTGTTTACAACGCTCGCTTTCCACTCCAGACTGGCTGTTGTTCCATGATTTTGTTTTAGCCATTGTTATAGTCAGCGATGTCAATTAATTTGTTTACATCGCCCGCTTTCCGCACCAGTCTGGCTGTTGTTCCATGTTTTTGTTTTAGCCATTGTTATAGTCAGCGATGTTAATTAATTTGTTTACATCGCTCGCTTTCCGCTCCAGTCTGGCTGTTGTTCCATGTTTTCGTTTTAGCCAGTGTTAAAGTCACCGATGCTATTTAATTTGTTTACATCGCTCGCTTTCCGCTCCAGTCTGGCCTGGCTGTTGTTCCATGTTTTTGTTTTAGCCATTGTTATAGTCAGCGATGTCAATTAATTTGTTTACATCACCCGCTTTCCGCTCCAGTCTGGCTATTGTTCGATGTTTTGTTTTAGCCATTGTTATAGTCAGCAATGTTAATTAATTTGTTTACATCGCTCGCTTTCCGCTCCAGTTTGGCTGTTGTTCCATGTTTTTTTAGCCATTATTATAGTCAGCGATGTTAATTAATGTTTACGTCGCTCGCTTTCCGCTCAATTCTGGCTGTTTTTCCATATTTTGGTTTTAGCCATTGTTATAGTCAGCGATGTTAATTAATGATTACATAGCTAGCTCTCCGCTCCAGTCTGGCTGTTGTTCCATGTTTTTGTTTTAGCCATTGTTATAGTCAGCGATGTTAATTAAATTGTTTACATCGCTCGCTTTCCGCTCTAGTCTGGCTGTTGTTCCATGTTTTTGTTTTAGCCATTGTTATAGTCAGCGATGTTAATTATTTGTTTACATCGCCCGCTTTCCGCTCCAGTCTGGGTGTTGTTCCATGTTTTTGTTTTAGTTATTGTTTTAGTCAGCGAAGTTATTTAATGTTTACATCGCTCGCTTTCCACTCCAGTCTGGCTGTCGTTTCATGTTTTTGTTCTAGCCATTGTTATAGTCAGCGATGTCAATTAGTGTTTACATCGCCCGCTTTCCGCTCCAGTCTGGCTGTTGTTCCATGTTTTTGTTTTAGCCATTGTTATAGTCAGCGATGTTAATTAATTTGTTTACAACGCTCGCTTTCCGCTCCAGTCTGGCTGTTCTTCCATGTTTTTGTTTTAGCCATTGTTATAGTCAGCGATGTTAATTAATTTGTTTACAACGCTCGCTTTCCGCTCCAGTCTGGCTGTTCTTCCATGTTTTTGTTTTAGCCATTGTTATAGTCAGCGATGTCAATTAATGTTTACATCGCCCGCTTTCCGCTCCAGTCTGGCTGTTATTCCATGTTTGTGTTTTAGCCATTGTTATAGTCAGCGATGTTAATTAATTTGTTTACAACGCTCGCTTTCCACTCCAGACTGGCTGTTGTTCCATGATTTTGTTTTAGCCATTGTTATAGTCAGCGATGTCAATTAATTTGTTTACATCGCCCGCTTTCCGCACCAGTCTGGCTGTTGTTCCATGTTTTTGTTTTAGCCATTGTTATAGTCAGCGATGTTAATTAATTTGTTTACATCGCTCGCTTTCCGCTCCAGTCTGGCTGTTGTTCCATGTTTTCGTTTTAGCCATTGTTAAAGTCACCGATGCTATTTAATTTGTTTACATCGCTCGCTTTCCGCTCCAGTCTGGCCTGGCTGTTGTTCCATGTTTTTGTTTTAGCCATTGTTATAGTCAGCGATGTCAATTAATTTGTTTACATCACCCGCTTTCCGCTCCAGTCTGGCTGTTGTTCGATGTTTTGTTTTAGCCATTGTTATAGTCAGCAATGTTAATTAATTTGTTTACATCGCTCGCTTTCCGCTCCAGTTTGGCTGTTGTTCCATGTTTTTTTAGCCATTATTATAGTCAGCGATGTTAATTAATGTTTACGTCGCTCGCTTTCCGCTCAATTCTGGCTGTTTTTCCATATTTTGGTTTTAGCCATTGTTATAGTCAGCGATGTTAATTAATGATTACATAGCTAGCTCTCCGCTCCAGTCTGGCTGTTGTTCCATGTTTTTGTTTTAGCCATTGTTATAGTCAGCGATGTTAATTAAATTGTTTACATCGCTCGCTTTCCGCTCTAGTCTGGCTGTTGTTCCATGTTTTTGTTTTAGCCATTGTTATAGTCAGCGATGTTAATTATTTGTTTACATCGCCCGCTTTCCGCTCCAGTCTGGGTGTTGTTCCATGTTTTTGTTTTAGTTATTGTTTTAGTCAGCGAAGTTATTTAATGTTTGCATCGCTCGCTTTCCACTCCAGTCTGGCTGTCGTTTCATGTTTTTGTTCTAGCCATTGTTATAGTCAGCGATGTCAATTAATGTTTACATCGCCCGCTTTCCGCTCCAGTCTGGCTGTTGTTCCATGTTTTTGTTTTAGCCATTGTTATAGTCAGCGATGTCAATTAATTTGTTTACATCACCCGCTTTCCGCTCCAGTCTGGCTGTTGTTCGATGTTTTGTTTTAGCCATTGTTATAGTCAGCAATGTTAATTAATTTGTTTACATCGCTCGCTTTCCGCTCCAGTTTGGCTGTTGTTCCATGTTTTTTTAGCCATTATTATAGTCAGCGATGTTAATTAATGTTTACGTCGCTCGCTTTCCGCTCAATTCTGGCTGTTTTTCCATATTTTGGTTTTAGCCATTGTTATAGTCAGCGATGTTAATTAATGATTACATAGCTAGCTCTCCGCTCCAGTCTGGCTGTTGTTCCATGTTTTTGTTTTAGCCATTGTTATAGTCAGCGATGTTAATTAAATTGTTTACATCGCTCGCTTTCCGCTCTAGTCTGGCTGTTGTTCCATGTTTTTGTTTTAGCCATTGTTATAGTCAGCGATGTTAATTATTTGTTTACATCGCCCGCTTTCCGCTCCAGTCTGGGTGTTGTTCCATGTTTTTGTTTTAGTTATTGTTTTAGTCAGCGAAGTTATTTAATGTTTGCATCGCTCGCTTTCCACTCCAGTCTGGCTGTCGTTTCATGTTTTTGTTCTAGCCATTGTTATAGTCAGCGATGTCAATTAATGTTTACATCGCCCGCTTTCCGCTCCAGTCTGGCTGTTGTTCCATGTTTTTGTTTTAGCCATTGTTATAGTCAGCGATGTTAATTAATTTGTTTACAACGCTCGCTTTCCGCTCCAGTCTGGCTGTTCTTCCATGTTTTTGTTTTAGCCATTGTTATAGTCAGCGATGTCAATTAATTTGTTTACATCGCCCGCTTTCCTCTCAAGTTTGTCTGTTGTACCATGTTTTTGTTTTAGCCTAGTCATTGTTATAGTCAGCGATGTTAATTAATTTGTTTACATCGCTCGCTTTCCCCTCCAGTCTGGCTGTTGTTCCATGTTTTTGTTTTAGCCATTGTTATAGTCAGCGATGTTATTTAATTTGTTTACATCGCTCGCTTTCCCCTCCAGTCTGGCTGTTGTTCCATGTTTTTGTTATAGCCATTGTTATAGTCAGCGATGTTTACTAATTTGTTTACATCGCTCCGTTTCCGCTCCAGTCCGGCTATTGTTCTATGTGTTTGTTTTAGCCGTTGTTATAGTCAAACATAAGCGTATGTTTGTTTTAGCTATCGTTGTAGTCATAAGCGTAAACAGTAGACATGAACAAACCTTCACACGAGAAATTCTAATCCCGCATAATTGTGAAGAAATTAGACATTAGCATGAATCACATTATCCTTTTGACCCCAAATAAAGCCGAAGCGATAGCTCTTTTCTTATGATGAGAAATCCCTGCACAATACTTCTGACTTTGTCTACATTCTCCGACTAGGGTGGCTTATCTTAGCAATAATTGTCTAACTTTCCCGAGTGCTTTGTCTATTCGACGTATTAAATAAGTTATATCGCTTTCGACAACACTATTTTATCATTCCATCCTGACAGCATTCAGTTTAACTAATAAATTAATCACAGAAATTGGCTGAAATTTCAACAATCGACATGCTAAATCAAGCATAAATTGGTGGATTTTTAAGTTGATCAGATTTTTGTTTGTATGGTTCAACAGACAGCATATTTCATTAATGTATTATAGAGCTAAACTGGTTTTCCATCTGTTTAAATGAGTTTGAATTGTTCATCAAAATGCCCACCAATTCACTTAGCTTCAAGTAATGGATAACTTCAGCATTAATGACTTGGACACCTGCTTTTTCCTGCAATGTTCTCCACGAAATTCAGGTCTCAAGGCATCTGCAGCTAGTTCTCCATGGAATTCTGGAGACGATCCGACACTTGATTCACAGGCAATTGAAATTCTGGAATCCAAGTTTGCAGCATTGGAGGATGAAATATCCCAATTTCTTTCAACAGGAAGAAATCGAAAACCATGTAGTAGAGCTCATTATTCTCTCCGATGCCGAAACTACCAACGGAAGTACTACCAATAGCCAACACATGAATTAAATACGAAATATAACGCCGCATTTAAAATTTTTGGCAACATTTTGAGGGAATGACTTCTGTTGCAATAATGAGCCAATCCGATAAACCAGTTCTGACGCAATCCGAACAGGAACTAAAGAAAGCAGGACAAAACGAACACTGCAGCTTATGTTTCGTTAGAATCCATCGATGGGCCTGATCAGTGGCTTTATATCTTCTACCTCGATTGTTACGACACTTATATCCGCATTGCAGCAAAATCGCCTGGGTTGCCTGATATAACAAAAAGCTTGATTTGTCTGAGCGGAAAAGAGAACACGCAGAGTTCAAATGGCAAGGCCAGAAGAAAGAGTATAGTAAGCGATTACTTAATGAAATGTGTCAGAGCAGGGCACCAGGCATCTATGTAAGCAAGATTAAATCAAAAGATTTCAAGATCAATACGGAAGAAACGGTTGTGCAAAACTCAAGTGGATCAGAAACGGAACCTGAGTGCAATAACAAGAAGAGGTTTCTCAAGTATTTGAAGCAGAGAAAAATTGTAAAGATCACAATCTTGAGGTTAAATTTCAGATTAATACGTTTTTTATCTAATTTTGGATCATATTATTAATTACTCTTCTAAATGTGTCTTCTTAGAGTTTAATTTCTGCTAAGATTTGTGAGTGACATATCTTGGTGTTGTCTTCCAGCAAAACTTCGTACGTGTCTTCAAGTAAAGTTTCAAATTTCTCCAAACTCTCAATCTTTGCACTTTCACACTCTGACTTTTCCATTGTTCCTTTAGTGGTATTCTTTTTGTATCCTATATTAAAAGTGCGATCTTAAAGCCAACAATTCCTATGAATTCGAAAAAGTGCGACTTGTTAGAGACGCGCCAATTTTTTGAAATATAAATTGTTTAACGCCGCTACTAATTACATTTTTGGCAAGCATTTCGAGCGAATGACTTCTCTTGCTGTAATGAGCCAATCCAATAAACAAATTCTGAAGCGATCCTCCAGAGTGCAGGAGAAATCAAACGCTGCAGCTAATGATAGAACTGTCAAACGCTCCATATATCTGTCTGAGCAGTGGGATTATCCTCTACTTCGATTGTGATGACACTTATATCCGCATAGCAGCAAATTCCCCAAAATTAAAAAATGAAAAAGCTTGGTTTGACTGGGGCGAACAGAAAATAGAGAGTTCAACGGGCAAGGCCACGAAAAGAGTACAGTATGCAAGTGCTTAAGGAAATGTGTTAGATGAGGGAATCAGGCATTAATGTAAGCCAGATTAAATCAGAAGATTTAAGATCAATACGGAAGAAACGGTTGTGCAATACTCGAGCGGATCAGAATCGGAACCTGGTTGAGATAACTGGAGTCCTGTATATAATGGGAAGGTTCGGAAAGCTGCAGCGGATGTAGAAGCTCAAGCCACAGCTGCTGATGAACCCGACGCAAAGTATTTCTAAAGTAATTCGAGTACCTCAAGTACTTCTCAAGGGTACTTCAAGTATTCCTCAAGTTGTTAAAGCAAAGAAATGTTAAAGAAAAGATGACAATCTTGAGGTTAATACGTTATTATTTCGGTAATCTTAATGTAGGAAGATGATCTGTCAGGGATGTTACGCCTTAAACTTCTTCCCATTCAAATTTCAGCTAGAACAGTAATGCATCGTTAGGCTGAAAATGGTTAGATCAATTTCTGAATAATAGAATTTCATAAAAAATAAAGATTTCAGACCTGAAAGATTTCGTCACCTCATGAAGCCAAATGAGGCAAGGATTGAGGCACGCACAAAAATTACCAGGCAGTTCACTAACGCGAAAAAAGCGAAGGAATCCATGTTTTGGGGCCACAAACTACTGTACAACATCATTCAGGAACAAAAGGTTAATCTAAATTATGATAACTCAAGCACACAAAGTAAAAATAGCGTTCGGCAACCTCCGATTTCTGCAAAATATCCTTTCTCTCTAACTTCTAGTACCAGAAGGCCCAAACAACCTGAGTGGTCTACAATTGTAAGTTACAAGCCACCCCGGCCAAGAAATAAATAATCAGGAATTTTAGATAAATTAGTAACGAAAAATCATTTCATAGCGGAACGCTGACTCAAAAAAATACATCTTTCTTGTGAGAAAAGTCAGACTATTAAAACCATAAAGGCTCATATTGGGCCAAAAGTGACAGTCGGTTAGTAATTCTCTATCATTTCCCTATACACAATTAAAATAATTCTTCATTGCAGATTTTTTACCCGAAAAATGTACTGCGAAATTGCGATCTGTCACCGACGTGCAAAAAATTTCAATTACATAAGATCGAGTATTGTTTAGCTTCTCTTGATGAAGTGAAGTTATGTCTGCTCTTTCTTTATATATCGATGTTTTTTGTCCTGAGACTGCCCTCTTTTTACTAAAACGTATTTCACGAGAGCTTTGTTTTGTAGAAATGAGTCAAGTACAACGTAGTCCTTTGATGCAAACTGCAAGTCAGCAAGAAGCGGAGGCGTCTAATGTTCAAATTATTGTGTGTTCATCTTCTTCGAAACTGATGAATCTTTTGCTATCATAGATGGACAATCAATACGATCTTTTGGTATGAACAACGTCGCGAAGCATGCTTTAGCTGAATGGGATATAGTTTATTAGGTGTGGGGATCAGGCGACAACTATGAAAACGGAAATAGTAAGTAGCAGGTTCCCAGATCCATGAGTGTGCTCAACCTTAGCGATATGGGAAGTTGCAAATCAGAGACTTAGAAAGCGATTCCGAGGACAATACTACTACTCTGAATGAAAACATAAACGACCTTGTGGTCTGACAGCGAAATAAGTATTATCTGCCCTAAATTGTTCCAAGGAATGCCAGTAGTTCCTTAAGTAATAATTGCTCTACTGTGAATACAACACTTGAGCTTTCTGGTTAAAAAAACAATCAAATATCTAAATAGGCTCTTTTTGAGCGAATTCGGGATCATATTACTAACTTCTCTTCTCAATGTGTCGGTGTGTCGGTTTAGAAGTTAAATTTCTGCTAAGATTTGTGAGTAATACATTTTGTTGCTGTTTTTAAGTAAAAACTCGCAAGGCTTTTCTTAACCAAGAAATACAATCCGGACGTCCAGACCAGAACACAGTATACGAGCGCTTAAAGTCAATTAGCTAATGGCACCTTTTATGAATCGTCAGTGATCAACTAAGAACATTTTCCAGCAACAGCTATAATTAACACTTAAGATGCTCAGATCTTGTTTCCATGTTTGATATTTGACTTGAAAATGTATGCTCGTTTCAAGTCACATGAAGTTAATTGAGAAAAATCTTCCATGCTCATTTACTCAATTTTCTTTGATTTCAAATAATTTTTTCTTTCAGTCTCTCAATCTTTGCACTAGCACAATCTCAGTCTTTTTCTTTGTATCCTAATTTAAAAATGGTATCTCAACAAAAGCGAATACATATTAATTAATTTTATAAAAAAGTGCGAACTGTCAGGGACGCGAAAAACTTTTTAAAATAAATTGTTTTATGACACTGCTATTAAAATGTTTTGAGCGAATAAAACCTGTTGCTGTCAAGAGTCAAACCAAAAAAAGAAGTTCTGAAGCGATCCGCCAGAGTGCAGGAGAAATCGAACGCTGCAGTAATTGTTTTGATAGAATCCATCGATGTGCCTAATCAGTGGGTTTATCTTCTACTTTGATTGTGATGACACTTATATCCGCATCGCAGCAAAATCGCCATGGTGGCCTGATAAAAAGAAAAATTCAAAAAGCTTGGTTTGTCTGAGGGGAAACAAGAACATGGAGAGTTCAAATGGCAAAGCCTAAGGAAAGAGTATAGTATACGAAGATGTGTAAAATGATGGCATCAGGAATTAATATGCGCAAGAGTGACGCAAAAGATTTTGAGATGAATTCGCAAGAAAAGAAACTGCAATACTCAGGTGAATCAGAAACGGAACCTCAGTGCGCTAATTAGAGTCCTGTATTTAATGGCAATGTTCGGAAATTTGTACCGGATGTAGAAGCTCAAGCCACAGCTCCTGATGAACCCGCACCTCCAGACCAGAACACAGTATACGAGCCAATTTAAAATCAATTAGCTAATAGCACCTTTTATGAATTTAAAAATGGTATCTTAACTAATTTAAAAATGGTATCTCAACAAAAGCGAATACATATTAATTATTTTTATAAAAAAGTGCGAACTGTCAGGGACGCGAAAAACTTTTTAAAATAAATTGTTTTATGACACTGCTATTAAAATGTTTTGAGCGAATAAAACCTGTTGCTGTCAAGAGTCAAACCAAAAAAAGAAGTTCTGAAGCGATCCGCCAGAGTGCAGGAGAAATCGAACGCTGCAGTAATTGTTTTGATAGAATCCATCGATGTGCCTAATCAGTAGGTTTATCTTCTACTTTGATTGTGATGACACTTATATCCGCATCGCAGCAAAATCGCCATGGTGGCCTGATAAAAAGAAAAATTCAAAAAGCTTGGTTTGTCTGAGGGGAAAAGAGAACATGGAGAGTTAAAATGGCAAAGCCTAAGGAAAGAGTACAGTATACGAAGATGTGTAAGATGATGGCATCAGGAATTAATATGCGCAAGAATGACGCAAAAGATTTTGAGATGAATTCGCAAGAAAAGAAACTGCAATACTCAGGTGGATCAGAAACGGAACCTCAGTGCGCTAATTAGAGTCCTGTATTTAATGGCAATGTTCGGAAATTTGAACCGGATGTAGAAGCTCAAGCCACAGCTCCTGATGAACCCGCACCTCCAGACCAGAACACAGTATACGAGCCAATTTAAAATCAATTAGCTAATAGCACCTTTTATGAACTTAAAAATGGTATCTTAACTAATTTAAAAATGGTATCTTAACAAAAGCGAATACTTATTTACAAAAAGGTGCGAACAGTCAGGGACGCTCTAGACTTTTTAAAAAATAAATTGTTTTATGACACTGCTATTAAAATGTTTTCAGCGAATGACACCTGTTGCAGTTAAGAGTCAAAATAAAAAAGACGTTCTGAAGCGATCCGCCAGAGTGCAGGAGAAATCGAACGCTGCAGTAATTATTTTGATAGAATCCATCGATGTGCCTAATCAGTGGGTTTATCTTCTACTTTGATTGTGATGGCACTTATATCCGCATCGCAGCAAAATCGCCATGGTGGCCTGATAAAAAGAAAAATTCAAAAAGCTTGGTTTGTCTGGGGGGAAAAGAGAACATGGAGAGTTAAAATGGCAAAGCCTAAGGAAAGAGTATAGTATACGAAGATGTGTAAGATGATGGCATCAGGAATTAATATGCGCAAGAATGACGCAAAAGATTTTGAGATGAATTCGCAAGAAAAGAAACTGCAATACTCAGGTGGATCAGAAACGGAACCTCAGTGCGCTAATTAGAGTCCTGTATTTAATGGCAATGTTCGGAAATTTGTACCGGATGTAGAAGCTCAAGCCACAGCTCCTGATGAACCCGCACCTCCAGACCAGAACACAGTATACGAGCCAATTTAAAATCAATTAGCTAATAGCACCTTTTATGAATTTAAAAATGGTATCTTAACTAATTTAAAAATGGTATCTCAACAAAAGCGAATACATATTAATTATTTTTATAAAAAAGTGCGAACTGTCAGGGACGCGAAAAACTTTTTAAAATAAATTGTTTTATGACACTGCTATTAAAATGTTTTGAGCGAATAAAACCTGTTGCTGTCAAGAGTCAAACCAAAAAAAGAAGTTCTGAAGCGATCCGCCAGAGTGCAGGAGAAATCGAACGCTGCAGTAATTGTTTTGATAGAATCCATCGATGTGCCTAATCAGTGGGTTTATCTTCTACTTTGATTGTGATGACACTTATATCCGCATCGCAGCAAAATCGCCATGGTGGCCTGATAAAAAGAAAAATTCAAAAAGCTTGGTTTGTCTGAGGGGAAAAGAGAACATGGAGAGTTAAAATGGCAAAGCCTAAGGATATAGTATAGTATACGAAGATGTGTAAGATGATGGCATCAGGAATTAATATGCGCAAGAATGACGCAAAAGATTTTGAGATGAATTCGCAAGAAAAGAAACTGCAATACTCAGGTGGATCAGAAACGGAACCTCAGTGCGCTAATTAGAGTCGTGTATTTAATGGCAATGTTCGGAATTTTGTACCGGATGTAGAAGCTCAAGCCACAGCTCCTGATGAACCCGCACCTCCAGACCAGAACACAGTATACGAGCCAATTTAAAATCAATTAGCTAATAGCACCTTTTATGAATTTAAAAATGGTATCTTAACTAATTTAAAAATGGTATCTTAACAAAAGCGAATACTTATTTACAAAAAGGTGCGAACAGTCAGGGACGCTCTAGACTTTTTAAAAAATAAATTGTTTTATGACACTGCTATTAAAATGTTTTCAGCGAATGACACCTGTTGCAGTTAAGAGTCAAAATAAAAAAGACGTTCTGAAGCGATCCGCCAGAGTGCGGGAGAAATCGAACGCTGCAGTAAATCTTTTGCTAGAATCCAACGATGTGCCTTATCAGTGGGTTTATCTTCTACTTCGATTGTGATGACACTTATATTCGCATCGCAGCAAGATCACCAAGGTGGCCCGATAAAAAGAAAAATTCAAAAAGCTTGGTTTGTCTGAGGGGAAAAAAGAACATGGAGAGTTCAAATGGCAAAGCCTAAGGAAAGAGTATAGTATGCGAAAATGTTTAAGACGAGAGCATCAGGCAATAATGTGCGCAAGAATGAAGCAAACGATTTTGAGATGAATACGCAAGAAACGGAACTGCAATACTCAAGTGGATCAGAAACGGAATATCAGTGCGATAACTATAGTCCTTTATATAATGGCAATGTTCGGAAATTTGTACCGGATGTAGAAGCTCAAGCCACAGCTCCTGATGAACCCGCACCTCCAGACCAGAACACAGTATACGAGCCAATTTAAAATCAATTAGCTAATAGCACCTTTTATGAATTTAAAAATGGTATCTTAACTAATTTAAAAATGGTATCTTAACAAAAGCGAATACTTATCTACGAAAAGGTGCGAACAGTCAGGGACGCTCTAGACTTTTTAAAAAATAAATTGTTTTATGACACTGCTATTAAAATGTTTTCAGCGAATGACACCTGTTGCAGTTAAGAGTCAAAATAAAAAAGAAGTTCTGAAGCGATCCGCCAGCGTGCGGGAGAAATCGAACGCTGCAGTAAATCTTTTGCTAGAATCCATCGATGTGCCTTATCAGTGGGTTTATCTTCTACTTCGATTGTGATGACACTTATATTCGCATCGCAGCAAGATCACCAAGGTGGCCCGATAAAAAGAAAAATTCAAAAAGCTTGGTTTGTCTGAGGGGAAAAAAGAACATGGAGAGCCTCAACTGCAAAGCCTAAGGAAAGAGTATAGTATGCGAAAATGTTTAAGACGAGAGCATCAGGCATTAATGTGCGCAAGAATGAAGCAAAAGATTTTGAGATGAATACGCAAGAAACGGAACTGCAATACTCAAGTGGATCAGAAACGGAATATCAGTGCGATAACTATAGTCCTTTATAAAATGGCAATGTTCGGAAATTTGTACCGGATGTAGAAGCTCAAGCCACAGCTCCTGATGAACCCGCACCTCCAGACCAGAACACAGTATACGAGCCAATTTAAAATCAATTAGCTAATAGCACCTTTTATGAATTTAAAAATGGTATCTTAACTAATTTAAAAATGGTATCTTAACAAAAGCGAATACTTATTTACGAAAAGGTGCGAACAGTCAGGGACGCTCTAGACTTTTTAAAAAATAAATTGTTTTATGACACTGCTATTAAAATGTTTTCAGCGAATGACACCTGTTGCAGTTAAGAGTCAAAATAAAAAAGAAGTTCTGAAGCGATCCGCCAGCGTGCGGGAGAAATCGAACGCTGCAGTAAATCTTTTGCTAGAATCCATCGATGTGCCTTATCAGTGGGTTTATCTTCTACTTCGATTGTGATGACACTTATATTCGCATCGCAGCAAGATCACCAAGGTGGCCCGATAAAAAGAAAAATTCAAAAAGCTTGGTTTGTCTGAGGGGAAAAAAGAACATGGAGAGCCTCAACTGGCAAAGCCTAAGGAAAGAGTATAGTATGCGAAAATGTTTAAGACGAGAGCATCAGGCATTAATGTGCGCAAGAATGAAGCAAAAGATTTTGAGATGAATACGCAAGAAACGGAACTGCAATACTCAAGTGGATCAGAAACGGAATATCAGTGCGATAACTATAGTCCTTTATATAATGGCAATGTTCGGAAATTTGTACCGGATGTAGAAGCTCAAGCCACAGCTCCTGATGAACCCGACTTGGTGCTTAATGAGTTCAACGAGTACCTCAATTGTGAGAGCAGAGGAAAGAAGAACGGGACAGGTTACTTCAAGTGAAGAGGTACTTCAGCATGAAGCGAATTGAGGCAAGGAATCAGGCGAACACAGAAATCACCATTTTCCTATATACAACCTCTTTATTTTAGATTCTGGAGTCGTAAATCGTACTGAAAACTTGCGGCTTTGTCTTCGCTCTTTAAAAGTCTTTCAATGAGTTACAGCTTGTTTTAAAAGTTAATTGCCATTATTAAGTCAAAAACTTTAAACAATTTTCCCATTTTAACTTTAAAATAACCGACGTGCAAAAATTTTTTCAATTACATAAGATTGGATTTAGAGTAGTTTCTGGTGATGAGTTCAAGTTATTTCTGCTTTTTCGTTGTATATCGATGTTTTTTTCTCGTCATGACACTGCCCTTTTTTTACTTAAATGTATTCCACGAGGGCTTTGTTCTGTAGAAATGAGTCAAGTAGAAATTAGTCCTCTGAAGCAAACCGACAGTCAGCACGAAGTGGAGGTGTCTGTTTCGCTAGTTCGCTAGATACTGTTGAAATTCCTCATGCTTGGGTGTTCATCTTCTTCGAATCTGATGAAGCCTTCGCGATCTTAGGTGCCATCAACACGATGGCCTTTAGGTAAAAAATGGCGCGATTATGCTTTAGCTGAATGGGAGACAGTTTATATCAGGTTTGGGGGATCAGGCGAGAACTATGAAATCCGAAATCTGATATGGCAGGGTCCCAGATCAATGAGTGTGCTCAACCTTAGCAATATGGGAATTTGCAAGGCAGAGAGGGCTAAAAACCGTTCCGAGGTCAGAATACCATTACTCTGAATGATAAAAATAAAGGGACTTGTGGTCTGACAGAGACATAAAATTTTCCTTAGCCCTAAATTGTTCCAAGGAATACCAGTAGTTCCTTATGTAATAATTGCTCTACTGTGAATCGTCGCAACAACACTTCAGCTTTCTGGTAAAAAAACGATCAAATAGCTAAATAGGTTCTTTTTGAGCGAATTTTGGATCATATTACTAACTTCTCTTCTCAGTGTCTCTGTTGAAAAGTTAAGTTTCTGCTCTGATTTGTGAGTAATACATTTTATTTCTGTTTTCAACTTAAAACTCGCAAGGCTTTTCTTAACCAAGAAATACAATCCGCACCTCCAGACCAGAACAAAGTATACGAGCCAATTTAAAATCAATTAGCTAATAGCACCTTTTATGAATTTAAAAATGGTATCTTAACTAATTTAAAAATGGTATCTTAACTAATTTAAAAATGGTATCTTAACAAAAGCTAAAACTTATTTACAAAAAGGTGCGAACAGTCAGGGACGCTCTAGACTTTTTAAAAAACAAATTGTATTATGACACTGCTATTAAAATGTTTTGAGCGAATGACACCTGTTGCAGTTAAGAGTCAAAACAAAAAAGAAGTTCTGAAGCGATCCGCCAGAGTGCTGGAGAAATCGAACGCTGCAGTAAATCTTTTGCTAGAATCCATCGATGTGCCTTATCAGTGGGTTTATCTTCTACTTCGATTGTGATGACACTTATATTCGCATCGCAGCAAGATCGCCAAGGTGGCCCGATAAAAAGAAAAATTCAAAAAGCTTGGTTTGTCTGAGGGGAAAAAAGAACATGGAGAGTTCAAATGGCAAAGCCTAAGGAAAGAGTATAGTATGCAAAAATGTTTAATACGAGAGCATCAGGCATTAATGTCCGCAAGAATGAAGCAAAAGATTTTGAGATGAATACGCAAGAAA
This sequence comes from Convolutriloba macropyga, assembly GCF_964194025.1. NCBI lineage: Eukaryota > Metazoa > Xenacoelomorpha > Acoela > Convolutidae > Convolutriloba > Convolutriloba macropyga. Next base: position 27,475,045 of record NC_134479.1, read on the forward strand.
CGGAACTGCAATACTCAAGTGGAGCAGAAACGTAATATCAGTGCGATAACTATAGTCCTTTATATAATGGCAATGTTCGGAAATTTGTACCGGATGTAGAAGCTCAAGCCACAGCTCCTGATGAACCCAACTTGGTGCTTAATGAGTTCAACGAGCATCTCCATTGTGAGAGCAAAGGAGAGAGGAATGGGACAGGTTACTTCAAGTAAAGAGGTTTCTCAAGTAGTTGAAGCAGAGAAGAATTGTCGTAAAGATGATAATCTTCAGGTCAATACGATAATAATTAATCTTAATGTAGAAAGACGGGCTGTTAGAGACCTTCTGCCTTAAACTGCTTCGAACTCAGTATTTTTATGGTAGAGAAAGCATCGTTAGGCTGAAAATGGTGAGATTATTTTTCAAATAATGTGATTTTATTTAAAACAAAGGATTTCTCACCTGAAAGATTCCGTCACCTCATGAAGCAAATTGAGACAGTGATTCAGGCAAGCACAAAAATTACCAGGCAGTTCACGAGTTTAGCGAAAAAGTGATGGAGGAAACCAACAAACTGAATGCAAAACAGACGACGTGGACAGCGAAAATGTCGAGCAACAAACTGAGGAAACTAAGTTCTTTTTTAATGGAAAAAATTTCGCTATGGGTGGCACCACGTTTCGAGAAACTGCAGTCATAATTGCTAACGAAATCTTGAACGGAGAGGAGAAAAAGCTTTTGTGGATCGAACTAAGAAAAATTATCTCTGGTGACCGAAAGCCTGCTGACGGCGATCGTGCCAACATTTTGCAAAAGGCGATACACATGATCACGAAAAAGGATTTCTCGGAGTCAGGTTATCGTAAATTGTAACACTCTGTCTTTCACTCCACTTGTTTCTCTGGGCAAATTTTCAGTTTGGTTTTTTTAGATCAAATCTATACCTTTGGTAGGAAACCTTCAGAAAATCATATTACGAGTGTATTTTCAGAGTCAGACTTGGTCGGATGCAAGTTAGTAAATTATCAACAAAAGGTAATTGATTCAATTTTTGGGAGACATTTTGCAGATAACAGATTGGGGCACGTATAAAGTGAAGAGTAAATATTGCAAAAATCTGACATGCTGAAAATCTAACGCATTTATCAAAAAATGTATATACGTGCCCCAATCTGTTAAATGCGTTTGATTTTCAGCATGTCAGATTTTTGCAATATTTACCTGTTCTTTGAAATAGAAATGGAGAGGACGAGAGTAGAAAAAGTTGGTTTGCTTGGCTTTGGCGCTTAGATGCTGGATGTTCCCCTGTCCCCTTAGTTGTTCAGCAGGGGCATAAAGATTTGGTTTTTGGGCTTTGCTTTTTATTTGGTGTGCTTCGGGTCGGCGTGGGGGGGGGGGGGGGGTAACCATTCATTTTTGTGCATGCTTTTTTACTGCTGTTCTGTTATCTTCAGTTTTTTTCTCTTTTGAAGCTGACGACAGCCGAGGACGAGGAGACAACACCGGACCTGTAGCAGCTGTTGCGAATCTGGCGGGAGGGCCTCCTGCCTTCAATCTTGGGAGGTTGGTCTTTTTTGGCGCTTTTTAAGGCGTTTTGCTTGAGCTTTGTTTTGCCTGTTTGCCAGCGCCTTCTTAGGACTAGGCCTTTGAGCGCCTTTTGCGCTATCCCCCTCCACTAGGCTTCTGACGCAGGCTCTACGCGTTGCTTTGCGTTGATCTTGGCTTTGGGTGCCTAGATTTGGGGTGGGAGGGCACGGCAGAGGTATATGGTTTTCACTTTTTGGGCTTTGCCTTAGCTCTGGTGTGCTCTGGCTTGGTGTGGGGGTAACCTAGCACTTTCGAGTATGGTTTTTTATTTGCTGTTCTGTTGCAGTGTTCAGTTTTTTCTTCTCTTAAGAAGCTGACGACAGCCGAGGACGAGGGGACGACACCGGACCTAGATCTGTAGCAGCTCAGTGCGGGGCTGAGAGGCCCTTAACTTTTTCGTACATTCAAAATTCTCAAGCATTTCTTAAAATTCCTTATTTGTTTTTTAGACGTTGTTTTTGGCATCTTTCGGATGGTGTTTGGATGTTGATTTTGCAAGTTTTGGTTGTTAATCTTGCAAGATTCTTGCAAGACGGATGTTAATTATTGCAAGACAATTTTAATCTTGCAGGAAAATCTCCCAAGATTATGCATAACTTACAAGACTCTTGCAAGATTAACATCCGAGCATAACATAGGTTGCTACCTATTTTCATTTCTGACCTTGCTCGAGAAAAGAAAATAACGAGAGGCAAAAAAGTTGTGGACACGAAGTCAGTTCCTTGGCCCCCTACAGGCCTGCAGCTTCTCAGGACTAGGTTCTTGGGCGCTTTTACGCTACCCCCTCCACTAGGCTTTTGCCGCGAGCCCTAGTTGTTTTGCTTGGCATTGCTCTTGGCTTCGGGTTCCTACGTTTTGGGTGGGAGGGTTCTTTTTGCCTGTGCCCGATTTTCTTGCCGTTTTTTGTTCCCCTGCGCGCTTAGGTGTACGGCACAGGAATCATGTTTCCATTTTTTGAGCTTTGTCTTTGCTTTGGTGTGGTTTGCTTCGGTGTGGGGGTAACCGTGCACTTTAATGTATGATTTTGCTGCTGTTCTGTTGTTTTAAGTTTCCCTTTTCAGGATTTGACAACAGCCGAGGGGAGGACACCCGTAAACAACACCGGGAACAATCTGAAAAAGAAACGTTTCTATAGCGTTTTTAATGCTTAATTTTTCAGACGTTGCTTCTAATTTCTTTCGGATGGTGTTTGGATGTTAATCTTGCAACTTTTAGTTGTTAAGCTTGCTAGATTCTTGAAGACACATGTTAATCTTGCAAGACTCTTAAAAGACAAAATTAACCTTGCAGGAAAATCTCGCAAGATAATGCGTAACTCCACAAGATTCTTGCGTGATTAACATCCGAGCCTGACAAGTTTAACGAGAGCCTGACAAGTTTAACGAGAAAGGAAAAAAACGAGTCAAAAAAATTTGCGAGCTCGAAGTCATTTCCTTGGCACCCTACAGGCCTGCGGCTTCTCAGGACTAGGTTCTTGGCCGCTTTTGCTCTGTTGTCCTCCACTAGACTTTTGACGAAGGCTCTAGACGTTGCTTTGCTTGGCTTGGGGTGCTTAGGTTTTGGGTGGCAGGGATCATTTTGCCTGTGTCGTTTCTCTTGCCCCTTTTTGTCACACTACCCCCCTTAGTTGTACGGCACAGGCATTAAGTTTATATTTTTGGGCTTTGCTTTTGCCCTGGTGTGCTTTGGCTCGATATGGGGAGTAACCATGCACTTTGGAGCATGGTTTATTGCTGCTCTGTTGTTGTGTTCAGTTTTTCCTTTTAAGAATCTGACGACAGCCGAGGGGGAGACGACACCGTACCTGAAGAGCTCAGTGGAGGGGCTGAGATACTCTGTTAACTTCTTTGTACATTCAAAATTTTCGAGCCTTTTGCTTTTGCGTAAAATAGGTATCTAGGCTTCGGTTTATAGGCCAAAATGCGCTTTTCTGGAGTCTCAAGGCTTAATCTTTATCGTTCTTTAATGTTTTTTTAAATTTTTTAGACGTTGATAGTGGCTTGTCGGATGGTGTTTGGATGTTAATCTTGCAAGTTTTGGTGGTTAATCTTGCCAGATTCTTGCAAGACGGATGCTAATCTTGCAAGATTCTTGCAAGACGATGTTACCTTTGCAGGAAAATCTCGCAAGATTACGCATAATTTCACAAGATTCTTGCACGATTAACATCCAAGCCTGACAAGTGTTGCAACCTATTTTCCTTTCTGACCTTGCTCATTAATCCCCTTTCCTAGGAGAAAAGTCAAATTAGTCGGGTAACAGACAACATCCACGAGAAAAAAAACGAATAGGGCAAACAGAGCTTTAATAGTAATTAAAACTCTGAGAGCAATTAATCTCTCACATGAGAGCAATTAATTGCTACAATCTTTCTTTCAGAACAATTGAAAAATTTATATTTCTTATTAAATTTAACTTTCTAAGGGTAATGTTTGATAATTCTGCGCCAGCCGCAGACTCAACTGATGAGCATTTTTAAGATATCTCCATACCACGTTTCAAAATCAGTTGAAGTTTTTCCTAAATGCATATTTTAGCTGTGATTATATAAAGACGCCATTGAACACTGTAGAATTGAGTTTCCACGGTCTCGTTTGATAAGTTAAACACATCTTTCTTTGCTACCTATGGTGGGATTCTTCAGACCTTCATTTCGTTACCAGGTGAAGTTACTTTTAAGAGCTTCCAAGTCAAATTAATTGCAACCAATTTTACGAGCGCGTCATACCATTGATTGAATCCAGTAACTGCAGTACCTCGCTCATAAACCAATTACAATCAGAAATATTTAATGATAATTACTGACCTGAAGTAGCTCTGAGAAATGAATTTGTATATTCTGGTTATGACATCCGATTCGGCCTCATTGAACATCAAGGACGTGAAACACTTTCGAACCGAGTCCAACAACGTAAGCCCTTCAATTGGCACAGAACATAAAAATTCACGCATCACGTCCTGATTGCCTGGCTTGTAGAGATATTTGTGAAATTTTTCAAGGTTGATGAGGGTAACGTTAGATGCGAGGAAATTGGCTTTTTCAACTGGGCTGTCAGCGTCCGTTAATATTTGCACGTTTACTAGTCGCTCAAAACAGTCGGTGAATAATCCCTGGTTGAACAGTTCAATGGCGTCTAGAACTTTTGGCTCTGTGTGTCTGTCAACTTCTGACTGAAGCTCGTTAATTCTTGAGGTGACTTCTGTTATTTCTTTTTTGATCTGCTGAATTTCGATCAAAAGCTTCTCTTTGTTTGTCCGAAGAAGCATCAAAGTTTGATTCTCATCTTCTGTGAACTGCCCAGTACTATTACTTGACGTGTTGTTCACGGTTAAAGAAGCGCTCTGTTCTACAAGAGTCATGACAACTGAAATAAATTTTCTTCATCGATTACTCATAACATAGCTGTGAGATGGCCGGAAAAACCAGTGATAGTTTCCCAGATCCTCTGATCGCCTAGATAATGAAAATTAAAACAGTACGAAAAAATTTCTTTTTATTGAGATGTTATATTTTCATTAAGAATCCGTATAACTTATTGCCGCTTCTATTAGTTGCTCAAAAAAACCTACAAGTAGAGTACCACTGACTCAGTTGACCTAGTCTCCTCAGAACAGAGCAAAAGTCGTTTTAAGACAAACTAAGTTAAAACACGTGTGGCCAAAAACTTGATTACAAAAACTCGCTCCGCTAAGAATTAAGTAAAGGCACGCACGCAATACAGTTGAAATTGCACGAATGAACCAAAAAACAGATTTTGAAGTGAGCGCGACATCATGTAGTCGTCCCATAGGCGTAGGAAATCACAATCCAAAGAATAAAAAGCGAGACCCGAGATTCAACCTCATCAGAAAAACTGACTTTGAAAGACAACAGCGACTACACTAAATCAAACACAAAAAAGAAGAGCCTTCGATAGGAACAGCGTATACTAAAAGCAAACAAATGAAAAAATTAAAAATCTAACTTTCCATATTTTAGAGTGTCATTGAAGTCATTATGAAGTAAACGTATACACTATTGCACCCAGTATACACCACCTCTGCAGAAAGGAATTAAAGTAATGAAACAAAGTAAAAAAAGGAGACTCGAAATAAAAAGAAATTTACCGAAACTCGATTTCACTAAGGTTTTGAAAAGTTCAAACACGGTCATTCAACATTAATTTTAAATGATTGTACTGTTAAAACTCAACATCATCACTAATTATAAAGCTTAAAAAATACAACAAAGAGATCGCGTTGCAACTAAATTTAAAAACTCATACCAGAGCCAATGCGACATGCCATTAATGGCATAACACAAAAAGCAAAACACAAAAAGTTTGAAAATCTTAGCGACCTTGACACTACTTAACAAGCAAATAAGAGTGTTCCATATGAAATAAGTACGTCATACAGCTTCAATTATGCTTCACGAGAGAGCCAAAGAGACGTTTCATTACCTATATTAAATAAAAACAAAAATAACTTCACAAGGGGGCAAAAACTTGAAAAAAAACAAAACCGACTAACGTTGGGCGAAATGCTCTCAAACGACCGGTTGGCTTCGTCATTAGCTAGTTACTGTTTAGTGAGGCTAGCCTTCGCTTAATTGCAGGGGGTGAGTTTAGCGCAGTGGGGAGGGGGGGTCACATGCCCTCTGAGAGCTACCTGTTATCCATTTTTGAGTCAAATGGCTCAGACGAAAGATAGGTCATGCGAAAAATCGCATAAGAAAAGACTACAGGACTAATATAATTGCTACAAACTAAAAATCAAGACGATCAAAAAAACATATCCTAGAAACCGGAAAACTTCAAAAAGTGACCAAATTTGTCTTAGATTAGTAAATTTTGTTTTTACAAAAACACTCAAAAAGCTCGCACAGTACAAATTTTTTCTACCTACTTTTTTCGCTATCTTTCGAAATTGTTATTGGCAAAATCACCATTCTCTCTTTGCTCAGCTCTCAAATTTTGTCCGACAAAACAAAATAAAAGTTTTGTCACGCGCGTCACTGATTTTTACCTCCTGTTATAGAACAACCCGAAAGATTAAAAGAGATCACCATAATTCCTCGTCGATTCGTAAAAAAAACATAGCATTTATATAATTCGCATCTTTGAATTTTTAAAACCAAGAAGGCTAATTACAGCTCACCATCGCAGCAATTAACCAGGTCAAGTTATCTTTGCTTTGCTAAATTAATTTCAACTAGGTACATTATTTTCGTATGAAGACTAACGCTCAGAGCAACGTAAACTTCTAGAACCTACCGAGAATGAAGATAATGTGAGATATCAATGTAGAAATAATCAACTTATAAACACCAACAAAGAAAACAATCGTAAAGAAAAATGAAATAAGATAAAAGCCAAAATGGTCTGATCAATAGTCACCACTGCGCCTCAATTCTTTCATTTACTTCGAATTGCTGTCGGCCGCTGCACTGGTTGGAATTTTTGCCATTAAACTTCTGATTTCAGCTTGCGGTAAGCACATTGTTTGCAGAACAACTCGAAATTGTTGAATAGCAGCTTGGCATCCTGCTTTGTAACCTGTGTGGTAGCACGTGACCTCAGCATCAGTCATCGTGACATCTTGGGTGCTTGGAGTTATTGTTTTAATTGCTGATGCTGTACCAGGTTCTTGTGCTGCAGCCCTGGCAGCTGCAGCTCCAACGGGTAATCCCGGCGTCATTGGCGGGACAACAGCTGTGGGTTGACCGTAAGCACTCCCATAAGCACCAGCAGCTGAATATGGATGTGCATAACTTGAGCCATATAGTGACGCGGCCGATGCATGATGGGTGTATGCAGCAGCAGAATAAGGAGATGGAGCGCCGTAAGCAGAGGCATTGCGGTAAACACCATACGGGTCATAAGCCATTTCTGAAAAATTGAAGAACAATTTGTACGAAAACACCTCAGCAGGTGCAGATCAACACTTGAATTAGTGAAACTAAGGATGCAAAAACTTGAATTAGTGAAACTACATAGGGGTATGCGTTATCTGACCACTAAGGGGAATGGGTAAGAGGGCTATAACAGGAAAGACTCTAATTACTAGGTGTCATTATGCCCGATGAAAAAAATTGGGTCCGACTATTTTTTGTATATTGAATTTGCTAGCAGACAACTTCGCAAATCAGATAATAACTGATAACGATGCACAAAGAGTAGACAGACGTTTTTTGGGAAAAAAATTCTTAAAAACGATCGAAGCAAAGATCTTCAACCCACATGCAAACAATTGCCTAAAGTCTATTTGAGATGCCAACAAGACAGCGAGAGAGAGGCATTTTTAAATCGCAAAACAAAAAACCAAAGATAAAAATAAGGAAAAAAAGTATAACAGCAAGTTAACTCAAGAACAAATTTTGAAATAAAAAATCCTTCCACGGTCAAGGTTTTTAAAGCTCGAGGAATATTGTCTGGTTTCCTCCGATCTTTCAATTTTTGCTGAACTCATTTTTTTAAAACAGGCGGTAAAGACTCCAGCTTTATTCAAGATAGATGGAACACATTCCAAGAAAAATGGAGATCTGAGGTCTTCAATTTTCATTTCGTTCTTTTATAAATGTGGCACATATCGCTACGAAAATGTAAGCTTTCGTGATCCCTTCGACGTATTCGGATAGATTTATTACAGACTTTTGTTTTAAACGTCGTAGACCAAATGACGACCTAGACTGACCACACTGAAGTTGCTGCCATTGTCATATTACTTTGAATTGCATGATCTATTAATGCTCATCTCACTGCTTAAAGGATCTTACAATATAAAAATACCCATTAAAACAAACAATAATGAAGGGTTGTTAAGCACACGTCAAAATGAGCTAATAACAATTAATAAAACAAGAACAAGGAAGGCTGATGAAAACTTCTGGAAAAGAACCAGTTATTTACTAAATATAATACGAAAAGTAGGGAACGTCGATCTCGATCAAATTGATAAGAAATATTTAACAAAAATGTACTGGAACTACTTCTTCAAAAGTTATTCGGAAGTCAACTTATGTTCCTGGGCTTTCAACTGCAGCTGTGGACATTGTCACCCGGTGCAGAAGCTCAGCTCAGTCGTTATATGAAGGGTGCAAACCCATGTGGAAAGACCCACAGAAGCCTAAACTCTCTCTCTCACTCTCTCTCTCTGCTCGGAGCTAAACAATTCAACAGTTTAACTGACGGTCTCGTGACTGTTATAGGTTTCCGTTTATAGAAGTAGTAGATTAGGAATTGAAGATCGTTCTTCTGGTTTTAGCCCCCATTCAGTTGTCCCGGTTTGCAAGTTTCTGATCGCTCTTGCAGTTTCCACATTTCGATATAATGCGCCAAGTACATATGTTTTCCTCGGTGTAGCTATTGCAATAATGCCAAAATATTATAGACACTGTTCTTTTGCATACGGATTTCCCATATTTCGAATACAATTTAAGCCCTAAAACATTAATCAGAGGGCCTCTAATAGAGAAAAACACTTGCATTCAATTTGAAGTACAAATGTAATTTTGAAGTAAAGTTTTATCCCTCTGATCTTCTCGATCACAGGAGGAAGCGGCCCCGGCTCCACAATAGTTATAAAACGACTTGCATCAAGAATTGCTGAAAAGACGAAAGACACGTATCCTAACGTCATAAATTTCATCAGAACATCCCTGAGCTTCGCCCTACTTAGAAGCACAATCCTTTGTATAAGAGGCCACAGAGGACAACGCTCTTACAAGGAGGAGTCTTCACCCTGTGCATTTAATGCCGAAGTCAACCATAAATCTGTACATATAAACCTAATTTGAAACCTAACGTGAACTTAAATGTATACTGCTTCATACCAAATTTTGACCTCCAGAAACTGACTGGTAAATTATTCATTTCATTAGCAGACGTGGTGCTCATTTTTCATTCTAACAGCACACAGTGCTTTTTGAATTTTCGTCTTTACGATCAGTTGCTTTGATTTTGCTCTTTTTGTTTGACCTCGAATGATGTTAGCAGCGTTCTGTTATTATTGAATTCAAGTTATTTCAGCATTTGAAGTACAAAACAATGCGTTATTCAATGTGTAAAAAAAATAAAGGGAATTTTTTTGAACTGATAATAATGAAAAAATACAGTGGATGAAGTTAGTAATGATACATTACGCCAACAAAATATTTAAACAGTCAAAACAAAAACTTTTAGAATTATACGAAAAAAATAAAAAAAGTACAATTTAAAAAAGTACAAACATCGGAAACTGTTACTCCCGTCCATGACGGCCATTCCGGGTCTTCCGTTTAACCCAAATTTGTAGAAACGCCGAAAATGACATAAGAAACGTCTGGGACAAGGGCAACCTGAAAGACCGCAGTAATTTCGTGATTTGGCACGACATTTTGAACAATTCCATCAACCCCCACAACAAACGAACGACAACAGGCCGTGTGATGTAGAGGAGTTGGCTGCCTTTTTACAACGTCATTCGGACAGAATCCAGGCGATAGTTTACTGTCAAAGGTATGGCGCAGAGAACATTTGAAACAGCTGTTAAAAGCGGGAATTTTAATGATCCAGTCTACGAAGCATTTTGTGTTATGACGGAAGCTAAAGAACACCAACATCATCAGCAGATACTTCCAACTACATCACGACCCCGAAATTTAGCTTAAATCACTGGGATTAGTGTTAAAACATCAATCAACTCTACAGAAACTGCTGACAAAGACCAGGGGAAAAGTAGCCTGTACATAAATCAACGGTAGGCAAGCAAAAAGCGAAAGCTCAGTGGTAAGTGATAGCATCTATTGGTGTTTGCTCACCGGATGTCTTTCTCAAACCATCAGCTATGCTTAAAATGCCAAGATGTTGGTTGAGAAAAATTCTAAAAAAGAGAGACTGTTAGAAACCATACTTGGACTATGAAAACAATGTTTGTAAGTATGAAAGTAGCAGTTGCAGTATAAACTTTCCTAAAATTTGCCTTAGCACAGATATAATACCGGATTTTTTGAAAATTCGTGTTCCAAAAACAGATGTTTTTTCGGATCAAGCAGTGCAGAATTTTCAACTAAAGTTGCTTAGGTTTGAAATTTTTGAAAAAGTTCGTAAGAAGGTTTTAAACTGACAATCTGTTTTTAAAATCTTAATGATTTTGTAAAGGAAAATGGAAAAGGCAGAAAATAATATGCAAATCACCAAAATCCAATCGTTCAAGGAAATTAAAAACGAATATTTACAAATCTACAGTTTTATCTACAACAATTTACATCTGAGTATACAGTAATTTTTCATTTGATGAAACAGCTGCATATTGAATTGTTTTTAAATAAAAATAATACATAATTTAACTAAACTTACTTTGTTTTATTCAAAAGTCAAGTTAAAATTTTTGTTTTTTAATGTGTAATTCTTTCAAGTTGGAATTTCATCTCCAAAGTTGGGATCAAGCAGTGCAGAATTTTCAACTAAAATTGCTTAGGTTGGAAATTTTCACAGCAGCTAAGACGCATCATATATGTTACCAAAAGCCAGCTGCTAGTCGAAAAGTTTTCCTTAAGAGTTTAGATAACCACATATTGCCCTCCGTAATTCTTTCTCTGCGCAACAGAGTTCGCAACCATATAGTTAGTTCTGAACACACACTGCAGGAAAAATTTAACAAACTTATGGAAAGGCAATACAAGCCTCCAAGATCATCTAATGAGAAGACTGTAGTGGTTCTAGAACAAATACTACCAATAGATGTAAAAATTCTATACATCAACGTTCCCTTAAAGGAAGCGATTAACATTGCCCCGCGATTGATTTACGCTAGAGACGTAAACCAGAAATACCTAGAACAACAATGAAACCTCTGTTCAAAATGGCAGCCACAAACGTCCATTTCAAATGCAATGAAAGTTGGTACTGTCAGAAAGACGGGTTGGCAATGGGTGCGTCCCTGGCAGTGATTTTGGCTAACCTTTGGATGAAATCGCGGGAGCCACAATTAAATTTACAGACACCTAAGTGTAAAACCTACAAACAATTTAGCACTTGTCGCAATTGCAAACACCGTGTGACAGCACGTTCCAGGGTGTTGAGTGTGAAATTTGCAATAGATGGTTCCACGCAAAATGTCAGCAAATCAGTAACACGGAATATGATAGCATGGAAAACCAGTTTTGGATGTGCTCATTCTACCGTAAAATTGATAAGACTGACATTAACCATTCGACCAAAACAAAAGTTTATCTACGATATGTCGACGAATTTGTGAGAACAGTTAGAGGTGACACAAAAGAGCTGTTAGATGCGGTCAATAACCGCCATCCAAATCTTTAATTCACATTAGAAACAACGGATGACAAAAATATTTTGCCATTTCTGGATATGTCAATGAAAGTACAACCGGAGGGGACAATTTTTGACACATGGTATCAAAACCATCAGATGCTGGAAAAATTCTGAACTGTGCACCCCTTCAACATAAGAAAAAAAAAATACAGGGAACAAAACACCGTTTATTCCGAGCCACCAGCAATTGCAAATCGTTCCATGGAACATTGACAAAATTGAAGAACATTGGGAACTTAATCAATATCCTAGGCATTTTGTAGGGAATATTGTCAAGGATACAATTAACCAGCTGCGATTGAAAGAACAACGAAAAGGATATAACGCGGGTGTAGCTGTAAAACAACAGAAAAATACTGTGAAACATCAATTTGTATTACACTACAGAGGCAACATCTCTAACGAATTTGTAAAGAAGCTGAACAAAATTCATCCTGTACAGACAGATTTCACCACTCGGAAACTTAAGAGCTGTTTACCTAGCCTTAAGTCTAGCTTTGATAAAGACCTCAAATTCCATTGGTCTATGATCTCACTTGTAATGAATGCAAATCCATCTATGTAGGGCAGACATGCCGACATATTACCACATGTGTTGCAGAGCGTGCCAAGGGGGACTCACCGATGGGAATACATGCAATTGAGTGTAACGGTGATAAAACAGATTTCCAGTGGAAGATTTTAGACCAGTGAAGCTGCCAATCTAAGTTAATGACACTAGAAGCGCTCTATATAAGAACACTGAAACCCGCCATCAACACACGCGACGAATACCAAACAGGAGAATTGACACTGAAAGCTTAATTTGGAGATAAAATTCCAACTTGAAAGAAGGACATGTTATGAACGAAAGTTTCAATTTTACAATGTAAAAAAACCAAAGTAAGTTTAAAAGAATTTTTGTATTTTTTTTAACAACAAACATGTCGATATGCATCTACTACCTCAAATCGAAAATGTATATTTATAAGGATGTAAAATTTTGTAGATACGAATGCAGATATGTAAAAATTCGCTTTAAATATACTCAAAAGAGTGAATTTAGTGACTTGATTTTTTCCTGGCTTTTCATTTTCGCATTTCGTATTATTTATAACCTGACGTTTAACTCAGAGTTCGAGAACGTTCGTAAGAAGGTTTTAAATTGAGAATCTTTTTTAAATTCTTAATGCTTTTGTAAGGAGCCGATTTCAATTGCAAGTATCTTTTTTCTATCGCCAGTTTTTGCAGCATGATATGTTTCTGGTTTGCCAATCTAATACGACAGTCAAATGTGATTCCTAGATTCCTTCCTGGCACCTTCGTAAAGTTTTTAAAAACCTAACAAAATTCGTGTCTCAGAAGTTTTATTGATCGTTTGCCTTGCAGAGGAAATTACTTTTAAAATTTAGAATAGGGTTGTCAATTACGAACGTTTTTGAACTATGAGTTCATCGTCAGGTTATAAGGAATACAAAATACTAAATGGAAAAGGCAGAGAAAAATATGCAAATCACCAAAGTCAAACCATTCAAGGAAATTAAAAACGAATATTTACAAATCTACAGTTTTATCTACAACAATTTACATCTGAGTATAAATACATTTTTGATTTGATGAAACAGCTGCATATTGAATTGTTTTTAAATAAAAATAATACATAAATTAACTAAACTTACTTTGTTTTCTTCAAATGTAAAGTTAAAATTTTTGTTTTTTAATGTGTATTTCTTCCAAGTTGGAATTTCATCTCCAAACTAAGCTTTTAGTGACAATTTTCTTATGTTCAGTATTTGTCGCGCGTGATGATGGCTGGTTTCAGTGCTCTTATATAAAGCGCCTCGAGTGTTTTAATTTTAGATTGGTTGCCGCACTGGTCAAATATCTTCCACTGGAAAGCAATTTTGCCACCGCTGCACTCAAATTCAAGTTTTCCCATCGGTGAGTCCACGTTGGCATGATCTGCAACACTCGTGGTAGTTTTTCAGCATGTCTGCTCTACATAAATGGATTTACATCCATTACCAGTGAGGTCATAAACCACGTAGTATTTGAGGTCTTTAAAAAAGCTAGACTTAAAGCTAGATAAACAGCTCCTAAAATTGTCTGTACAGGATAAATTTTGTTCAGCTTTTTTTACAATTTCATTAGAAATGTTACCTCTGTACTGTAACACAAATTGTTTTTTCTCAGTATTTTTCTGTAGTTTTACGGCTACGCCAGCGCTATATCCCTTTCTTTGTTTATTCATTCGCAGCTGAATAATTATGTCCTGGACAGTTTTCCCTACCCAAATCTAGGATATTGATTATGATTTAATAGAAATTTTTTGTCAGGGAGTTATGAAAAATTGCTTTTGAGCTCGATCTAAATAAAATAAAACTGTTGGCTTTGAAGCAATTGCTGACCACTACTCGTTTGCTTTCTTTGTTTTTTTCGTCAGTTCATTTCATTTCAAACAGTAATCGGCATCTTGTACAATAAAAGTACAATGTCGACAAATGATGGTAATTTATTCGCATAACCAATATACAAGCGTGAATTTAGTTTTCTACCATGAGGAAAACTTCTTTTGTAACCGCTGGAACGTCGCTTCTTTCGAAAAGATGTCACTTAGCAAAATTGTTTCAAGCGCGCAGATGTTTTTCAAGAAAAACAATTAGCTCATCAACCCTGAATTTAAATTGGATTTTTTCTGTTTTGCCCCCCCCCCCCAGCTTACTGAGCATAAATCTCTCACGTGCTAATTTTTAACATAGTAACGTGCCATGTAACAACATAAGAATTGTAACTGGGGGTCAAAGAAACACTGGAGGGGGGAAACAGAATAGATCCTTCATTTTTTTGCCATCAGGAAAACCTTGCCACCATGAAAATATAAAAAGCTGAAACCGCAACTTAATTCGCGTGACGAGTATCGGGGCGGGAACTGATATTGAAGTATCAGTTCAAATACAAAAAACGTGATTTTTGAAGTTCAATAATTACTTTGGTCCATGTTAATTCGATATTTTGTCAACCTCAACAATGAAAAATAACAACAGATAGGAATAAAAGTAAAAACTTTTTTTGAGGGAATAGAAAACAATACGCCCGGTTTTTTCAAAAACTCTGGAACAAAGATTGTAATAATTTTATTGTAGTTAGTCTAAAAATATTGCTGTAAATGTAATTTTTAATTGTAAAAAATTTCAAAAAATCGTTGTTATTTTGATTTATTTCTTATAATAAAGGTCAAAGACAAGTTTATATACTTTGTATTGGACCTTTTCGATTTTTAAACCTGACGATGAACATAGCTCCATACTCTGCCTTTGTGGGCACGCTACATGGCCTTTCTAATCTTGATTCAAAATCAGTGCACAAAATACTTTGATTGCTATTTATTATATCTATTTTTTCTTATTTCTGATGCTCCATTTCCTCTTTATTTGCATCTGGTCTTTTAACTTTTGACTACTATCTGGATTTATAAACACACAGAGGAGTTGACGTGCTGCCCCCGAGTTGACCGACTATCCTTAGGGAAGACGGGCTTTCTCACAATTGACCTTTTTTCAAAAAATGATTTGAATAAGATAAAAAATTATAATAATAAATCATAACCCAATAACTTCGGTCGAATTGCTCTCAAACGACCGGCGGGGAGTTGGTTTTGTCAGTAGCAAGCCACTTTTTTATGATGCTAGTTTTACTTTAATTGATTGGCGTATGGCGAGCGAGGCGTGTATGCAACGCAGCGGGTTGCAAAATAGGATTGGGGGGATGATAAGGAGGCGGTGGTTGGTTGGTGGTGTGGGATCAACTCTTAAAAACCGCCCTCCCCACCATAAAAATAAGTTTCCAAAACAGTTTCTGTTAATCGCCTACTTGAAAACTAAAGGAAGGAATGAATGGCTCTAAGAGAACTTTCTGCAAACTGGCCGCTACTGAGCTGAAAATCCAATGGTTCAGACGAAAAATCGGCCACGCGAAAAATTGCATTCAAGAGACAAACAGAAAAAATACATTTGCTACAAATTGCTTTTTAAAGAAATTAGCAGTGATTTCCTAAAGAGTGCTTATTAAGTCATTTATGATAAAAACATTTCCACTATAACTCATTGTTAATGAGGATCAGAAGGGATGACATTACGCCAAATAACATCAGCTGAAGTGCGGCATCATCAAAGAGAGAGAGAGAGAGAGAGATAAACTGTGAAAGAGAAAGAGAAAGAAAGAAACCCTAACCGTCAGAGAGAGAAAGAGAGATACGTATATTTTCGATGATGGGATTCAACACTTCAAATTCACGTTTTCTAGACTTGTTAGTAATTAAATCATAAAGAACAAAACTGAAAAAGCCAAATTTAAAAACTAACGTTTTTGATTTTCAGTAAAACAGTTCAAAACCAATTTTTGTTGGCATGTAATGGTTGATAAAAGGATAAAAATTATGGAAAAATTTTGGAAACAATTGCAATTTTTATCAAATTTTGTTGAAATTCAAGATAATAAAGTCTTTAGAACCCTTTTCTTGTCTTAGGAGACTATCCAGTATCCCAGTTTTGAGCTTGATATAGTGTCACTGTCTCATAAAGGTCCATACACTCGGAACATGTTAAAAATTTTCCAAAAATTTGTAAAACAATGTTTAAATTTTATCCAAAATTTTTTAAAGTTGAAGTAATAAAAAATAATGACCTGCACTCCATTCCTTCTAGAAACTACGCAGCAGTTTATTATCAAATATTTGAGGAGGTCCCAGGGCCCTGGTGCCAGAAAAAGTTTCAAAAACATAAAAAATTTTCAAAATTTTAAAAAAATAGCTGGAATTCGTGAAAATAAAATCTTGAAAAACTGTCCATAAACATCTGTAAACTTTGCAGTAACATAACAGAAACTAGAGAAAATTCCGTAGCTGCTCAGGCTGGAGAAACTTTAATTAGACAGAAAAATTTTTGAAAAAACTTTCAAAAAATTGAAAGTTTGTTTAAAAAAAATGCCAAAGACTGTGATGTTGAAAAGTTGAAAAATAATCCATGACCAACAGAAATTTCCCAGTAAGTTATTATCGAACCCTAACGGAGGTCTTCTGACCCTTGTGGCTCAGAAAACCTGAATAATGACTAAAGGTGTTCAAAAATTGAAAAAAATGCAAAAATTGTCAAAAAATGCTAAAAAGCGAGAAATTAAAATCTTGCAAAACTTTTTTATTACATCTAGGAATTATACAGTAACCTATGTTCAATCCCTAGAGGACTTTCCTTGGCTCCTGAGGCTGACAAGGTCCAAAAAATCAAAAATTTTCAAAAAACTTGAAAAATGCAGGCTTTATAAATAAAATTGGTAAAGTTTGTGACCTTAAAAAGCTGACAAACTATTCCATGGCCAATAAAAAAAATTGTCCGTATTTTGTTATCAAACCCCTTTGGAGGTTTTTTTGCCCTTTTGGTCTAGAGAGATCTGAAAAAGAAAAAAAAATGTCGAAAAATTAAAAAAAAAGGCAGTCTTTCAAAAAAAATTTTAAATTTTGTAAGATTAAAATGTCGAAACCGTTTTATTACCACAAGAAATTATGCAGTAACCTATTGAAAAAATTTAGAGATAATTGCAAATTTAACAAAAATTTGCTGAAATTCAAGATATTATTATCTTAAAAACCATTTCATTGTCTCAAGAGACTATCCAGTATCCCTGTTTCGAACAAGAAATAATTTCACTGGCTCATAAGGATTCATACACTTGGAACATGATGATATTTTTCCAAAACTTTGAAATATTAATTTCAAATTTTATCCAAAAATTCCTAACACTGGAGTATTAAAAATATTGATCACCCTTCCGTTCACTCTAGATCTACGCAGCAATTTATTATCAAATCTTAGAGGAGGTCCCAGGGCCCCTGGTGCCGGAAAAAACTTGAAATCATTGCAATTACATTAAAAAACTTGTTGAATTCGTGAAATTAAAATCTTGAAGAACGTTCCGAAAACATCTGTAAACTATGCAGTTACATATTATCAAGCCCCAGAGGAAGTGCCGTGGTTCTTGAGGCTGGAGAAACCTAAAAATGACAGAAAATTGCTGGGCTGAAAAAACCAAAAGTTTTCAAAATACTTGAAAAAAACACGCGTTATAAAAAATATTTGTAGAATTTTTGACCTTAAATAGTTGAAAAACTTTTGCAAGACCAATCAAAAAGTGTCAGTAACTTAATATCAAACCCCTTTGGAGATTTTTTGACCCCTGGGTCTGGATAGACCTGAATAATAAAAATAAATGTCAAAAAGTTTGAAAAAAAAATTGAAGGTTTTCAAAAAACTGCTAAAATTTGGAAATTTAAAAAGTCGAAACCATTCCATTACTACAAAAAACTCTGCAGTAACTTATTAATAAGACCTAGAGGAGATTTGTTGACACTCAGGGCTATTAAAAAACTTGAAAAAATATGCAACATAATATAAAATTTCGTGTTTTTGGCGAGCGGTTGTTCGTCAGTAGCAGAAATTGGGGTGCTTCGAGGGCTGATGGGGGGATGTGGCAACAGTGGGGTGGGGAGTATCAGCGCCGGGGAGGGGGTCGGGGCATTAGCAGGGTGATGTCAACAGTGGAGGGATCTTTAACCTCTGTTAACTGTTCTGAAGACTTACAAATACGGTGTAAATATTTGTAAGTCTTCAGAACAGTTTGAGCTGAAACAGAGCTAAAAAGTTCTAAGAGAACTTAACGCCCGCTGGGTGCTACCTGTTTTCCCGTTTTTGAGAACAACAACTCAAAATTGTTAGACAAAAATGGATATAGCAAAAAATTGCATAAAAAACCGCAGCACTAATATAATTACCACAATCTTCTTAAACAGTAAGGAAGTAAAATAAGATTACTTTAGAAGTAAGTGTAACTGGTACTGTGAAAAAGACGTTTCATCAGTGCAGTCTTTCCTGGCAGTTATCTTGGACAAAATTTCGATGAAAGTTTTGAAGAAAATTTTAGTGTCGGTGATTAGATGAGCTCCGGCCAAACAAAATAACTAAGCAAAATTGCAACCTCTGTCATAAAAAATAGTTTAGAAGAGCAGGGCTTTCGAGTGCAAAATTTGCGAGACCTGGTACCACATGAAACGTCAACAGATAAGAAAGGGTCAGTACGAAAAAAAAATGTGGGGTTGTTCTTTGAAAAGGTTATGAAGGTGATAATTCACCAACTAATAACCAAACTAGAAAAAGAAATCTATATAATAAGATACGCAGATCTTACAGTTTGCGCAGTCAAGGACAGCCTAAATAATTTATTTTGTCCAAGAACCAATCTGCGAAAAAAGATTGGAGTACACATTGAAAAAATGGATGGAAAAACTCGAACTACCGTTCCTGGATATGACAGCTACGATGACGAACAAAGACATATCTCTTTCTTATAAATGGCACCAAAACCCAGCAGGCACAGAAACAATGCTATAACTCTCTGGCTGCCCTCCAATCCAGCATGAGAAATAAAATTTACAGAAACTATCCACAGGCTTATTCGATCTACAAGCAACTGGCAAAAATTTGACGAAACCCTAAGAGTCAACGAATATTCGAAGTCCGGAAAATTGGTTGCCATTCATTGTAAACCAGACTATTGTAAACCAGACAAGTTTAGGTGACTCTAAAAAGAGCGCAAAAACAACAGCAGAATGCAAGTAAAATAAGAACTAAAGCAGAAAGACATTTTTCTTACAATGCAGAAGCCAATTCAGCATTAGATTTCAAGAAAAGCTATTAAAGTTAACCCTTCTTACAGCACGGAAGATAACAACTTGCTAACCATCCTTAAACTCTTTCTTTGACCAGCATCTTAAATCGCACGTGCCATACGAAATAACTTGAAAGGGATGCAATTCCAACTTTGTCAGGCAACCTTGCACCCATATATTAACACGGATGACAAAGGATTAGGAAAATTTTACCAGTGGTTCAGCATATAAGCAAATAATGTGT
Organism: Convolutriloba macropyga; assembly: GCF_964194025.1. Taxonomy (NCBI): domain Eukaryota; kingdom Metazoa; phylum Xenacoelomorpha; order Acoela; family Convolutidae; genus Convolutriloba; species Convolutriloba macropyga. The sequence continues at coordinate 27,494,843 of NC_134479.1, forward strand.
CACATCACGAGCGTTTATTTGGCGCACAGTAGATCAGTACAACGTAACACAAAAAGTCGTGACTCTCGAAAAATACATATAACAAAAGGCAAGCCATTGATGAAAACGCGCGATGAGTATCAAAACGTTGAGTACCACTTTGGCAACAAAAACCACTGAAAAGTAGAAAAACAACAACAACTTAAAAAATCTCTAAATTCAAAGATCTTGAATTAAAAATAAAAAAAACGGATTGGCTAACAAAAATTCTAAAATTTTCGTTTTAACGACAAACAAATTCCTGAAATCTGCTATTTTCTTGTTTTGTTTTTTATTGAATTAAAATCATTTTAAAGGTAATGAAAAAACTTTAAACTGCAATATACTTGACGATGCTAGATATAGGTACAGTGTTTGTACAATAAATTTTCATAAAAATTGGATGTTTTTCAATCACATGTTATTAATAGTGAGGAACAGCTTGCATCGAAACAAACTGCAATGAAAACGCTAGCAAAGTTATTTCATACCTCTAATTTTAGGTAGTCAGTATCAAAGTGGCCGAAAAATCGGGACACAGGTGCAAAACAATTTCCGTACAAACAGACTACGTAAAAAAGCAAATTTTTGAAAACAACAAAACAAAAACAAGGTTCGAAATGTTAGCAAAAAGTTTGCAAAATTTGTTTCTAGGGAATCATAAAAAAAATTGCACAATTAATTGACAAACTTTCTGATGATTAATTATTATAGCCATATCTATATTTCTCTCAAAAACATTCAAATATTATACATAAATAGAGAGCGATGAAATCTTTTGATTTTTGCGAAAAGTAACCAGAAATCAATTTTTTAGTGCGAAAAAGTTTTGCTTGATAAATGTTGTTGTAACCAGTTTGCTATGTGCAGCTCAGTTATTCTCTTCTATGCTAAATTATTTTGGAACGCTATGGTAACATTGAGCAAATTCCGGACCCTGAAATTAAATACCAACTCTTTTCAACGTTTCGGAGAAACAAATGTAATTTTAATGCATTGATCATATTAACTTTCAAAACGTATATAAGACGCCTATGCACCTGAATTATTTTTTTAATGAAATGTGAAAAACGCTATTTTGGTTTTACCAGAAAGTTGGTTGACAGCAGATAATGGCCGAAAAAATTGAAATGGCCAAAAAGAAGTGGCACACTTGCGCAAAAAAATTTCTTTACAATTAGACTACGTGGCAAAAGTAAAATTGTTACCTGGAACCACTGTTGTGACCTTGAGCGAATTATGAGCCCCGAAATTGAATACCAAAAATTTTTAACGTTCCGGAGAAACATGAAAACTTTATGCATTGCTCATATTAACTTTCAAAACGTATCTGAAAAGAATATGCAATTGAAGTCTGGTTTTAGGAGAAAACACTATTGTGGGTATATCAGAAAATTGGCTCACATCGATGATAAAACATCCTTATGTAATGTAGCTCTCAATACTTTTGAACTAATTAGATTTGATAAAAGTGCAATAATATCAGCCACAAAAAGGGGTGTTGTAACTCTTTTTTTAGTCTTAAAACTTGCTAATATATTAAACCATTAGTCTTAAGAATCGTAATAAATTAAACCAGTTTTTTTCAATCTAATTTCAACTCATTGTCAGTTGAATGCGGGTTCAACTTTCAAACAACTGCAATTCTAAATTCCGTTTGAGTATAACAGACCAACCCCTCAAGTTATATCACAATGAGTGATATAACTTTTCATCTGATAAAGACAACTAATCTTGGAGACCCTATCGAATGATACAGACAACTAATCTTGGAGTTCTTCTGTTCAATGATTGAAACATAGATGGTAAAAAGTTTCGGAAAAAACTGGACACAGTAGATTCACTCTACGGTGTCACAATAGCTAGTTCATGTCTACCTAGGCCTGATTATAGGAAAACGAAAACTAGCTTTGATTACTTTTCAACTAAAAACGTTGTCGAATATGCAATTTTTGGTATTTGACAGTCCTTAAAAAACCGACATTTTGGGTTCTGATTTGTATATCGGAGTAAGCGTTGAAAAAAAGCATCAAATTAATAGGCTTAGATAGGGAAAAGTATGATAAAATTTTATTTTGCAAATCATTTCCGTATATGCCATGGCTTAGGGTACATGAAAGTGTAAATGCCAATTAAATGTTTAATATGTTTGGTTATCCTCTAAAAAGTGCAGTGGAAAAACATGCAACCGTTATGAAAGTCTTTTGAAAAAAAGAATTCCAAAACTGTTGAAGAAAAAATGGTTTGACAACAATTGAAAAAGATAACAGCGTGAACGTCAAACATCGTATTAAGTGTTTTTTTTGAATTCATCATCAGACAATTGCTCAGTCTGAAATAAGCTTCAAGAGAAACTGTCCAATAATATGAATTCTCAAAAGAACAGAAGAATCTTCCTGAAACTGTTTTTTCCCCACTTAGTATTGCTGAAGAACGCTGGTTTTTTATCAATATGAATGGAGAAATAAATAGGCCAGCTGTAAAAATTACAGCAGTAGAAAATTCATTCGGTGACTTTTGACATTTAAAAAATGCGAATCATTTATTTTTGTATTATAAAAACTAGGGCAGTAGTTCCGTAAGGAAAAAGATGAAAAACAATGTTTTGAGGTTGGCTATTCATTATTCAATGTTCGGCCGGTAACAGAAAAAGAGTGCTTTGATATCACCAGAGAGTTAAATATCAAAATTCCCGCTTGTCCTTGTAAATATTTCGCTTTCTTCATCAATGCTGGTAAGCAAACTTTATCCCCCACCAGACTTTCTTTATAATTCCGTGCCTTAGTGATCTGTTTTTCCTCGTTTGATCTCGAAAAGTTTTTTAATCTCTAAGATGTTAGAATAAAGCTTGCAGAAAAAACATTAAGTTTTATTAAGAGGACAAAAGACCAAAGAAACAGTTCAAAGATATCAGAAACTAATTTGTTCGTGCAAAAATTAACTGCTGGAAACAATTTAATGTAACCAGTTGATTATGCGCTGCTCAGCTCAGTTCTTGTATGCTGAACTATTTTGGAACCACTGTGGTAAAATTGAGCAAATTATGAGTCCCGAAACTGAATACCAAAATTTTTCAAAGTTCTGGACAAAAATAAATAAAATTTGTGCAGTGCTCACGTTAACTTGCTAAACGTATCTGAAAGGCTTATGCAAATAAAATCTTCTGCCAGGTGAAAGCGCTATTGTGGGTACATCAGAAAATTCGCTCACATCGATGATAAAACATCCCTATGTAATGCAGCTCTAAGTATTTGTGAAGTAATTAGATGTGATAGAAATGCAATAATATCAACCAAGAAAAGGGATAGTGTGATGCTTTTTGTCCTAGAAACTCGTTCTAAAATGTAAAAAATTCAACATCTTTGTCCAATCAATTTACAGCTCATTGTGATTTGAATGCCGGTACAATTTTTCAAACAACTGCAAGTCTAAATATCTTGGAGCAATTATTGACTGATACAGACAACTAATCTTGGAATTCTTTTGTTGAATGATTAAAACATGAATTTTCATCGATTCCTCAAAAAAACTTTACACAATAGTTTGTCCTTGTAAATTCACAATAGCTAATCCATATTTACCTAGGCGTGATTATAGGAAAACGAAAACTAGCTTTGATTATCTTTCAGCTAAAAACGTTGCAGAATATGCAATTTTTGTATTTGACAGTCCTTACAAAACCAAAAATTTGGGTTCTGAATTGTATACCGGAGTAAGCGTAGAAATAAAAGCATCAAATTAAATAGCATCGATAGGAAAAACTATGATAAAGTCTTGTTCTGCAAATCAATGCCATATATGCCATGTTTTAGGGTACATGAAAGTGTAAATGCTAACTATATGTTTAATAATTTTGGTTATTTTCTATAAAATTTAGTGGTGAAACATGCAATCATTATGAAAGTATCTTGAATTGAAAAACTCCAAAACTGTTTAAAAAAAAGTGGTTTGTCAACAAATGAAAAAGATTACTGCGTGGACGTCAACATCCTATGAGGTTTTTTTAGTTTATCACCAGAAAACTGGTCATTCTAATGTAAGCTTCACGACAAACTGACCAATATTTTGAATGATGAACAGAAGAATTCTCCTGGAACAGTTTTTTCTCACTTAGTACTGCTAAAGAACGCCTGTTTTTTATCAATATTGATAGAGGATTAAATAAGTAAGCTGTAAAAATTTCTGGAGTAGAAAGGTCCTTCGATGATTTTTGAGTTTTAAAAATGCGGAATAAATTAATTTTGCATTTTCAAAACTGAAGCAGTATCTCGGTAAAAACGGATGAAAGACAACCTTTTTGAGATTGGCTATTCATCATTCAATATTCGGTCAGTACCAGAAAAAGAATTTTGATATCATCAGAGAACTAAATCTCCATATGCCCCTGACCCTTGTAGGTTTCTCGTGCATTTTTGCTGGTAAGCAAACTTTATCCCCCACCAGACTTTTTTTTTATAAATCAGTGCCATAGTGACATGGTTTTTTCCTATGATGATCATAAGAGCTGTAAGAACACAAATCTATAAAAAAATTATATCATCTTTTTACTCACAATCAGACCAAATCCTATTGAGAAAGAAATCTCTAAACTTTTCAACTTCTGTATTACGGGTCATCAATTGTTTTCTGCTGCATAGCAAACAGCAGGTTTGTGATGATGGAATTGTGTCAAATTGGAATTAACTAAAGCAGGAATATCAACAGGTGACAGTTTTAAGACCACTTCTTTCTAACTTAAATTTTAAAATAACCCCCCCGAGCAAATGAGTGAAACTTGTAAGCTTTTGCAGTATGCGGATGATTGTTTTTTGCTTTTTAGTCACAAAAACTCCAGTTTTGCTTCGCATTCTTTGCTGAAGAACATTAATAGTGTGGAAACTTACTTTTGTTTCAAATGTCAAAGTTGTTCCAATATGTGTCCAAAATATTTGAGTTCATTACGTTCTCGTGCAGAATTGACAACTTGCTCAACGATTTTGAGTTGAAGTTGTAGAAACAGCAATAGTAAAATCTGAAACCAGTGTAAACATTTAGGTTTTAGCTTAGACAGTCACCTTTTTGATTCAAACATAAGTGGAAAAAAATATCAAAATTTTGGTTGTTGGTATCTACATTTTTCAAGGTGTACAAGATAGTTATCCCCTCTCAGTAACACTCATGCTTTTTCACGTACTTCTTTTTAGTCAATTAGGGTACTCTGCTTTAATTTTCCTTCAAATAAAATCAATTTTGGTGCTTTCTATAAAGAAACACATGAAATGGGCTCTGAAGTGTGTATTTTTTTTGTTCTAATGTATGTTTAGTGACAGCTATCCCTATACAATAATATAGTGTTCTCTCTCTCTCTATATATATATATATATATATATATATATATATATATATATATATATATCTATATATATATATATATATATATAATTTCAGCAATGTGTTCTCTCTAATTTTGCGTATCGATATTCATATGTATGAAGTCTGAAAAAATAAGAAAAATCAAGTCAAGCATAGAGTTAAATATTGACTGAAAAATTGGCTCACATTGGTATCAACAGTTTAAGGATAACAGAATCTTAAATTTCGTAGCTGTACAACGCTACAACATCAAATATTGATTGAAGGGACTACGCATAGGATTTCCAATTCCAGCAGTGGTTGCAATTCTTTTGATATAGCTCATAAAAAAATCATGATTTTAAGAAGAAAAACAGTATGCAACTGATCGGTCATTCAGTATTGTTAAGGAGAAGCTAGTTGAAAATTAATCACAAAACAATTGAGAGCAAAACCTCCCCAGAAAGAACAACTTCTCAACCCAAAAAGTCAACAAAGTAGTTGAACAAGCTGATATGTTTTTTGTGCAAAAAAAAGAGAAAATAACACCCATACATTGTCAATTATGCTGAAAACATTTTGAAATTGAGGTCATTTTTCTTTAAGGAATTGCTTGTCCACCTGAAATCACATTTTGAATGAAATTTGAAATTGCAAGTAACACTTTATGGCTCCAATTTCCTTTGTGTTTGAGAAATTTTCAGCACTAACTAAAATTTCAGGGCATCAAAAGCAAGATTCACCTGTAGAAAAGCATTTCATTGAATGCTATGATACAGCGCAAGCGCATAAGTTTGAAGAAGACTGGGTTGAAAAACTATTGACAGTTGATGCGACCGATATCAACAAGTTAAAACCGTAAATAAGTACGCGCGATGAACAGCCGGGGCGGGAACTGACACCAAAAGTTTAGTACAAATGCAAAGTGTGACTTCCAAAGTTTTAAAAAGAAATGATACATCTTAATTCGAAATTTTACCAAACCCACCACAAATATATAGAACAAATGGAAATGAGGGCAAAAAATCCTAAACTGGAATTTTGGGAAACTCCGTTATAAAGAGTGTATTTTGTTGGGTGAGTTAAACGGAATTAATTGCTTTAATAGTAATTTGATGTTTAAATAATTCCAAGAAAGGCGTTGTTATTTAATCCCATCTCAAAGAATGTAAAGAAAAGCAGGTGTTAATTTTTTGTATTTCAGTTGCCTCGATTGTGCATCAATTTCAAGTCAACATTTAGATGAACGCAGAAAACGCCATCAACATAGTGAGTCTCGGGGATCTGTAGACCGCTATTTGAAATACATACCTGGTATATGAAATTGTTTTAATCGTAGCCAAATCTAATCCAGATAACAGTTTACGGATTCAGTATAAGGATTCAATAAATTGAATTTGTCGAGGGTGTTTGTGTTCCGGATGAAATTTGAGTCTGCATTAAGTTATTTGTTGATACACAATTTTCCCCTAGTGTACTCTCAATCAACATACTGAGGACCACAATAAAGTGTTGGGACTGATTTTGCTCATTGTGTCTTTTCTGTTGATACAGATTTTTGGTCATCTACATAAACAAACTATAATTGTTCATTACAGTTCCAGAGAGATAGATTGAGCACATGATGAAAAACAGAGGGCCCAATAAAGAGCGCTGGGAGATATCAATTAAAACAAACTTTTTCAAAATCTCCTTTAATGATTGTCACCTGGTTTTTGTTTTGAATCAATTTGGTCTCTTTCAGGCTCTGTATCTTTTCTTCAGAAATTTGATTCTGCGCTGTTTGCTTCGAAGCAGTGAGTGGAAGACACAGTAAAAAATTGTTCAGAGTATGGATACGGCAGCAATAGGCTAAAAAAATCTTGTTGGTAAGATATTGTTTTTGGTGGAGGTGGTTCAGAAACGGATGAAACAACAAAAAGCACATTTCTTTGTACAAAAACCGAATTGTGATTGGTGTATGTGATGTTTACTTTTTTGTATATATAAACAAATATAATCTTGACATGGTAAAACGACTTAATGGGGGACAATATCTGCTTACTTTGCTTTTGTCAGAATAACTCATATGTAGCAACAAGTACGCTTTTTTCCAATTGATACGGTAAACAATTTTGAAAGCGTCATTTCAATAAAAAAATTCGAAAATATAGATTTAGAGTGATAGATATTTCGGAGGCGACATTCCGTTGCTATCTGTGCTAAATGTTTTGTTTACATCAAGTTCTTTCAAAAGTTTACTGATTTGAAATTCTAATACGTTTTTTAACCAAAGATTTTTTGAAGAGTGAGGGCAGTCTAATAGATGAAGCTTGAGGAAACGATTAAAAAACGGTTGAATGCTTCGTTTTTTTTTCTGTCTAATCTTTTAGAAGAATATTTTAATACCAAACAAGAAAGTGGCGGAGAATGTTTTTCACAGCTTTGTTTGTAAGATGTTTGGCAAACAAACTACAAATTACGTTGGAAAGGCCGAAGAATGAGTTATAAACACCGGAGAGATTTATTTTATTCCAGACTGCATTTTTGAAAACAGTATTTGACCGTCTTTTTGTTTTCTTTTGGTTATACAGTTGACTTGTTTGGTTTATTTTAGATGAAAAATAGTTAACATCCCTCAATATCTTTCAATTTTGTGTGCATGAGATCAAAATTACCTGAAAACAGTGTATTTGAATTAGTTTATTGCATAATTTATCAGCCATGCAAAAAGTGAACATGCCTGTAGATGGGAACATTGAGTACTAATTTGTGATATCTATGTTTAAGTCTTAAGTTTTTTTCTATTCTTCAGCTAACTTCAGGTTATTGGTTCATGGTTTTTTAATGTATTTAAGTTCTGGTGTTTTCAGCATCATGTATGTACTCAGCATCAGAGTCAGTGTATTAAATGAATAAGGGAAAACATCTGAGTTGCTGTCAAATTTCAACGTTTTCATAGAAATTTGTTCAATCAGTGTTGCGCCATGTTATGAGATGTCTTAGCAAACTTCATCGTTCATTAATACAAGCCAAAACTTCTAACGGAAAGTTTTTCACTGAAGACATCAAAAAAGAGCCATGAGCAGTCGGACAAAGAAAGTAATAGAAATTTACCAATTTAACTGCGTTGACGAGACATCTTTGCTTATTTTTTTCTAGGCCTTTGAGGACTTTTCAATTATCGATTTAATTTTTTCAATTTTCATGATGACATTTAGTCAACTCAACATATTTTTGTCATCCCTTTATACAGTTAGAGGTCACAAATTTGCTATTCAAAAATTTGGTTTAGCTTTCAATCTAAAACCCTTTAACTTGAAGCACATTGCTAGAGAGTGACAGATATTGTAATAATGCAGAAGTAGAATGCTGAAGCCATCTTTGCCTATTTTTTAACATCAAGTTCATTTAACTGTTGACTTGTTTGAACATCTGTTGAATTTTTTGTCAACATAAAAATTACTTAAGAAATGCAGCATTTAAATTGATGAAACAATTAGAAAACAGTAGAGAAAGAAACTATTGAGGGCTTTGCTTTTTTCTGTGTAATCTTTTAAAAGAATGGCTTGAATTCACATTATAGAAGGAGTATCTTTTTTTTTCAAATCTCTTGTTCGTTTAAACTCTAGTTCAAAACTAATGCCAAATTTGCAAACATTTGCAAATTTTTGCTCGATAATGCCAATATTGTAAAAATTTGCAAATTATCTCTTAGTAAGGTCAAATTTGCAAAAATTTGCAAAAAGTAATGTTACGTTTGCAAAAATTTTCAAACGAACGACCGAGTTCGTACCGGTCGAGCTCTTCTTAATTTAGCAATGTGGATTATTTTCCTAACAATTTCTCTGAGAATGCATAATTCAATTGAAAAATGTTTAAGATACACCTTGTAAACGATATGTGTGGTTAAATAACCCTACGGGGCCAACTGCTAACAAATTAAGGACAAAAATATTCAGACCTATTTGCAAATATTTGTAAAATTACAGTATTACTTTGCAAAATTTACAAAATTTTTTATAAATAATTGCAAATTTGACATTAAGCTTAAACTGTACTGCTCGCTCAAAAAACCTATTTGTAAGAGCACTTAAATTTTAGCATTTGCTGTATCAATTCCTGACGACAGGAATTGTTGATTGCGGCCAGATGTGTTCTGGTTTTGTTCAAGTCAAGTTTTTCTTACCGTCTCAGGTCCCTGATTTGAACACTCAAGATTACAGAAGATTTGACGGAACGCAATTAAATCAGCTCCAGCTCCATCTTCAATGTCTCCTGATTTTGGTTCTGGTACATATAAATTCAGGTTTTGGCGTAGTAAGACATGCGTCACTTTTTGCTTCCTTTTTTACTTCGAAATATGATTTTTTTCTTAGAGAAAGATTTTTACTGAGAGCAGTTTGTTCCTATGTTTTCAATTTTTTATTTTTGATAAATTTGAGATGTTAATAGCCCAACAGAAAATCGCGTTTGTCGTTAAATACACAGTCATCACAAATGAGCACAAGTTTTTGATTTAAACGCCTAAGAAGCCTAATGTTTTCCTCAAAACACCTCTTGCACTATTTTCACTGTATATTGTGTATATTGTGTCACAACAAGTACAGCGTGTTACGCATTTTTTATTGCTTCGTGTCAATTGTTGCCGGGTCACAGTTGGTTGGTTTTATAACCGGAGTTCAATATTTACATAAGGAGATCAGTTTGTAAGGCGATAAAAAACAATTAACATGAACGGTTTTTCAAAATAATTTTTTGAAGAGACAAAGCGGATTGAAAAAGGATATGAATTTTAACAAGACTTTTAGCGAGACTTCAATCAAACACGTCTAGAAGATTGATAGCCTGCAGTAAAAAAATATCAAAGAGATCTCTCTCAAACTGTATTTCTAGGCGTGGGAAGGACCGTCTATAACTTTTGGAATCATTTGCAATTTGAAATTGATTCACATTTACGCCTTGACAGGAGTCGGTGCTCTCATTGTCACTTATAATCTGCTGTGGAAATGGCTTTCGAACATCGTTAGTACAAAAAAAACTGACTTCAGGTCTGAGAGAGATTTTTCAGCTAGATCCACTTGATCATTGTAGCTCACCTGCTTTTCAGCAGACATACACTGGGAAGTTCCCTTATATACCGAACGAGCAGAAAGCGATACTTTCTAAAGCGATAAGTTGTAACAAATCAGAAACGTTGTCGTTGGCTCTACAAATTTGCTTTTCACAACAAGGCGTTCGGTCTGCAATTTTGGGGTTTTCTCTGGATATAGAATCAACCCTATATATCTTGGGTTTCCTCAAGAAGTTCTGGGATCACATCAGATTCGATTTTGAAAATAAAATTTTCCGCGTGGTGAATTTGTGATCAAGATATTGATAGAAAGTTATTTTTTTCGGAAATTCCGGATGCAATGCGTTCATCCTATTATTTGGTTCGCGTCAAGGCTTCAAGTTTAAAACTGCAATCTGTTCATCAATTATTTTAAAACATCTTTTTTCCACGATCCTGCAAAATTTAGTTAAGTTAAATAATGACAGAATCTACATTTTAATGAGCGACTCCTTTAGTGACGTAAAATCGGATTCAAATGCATGAGAGCCCGTATCTGACTCTTTATTCATCCAATGCAAATCCGAGCTGTAGCCAATGGAAATCAAACTTTACAATTTCCAGCCTGCTGTTTTTGAATGAATTGAATTTCTTCCATTCAAATGATAAAGCGACACAGATTAATCATAATCATTTAATATGGATTAACAGGAGTGGACGCTTGGCGATACTCTCGTATCTTTGTGAAACGCCCCAAACATGTTACTTGAACTCAAGCTCTTTGATTACACTGTTCTGCAATATCAAACTTTTGCTGCAACTGAGTGAATAGGCTTGTATTTAGCTGTACACTTAATTGCAGCTTCCCTTAAACTAGCCAGAATTAGTTGCCCTACTGACGCTGAACTGGCCAGAAAAGATTGCTGACTGCCCTAACACATGTCAATTTAATATGCCAGCGTTTGGTGCCGATTGGCCAGCGTTTGGTACCGCTGTACTTGCCGGATGCATTGGTAGAATAAACAAATTTAGTTACGATGCAGGAAAACTCAATTGAAAGCCTTCAAACTTCTCGAAATCATGCTTCAATGTTGCCATGTTGGCACCACCCTAGACAAGACCTGGAGTTATTAAAAGACCGTCTTCGACAGATTTAAAGTATGAAAAGACTGTCCTCGACAGATATTGGGTATGAGAAGAATTTGTCTGGACCCAATGTGATGGCCTGGACTTTGGCTGGAAATGAAACAACCGTCCTGGAATTTGGCTGGACAAAAAACGTTTTCTGAAATTCAGCTGGATTAATATCAGTTGTTCTGGAATTTGCTAGCGCATTTTTTGGAAACATAGGGAAATCAAGTTGTCGATGAAAAACAGAATTGTCGATGGAGCATTGAACTTAACAAAGTGAAGACATTCTACAACAAATGTCATTTTGTCAATCGAAAAAAAGTCCACCCGGGTCAAGGTTTCACCGCCGAAAATTGCTAAAAGATGTAAGATTAGCGGTGAAATTGAATAAAAAGTGTAAAATTTGCGCTAAATGTGATGAATGCGGTGAAAAAAAAACTTTTAAGCGGCGAATATTTTTTTCACCCCTTATGCGGTGAAAAAAATGTTTTCACCGCTAAAAATTGCAAAAACTACTCAAGTCCACTCTAAGGCGACAAAAGGAATAACGTTGAATAGATGACTCCACAAGTAAAAATTCAAAAACCTTTTTTATAACTAAAAGCAAAATGCAATCGCACAGTTCATAACTTGCGATTACACTTATAACTGGTATATTGTTTTCGACTACAGCCATTAAGTATTAAAAAAGAAAGTTCAATTTGGTTTCTAAGTCAATTTATATCGAACAAAAGTCTTTACAGTTCTCTCGAAAACATTGGACCGTGCCCCCAACAAAATTTTTTGAAAAACCTTAGCAAATTTGAAAAAGATGACGTCTCTCCGTCTTTTTGAACAGCTTTTAAGATATCAAAAGTCAGTTTATTTGTGTGAAGAAACCATTGCACTGAAAAATTAAACGAACATGAGTTTTTTTTTAATCTAGCGGTTTTTATCTCAACTGTTAATGGTAGTGAGTAAACGCTTGCACCTAATCCATGAGCAAACAAAACGCTGGTAATTCTGTTACTTTCTTTTGAGTTTAGGTAGTTGGTATCGAAGTTAATTTTAAAAACAGTGGTTTGACGCTTGAGCAAAAATAATATCTGTACAAACACACTACGTGAAAAAAATAAAACTCTTTCTAAACCATAGAAGGGTGACATGGTTCGGCAATTTTACCAAAAATGTTTCGAAAGTTGTCTTTAGGGAGTTATTAGAACATTACACAACAATTAGTCTTCATTTCCGCTTGGACAAAAAACACTTGGTCCTCTGAAAGGTTAAAGACAAAATTTTTGCTTGAGATTGGTACCCGGGTCGAGGTTTTTTGGTGAATTTTCGTAAGAAATGCGGTGAATGCGGTGAATTTTCGTAAGCAATGCGGTGATTGCGGTGAATGCGGTGAAAAAAAATAATTCACCGCTTTTCACCGCCTTTCTTACAAAAATTCACCACCAAAATCACCGCATTTCTTACAAAAATTCACCGCATAGACTATTATGGCAAATTAATGTAAGAAATGCGGTGATTGCGGTGAATGCGGTGAAAAAAAATAATTCACCACATTTCACCGCATTTCTTACAAAAATTCAACGCGAAAATCACCGCATTTCTTACAAAAATTCACCGCATATGGTTTCCAAAAGTTACTCAATCTGATTTAAATTCACAAGAAATTGCTAAGATGTAAGTGACAGTTGGCGCAATGGACTGAGCAGTGGAAGGCATGCAGGAGGTCATAGGTTCGAACCCATCTGGGGAAGCTTCTTTTTTGTAAGAATACTGAGAACGCGGGGAAAATAAATAATTCACCGCGATTCACCGCATTCACCGCAAAAAGATGTAAGAAATGCGCGGTGAAAATTATTTTTTTTTCACCGCATTTCACCGCATTTCTTACGAAAATTCACCGCTAAACCTCGACCCGGGTATAAGTTTTAGGGGCTGACTTCCGAGGTCATCTTTTCCAAAAGTTTTATCAACTTCGGGTGTTCTAAACAGTTCATTCGGTTGATTTTCTGATGAAAGTATTTTTTTAAACATTAAGTTTATTTATGAATTACAGCATTCTTATTGATGAAGCATTTAGGAATCAGAAGAGGAGAATATGTTGAGGCTTCGCTTTCTCTTGTTTAATCTTTTACTAGAATGGTTTTTTAATCATATTTTAGAAGGGTAATCTTTTCTCCAGTTTCATTTCGCCGCTGTGGCCTAATGCTGTTCCGCTGCGATTACGCAGGAACAACTTAAAAAAAAATATCAATTAATACAAACTTTTTCAAATTCTCCTTTAATGATTTTCACCTGGTTTTGTTTTGAATCAATTTCGTCTCTTTCACGCTCTGTATCTTTTCTTCGAAAATTTGATTCTGCTGTTTGCTTCGAAGCAGTGAGTAGAAGGCACAGTAAAAAATTCATCAGTGAATGAATACGGCAGCAATATGCTAAATATATCATGTTGGTAAGATTTTGTTTTTGGTGGAGGTGGTTCAGAAACGGAAGAAACAACAAAAAGCACATTTCTTTGTACCAAAACCGAATTGCGATTGGTGTATCTGATGTTTACTTTGTTAGTATATATAACGAAATATAATCTTGATAAGGTAAAACGACTTATTGGGGGACAATATCTGCTTACTTTGTTTTTGTCAGAATAGCTCATATATAGCAAAAAGTACGCTTTTTTCCACTTGATACGGTAAACAATTTCGAATGCGTCATTTCAATGTATAAATTTGAAAATTTTATTTTAGAGTGACAGATATATCGGAGGCGACATTCCGTTGCTATCTGTGCTAAATGTTTTTTTTACATCAAGTTCTTTAAAAAGTTTAGTGATTTGAAATTCTAATACGTTTTTTAACCACAGATTTTTTAAACAGTGAAAGCAGTCTAATAGACGAGGCCTTGAGGAAATGATTAAAAAAACGTTTGAATGCTTGTTTTTTTTCTGTCTAATCTTTTAGAGGAATATTTTAATACCAAACAAAAAAGTGGCGGATAATGTTTTTCACAAATTTGTTTGTAAGGTGTTTGGCAAGCAAACTACAAATTACGTTGGAAAGCCAAAAGAATGAGTTATATACAGCGGAGATATTTATTTTATTCCAGACTGCATTTTTGAAAACAGTATTTGACCGTCTTTTTGTTTTCTTTTAGTTATAGAGTTGACTTGTTTGGTTTATTTTAGATGAAAAAGATTTAACATCCCTCAATATCTTTCAATTTTGTGTGCATGAGATCAAAATTACCTGAAAACAGTGTATTTGAATTAATTTATTGCATAATTTGTAAGCCATGCAAAAAGTGAACATGCCTGTAGATGGGAACATTGGGTACTAATTTGTGATATTTATGTTTAAGTCTTAAGTTTTTTTTTCTACACTTCAGCTAACTTCAGGTAACTGGTTCAAGATTTTTTAATGTATTTAAGTTCTGGTGTTTTCAGCATTATATATGTACTCAGCATCAGAGTTAGTGTTTCAAATGAACAACCGAAAACAACTGAGTTGCTGTCAAATTTCAACGTTTTCATAGAATTTTGTTCAAAGTTTTTTATGCAAATAAATTGGTGTTTGATTGATTTTTGAATCCAATCAGTGTTGCGCCATGTTTTGAGATGTCATAGCAAACTTCATTGTTTTTTAATACAAGTCAAAACTTCTATCAAAAAGTTTTTTCACTGAAAACATCAAAAAAGAGCCACGAGCAGTCGGACAAAGAAAGTCATAGAAATTTGCCGTTCTAACTGCGCTGACAAGACATCTTTGCTTAGAACTTTCAAGGCGTTTGAGGACTTTTCAATTATCGATTTAATTTATTCAATTTTCATGATGACATTTAGTCAACTCAACATATTCTTTGTCATCCCTTTATACAGATAGAGGTCACAAGTTTGCTTTTCAAAAATTTGATTTAGCTTTTAGTCTACAACCCTTTAACTTGAAGCATATTGCTAGAGAGTGTCAGATATTTTAATATTGCAAAAGTAGAATGCTGAAGCCAACTTTTCCTATTTTTTTACATCAAGTTCATTTAACTGTTTACTTGTTTGAACATCTGTTGAATTTTTTGTCAACAAAAAAATTACTTAAGAAATGCAGCATTTAAATTGATGAAAAAATTAAAAAACAGCAGAGAAAGAAACTATTGAGGGCTTTGCGTTTTTCTGTGTAATCTTTTAAAAGAATGGCTTGAATTCACATTATAGAAGGAGTATCTTTTTTTCAAATGTCTTGTTCGTCTAAACTGTACTGCTAGGTCAAAAAAAACTTGTTTTTAAGAGCATTTAAATTTGAGCATTTGCTTGATCAATTTTTGATGTCAGGAATTGTTGATTGCGGCCAGAAGTGTTCTGGTTTTTTGTTCAAGTCAAGTTTTTCTTACCGTCTCAGGCACTGATTTGAAGAAGATTAAAGAAGATTTGACGGAACGCAATTAAATCAGCTCCATCTCCATCTCCAATGTCTCCTGATTTTGTTCCTAATTTAATGTCTTTTGCAATTTGAAAGTGATCCAAATTTATACCTTGACAGGATTCGGTGCTCTCATTGTAACTTATAATCTGCTGTGGAGATGGTTTTCGAATATCTTTAGTACAAAAAAAATGACTTCAGGCCTGAGAGAGATTTTTCAGTTAGATCCACTTAGTCATTGTAGCTCACCTGCTTTTCAGCAGACATACACTGGGAAGTTCCCTCATATACCGAACGAGCAGAAAGCGATACTTTCTAAAGCGATAAGTTGTAACAAATCAGAAACTTTGTCGTTGGCTCTACAAATTTGCTTTTCAAAACAAGGCGTTTGGTGTTGACTGCCGGTAAACTTGCCGGGTTAATGATGGAATAAGCAAAATTAGTTACGATGCAGGGAAAACCCAATCTAAAAAATTCAAAATTCTTGAAACCATGCTTTGATGTTGTTATGTTGTTGACTTCAGCAAAACGACTCAAGTCTACTCTCCGGCGATAAAAGAAATAAAGCTGAATAATTAATTCCGCATGTCGTCTTCTGAATTTCTGCTAGGCTCAACAGTGAGGGGACTCTGTCGCCCAGAAGATCGATCAAATAAAATAACCAAAGGTTTTGAATTGGCGAAGCAAGCGTTACTTTGTTTCTCTGCGATTTCCCCTCTTCCACCCTTGTATGCTGATGCAAATTAGATTGCCCTGAAATATGTCAATTCACAATGGGGCTCGTAATATCAATTCCAGTTATATGGATAACAAATGTAAGACAATTACTTGCACATCAATGAAAAGGAAAAACTCAAAGACAATTTATAATAGTAATTAAAATAATATTAACGATATCCGTGGTTCACTTCCCAATTGAACTAAATCAAAAAACCACTCATAGTATCCCAACTGGTCTTGCAATTACAAACTTCCAGAGTTCAATCTCACTTTCAATCTCTTTTCTGCTTTTCACACTATCCTCTATAGTTTAGTCCCACTAAACCAACAACTTTTTCTCACTTGTGCAAATCCAAACTTCTGAAGTTATCCCAGAATCTCCAACGTAAGCCTCTGCCAAAATGTCTCTGTGTTACTTCAATTTATAAGCAACCAATACGCTCTGATCTTAATCAAACAAAACTTAATCTATTAAGCAAACATTGTAACTTACACTTGAAATTGTCACATTCTGTAGGAAGGCTTTGTTTGCTATGCAAACAACCAATATCAAATTATGCTCTGTCATTCAACTGCTACCAACCATTGTTCAACTTTCTCCTTATCTTAAGTAAACGACCTTTGGACTCTTATGAAAACAAATCCACTTCACTTTATCTTAAATATGCACTTTACATGTCAATCAGTGTGTGCTTAGTAAAAATTGAACGTTGCTCTGAAAAGTTCTTATTTATCTATTTTCGCTATCAAATTAACTAGCTCCAATCAGTCCCTGTCAAAAATCATGCCATGAATAAATAACTAAACTCAACCCCAAAAACTAAGAGCAATTGTTATTCTGAGCTTTCTCAACAAATCATGCAATTCCCCAGTCGAAAACCGCCGAAAAGTCTAATATTCCTAAAGCCCACAATTTGACCTCTAGGGGTCATTCAAAGGTCACCCCCTACAAATTGAAAAGTCAAGTTGACTTCAACTTTTCGAAAAAATACTATTTCATTTTAGCTGCTAACTACATTCCTGTGATAATTACCAATATACTTAAAAATCGCCATTTTACATCCTAAATCTTTCCCAGATCTTGCAAAAACCTTAATTTATACGTGCATTACATTACGACTGATTAATCGCCTTATTTCCTACTCAAACATTTTTATTTCACATTAAAATACCTAAAAGTATTCAAATCACACTACTTCCGGTGTTAATAGCTGGGGATTGGGTGGTCGAGTTCGCCTGAAAATTTTGCTCGCAATAGAGGATCTTTAGAGGTTCCTCCCCATCATTGATTGGTTATCAACCAATAACTGCTTCCCATCCCGGGGGGGTATGACAACTTTTTACCCTAGGATATTAAGAAAACTGATAAATTGCCTTTTTATTATTTCCAAATGCAAACAAATTTCTCAAAAAATTTTTTAATCCATTCCCATGATCACCCAATACAATACTGCACAAGTACATGCTGGTACGACTGGTCTCTACCGTTATTTTATCCAAAAACTATCAAATTTTTATTTAAAGTATCAAAAGAAATTTCGAATAACACCTTTTCCCATGCTAATAGCCCAAATCGAAAAGATATATACGACCGCGTATCCCTATTATATATCAACAATCATTCGGGGAACATCCCCACAAAATTTCAGATTCCAATGACGGATATAACTTTACGATTTGAGGAGTACCAGGTTTGGGGGTGCCCATTGTTTTGTAAATTCAATATCTAACTTCAGTTACTTGAAATTCCAACTCTGTTCAAAATATCTAGTTCAGTTTTAATCTACGCTCTCTATATCTCTTCTAATTTTAAATCACTCATTTGGATTTTTGCCTGATGCACAAATACAACTTTGCTAAGTAAACGAAATATATCGACAGCTCAATATCCTTTTGTTCATCAAATTGTTTGTTTAAGATATATCACTCAACTCCCCTCTGGCGCCTTCGAAACAATAACCCCTTAAGAAGGAACTCTTAGTTTAAACACCTAATTAACTTGTCTAACTTGACCTAAATTATCTAATTTACATTATCTGGCTATAACAATTCCATGCATCCTACACTCCTTCCTCCTTGATTATTATTCTCCTGAATAATTGCAAAACCTTATCATGTGACCCGATTAACTTACTCCTACGTACTTTAACCATAGTCAATCTAGTGAAGTGAACCACTTAGTTTTAGCTCCGGGTTAATATAAACTAACTGCACCAAAATTTGAATGGTGGTTGATTAAATCACATTTGAAAACACTTTCTAATTTTCACATTTTCTAACTAATTCATCAACATTGATATTTGATCAACTATTTTTCACACTATCCTCTATTTTTCACACTATCCTCTATAGTTTAGTCCCACTAAACCAACAACTTTTTCTCACTTGTGCGAATCCAAACTTCTGAAGTTCTCCCAGAATCTCCAACGTATGCCTCTGCCAAAATGTCTCTGTGTTACTTCAATTTATACGCAACCAATACGCTCTGATCTTAATCAAACAAAACTTAATCTCTTAAGCAAACATTGTAACTTACACTTGAAGTTGTCACATTCTGTAGGAAGGCTTTGTTTGCTATGCAAACAACCAATATCAAATTATGCTCTGTCATTCAACTGCTACCAACCATTGTTCAACTTTCTCCTTATCTTAAGTAAACGACCTTTGGACTCTTATGTAAACAAATCCACTTCACTTTATCTTAAATGTGCACTTGACATGTCAATCAGTGTGTGCTTAGTAAACATTGAACGTTGCTCTGAAAAGTTCTTATTTATCTATTTTCGCTATCAAATTAACTAGCTGCAATCAGTCCCTGTCAAAAATCATGCCATGAATAAATAACTAAACTCAACCCCAAAAACTAAGAGCAATTGTTATTCTGAGCTTTCTCAACAAATCATGCAATTCCCCAGTCGAAAACCGCCGAAAAGTCTAATATTCCTAAAGCCCACAATTTGACCTCTAGGGGTCATTCAAAGGTCACCCCCTACAAATTGAAAAGTCAAGTTGACTTCAACTTTTCGAAAAAATACTATTTCATTTTAGCTGATAACTACATTCCTGTGATAATTACCAATATACTTAAAAATCGCCATTTTACATCCTAAATCTTTCCCAGATCTTGCAAAAACCTTAATTTATACGTGCATTACATTACGACTGATTAATCGCCTTATTTCCTACTCAAACATTTTTATTTCACAGTAAAATACCTAAAAGTATTCAAATCACACTACTTCCGGTGTTAATAGCTGGGGATTGGGTGGTCGAGTTCGCCTGAAAATTTTGCTCGCAATAGAGGATCTTTAGAGGTTCCTCCCCATCATTGACTGGTTATCAACCAATAACTGCTTCCCATCCCGGGGGGGTATGACAACTTTTTACCCTAGGATACTAAGAAAACTGATAAATTGCCTTTTTATTATTTCCAAATGCAAACAAATTTCTCAAAAAAATTTTTAATCCATTCCCATGATCACCCAATACAATACTGCACAAGTACATGCTGGTACGACTGGTCTCTACCGTTATTTTATCCAAAAACTATCAAATTTTTATTTAAAGTATCAAAAGAAATTTCGAATAACACCTTTTCCCATGCTAATAGCCCAAATTGAAAAGATATATACGACCGCGTATCCCTATTATATATCAACAATCATTCGAGGAACATCCCCACAAAATTTCAGATTCCAATGACGGATATAACTTTACGATTTGAGGAGTACCAGGTTTGGGGGTGCCCATTGTTTTGTAAATTCAATATCTAACTTCAGTTACTTGAAATTCCAACTCTGTTCAAAATATCTAGTTCAGTTTTAATCTCCGCTCTCTATATCTCTTCTAATTTTAAATCACTCATTTGGATTTTTGCCTGATGCACAAATACAACTTTGCTAAGTAAACGAAATATATCGACAGCTCAATATCCTTTTGTTCATCAAATTGTTTGTTTAAGATATATCACTCAACTCCCCTCTGGCGCCTTCGAAACAATAACCCCTTAAGAAGGAACTCTTAGTTTAAACACCTAATTAACTTGTCTAACTTGACCTAAATTATCTAATTTACAATATCTGGCTATAACAATTCCATGCATCCTACACTCCTTCCTCCTTGATTATTATTCTCCTGAATAATTGCAAAACCTTATCGTGTGACCCGATTAACTTACTCCTACGTACTTTAACCATAGTCAATCTAGTGAAGTGAACCACTTAGTTTTAGCTCCGGGTTAATATAAACTAACTGCACTAATATTTGAATGGTGGTTGATTAAATCACATTTGAAAACACTTTCTAATTTTCACATTTTCTAACTAATTCATCAACATTGATATTTGATCAAACTCTACCGCCTCTGACATACATCCTTCACGGGAAACCTCAAAATTACTAAAGTAAAAAAAGACAAATCCTAAAAAAAGATCTACCAAAACTACAATTTTCCCTAAATCATCTTTTTAAGAAAGATTTTTTTCTACGGCAATAGTGCTTGATCAACGTGTCTCGATAAAATAGATTAATACAATGTAGGCAAAAATTGGTTAACAAAAACTTAGCTGTCAACGTCCCTCTCATCATACACTAGTGCACCTGTACATGAAAAACTTCTTCCTCTGATGTTTGAACGGATGTTCACCTCTTCTTCCACTGTAGCTGCCATTTCTTCTGTAATCCTGCCATTACTGCTGTCCTGATGCTTCCAAACGGCTCCACTTCTCTTTCCGGCTTAACGGTCGGTTCTCCAGCAACAGCTTTGCAATCTCTGAAAATCGTGATGCAATCCTTCTCTCCACTTTCTGCTCAACTTCCATCGAAAACCCGCTAGAGTCCTCCCTCCTAGGCTGTTGATCATCATGATGATCATCACCAACTGTGCAACACTGAAGCCATTGACTTCTGATCAGATTTCCCTATTCTGTAAATTCCAGCACTGTCCCCTTGACGCTCATCCGTTCTTCCGACCGAAACACTACCATTAATCTGAGTTCCATTCAATTGCCATTACACCCATTCCTCCAGCTCTTTTCCCAACTCTGCGAAATTACTCCTGTCTTCTGCTGCCTTATCGTTTTGACCTTTCTGTGTTTCGGACACCAACTGCCGATCAATTCCTCCTGAACTTGTCCTATTCTCCAAATTGTCCACAGTGCACCCAGTTGTACCAATATATGTTTCATCAGCGACGTTTTTTGCATTGCAGAACTTCTGGTCCACACCTCCTGTTTTTAACTCCATCAAGCTCCAAGCTCCCAACAATTCGTTTCTGCTAGCTTTGACATTATCGCCAAAACAGCTTGCTATTGCAGTTAAACTGTCGCATGCTACTGAGTTCAAACTCGCGGCAATACTTCTCTCTCTTCTCGCAACGTTGTTATCAAGTTCCTCTACATCCGAAAAATCTGTATCCAAAATATCTGAAAACAAATATTCATCATCTGACTGTTCTTCGCTTAGCTCCTCGGACTCTGGTGACAGTACATAATCATTTTCCATAGCATGCTGCTCATCTGGTCCACAAGACTCAACACTGCGCTCGATGACTTTTTCTTCTGCCGGAATTTCTCTGAATCCCCAGTTTTCATATTTACTTATTGGTACTCTATAAATTTCCTGATTTGTTTAACCACAAACTTCATTCGTAAAATTGACCTCAGTTCCGGTTAGCATTTCCTCGCCGTAACCTGGAATTCTTGTTCTACTACAACTCTCAGCAACTCTCGTTTCTTCTACTTCTCCAAACAGATCTTCACTGAAACCTCCTTTTTTTGATACACCACAGCGGGACCCAATGCCAAAACTTTCAGAACTTTTGCCGGGTTGCCGAAATTCATCCATTAAATAAGTGTCAGCGCTTCTATTTGTATCAATCACCTGCCTTTGAGAAGTTTGCTGTCGCATTCTCTGATCCATTGTATCACTGGTTTCAATAATTTTCTCCCTACTTGCCGCTTTCCCTCTAACAAACAAATTGTAGCTTCGCTCATAAAAAATTGGATTGTCAGATAATCGTATGTCAAACTGATACAGCGTCTCTGTCAATGTCCTTGCTTCCTTTCCTGGAGTCGAACGCCAATAACCTCTTGGTAAATCACTTACTGCACTCAAGGCCCACCCACACAATTTTGTAGGCAACCACTTCATCATCTCTTCTTCCGTCCATCTTAGTTTCAAGCCAGTGCTCAAATAATGTTCACGCCAAACTTCCCAAACTTCGTAGCCTGGTGAAGGAAAACGTTTCATCAATTGATAACCAAACATAATCAAACTATTGGTAACCCAAATTGCAAATGTAAGTCAAGTTTCGGTGTGCTCTCAGCAGTTTCTCCAACGAAAAATATCGCACGCTCTCCAAATAATCAGAAAATTAACCACAGCAAAAAGTAACAAAGAATTGAAGCCCAGCCAGGAGCGCCACTGTCGTCTTCTGAGTTTCTGCTAGGCTCAACAGTGAGGTGACTCTATCGCCCAGAAGATCGATCAAATAAAAAAAACCAAAGGTTTTGAATTGGTGAAGCAAGCGTTACTTTGTTACACTGCAATTTCCCCTCTTCCACTCTTGCATGCTGTTGCAAATTAGATTGCCCTGAAATAAGTCAATTCACAATGGGGCTCGTAATATCAATTCTAGTTATATGGATAACAAATGTAAGACAATTACTTGCACATCAATGGAAAGGAAAAACTCAAAGACAATTTATAATAGTAATTAAAATAATATTAACGATATCCGTGGTTCACTTCCCAAGTGAACTAAATCAAAAAACCACTCATAGTATCCCAACTGGTCTTGCAATTACAAACTTCCGGAGTTCAATCTCACTCTCAATCTCTTCCCTGCTTTTCACAATATCTTCTATAGTTTAGTCCCACTAAACCAACAACTTTTTCTCACTTGTGCGAATTCAAACTTCTGAAGTTCTCCTAGAATCTCCAAAGTATGCCTCTGCCAAAATGTCTCTGTGTTACTTCAGTTTATACGCAACCAATACGCTCTGATCTTAATCAAACAAAACTTAATGTCTTAAGCAAACATTGCAACTTACACTTGAAATTGTCACATTCTGTGGGAAAGCTTTGTTTGCTATGCAAAAAACCAATATCAATTTATGCTCTGTCATTCAACTGCTACCAACCATTGTTTAACTTTCTACTTATGTTAAGTAAACGACCTTTGGACTCTTATGTAAACAAATCCACTTCATTCTGTCTTAAATATGCACTTGTCATGTCAATCAGTGTTTGCTTAGTAAACATTGAACGTTGCTCTGAAAAGTTCTTATTCATCTACTTTCGCCATCAAATTAACTAGCTGCAATCAATCCCTGTCAAAAATCGTGTATTGAATAAATAACTAAACTCCACCCCAAAAACTAAGAGAAATTGTTATTCTGAGCTTTCTCAACAACTCATGCAATTCCCCAGTTGAAAACCGCCGAAAAGTCTAATTTTCCGGAAAGCCCACAATTTGACCTCTAGGGGTCATTCAAAGGTCACCCCTCCAAAATGAAGGGTCAAGTTGACCTCACCTTTTCGAAAAAATACTATTTCAATTTAGGTGCTAACTACATTCCTGTGATAATTACCAATATACTTAAAAATTGCCATTTTACATCCTAAAACATTCCCAAAATCTTTCAAAAACCTTAATTCATACGTGCATTACATTACGACTGACTAATCGCCTTATTTCTGACTCAAATATTCATATTTCACAGTAAAATACCTATAAACCTTCAAATCACACTGCTTCCGGTGTTAATAGCTGGGGATTGGGTGGTCGAATTCGCCTGAAAATTATACTCGCATTAGAGGACCATTAGAGGTTCCTCCCCATCATTGACTGGTTATCAACCAATAACTGCTTCCCATCCGGGGGGGTGTAGGACAACTTTTTACCCTAGGGTATTTGGAAAACTGATAAATTGCCTTTTTAATATTTCCAATTGCAAACAAATTTCTCACAAAATTTTCTAATTCATTCCCATGATCACCCAATACAATACTGCACAAGTACATGCTGGTACGACTGGTCTATACTGTTATTTTATCCATAAACTATCAAATTTTTTTTAAAGTATCAAAAGAAACTTCGAATAACACCTTTTCCCATGCTAATAACCCGAATCGAAAAGATATATACGACCGCGTATCCCTATTATATATCAACAATCATTCGGGGAACATCCCCACAAAATTTCAGATTCCAATGACGGATATAACTTCACGATTTGAGGAGTACCAGGTTTGGGGGTGCCCATTGTTTTGTAAATTCAAAATCTAACTTCATTACTTGAAATTCCAACTCTGATCAAAATATCTAGTTCACTTTAAATCTCCGCTCTCTAGTTCTCTTCTAAATTTAACTCACTCATTTGGACTTTGGCCTGATGCACAAATACAACTTTGCTAAGTAAACAAAATATATCGACAGCTCAATATGCTTTTGTTCATCAAATTGTTTGTTTAAGATATATCACTCAACTCCCCTCTCTGGCGCCTTCGAAACAATAACCCCTTAAGAAAGAACGCTTACTTCAAACACCTAATTAACTTGTCTAACTTGACCTAAATTATCTAATTTACAATATCTGGTTATAACAATTCCATGCATCCTACACCGCAAGTAAAAGTTTAAAAACATTTTTTATCTTTTATTAAAAACATGACTTATAGCACCATTTATAACTTGCAATTACTTTTATAACTTTTTATTTTTATTTTTATAGAATACAGCCATGAGTTTTTATATAAAAAAGGTCAATTTGGTTTCTACGTCAGTTTTAATTTTTTACAGTTCTCTCGAAAACATTGGACCTCCCCCGCCCACAACATAAGTGTTTGAAAAACCTTAGCAAATTTTAAAATGATGACGTTTCTTCGTCCGTTCGCACAGCTTTTAAGATATCAGAAATGAGTTTATTTGTGTGAAAAAACCATTGCTCTGAAAATTTAAACGAACATGAACTTTTTTCCTTTAAAAATAGCGGTTTTCATCTCAACTGTTGTTGGTAGTGATTAAGATCTTGCACCTAAACCATGTGCAATCAAAATGCTCGCAAATCTATTGCTTTCTTTTGAGTTTGGTAGTTGGCATCGAAGTGAATTTGAAAACGGGACACTTGAGCAAAATAATATCTGTACAAACAAACTACGTAAAAAATAAAAGTTTTTTAAACCATAGAAGAGTGACATGGTTAGGCAATTTCATCAAAAATATTGAAAAAGTTGTCTCTGGGAAGTTATTAGAACAATACACAACGGTTTTTTGACGGTGTTTGCGCTCCAGGTAAGGCTTGAGTGTGTCATTAAACCAAGAGCTTTTTGAGGACTTTTCTGGACTTTCGTTTGAGTGCAAAGTAAGTTGTTTCTTGACACAGAATTTTTCCCTTAGTGTACTCTCGAGCCACTTAGGGAGCGCAACAGTAAAATCTGGTGACTGATGCTGCTCGTTGTGGACTTTTCTGAAGACACCATTTTTTAGTCGTATTCTTAAGCAAGGTATAATTATTCATTACAGTCCCAGAGAGATTGTTTATATATATGATGAAATGATGCAAAACCAATTTAGAGACAGGGGAGACACCAATTGCCACAAAAACTTTTCTACAAAACGTTCTTTTAATTATGTTAACAAGGTTTTCGCAGAATAAGTTTTCTCTCTATTAACATAAGTATCCTATCTCCCAAAATTTTATTCTGCATTTTTTTATTGCAGTTTGTGGAAGACACAATAAAAGAACTTACCAGAGTATAAATAGCAAGCCAAAGTTTATGTCAACAATTTTGGATTTTTGATGGAGGCGGTCCAGAAACATTATGAACAATATAAACAACGTTTTTTGTATAAAAACCTAATTGTATTTTGTGTATGTGATTTTCAACTTATTATAGAAATCTTCAAATTATTCTCGGCACAGAAAAAAGACTTTGTGAACTGTAACTACTGATTTTTTGGCAACTATTTAGAATTTAGCAACAATTAGGCGTAATTTCCGCTTGGATAAAAAACTTGATATAAATTTTAAGGGCTGACATCCGAGGCCGCCATCTTTTCCGAAAGTTTTATCGACATCGGGTTTTCTAAAGAGTTTATTCATTTGATTTTCTGTTGAAATGTTTTTTTAAACATTGAGTTAATTTATGAAATACAGCATTCTAATTGATGTAGCCTTTAAGAATCAGAAGAAGAGAGTATGTTGAGGCGTCGCTTTCTCTTGTTTAATCTTTTTAAGAGAATGATTTTTATCACATTATAGAAAGGTTATCATTTCTCCGGTTTCCTTTTTGTCTGGATTGAGTACCCCGCTTAAAAACAACTTTTCGTCAGAGTCCTCAAGTTTGAGCAATAGTAAAGTTAGTTTCTGATTGCAGGAATTGCTGATTGTAACAAGAAACTGCCGTGTTGTTCTCTTGATATTTTATTGACAGCATCTCAATCAGCTACCGCTCTATCTCCTGCGTCTCTTGTTTTCGGTTTTTATGCTAAGATCATTGAACTTTTGACGATTTACTTTCCGATTCGCACTCAGTTAGATTTGGAACAACAACATTTACTCTTTAGTTTGCATATTTTCAGATGTTATTTCTCTCAACAAATTGTCTAGTTCTTCCTTCATTACACAATCATCACAAATGAGCCAGATTTTGTTATTTAGCTCCTCAGAAGGAAAACTTGTTCTTCAAAGAATCTTGTACGTTTTTCTTTCATGTGCATTGAGTCGCCAACGATACAGAGTAGTAGACACTAGTTTCTGCTTCTTGGCAACTTTTACTGGTTTGCAATTCGATAGTTTTTAACGAGTGTTCATTTTTTAAATTGATGAGATCAATTTGTAAAGCGATAAAGACAATTGACGTGATCTGCTAATCAGAGTGTTTTAAGTAGACAAAAAATTGATTTAAAAAACCAATTTTCAAATATGATTTTATTGCTATCAAAAGGCTTATAGCCATAAGTCAGACACATCAAGAAGACTAATAGCCTGTAAGGAAATCTGTAAAAGAAATCTATAGCAGAAAAAAATTCCAGGAGTGAGAAGCACCTAATATATTTAGGTCAAAAAATTTTTTCTACAAAATGTTTTTTTATTTATTTTGACATTGTTTTTCTCAGATTAAGTTTTCTCTCTATTAACCTAGTTATCTTATCTCCCAGGATTTTATTCTGTAGTTTTTTAATTGCAGTTTGTGGAAAACACAAAAAAAGAATTTACCAGAGTATAAATGGAACACCAAAGTATAGGTCAATAAATTTGGATTTTTGATGGAAGCGGTCCAGAAATATTATGATCATTATAAGCTATGTTTTTTTTGTACAAAAACCTAATTGTACTTTTTTGTATGTGATTTTCAACTTATATAGAGATCTTAAAAATAATTTTCGGCAGAGTTAATAGACTTCTTGGACTGTAACTACCGATTTTGCTTTTGGCAACAAATTAGAATTTAGCAACAATAAGGCTTCCTTTCCGCTTGGATAAGAGAACACTTCTAAAAACGGTCCTGTGAAAGGTTAAACACAAAAATTTTTCTTGAGATTGATATAACTTTTGGAGGCTGACTTCCGAGGCCATGTTTTCCGAAAGTCTTATCGACATCGGGTTTTCTAAAGAGTTTATTCAGTTGATTTTCTGTTGAAAGTGTTTTTTTAAACATTGAGTTAATTTATGAATTACAGCATTCTAATTGATGTAGCATTTAGGAATCAGAAGAAGAGAATTTGTTGAGGCTTCGCTTTCTCTTGTTTAATCTTTTTAAGAGAATGGTTTTTTATCACATTACAGAAGGTTATCTTTTCTCCGGTTTCCTTTTTGTCTGGATTGAGTTCCCAGTATAAAAACACTTTTTCGTTAGTGTCATTAAAATTGAACAATAGTAAAATAGTTTCTGATTGCAGGAATTGCTGATTGTAACGAGAAGCATTGCCGTGTTGTTCTCTTGAGATTTAATGAACAGCATCTTAATCAGATCCCACTCTATCTCGTGCGTCTCTTATTTTTGGTTTTCATGCTAATATCATTGAAAATTTGACGATGCGTAATTTTCTATTTAAATTCAGATTCGCGCTCAGTTAGGTTTGAACCAACAACATTTATTCTTTAGTTTGCATGTTTTCAGATGTTATTTCTCCCAAAAATAGTCTAGTTCTTCCTTCATTACACAATCTTCACAAATGAGCCAGATTTTGTTATTTAACTCCTCAGAAGGAAAATTTTTTCTTCAAAGAATTATGTACGTTTTTCTTTCATGTGCATTGATTCCCAAAGATGCAGAGTAGTAGACACTATTTTTTGCTTCTTCACAACTTTTACTGGTAGATCACAAATGAGCCGGATTTTGTTATTTAAATTAATCAGAAGGCAAATTTTTTCTTCAAAGAGTCTTGTGCACTTTTCTTTCATGTACCTTGAGTCGCCAAAGATGCAGAGTAGTACACACAATTTTCTGCTTCTAGGCAATTTTTAGTGGTTTGCAGTTCAGTGGTTGAATTACTAGTGTTCATTTATTAGATTGACGAGATCAATTTGTAAGGCGATAAAGACAATTGACGTGAGCTGCTGATCAAGAGTGTTTTTTTAGGAGACAAAACATTGATTAAAAAAATCAATTTTGAAATTGATATTATTCCTATTAAACGACTTATAGCCAGAAGTCAGACACATCAAGAAGACTAATAGCCTGTAGGGAAATCTGTAAAAGAGATCTATTGCAGACAATAATTCAAGGGATGAGAAGCACCTAATACAACTATCATAGTCATTCTGATTTCAAAACTGATCCACACTCGCACCTCGATTAACTATGGCACTATTTTTCTCAAAGATATTCTACGTTAGAAAAGGCATTCGAATATCGTTTCTACAGAACTTTATCGCGAACAATTGCCTTTGCTGTTATATGCACTTGATCATTGTCGCTCAATTGATTCATAGAAGATAATTTTTGGGAAGTTTCTCTTTATCCCTAACGAGCGGAAAGCGCTGTATTGCCAAATTAGTTCATCGTCTGAAAATGATCATTTCTCTTTCTGGTTCTCGGTGAAAAACGTGGATGAGAGGCCAAAACAGAAAACTGGTCGTTGACTCTCCAAATGTTGCTCGCAAAACATGCAGTACGTTCCGAAAATTCTTCTGGTGTAGTTTTTTTGGTAAAGAATTCTTCTATTTAAATTGTGTTACTTCCAGAGAATTCTGCAATCAGATTAGATTTGCCTCTCAATGTAAAATATTTTTCTCTTGATGAAATTGTGCTCTCGGCGACGAGAGCATTTTATTTTAGGGGACTACAGATGCCTCGCCTGGGAGCAAGCAAAAATAAGCTAATGCTCTTAGAGGATGCAGTGAATGGTTTTCCATGATATTGGGACATAACAGGGTGCACCACGACTGCCCAACTAATCAATTTCATATTAATTTTTATTAAAAACAGTTTCAGTTAAAAAAATCAATTCTCAATTCTTTTTGTTTATCACTTTATTGCTGTTTTATGTAACCAACTTTTGGTGTCCAGTATTAGTGCAAGGTGTTGATGTCATTTAATTTTTTTCTCGCTGAAACGATTGAAGTTTAAAAACTGCAATTTAATGATCAATTTTTTTAAGACAGCTATTTTTCAGGATACTGCAAGTTTCTTGCACGATAAGCATTGGTAAGCAATGAACAAATTATTTGCAAGAGTCTTAAAAGATCTTGTAAGATAAACGATAATTCTAAAAATCTCGAAACATCTTACAAGATAATTGCAGAAATTCGTCCTTAGAATTGCAACATAATTTTTGTTAGCAACTTTTTTCATCTGTAAAATACTTTTTATTAAACTTCAAACAACAAACAATTTTTGAAGCATTTGACAATAACTTAATTTATAGTTTCACCTTTTATTTCTCGGATTTTTGAGTCTCCTGATCAATTTTTCCTGCAGATTTAGTTCACCAAATCTGCAGTAAAAATTGACCAGGAAACACGAAAATAAAAAGTGGAGCTATAAATTAATTTATTGACAGATGCTTCAAAAGCTTTTTGCTTGTTAAATTTACAAAAATAATTTTTACAGATAAAAAATTTGCTGAAAAAATGTGTTGCAATTCTCATTGCGAGTTTCTGCTTTTGTGAAGACGCTAGTTGATGACGATGGCGGAAATTATTCGATGATGAGGAACTCCTTCAAACAATGCTAATCAAACAGCTCTGACGACCATTAAATGAATAACCATATATACCAAGCCAGTTTTCTAGATTTTTATCGGTCTGAAGGTTATTTATGCTACTTTTTTATCACAAGAAAAATTAAGTTTCAAGGCATGAAAAAATATAAACTATACAAGTTAACAATTTATTTGGACTTTTTCTCCTGTATTGAATTATTTTTTTTTGTAATTTCCTTGTTAATTTTGTTCAAGTGGTTAGTAAAAGATTATTAGAGCTGTCTTTGGAGATCTTGCTGGGAGTTCTGCGGACAATTTTGGGCTTTAAAATCTTTTCGTCGGGAATTGGTTTTTGTAAGATGTTTGCACACGTTTTCATTTCTCGATAGGCTTCAAAGCTAATATTTTGATGACTAATAGTTTTGATAACTTATAATCGGGTAAATTAGTGGCCTAGGTTGCATTAACGGCTCTCAATTTTTTTTAAAAGGAGGATTAGTTGACTATTGTCCCATTGTTATTGAAAATGCTTTTGCTCAAAGTGAACAGCTCACTTTTGAGTTTTTAGTATCAAAAAC
Source organism: Convolutriloba macropyga (assembly GCF_964194025.1). Taxonomy (NCBI): domain Eukaryota; kingdom Metazoa; phylum Xenacoelomorpha; order Acoela; family Convolutidae; genus Convolutriloba; species Convolutriloba macropyga. Next base: position 27,526,202 of record NC_134479.1, read on the forward strand.
TGCAATCTTCCGCCTTTCAGATGAAATTGTATCAAATTGAAGTTGGAAACATATCATTTAGCAATTTTTGGTTTCATTTTATTATCTGTTTATTTAGTGATGAATAATATTAGCTAAAACACAATATTTGCATTGAATTCTGCAACATTTCAAAGTTCATACAATTTTTCGAGTACACGAATAAAGTATACTGTTTAAATTGAGCAGCTTTTTAGTGATTTCCTGACTATTTCATTTTTTTTTTCAATATATTTTTTGTTGTTTTTGACTCTCGTATGTCCCACAAGGTATCCACTAGCCTCTGAGCAAAATTTTTTTTAGATTTCAACGGGAAATACTTTGTGTTTTTTTGGGAACTAATTATCAAAAAATTCTCAAAAAATGAAGAACTTTGAAGTTTTGCCCTTTTAAAGATTTTTTAAAAAAAACTTGGAAAATTTTGAGATAAAGGGCCTCCAAAAATTTTGTTGAGCTTGCAGTAGGTTTCTTGCTTTCATTTTACAATATAACACTAGAAAATTGGCCTGTACACAAAACCAGCAAAAATCGTCATCAAAACTATTGCATTTTTTGCGATTTTAAATTGATGTTATTTGTTGTAAACGACTGCCTCTGATTGCCTGTTGCATGTTAAGCAAGTTTTTTTTCTTGGACGCCAAGTTTTTTTTGTTATTGCTCTCTGTTTTTTTCGGCTAAAAATTGTGATATTTAACAGGATTTTACCAAAAGTGTTTGGTAAAATCCTGGTAAACTATTGAAATGCTATTGTCTTAATTTTTGTGAAACTATTGTTGTCTGTTTGGCTTTTAATATCCAACTTGTGTGCCGGTCAGTTCAAAAATTAATTAGTTTTTGTTTAATTGTTTAGATTGTTTATGAAATTTGTCTTGTTCTGAATTTTCTTGCCTCGAACATTGCCTGCAGTTTTGGATTCGTACGTCTTACTTCAAGTTTGCAGTTTTTACACATAAAAACTTAACAGTAAATTTAAATCAGTGAGCAGTTTTTAAAAACAACACCTTATAAACTGCCAAAAATTGTTTTTTGAGGAAGGTTTAAGACCAATTAGTTCTTCATTTATTTTTTATATAAAATCTGTGCTGAGCAAACAGCTCTTGGTTTTTCATTGGTGACAATTGTTAGAGCCAAGTAAAAAAAAAATGAATGTTTTTTAGATATTATGATCCTTTATTGCAGAAAGAAACTGTGAACTTATTTGTCACTTGCTGTGATCATATAAGTCCTTATATGAGTTCTGGTAATCACACAAATTTATATTTGAGTCCGGTAATATTTCAGGGTCCTGTTATACTAAGTCATGCATGATTCCCGGGAATTATTCAAGGCGATGTATGAATCCTTTCAATCATTCAAAATCAATTTTATTTTCCTAATCATAGGAGATCGTATGTGATTTTCGGTATTCATGCATGGTGATATATGATTCCGGTACAAGGAAATGTACGATTTAAATAATTTCCTCGCCAAATTTTAAGGGATGGTTACTCACACAAACAACCACAAATCTGACAAACATTTGACTTGAAGTAAATTATGCAAGGGCCTAAGTTCTCATCGTACAAGGTCTCTAATAAATATATGATTTTTAGTATGTATATTACATCATATAAGACCTTCGTATGAATAATTGTCGTTTGTAAAGTGGCAACCGTGTCTGCAAAAGTTTCTCGTTTGGTATAAATTTAAAATTGTGTACTTTTTCAAAGTTATCGAGTATTGTATCGTTTCATTCATGTTAATTCATGCTCATGTGTGTTTTTCTTCGTTTACAAAAAGTTCTTGACCTGGTAATACTAAACGTAGAACTTTATATTTAAGTTCAACTTTTTTGATCAACATTATATAGTTTACACAAAAGCCATTTTATCTCGTAAATTTTTGGCACAATCGTTAGAAGTGAAAAGTTAGAAGATTGAGCTCATTTTATCGGCTTAATGGCTTTTTGGTCTTGTTGCTGGTCTGCTTAAATTCAACAGCACGCAATTTTTGTTAATTGATTTTAAACAGGTAACTGCGTTTAACTCAGGTGTGGTTTCTGTTTTCAACTTCAGATGAAATTACTTAGATTTGCGACGGCAGTGATGTGATTTTATGTTCATGGTATGACAATTGTCCGAGACAGGCACGGAGAAAGATTTCAAGTACCCAACTTTATCGGAAAAGAATTTCCCCGATTTTTCAGTTCTTCTATTAGTAATTGAGTTCTGTTACTTATAACTCAAATTGACGTCAGCAGATTATCAACTTGGTTTCGATTATAACCACTTCTTTTTTAACGAAATATACCTTGTTCAAATTAAGAAACAGTGTTAGAACCCGGGTCGAGAAATTTTCTAAAAATTACGTAAGAAATGCTTTGAAATATTGGGGAAGCATATAGTCGAATCAAAATATTTGCTAGATTTTTTTTTATAGAGCCTGATAATATTATTCGAATAACCAGTAATTAGCATTTCTACGAAATTTAGATGGATTCTGCATTAACATATTATCTCAATTTTGTTTTCTACATAATCAACTTTAAATTTTTTTTATGAAATTGGGGCTATAGTCCATGCAATATCTTCTGCTCCATGCTTTCCAGTCGATAGTGAGCAAATAAGATTTGCGGAGTAATTTTGAATCATTTTTCTGAAATCTTTTGCCAGCTTTTTCTATCACTGGCAAGAAAAATGTTCGATTGATGAATTCTGTTTTTTAAACTCATACACAATACCTACCACTCTAAACGTAACTAAATGAATTTACATAAGTGAGCGATCCCATATGGAATCACGGAAGCAAATCTTATGAAGACAATTTAAGTTACCTCGCAATTTTGCAGCGGGATGCAATCTCGTAAATGAGTTCTGAAGTAACACTTAACGTGAACAGCTATAAATTTTCTAATTACATTATACTTCTTAAGACCTAATTTTAAAAGATATCTTTGTTTGAAAGATCCGTTATGTTTTGTCTATCATAATATAGATTCTCCGACTTAACATTATTCTCTTTTGGATGACCACCAGGCATCAAAATCGATTACTTTGTTGTTTACTTCTAGTGTTTTGTTGAAAACCATTGCAATGCAAATCAAAGTACTATGGATAAAAATATTTTGTCATAATCTGGTCGAAAAGTTAAAACATTTGGTCTTCCCATTAAAACACCACCTAAAAATTATGCCCCCAATTTTGATACATTTAGGGTATTGCGTAGGGGCTGGAATGGGGAGCAACCCAAAAAGCTCAAAAGTTCTGATAGCGATAGTCAATGTAATTTGAGCAATGTTTGATAAAGCAACCAAGGCTGAGGTGTCCTGAATCGTCTTGATCAGACCGTCCCAGACCCAAACTGCCTATGATCAGACCATCCCAGACCGAAAGTGTCTCTGATCAGACTCAACCGGCTTGACAGCTTCCGTGACTCCAAGTGCATTCGAAGCAGTCCTTGATCAGACCCAATTGCGCTCGACAGTTTCTGTGCACTCGAATTGCGTTGGAAATTTTATCTGATCAGAATCAAATGCGCTCAACAGTTTCACTGCGCTCAAAAAGACCTGCGTTCTCGATCAAAACCGCCTTCACCCAAATGTGTTTCTGATCAGACTCCCGGGTTGAGGTATTACCGCTAAAATTTGCTAAACAATGTAAAAGTTAAGGTGAACTCTGTGAATTTTTGTAACCATTAGGTGGCTAATTGAACTAACAGCTATGCTAAACCCGTAGTGTACATTTTTGACTCAATCGATAAACTCATACAGCTCTCCATAAGAAACTTCTTTGTCTACAGTTAATTAGTTTCCTCTAAACGAGACCGGCATTTGATATCTTCCACACCCCTTGGTTCTGATTACAGCCGTCGGACTTTAGGTCAGTCTCTAATCTGAACGCTGTTTTATTGTTGCCTCATGGCAGATCAATCATCTCTCAGTAACAAATACAAAAAAAAATGCAAAAATCAGTGCGCTCGAATTGGTCTCTGATTAGACGCACTTGTGTTCTAAATAGTGTCTGATCAGACTCAGTTGCGCTCGAAATGCTCTGTGATCTAAAGGTCTGGAGCACAGGATTATCGACTATCTTGATCTCGAAAATTTTATGATCAGACCCCGTTGCATTGAAGCTGTTTATGATCAGAATGTGTTGCGCTCGAGGCCGTTTTTGATGAAACTAAAGCACGCTGGGATCCACCTCTCATCGGACTCAACGGCTCTCGTACACTAGAAGTTGTTATGTAATTCCGAGCACAAGGTGATCAAGTGCGCGCTCGAAATAGTCTGATAAGTGTGAGCGTCAGGACAATTGCGAGCACACACCTCAGCCTGGGATTGCTTAGATTGAATAAATAATCTTTTTAGGGCATTTGATAGCTGCTTTTATTCCATTTTATAAACGATTACTTCGAACCTGAGCCCACTTTATGATGTTATCGAGTTTTGTCGATGACGATGAAAAAGCAATGCTTATGCCAAATCTTGATGGGCAAACAGAAAACTACCAACAAACACTGCGTGGGAAAATATTTTCGACTCGATTCAAAATTGCGTTTTTTGGTTTTCTCGGTTTTTCATCTTTGATGACGATGAGAGTTACGATGAGTATCGCGATTGTTAAGATGGTTATTGACTCCGGTTCAAGTGACGGCTCGTATAACGAAAACTGTCCAGCTTCAATTGATCGCAAAATAGCCAATCATTATGACGGAACTTTTGATTGGACGATCAGAGAGCAATCATTTATTTTAGCTGCCCCTTTTTATGGTTTTGTTTTCACACAGCTATTTGGTGCAGTTTTAGCATCAAAATACGGGGGTTCGAGGACATTCGGATATACTGTCTTCTTCAAAGCGATTCTGTTGACGTTAAACCCGCTCTTTGCCAACTTGGGTGTTCCGTGGCTTGTTTTGTTGCGATTAGCCGAAGGAATGGTAGAAGGTCTGGTAATTTCAGCATTTGGACATTTGACAACCAGATGGTCGCCAAAACTAGAACGAACCATGTTTTATGGTCTTTCGCTCTCTGGTTGCTCTTTTGGTTTAGTTCTATGCTACCCGATTGCCGGATACCTGACCAACCTGGGGTTTCTCGACGGCTGGCCCCTGCCATTCTTCCTATTCGGAGTTTTGGGAGTCATTTGGTTCTTTTCCTGGATGTATGTTGCATCCGATTCACCCGATAGTCATCCAAGAATATCCGAATGTGAACGAAATTACATTAACGAGCTGACAGAAGTCAACGATGCAAGAAAACATTCTATTCCATGGAAAGAAATGCTGAAAAGTCGACCATTTTACGGGTTTTTGTCAGCAGTTATGTGCACATGTGGCGTTGATTATGCGCTGCTTACAGGTTTGCCCTTATATTTTTCAGACGTGCTCAATTTTGACCTGAACACAAACGCTTTATTCTGTGCCTTGTTGTGGCTCTGTTGCATGATAGGCTCAATTATTGCGTCATTCTACACAGATTTTCTACGTGAACAACATTTGGTCACAACCACTTTTATTAGGAAAGCAAACCAAATGATATCTGCCGTTTTTCCTGCTATTTTCCTGGTCGCCGCTGGCTACGCGGAGTGTTGGTCCGAATTGGCGGTTTTCTTTCTGTGTGTGGCAGGATTCTTTTTCGGCTTTTTCTACGCTGGCGGGTACTGCAATAACGTTGACATTGCACCCTACTTCTCGGGTGCTTGCGTTGCCCTGGCCACAGCAATCGGATCCCTCCCCTCAAGTTTCATGCCCATTGCTGTGGGTTTACTTATTGATGACAACGTACATAGCGCGAAACTATGGCTGAAATGTTTTTACTTGATGGGTTTCATTTCAATACTCGGAGGTTTTCTATTTCTGATTCTTGGATCAGGAGAAGCTCAACCGTGGGATAATCCTAATAACGACACTGTGGAAAAAGAAGAAAGCGAGGAGGCAGAAATGAGAGTACACAAACGTAAAAGATAAAAACATTCAGTGTTTTGAAATTTGAGAAGAGTGGTGATATTGTTGTTTCATTTGATAAAAAATTTATTCTTGGTATTCTGACACAAATATAGATAGATTTTATGGGCAGAACACAAAGTAAGTTGACATAATATTAAGCCAACATAAATGCAAGCTGAAAATTAAGTAATAATTGTGTAATCTAATTGTGTAATAGTGTTTCGAATTTAGACTGTATTTCGGTGTACCAAGAAACAAAAGTATGTTACTTTTTGGTCATCTAGTAGTTGCGGGCTCCAGCGGACCGCTTTCTGTGGCCGTGCCTTGGATAATTAATTATCCAAGGCACGGTAACAGTGGCGCATTTAGAGACACTCGATTCTACTCATCAAATTGGTTTTAATTAATCTCTTAATTCTCTTATTAGCCTAAAGCTCTTAATTAAACTTGTAAACTTTCTCCAAGTACATGATCTTAGCAGAAAAGCTTTTATTTTCATCGTTCTCTTTTTTTTTCGTTTTAAGCTATATTTATATATTTATCTATTAAAATTTAAACACATAGTCTTTCTACCGTTTTATCTTTTTTTTTTCGAAAAAACAATCTTTTATTCTGGTAACTAAAGTTGTTTTAACTCTAATGTTATATCCGCTAACCCTTTTACGTTTGCTGCTATAATCTATGGAAGACAATGGTCGTCCCGCTTTTCTTCCTTTGTACACATCATTTTAGTACAACAAAGTGCGAAAGCTCTTCATGCTTCAAAATATAAAATCTATTTACAAAAATTTAGCTTCAAATTCTAGTAAACAGTTTAGATAGTTTACCCTGCTAAACGAGAAATCTGGATAAACGAAGAGTATGACACTGCTTGTTTGCAACTAGACGGTTACCAAAAAATCGTCACTATCAGTAGGGGTGTAAAAAGAATTAGAGGAAGAGTTGGTTTTTTTTGAAAAAAAAAATTTGAAACAGTAAACAAATACACCATCAATGAGTGCCAAATTTGGTCAGCGAAATTTTGCTCAATTTTAATAGTTTTTTTAACTACAATATACGTCAAACCAAACAAGACCAACAAAAAACTAAGCACAAGCTTAGGAAACCATTTTGAGAAAATTGTTATTCTGGAAGACTATGTCGGTTATTTGTGGGGCTTTTAATGTAAATCATCACACCGTTTCGTCAAAGTTAAAAACATTGCAAGATGCCTTGCTGTCTTTTGATCTGCATTATGTAGAAAATGCGCACTGCACTAGAGCAACAAAGTCTATTAACTCTTGTATTGATGCCGTGTATTCCACGTTAAAATTGATTTGAAAGCGTCAACAACTACAATAACAGATCATTATACGCTCTTTTTTTTGGATACTCTGAACCCAAATTGAATCATTTAGAACAATAAATTGATGATGATCGTCTGATTAAAATGTGGACAAAACTTAATGACGCAAACTCAAATATTAATCTTCAATTTGATATGCAAAATGAATTTCAGAAGTTTGAACTAACCCTTGATCAATTAAGTTGTGAAGAAACCATGAAAAATTTTCAGTTTCTGTTGAGTAAATGTGTTGAAAAATTTGTTCCTGCGAAAATTTGTAAAGGTACAAAAAATTTAAAAAAATGTGGGTTAACAACGAAATAAAACATCTAGCTACCAAGAAACGACAGCAATCCCAAAATTTTATGAGAACTAAAGACAAAAACAATCAACTCAAATTCAAGGCACTACATAACAAGCTGCAAAAACTGATCAGAAGAAAAAAGGAGACGTATTATCAGCGAATAATAAAAGCAGATGGTCAGAAAAACTCGAAAATTTTTTTTTGACTACATTAGGAGATTAAAAGGTAAATTTGCAACGCAAGGTGGGCTCTATAAAGAAACAGCTGATAATTTCGTAGACTATTTTTTTCAGTTGGTAAAATCTTAGCGTCAAATTTAATAGTTTTTTTAACTACAATATACGTCAAACCAAACACGTTCAACGAAAAACTAAGCACAAGCGTAGGAAACCATTTTGAGAAAGTTGTTATTCCGGAAGACTCTACGTCGGTTATTTGAGGGGATTTTAATATAAATCATCACACCGTTTCGTCAAAGTTAAAAACCTTGCAAGATACCTTGCTGTCTTTTGATCTGCATTATGTAGAAATTGCGCACTGCACTAGAGAAACAAAGACTATTATTTCATATATTGATGCCGTGTATACCAACGTTGAAATTGATTTGAAAATGTCAACAACTACAATAACAGATCATTATACGCTCTTTTTTGGATACTCTGAACCCAAATTGAATCATTTAGAAAAAGAAATTGATGATGATCGTATGATTAAAATGTGGACAAAACTCAATGACGCAAATTCAATTATTAATTTTCAATTTAATTGCAACATGAATTTCAGAAGCTTGAACTAACCCTTGACCAATCAAGTTGTGAAGAAATCAAGAAAAATTTTCAATTTCTGTTGAATAAATGTGTTGAAAAATTTGTTCCTGCGAAAATTTGTAAAGGTACAAAAAATAAAAAAAAATAAGGGTTGACAACGAAATAAAACATCTAGCTACCAAGAAACGACACCAATACCAAAATTTTATGAGAACTAAAGAAAAAAACAATCTACTCAAATTCAAGGCACTACGTAACAAGCTGCAAAAACTGATCAGAAGAAAAAAGGGAGACGTATTATCAGCGAATAATAAATGGAGATCGTCAAAAAAAACTCGAAATTTTTTTTGACTGCATTAGCAGATTGAAAGGTAAATTTGCAACGCAAGGTAGGCTCAATAAAGAAACAGCTGATAAATTCGTAGACTATTTTTTTTCAGTTGGTAAAATCTTAGCGTCAGATTTTGAGTCTAAAAAAGAGAATCTTTCTAAAAGCAGTAGTATCAGTGTACAATCAAAGCGACTAACCAGTGCCACTTTGCTGGAAGTACGGGAATCAATAAACAAAATGCAAACCAAATATAGCACATATTGTTTTGAATTGAACAATTTTTCTTTGAAGAAAGCCGAATGTGTAATTGTGCCGATACTAACAAATTTATTCAATAATTGTATCGATGAAAGAAGTTTTCCACCTTGCTTGAAAGAAGCTATCATACTAGCAGTACATAAAAATGGTGATGTCCAGGAGCCATCTAACTTCAGACCAATTTCTCTACTCCCGACTGTTGCAAAAGTGTTTGAAACATAATAACTGTACAGAAAATATCTAATTTTTTGGAAGTCCTTGATCTCCTGGAGGCATATCAGCATGGTTTCAGACGACAAAGAGGAATTGACGACAATTGATGCATTAGCGCATTTTGTTGAAAACGCTGGCGACACTTTAGAAAACCAGCCAAAGTGTTCCATAGGATTATTTCTAGATTTGAAAAAAGCATTTGACACTGTTGATCATAACTTACTTCTTCGAAAAATTGCTATTATAGGTTTGAGAAGCCCAATGCTTGAATTTATGAAATCTTAATTATCTGATAGAAAACAAATTCTTAGATATGGTGCTGCAAGAACGAGTCCGAGAACTGTTACTTTTGCCGTGCCTCGAGGTTCAGTTTTAGGACCACTACTTCTCATCATATACGTCAATGACATCAGACAACAATGGAACTGCTCCACAATAACGCTCTATGCCGACGATACTGGTCTGCAGCCACAAAAAAAATGCAAGTGAATTTCTTCTTCAACGTGATATTGACGACATTGGCCTCTAATTAAGCGATAATAATCTGACGCTCAATGTTGAAAAAATGAATAATCTAAACTTAGGTGTGAAATCTTTGATGAATGATCTAAGACTGAACAACGCCGCCCCTAAAAAGAGCAAAGAAGTAAAGTATCTAAGCGTTTTGCTGGACAACAAATTGGATTTTAAAAAACATATAAATAGCGTTGCAGCAAAATTGACAAAATTTACGGGATTGTTCTATGTTAATGAGTAAATAAAAGAGCAGCGAGAAATGAAAGCGAGAAATGAACGCGAAAAAAGAAAGAATTGATTACGTCAAACTTCTATACATGTAAGCCTAACAAAAACATTGGAATGCAAACAAAATGCGTTCTATTTCACGTAGAAAACTCGGAAAAAGTTCGCTTAACACAATTTTCGTTGAGTCTACTAATATACTAAATCGATTGCGCTCTTTTTAGGCTTAATAATTTTGTGTTTCAAAAACTTCTCGGTGATCAGTCTTAGACTAAGACCTGCCAAAAAATGTTACTAGATTTGCCGTTTTGAAGTAGTTTGCTTTTTTGCCTTGATCTTATTGGACAGAAGCTGCTTGTTGCGTTAAATACTTGAATAAAAGTTCTCGTAAGAGCGTTTTAGCGCCTTTACTGTTGGTGCCGCTCGTTGAGCCGCTTCTAGTGCACACTCTTTTAGCCTAATTGTTGTGATAAATTTATTAAATAGTGATTGAATGGTTGGTTTGCCGTTGTTGAACTGTGCTTACTGACAACTCATTGCTTATGACTAAAGAGTTCTACTGCTCAAACTTGTCCTCTTCCCGCTTCAGTAAAGCTCCAGAATCAAAGACACAAGTAATCCAAGCAGTGTAATAGCCAGGTCAGAAACTGGTTGATGTCTCTTAAACTCCGAAGACAGAGGCGTGGTTAATTCTTGTCAGACTATTTGATTGTACAAATTCATCAATTAATTCTATTTACCGACTAAGGTGACTTCTGAACATTGGACCTCGGCAACCAGTTCAAACGGCCAGAGACCTCAACCCGGCCAGCGCAAAGTGCTCCTACCCGTGGACCAGAGCGAGAACTCAGGAAGGGCACTTGAGTGATATTTCAAGTATGCTCGACTGGCAGTTGACTACGTCATACTCTATCACAGTGTGGACACCTCTGCCATCATTCCATCGACTGGGTACATGTGGGATGGACCTCTTCTTCCTATGTATTCGATGGACAAAATGCGGAAAGAAAAGGAAATGATCTGAACACCGCTGGATGGAAAACTGTAAGACTCCTCCAAAAAAAGTTTCTCATGTTGAAAAAAAACTTCTGATTGTTGCAGTAACATAATATAAGAGAAACTGGCAATTCTGGTAAACCTCCTCATCTTTTGGTTTCAATTCCTCTAATCCGGTATTTTCAATTCCTCTGGTCAACGATAACCTATCCCTCATAGTTTTTTGAGTTTAAAAACATCAATATTAAAAAATTTTGACAAAAAATGCGATAATTGTTTTTTTGCGTTATATCTCGCTGAATTTGGTTTTAAAAAAGCCATAAACTTCTTAAATCACGCCAAGCAAAGAAAAAAAGTGAAAAAATTGACCAAATTTGCAAAAATTGGAAAAAAATCTATCCGATCATTCTAGCATACTTATATAGTAGTTAGATAGATTAAAACGTCGTAAAAAAAACAAATTGGGTCATGTTTTTCAAACTTCACAAAAAATCAGGTCGCTGATTTTTTTTCACAATAAGCGCTCATTCTTGGAAAATCTTGAAAATTGTGCATTTAACATCAAGGTTCGGAGTCTGAGCAAAGCTCACATCAGTTATGTTGTAAAAACTTTATATGGTTTGTAGATTAGCTGCCAGTTCACTGCATCACGCCATAAAAATTTTGCCTCAAGCATTACAAGACCATAATAGAAAAGGAATTTACGCATTACCGGGTGCGAGTTTCAATACTAACGCGGTGAAAGTACGAAAAACGGCTCAGTTCCAATTGAATCATTTTTTCAGTAATAGAAAGAGGCTAGTTATATGGCATGAAGTGATGAACAATTTATTGTCCCGTCATCGCAGTAACAACAATAATCCTTTAACACCTTGGCAGCTTATTGCAGTGCTTGAAAAATATCAGGAGCGTATAGAAGCTATAGTGTATTGCCCCAGAAAGTGAACTCTTGATATTTACAATCAACTCAAATGTATCACTCTAGTTAACATCCATATAGTGTAACACATTGTGTCTAGACGTAAACAAAAAGATCGTATTTTACATAAAGAGTACAGAACGTTACATCAGAAGCCTGCGCTTGAGTTGAAAACAATCACTAAAGTGTTAGCACAAAAGAACAGCATCCGGTCCTTGATAAAACGCTCCTGACCGAAAAAAAATTCTAAGCGCCGTCGTAAAACCCTTCGCACCCTTCATGCGTTCGAGGAGGCGGAACTCACACAAGCTCTTCATAACCCGAATGTCACTTTGTCTTGCGTTGTTGTGGGAGTCTACCCGCTGACTGGCGGTTTGAATTAGTTTACTCACGAGTTACGTGTTAGTTTGTTGTTGGTTCTCTCCAATTGCGCTTTACTAAACGTTTCGCTCTCGCTTTTTTTTGAGTTAATCACTACCGTCCGTTTTCCGCAGGTTATCTGGTTTTAATTTTCCTTTTCCGTCTTTTTGTTTCTATGTCGCCGTGTTTCTTTCTATCCACCGTTTATCTGCTGCATGACGTAGAAAGTTGAGTTTTTGCTGCAGTAATTTTTTTTCTGCCAGTTTGCTGGTTTGGTGTTTAGTCTCGTTCTTTGCTAGGGTGCGACTTAAGTTCATTCTGCAGTTACGGTTGGTTTGTTTCGTGACTTTCATCACTTCTGTTTGCCAGCAATTTGTTGTAGCTTGAATTTTATTAGTATGCACTTTTGTGTGGGTATTTTGGGTATGGTTGTCTGGGTATGGTGGTTTGCTAGAGTGTGATTTAAGTTTGTTCTGGAGTTACGGCTAGTAAACTTCCTGACTTTTTCGATTTATGTTTATACTACTTCGTTGCCGTAAATTGATTTGATGTTGGTAGATAAAGCCCCATAATGATCTGTGCTAGTTTACCAGACAGTAGCTTCTCTCCCTCTTTCTACGGTGTGACTTAAGTTTGTACCCGTGTTATGGCTACTTTGTTTGGTTGAAATTGTTGCAGTGATCCGCTATCATTGTTCGTCCCGCCTCCTCGCTCTTGGCATACCGTCTCCCTCCCGTGCTATCCCGGCTTTCCGTCTCATCGCGCGTTACCCGCTCGACGTTTTCGTCCAGTCCGTACCGTTTTCCTGTTTCGTCGCGCGCCTCAGCTCGAGGTTTCCTTCTCTTCCGTACCGTTTTCACGTTTCGTCGCCCGCCGTCCGCTCGATATTTCAGCCCCACCCTTGCCCTTTTCCCGCTTCGTTGCGCGTTGTTTGCCCGACGATCCCGTTTGTCAGTCAGTTTTCACGTTGTGTCGTGCGTTGCTCGTTCGGGATCTCTTCTCGTCCGTCCCGTCTCCCGTTCTGTCCCGTGTTGCGCTCTCTGCGCTCACCGCTTTTTCTTTCTTTCTTTTGCGGGGTACTACTGTACTCGACGAACAATTTTGCTCTTTGGTGGTTTGCTAGGAAAACCGTCATACTAGGGTTCGATTTAACCCATTTATGTTGTGTATGTGTTTGTGTGTGCTTTTGTAATAGGACCAAATTAAACTTTTGGTTCTTGTTCTGATAAGATCATGGCAACATTGCAGGACGAATTCAACAAACTTTATAATGCGAGGGCAAAATTAGGGGCTGAACATAATAACATCTGTGGTGAAATTAACAATGCTGTGGATGACTAAGACAGGAAAATTAAGATCGGACGTCTGATTTTCAAGTGCAAGGATGCTTTTACTAGAGTAGTTGATAAGAATGAAGAGCTTTTTGATCCAGCACAAATAACTGAAGGTCCGAAAGCTGCCTGCAGGAACCTTGAAAAATGGTTAGAGACGGTAACAAAGAATACTGACGAGTTCACTGCTGCTGCTCGAGGGTATATCAATTCGGTCCAAGACATAGAGACAGCAGAGCAGTATACATCTCACCATTCAAGACCAGTTTCACATATGAGTTTCTCAAAAAGATCAAATCAGCATCAACGAGACTTAGAAATATCAAGACTTAAAAAAGAGGAACTTGAGAAACAACATGAGGCAAAGCTACGCATTGCTAGACAGCGTCCATTTATGTTGTGTATGTGTGTGTGTACTTTTGTAATGGTACCAAATTAAACTTGTGGTTCCTGTTTTGATAAGATCATTACAACAATGCAGGACAAATTCAAGAAACTTTATAGTGCGAGGGCAAAAATAGAGGCTGAACTTAATAATATCTATGGTGAAATTAACAATGCTGTGGATAAGCAAGACAGGAAAGTTACGATCGAACGTCTGATTGTGAAGTGCAAGGATGCTTTTACTAGAGTAGTTGATAAGAATGAAGAGCTCTTTGATCTGGCACAAAAAACTGAAGATCCAGATGCTGCCTGCAGGAACTTTGCAAAATGGTTAGAGACTGTAACAAAGAGTAATGACGAGTTCACTGCTGCTGCTCGAGAGTATATCAATTCGGTCAAAGACGAAGAGACAGCAGAGCAGTATACCTCTCACCATTCAAGATCAGGTTAACATATGAGTTCCTCAAAAAGATCAAATCAGCGTCAACGAGACTTAGAAATATCAAGACTTAAAAGGCAGGAACTTGAGAAACAACATGAGGCAAAGCTACGCATTGCTAGACAGCGTCCATTTATTTTGTGTATATGTGTGTGTACTTTTGTATTAGTACCAAATTAAACCTGTGGTTCCTGTTTTGATAAGTTCATGACAACATTGCAGGACAAATTCAACCAATTTATTGTGCAAGGGCAAAATTAGAGGCTGAACTTAATAAAATCTATGGTGAAATTAACAAAGCTGTGGATAAGCAAGACAGGAATGTTAAGATCGAACGTCTGAGTGTGAAGTGCAAGGTTGCTTTTACTAGAGTAGTTGATAAGATTGAAGAGCTCTTTGATCTGGCACAAAATACTGAAGATCCAGATGCTGCCTGTAAGAACCTTGAAAATCGTTAGAGACTGTACCAAAGAATACCGGCGACTTCATTGCTGCTGCTCGAGGGTATATCAATTCGGTCCAAGACAAAGAGACAGAACAGTATACCTCTCAATATTCAAGATCAGGTTTGCATGAGTTCCTCAAAAAAATCAAGTCAGCGTCAACGGGACTTAGCAAAATCAAGGCTTAAAAAGGAGGAACTTGAGAAACAACATGAGGCAAAGCTACGCATTGCAAGACAGCGTCCATTTATGTTGTGTATGTGTGTGTGTGTATTTTTGTAATAGTACCAATTTAAATTTGTGGTTCCTGTTTTGATAGGTTCATTACAACAATTCAGGACAAATTCAAGAAATTTATAGTGCGAGGGCAAAATTAGAGGCTGAAATTAATAATATCTATGGTGAAATTAACAATGCTGTGGATAAGCAAGAAAGGAAAGTTACGATCGAACGTCTGATTGTGAAGTGCAAGGATGCTTTTACTAGAGTAGTTGATAAGAATGAAGAGCTCTTTGACCTGGCACAAAAGACTGAAGATCCAGATGCTGCCTGCAGGAACTTTGCAAAATGGTTAGAGACTGTAACAAAGAATACTGACGAGTTCACTGCTGCTGCTCGAGAGTATATCAATTCGGTCAAAGACAAAGAGACAGCAGAGCAGTATACCTCTCACCATTCAAGATCAGGTTCACATATGAGTTCCTTAAAAAGATCATGTCAGCGTCAACGAGATTTAGAATATCAAGACTTAAAAGGGAGGAACCTGAGAAACAACATGAGGCAAAGCTACGCAATGCTAGACAACGTCCATTTATCTTGCGTATATGTGTGTGTACTTTTGTAATAGTACTAAATTAAATTTGTGGTTCCTGTTTTGATAAGTTCGTGACAACAATGCAGGACAAATTCAAGAGGCTTTATAGTGAGAGGGCAAAATTAGAGGCCAAACTTAATAACATCTATGGTGAAATTAACAATGCTGTGGATAAGCAAGACAGGAAACTTACGACCGAACGTCTGATTGTAACGTGCAAGGATGCTTTTACTAGAGTAGTTGATAAGAATGAAGAGCTCTTTGATCTGGCACAAAAGACTGAAGAACCAGATGCTGCCTGTAAGAACCTTGAAAATGGTTAGAGACTGTAACAAAGAATACTGACGAGTTCACTGCTGCTGCTCGAGGGTATATCAATTTGGTCCAAGACAAAGACACAGCAGAGCAGTATACCTCTCACCATTCAAGATCAGGTTCACATATGAGTTCCTCAAAAAGATCATGTCAGCGTCAACGAGATTTAGAAATATCAAGACTTAAAAAGGAGGAACCTGAGAAACAACATGAGGCAAAGCTACGCAGTGCTAGACAGCGTCCATTTATTCTGTGTATGTGTGTGTGTACTTTTGTAATAGTACCAAATGAAACTTGTGGTTCCTGTTTTGATAAGTTCATGAGAACAATGCAGGACAAATTCAAGAAACTTTATAGTGCGAAGGCAAAATTAGAGGCTGAACTTAATAACATCTATGGTGAAATTAACAAGGCTGTGAATAAGCAAGACAGGAAAGTTACGATCGAACGTCTGATTGTGAAGTGCAAGGATGCTTTTACTAGAGTAGTTGATAAGAATGAAGAGCTCTTTGATCTGGCACAAAAAAACGAAGATCCTGATGCTGCCTGCAGGAACATTGAAAATTGGTTAGAGATTGTAACAAAGAATACTGACGAGTTCATTGCTGCTGCTCGAGGTTATATCAATTCGGTCCAAGACAAAGAGACAGAGCGATATACCTCTCACCATTCAAGATCAGGTTCGCATGAGTTCCTCAAAAAAATCAAGTCAGCGTCAACGGGACTTAGCAAAATCAAGACTTAAAAGGGAGGAACTTGAGAAACAACATGAGGCAAAGCTACGCATAGCTAGACAGCGTCCATTTAGTTGTGTATGTGTGTGTGTACGTTTGTAATTGTACCAAATTAAACTTTTGGTTCCTGTTTTGATAAGTTCATGACAACATTGCAGGACAAACTCAAGAAACTTTATAGTGCAAGGGCAAAATTAGAGGCTGAACTTAATAACATCTATGGAAAAATTAACAATGTTGTGGATAAGCAAGACAGGAAAGTTACGATCGAACTTCTGATTGTGAAAAGCAAGGATGCTTTTATTAGAGTAGTTGATAAGATTGAAGAGCTCTTTGATCTGGAACAAAAGATTGAAGATCCAGATGCTGCCTGTAAAAACCTTGAAAATGGTTAGAGACTGTAACAAAGAATACTGGCAAATTCATTGCTGCTGCTCGAGGGTATATCAATTCGGTCCAAGACAAAGAGACAGAGCAGTATACCTCTCACCATTCAAGATCAGGTTCGCATGAATTCCTCAAGAAGATCAAGTCAGCGTCATCGAGACTTATAAAAATCAAGACTTAAAAGGGAGGAACTTGGGAAACAACATGAGGCAAAGCTACGAATTGCTAGAAAGCGTCTTGAAATTGAGAAACAAACGAAATAGCGATAATTAGAATTTGAGCACCTTGAGGAGTACCATCGCAAGCAAGTAGCTGCTGCAGCCCTTGAGGAAAGTGAGTTGATAACAAAAGCATCACACGATGGGCCTGGTATTGGCAAAATGAGCTCTTTCCGGAAAGAAGTTCAATCAAGAGCAAGAAACTTTTTCAAGATTAGGTCAATTTGTCACCGGCGTAGAACACGGCAGATGTTGCAAATGAGCCGAGTTTGCACTTTCCTGTTTCCATCGCCCAATCCAATCAAGCAATTAGGTCACGTCCTTCTTCAACTCACCTTCCAAACTCACACTGTAATCTCAATACACATGGTCAAGTTGAGGCCAACATCAACTTCCCTGTCCATGAGCCGCAAGAACCAAGTAATAGAACCAATGTAATCAATGATGCACGTTATGCAAACAACATCACGCAAGAGCAGCAACAGCCTCAATTTACGCCTCCATCACCACCAATAAACTTTGGTATGCCAAGTCAACTAAACGCCCCAAACACAGCCCGACAACTGTCTCAGGCAACAATGCACTTCGATGGTTTACAGTTAGATCATCAATTCTCCCGCAGGTCGAACAGGCCGAGACCGTTGAATTTAAGCCCTCCGTGTTCACCACCTTCAAATGCACTCTTCAATGCTCCGCTAGCACCTAATCCGCCACCAGAACACATAAATGTACCAGCCTGCAATACCCCCTTTTAAACCCCGTACCGCCGCATTTCCCGTTAATCCCATCAGCATTCCGTTTTGCTCCTTCGCTGCAACAAGCACTCCAACTACACGCCAATAACACTGTGGCGAATAACGTCAATCTGTTACCCCATTCTCCGCATGCACCATTCATTTCCTCTGAAAACGTTTTTGTACCACAATTACTTCATCCACTGCCACCACAAAAGAAGCTCCACCCCCAAAAATTTTGTCCCCATAACCCACGTACCTCCTGCTCCTCTGGATCCAAATGTCTGGCTTTTTCTGGCAGCAGTCCCATCTAATGCAGTACCATTTGTACGTACATCGGCAATTTTATACACCGTACAACCCGCCCCGTTAAGCAACCCCCATGTCCCTACATCACTCTGCTCCTCTTTTCATGTACATGCGGCAACAAGGTCCAAAAACCACGTAACATCAGACTTCATGCAACCAAATCCAGTTAGTTCTTCCACAGGTACTGGCCCCCCTTTGTTACTCTAATCATTCCGCAAACGTGTGGAGCTAGCGTTCCGAACCCGATGTGTTGAGGTTACCCGCCGAATCCCACACCCTTGGATCTTTCTTTGAACTCCGCGGTTTTGATAAAGCCATTGGCGGACGCAATCACTTGTAAGATGAATGATCCCTTGCCCCAGTGGAACTTGTCAGCGTACAATGGTGATCCCTTGCAGTGGCATGAATGGTTCGGACAATTTAAAAGCACCATAGACTCACAGTCTTTGACTGATGACGTCAATTTAACGTACTTAAAAACTCTTGCAACTGGAAAAACTAAAACCGCCATCGCTGAGTTCGCATACTGTGGTGTAATGTATTGGGATGCACTTAAGACAACTGAACAAAATTTTGGCCAACCACAAGCAGTAGTCGGTGCAAACTTAGAGAAACTCAGCCCTTTTCCACAACTAAAGATGCACAATAGTGAAAACATCATAAGCCATTTCAGGTCTATAATTTCAGGTCTTGTCGAGGTCTTTAAATCACTTTTATAAGACTCGGACCTTAAGAGCGCCTCGCTCCTTAACATGACAGTCCAAAATTTGTTGCCCAATATGAAAGGGTCATTTTCACGGTCCAAAAGCATTGGTTAAAGTCGACACTCCTTGATTTCAAGGACTGGTTGAAGCAAAAAGCCGAGGCTCACGACTTAATGAAACAAAAATCATCAAAGGAAAAAACTGAGGATTACACCAACTCAATCGTCAAGACCAAAGTTGCCTCTAGAGCTTCTGCTGCTAATACGCAAACTAAGGGCACTCAGAGACCAGCCTCAATATCGGCAACGTCTGCAACCCCTCGCTGCATTGTGTGTAAAGGTAACCACCGTATCTGGGAGAGTCATGTATTTAAAGAAAGCCTCCCACTCAGCGAGCAAAGGTAGTGGCGGAAACAAAACTGTGGTTCGCATGTTTGAGAGAAGCACATGTTCAGGTAATGCCCGAACCCTAGGAAAAGCAGGAAAGACGAGGAGGTTGTATACACTATACTAGTTGAACTGACTGTAACACCACTCGACAACCAAGCATTTGAACTGTTTATAATCAGTCCTCACGTGATGGAAGATTTGAAGGTAGGCGCCGACGTGATCAACATTGAAGCATTTCAGGAAACATACCCGCACCTAGCAGTTCTAGACTAGGTTACATATTGCTATGGAAACATCGAGATGATACATGGACAGGATGTGTATCATGCCAGCCGCCCGCTAGAGTACTTCGCTGCCGACGAGAAGTGCTCTCCTTTTGCCGTTCGTTTGCCTATAGGTTGCATTCTAAGAGGCCCTCTACCATCGTCTTCGGGTTTAGTCTCGACTTGTTTTAAGGCGAATATGGAGAAAGATTTTGAACTCGCTAGTTAGGTGAAATCTTGATATGATATGTAGTCGTACGGCGCACTTAAGCAAGTAGGCCTACAATCTGCCGCGGATGAACGTGCGCTTGATATTCTTGTGAACACCAAGGTGCATAATGGAAAAATTCACGATGTCGGAATGCTATGGGCTGAAGATAAAATGGAACTGCCCAACAAACACTTATCAGCGCTGGTTCCATAAAAATCCTTAGAAAAGCGGCCTACGATAGACCAGCTTTTAAGGTAAAAGTATTTGAATACCATCAAAGAGGAGTTAGGCAAGTGCTACATCGTAAGGGTCAAAGAGGCTCATAAGGTGGAAAAACGCCGGGAACGAGAGTGGTACCTACCACACCATCAAGTTTTGAATCCGAACAAGCCGGGCAAGGTTCGTAGGGTACTAAACCGAGCAAATAAATTCCATGGCGCTTCTCTTAATAAATCATTAATTACCGGACCTGACTTACTACAAAACATAATCTATGTACTCCTACGTTTCAGTCAACATCCATTTGCCGTAGCCGCCGACATCGAGGGAATGTTCAACCAAATTGGAGTGTTGCCAAGTGATCAGCCATCATTGCGTTTTTTGTGGGATACGGATTCCACTTCAAAAGTTGTGGTACGCCAGTATACACACCACATCTTTGGGGCAAAAGGTTCTCCCACATGCGCCAAATACGAACTTCAGCGCACGGCAAGTGATAATGCTAAGGAGTAACCAGAAGCTGCTCAAGCCGTCATTGAGAACTTCTGCATGGCAATTACTTAGACTCAGTGGAATCCCCCGAGGGGGCCCTCATTAGGACAAAGGAACTGGTACATCTCCTCCACCTAGGTAGGTTCAAGCGTACTATGTGTGTAAGCAGTGTACCAGATCTGGCTGACCGAATTGATTGGTCTGCTAAAGAAACTGAACCGAAAGCCATCGTTTCATCCAAGGAGGAATCAATACACGTTCTTAGGATTAAGTGGGATCACAACAACGATACCCTGGTTGTGATCAGAGTACTAACAGCGCCATCACGAAAAGTTCAACACAGCGCTTGATCTTAAGTCTAGTGTCAATGGTCTTTAATCCAATTGGTCTTGTGGCACCATCTAGTTTTGGTGCTCGGTTAATCTTGAAAGACATCTGGCATGTCAATGAAAAAATTTGGGATGAAGAGTTACCTAAAGACACAGTTGACAGATTCCTTGCCTGGTGTGTTGAACTGCCGCAGTTAGCTAAGATCACTATACCAAGAAGTTACTTTTTGGGACCTCACCAACATCTTGAACTCCACATGTTTGGTGATAGCTCACTAGACGTCTTCAGTGATGTAGGCTTTCTTAGGGCTCAAATAACTTGCACATCCGGGGAGATTATAACAGAGCTGGCCTCTGCCTTGGGCAAGGCCCGTGTTGAACCTATGAAGGTAATGACAGTTCCTAAGTTGGATTTGTAAGCCGCTCTCCTCGCTGCCCGTTTAAGAAAGGAAATCTGTAGAGCATTAAGGGTTACTGTGGATAAAGTATTTATTTGGAAAGATAGTACCATCGTTTTGCAGTGGATAAACTCAACAAATAAACACCCATCTTTATTGCAAATTGTGTTTGTGAAGTTCTGGAGAACACCAGCGTTGACCAATGGAAAGACGTCGCTGCTTGTGATAATCCGTAAGATGCTGGCACACGTGGTATGTCCGCTGAAGTTTTGCAATCCTGTAGCTGGGTGATGGGTCCTGACTTCTTGAGAACCAAGCAGTTCCCTTTCGTACCAAATACTGACGTCGTTGATAACATCGAGCTCGGCGTTGTAACCAAGCAACAAGATGATGACTCCATCTCATCTCTAGCTGCATCCTTAACCAAGCCCCCTAAGGAACGAAGCATTAACCTAATCCCGTTTGATGAGTTCAGTTCTTATCAAAAACCACTCCGTGTCACCGAATATGTGCTCCGTCTTTTACCACCTCATGAAAGTTATCGCACCGTAGACGGCAGCACAGCGGACCCTGTTGAGCTTGACGAAGCCGAGCGTCATCTCCAGTGTTTGGTTCAATGAGTCCTTCAATACCAAAAGGAGGAATCTTCTTCACAACAACTGGGTTAAGAGGAGCAGTCGCTCAGTGTAATCCGTTTATTGGGGCTCATGGCCTCATCCGTTCCTCTGGTTGACTCTGACGGCTGTGGAAATTGGCTTTGACACTAAGCATCCTATCGTGCTGGATGCGGGTCATACTTTTGTTAAACTGTTCCGGCGGCATACTCATCTGAAGAACCATCATCAGGGCATCGATTTCCTTCCAAAGATACAGGAACGTTATGCCATCCTTAAACTACGTTCCAAACTGCGTCTTGTGTAGAAAAATCCGTGCAGCAACCCTTCAACCGATCATGGCAGACCTTACAAAGAGAGACGCGCATACCAGTCTCTTCCCTTTAGCAACATCGGGGTTGATTACTTCGGGCCACTCTACGTCATCGTTCGTCGGACTATCGAGAAGACGTGGGGATTTCTCTTCACTTGTCTAACTTTCCTTGGTGTCCATGTTCAATTTGTTCCGTCAACGGACACTCTTTCTTGTGTAATGGGAGTGGAGCGGTTCGTCCCCCGTCGGGGTACGCCCGCTATGATTTACTGTACCCCATCATCGGTACACCCCACCTCACAGATGAGTTGTTGAACACTACTTTTTGTCTCGTTGAGCAGGCACTATACGCACGCCACTTAACGCCTGTAAGCGCCGACCCGTCCGACCTAGGCGCATTGACACCTAATCATTTTCTACTTGGTAACCAAGCAACCGGATTTCCGTCGATCGTTGTCGTCGGCGAGTTCGACCACTGTAAGCGGTACGCTCGTGCGCAGTCTTACGCCAATGCAATTTGAGCACGTTGGCTCAAGGTGTACGTAACTGTTCTGAACAGTAGATCTAAGTGGCAGACGCCTGCCGAGCAGAACTTCAAGGTCGGTGACTTAGTTTGGACTGTTGAAGATAGAAACCCTAGGGGTTATTATCCAGCTGCTCGGATTGAAGAACTCCGATACTGCTCCGACAGCGTTGCCCGCTCCACAGTCGCACGCACGTCGTCTGGATCGCTCGTCCTCCCACTTCTTTATTTTTTACCAATCCTCCCAACATCTTCTTCCGGGCCGGAGGATGTTACCGAGTAAATTGAAAGGAATAAATTATATCATTAGATAGAGAATTTTGTACATATTACACCAAAACTTTCGCTTAGATTTTCCGTTCTAAGAGCACTAAACGTATTATTTCTCAAAAATTGCCCAATTTCCCACTAAAAATAGCTTCTAAAATGGCTGAAAAGAGTTCGCTTAGCCTAACAAAATCGGTTTTTTGAACGGATTGGTTAAAATTGGTGACCCAGACTAAGACCTGCTAACAAATGTAACTAGATTTGTCGGGTTATGAGATGTGTTTTTGCCTTTGTACAAAACGTTGCTAAAAAACGTGCCTTAACGTTATGATATATATATAGATGTATATATATATATATATATATATATATATATATATATATATATATATATATGTGTTTATAATTATATATAAATATATATATATATATATATATATATATATATTCTATATATATATATATATATATATATATATATAGATTACGATAGAGTGTTTTGCACCTAGAGTAAACAACTCTTAGTTCTAAACAAGACATGATCAATCTATTTATGTCCCACAAATCAAATCGCGATTCAAAATAGAAACTAGCATTCAAATCATACATTAATAATTTTATGATTTTTTCTTTTTTCACAATTTTTGCCTCTGAAACAGCCAGAAAAATTTTTGAATAGTCAACATTGCAATACCTACTGTTTAATAGATATGATACTAAGATTGGAAATGTAAGTTTTGGAAATCTGAATGTCAGATAATGTATTTATACCGACAAACAACTTCTTTCTTAATCAGCTCGGGCGAAAGAAAACATCCAATAAGAAATGTTAGATCTTTGGGAATAAAAACTCAAAAATTTATTTGTTTTTTCTGTTCGCCGTGGTAAGCTTTCGAAGCCTTCAACTGTGACTTGGTTCATTAATTGGCTGAAATGTCAAGAATTGGAGGGGAAACTGTGTAAGTTGGCTGCGTTTTCTGTACTTCGTATACCATTCCGGGAAAATCTTTTATATTGGTTCTGAAAGTTTATTTTTGGAGATCAATTATTGAAAGGAGAAAAGTTGTCTAATAAAACAAACTCTAATTGGCTTTGCAGGAAATTGCTTAAATTCGGGAAAAAATGTAAACTAATGCTACTGTAATTCTGCTCCGATGCCTCTAGTCTATTGCTCAAATTTAACAAAATTTATCCAAATGGCTTCAGATTACTGTTTTGACAAAGAAACTAAATTTTTAATAATTTAATTGCTATTGAGACGGCTCATTATTCGATATAATGGCTGGTGCGGTTCACTGGCTGTTCCATTCAGAAGAATAAACCTACATAGTCTCTGGTAACCAAATTTTTATTGAAAAAGTTAGTTTTTTTCTGCGTTTTTCACGTAGAGTACACTGGCCCTTCAAATTATCGAAACATCTGTCCACTATTAACAAAAATTTATTGGCACCGATCATCGAAATTAGAGATGTCTAGAAAAAACCGCTTAACTATGCTGTTTAGCGAGAAATTGCAAAAAAGAATGAAAAGTTGAGGGACTCAGACCAATGATATCTGTTTCTTATTTTCTACACTATAACATCACCAGAAATAAATTGTCCGCCTAATTCTGTGAGTTAGAGAACTTGGAAAACAAATTCTGATCACGAAATTAATTGCCAAGATGTGTCCACTTTGATCCGTGTCCCTTTAAGATATGACGTAGATATGATTAACAGTTAAAAGTTTTGGTGGTCAGATTTAAAGTAATACATTGCAAACAAAAAGTCTTGTATTAGCGTTATAAAAGCGTTAAGCGACAATAAATAGGCTGAAATTTTGAGATTGTTACTCAAACTTAAACTAATTAACAACGTACAGCTTTAAATGACAACTCATGGATAGCATTTCTTCCGATTTGTCAGGAGTCGGCGCTTAGATTGTGAATATTTGGGAGCGATCAACTCTCTCAAAGCAATCAAGACAATCAACAACATTACAGCGAAAGACGCATTGCCGATAAAGGGAATAATCATTTTCATTTTTCTCTCAACCGTTTCTTGAATAATCGCAACTTTAATGATCAGATCCTTCCAACGTTGATAACGGCTTAGTTTTTCGATTTGTGAGAAAATTTGATAGAATTTTGCAGAGCTCGGGCGGATCAAATACGACAGTTTTTTGCATTTTCAAAAATAATTTCTCGATACTTTTGAAAAAATCCCCTTCTTCCCCTCTTTTACATTTTTAAGGCCATTTTTCACATTTTTCTATTTTTGTGCTATTAACTTTGTTCTCGTCTTGAGGTGAATTTGTTTTTCAACTCGCCCAACTTTCAGTTAACTTATTTATTTTTGAACAGATTCTTGGTACAAGTATGGGGAGTTTACAAAGCGTATAAGTTAGACATAGATTCAAAGTTGAAATATTTTTCTAATTTTTGACAATCAGCATATGAGAAATGTAAAAGTTGCAGGTTTATTCTTCGAAAAAAAATTTTACTCCTAACCTTAACATATTCGTTTAACTAATTTAATTGAAATCACTTGATACTAATCTCTTGAAAATTTGGTATTATATTGATGATTTGTTTTGAAGAGCTCTTCCATTAAATTCTCATTAGGGGGCCGGGCTTAACATTTATACAATTTATGCAATCAGTTAAGAAATCGGAGAGGCTTAACACATTTTAATAATCGAGTTAGTTATGATAATTCGATGGGGGTTGAGGCTTTGAAGGGGGGGGGGTATGGGAGCCTAAAAAAGGTGTGAAAAATTAGGAATTTTACGAGAATTTTGAAAGTGAACAGTTTCCTTTTGAAGTTGGTTGGAAAGGTGTTGAATAAACATTTAAATCAAGCTTTAAAGAGAACCACTTAAAACATCACCGCCATATTATTGCTACTTATTACCTATTCCCTGTTTGCTTCTGTGGGGATTAGTAAGTTGTGAATTAGTTGGTTATTTAGTTATAACAATTGATCAACTTGTTGAGCCGAAAAGGCGAAGTTCCTAATTTCTCGCCTATCTTGTGTATAAATAAATAACTGATCAAAATAGGGTTTTATCGTTTTTTTTTAGGGTTTTATCGTTTTTTTTCTGCAAGTTTTTGTACAGATTTTTTAAAATCAATGTTACATTTTTTGTTGATTTTTCTCTGTCCAGAAAATTTGCGTAAATGTGAATCTCTTAGTAATTTCTGCATTTATATTTGATATTTTTCTCAATCTACATTATTTTTGGATAAAATACCCGTTCGCCATATTCAGCATTCGGTCATAATTCCTCAAAACTTTGTATCTGGTTATAAATAAGTTATAACAAGTTAGTTAAGAGGGGAAGTGAGTGATTGGTTTAATATTCGGGCTCAAAGGCAGAGAATTAAGTAGTAAATTTAAACAAACAAAGCTTAACTTGAGTTGATAATTTTATTCCCAAATTGCAATTAAAGTCTTGCTCAGGTGAAAATAGGGAAAGAAATCATTTTGTCAACTCGCAGCCAAATTGCTTCCCTAACTTATTCACATTCTCACTTTCGCGTATTTCGCCGAATGGTCAAACTAAGCCGAAAAACGAATCCATTAAAAACCCAAATATCTAAAACGAAGTTTCAGGTATCGGAAAATAGTTAGGATGATAAAAATAGAAAAGCCTGAGTTTTTGGTCAAGCCTATTCTTATTTTCGCCGAAAAGAAATGGTTTGGACCATTGACCATCAATGGCCAGAAATTTTCAACCATCTCTACGCTGAAAAAAAGAAATATTTATATCACATTCAAAAGGCAACGTTATTCTGCATTACACTTGATGAATTTGTCATTCTAAAACCGATTGTACTCAATTCCAAACTATTTTCACGCTTTTATCTAGTTGCAGGATCTGACAAGATAAGCGTCCAGATCTTGTATCTTTGCAAGACAACCGTTTGCAGTTCGACTTTGGTGCAATGCGCCAAAAAATAACACCTAAACCAACTTTCAAAATTATCTCGAAAAATTCACGAAGGAGTGAAATTAAGTAGACTGATAACTCAATATATTTCGGCTTATTGACCCTATTCTTTGCTTCACAACTGATAGATCTAATAAATACGTTGTCAGTCTAATTTATGTCTAACAAATCAAATCAGGAGTTAAGTTATGAACTTGAATTATAAACAGGTAAAACACACATCATTAACTCGAAGAGGGAAAATAGAAGGAACATAGCGCGTGAATAGAAATGAGATTAGCATTGTCAGTTGAAAGATAGACAGAATTTCTAATAAGTTAGTCTAATAAGTTATCAAGTTAATACAAAGTCTCTGTTATTCATTCGTTATCACAGATTATTATCAAATTAAAGAACACTCCCATTCAATGTTTTTAGCGAAAGTTTGGCTATGCATATTTGCTGGATTGTTACGGGATTTGATCCTTATAAATTTATAAGATGATAGGACTGTCATGAACTGTCATGCAACAACAATACTGTCATGAATATTGTCGAAACACACACAATTAAAGTAGAACAAGACATATATGAACTTGAATTTTCTGAGCAACACAGGAAAATTGCAATAAACAAATGAAACAAATAGATACTGAAACAAGACTTTATCTAAAAGATTATATAAAGAAATTTACAAAATCCTGCCATTTTACATTGCAATGAGGTATCAGGACGTGTAAGCACTTCCCGGCTCACCCATCATACAACTTTCTTTGATAATAAAAAAATACTTTCTTTGTATGATTCATATATGATTCTCAGTAACCACACTCGGTCATATATAACTTATAGTATGACTTCCTAATAGTAATACAGAGATCATATGATTTCCTGCAAATCATACAAGAATCATACAAATATTATAAGGCCGAAAAATTGTAAAATCCTTATGTTCAGTAGAAATGAAAAAATTTTTGTGAAATTGTAGAATGTCATTCATGACACAAAAACCTGAGCAGCACCACAAATTGCCCTATTTTGTAGTCAGAGGGCAAATGAACTTAATATAGAGCCTGTGCGTTCTAGTTTTGACTATTTGGGTGCGCTTAAACATTAATTTTGGATTGTAAAATTTTGTGAAATTAAAAGCTTAATCAGATGCAAATTTAGTCGGGTGGATAGACTTACCCTTTTTAGCAACCAACTTATGCACCCAATATCGGTTTTCAAATCCTTTGGGCCAATCATAAATCGATGGCGTGTATTACACAATTGACGCCTTATCAATAAAAATTGAAGTACGTAAATGGAACTTGATTCCTGGTAATCATAATTGTATAATGTATGAATTCTTGGTAATCATACAAGGATCATAAATGATTTCTTTGGTTTTATAGAAAGTTCGTACTACGAAATCAAAGATGAACACTTTGAAATCATAAATTATCTTTGTATGAAATCCAACGAGTTTCAACCCGTGCTGCAACACCTGTGGCCACAGAGAAACTCCTCAAAAATTTTGAACCTGCCATGACAAAGCAAATGTTTAATCCACACATTGAAATACAATATGCAAGAGACATATCCCAGAAAAACCATTATAAATTTTGTAAATTAATAAAAAATCATGTCCTTCATAATGTCTGATGTTTTCCATAAAATTATTCTACAAAGTCTTCCCAGCAAAAACGTCCATTCACTTAAACAGTTTTTTCATTCAGTTCTAATGGCTTTTGCGAGCTTCCACGACCAAAACTTCTCTTGTTTTGAAGGAAAAAGTAGTTTTCAAGAGAAAAGCCACGGCACACGGTTTTTTTCTAAAATTTTTTTTGAGTTTTTTTGAATTATCTTTTATTCCTGAGCTTAGCAACACAAGAATCTGTCTCCTCAATTAATTAGTATTTCTGTGGTTCGATAAAAAGTTCAACAGATTAATATAAAGCAAATTAACTATTCACAAACAAATGGCCATACTTTGCAGATTATTCAGATAACCACGTATCCGACATTCATTTAAAAAATTGATATCACCAGGTAATATGGTTATTTTTTACTTTAGAACAACAGAGCGGGAAAAATTCGAAGTTCCTGTTTGTAAAAAAAACACGAATTGAAAACTGCATAACCGTACCATATTGTCGCACCATCTGTAGGTTATATGCATTTCTTTTCAATATTTTCGCTCTCCAACGACGTTTGAAACAATTCTCGCAAACATGTGTTTATTTTATGCAAAAGATTTGATTGAACAAATTGTGTTTTTGTTCTAGAACATTTTTTGACGTCTCAACTCAGGTTTTCACGCTTGTCTTCTTAATTTTTAGTTATCTCAGTTGATCGCACTCCCACGTGTTTCTGAGTAAAAAACGATCTTGGTAGAGGAAATCACAAAGGAATGATAGCTAGTTGGTGACTGCTTCTCTCGAGTGCTCCGGATCAAATTCCATCCTCATTTCGAACCCATAAACAAAAATTTTTGTTTAAAGGGCTGCAACGACCCAATTTTCAAGAACTATTCAATTGGACATGTGCATGCAATTTTTGAGACAGCATATTGAAAAACCATATGAAAGAGAACTATGAGCAAATTCAAAATTTAGACATAAATGCACTCATTTTTCTAAATTTGTAGAAAAAGCTAATGAAGACACATTGAACTGAAAGCCGGGTGGTTTATGCTTTTGTTGAGTAGTATGGAGGTCGAGGTTTCGAAACCCACTCTGTCCGCATAATTTTGCACACATGGACAAAAAATTACCTTCGCTACTGCCCTTGAATAAATTTCGCCCACCTGCCGTTTGGGGAGCAATTTTTCAGACGTTAGTCGGTTCATTTATATAAATAAAAGCAATAAAAGTAGCTGTCAACATAGACCGTTTAATTAATCAAAACTGTTTGGCAAGAATAGAGTTGAACCATCTTTTTGGAGAAAAAAAGTTGTTTTGAGCAATGGGAATTTTGTAAGAAAAATCTATCTGTTATTTTACATGAAAAAACTGTGAAAAAATGTTGCTTTGTTGAAATAATTAGATCTTCAAAATGATTTCCTCCTTCGAGAATACAATGAAAGAGAAAAAATTTAAACCAAGATTGTCAAACTTCGAAATAATAATAATTTAAATAAAATTATATACGTTTTTACATGTATAAAATTATATGAATATATATATATATATATATAAATATATATGTATATATATATATATATATATATATATATATATATATATATATAAATATATATGTATATATATATATATATATATATATATATATGTATATAAATGTATATATATAAATATATATATATATATATATATATATATATATATATATGGGTTGTCTTTGTTTTACGGCTACGCTTATGAAAGACAAGGAAAATTTCACACCGCCCTTATCGTTTCACTGGTTTCAAGTCTGTCAGGATTTTTTCTTTTGCGGTTAGTTTTTGTGAATTGTTCTTTCCGATGTGTTGTAGATTTTCAATTGCATTATTTGAGCCTCAATCAATCAAATACTGTTCAGCTTCGCTGAAAAACAAACTGTTTTGCTTGAAATTAGCAAATATCCAAAAATTTTGAAATAAACAAACAATCATAAAGTAGTACGTTTTTCGATTATTGCTCCCTAACCATAAAGCTAGTGCGGTAATTTTTCAGAGTTGTGGAAAATGGGTAGAACCACATTCCAGCAATTTAAGAATGAACAATAGTTCGTACACTCTGTTGGTGAGGCTCTCTATTATATTTCACACCCAGTCCTAATACATGCGCAAAAAATTCAACGTTGAATGAATCCAAACTTGAGGGTGTCATGACAAATCTCATAAAAAGATCAAAGGGCTAGTAAAGTTGTTACAAATTTTGTTTGAGATCAATTGAACAATGTCAATAATAAATTCTCAGTATCATTTTCAAAATGCTTTCGGAGTCAAGTATTGTAAATCAAACAAAAATATAAAACGATTGTCCATTTTAAGAGAAAAAATGATTTTAGAGTTAACGTGCAATTTGTTTATTCAACACAAATTTGTCAAAAAAAATCAGCGTCATCTAAAAATTGCATATCAAGCCGAATTTTTATCTGATACTAGAGATAGAAAACTATAAGAAATGTTTTATTATAACACAGGTAACAGTTATAGCGTATCAAAATTAAACGACTATCCCAATTTCATTAATTATCACGCACTTTACACTTATGCGTTAGAAGTCAAATTGTTTCTTTGAACTAGATCTTGGAAAGAAGCCTCTAAAATTTCGGAAAAATTCTAGCAATTCGCGTTAAAGCATTATTCCGATTTTGTAGAGTTGAAAAACCGGGCTAAAACATAAGCTATACAGATGTTGATTGTCCACATAAGACCTAGATAAGGATCAAAATTTGACGAAAGTTGACGATAATTGCTAATAACTGTTTAGGTGACATTTGAGGATTTTAGTAGAGCTGCCCGGGTGAATGATTATTATGCGATCGGGGCTTTATGGCATATGGTCTAATCGCTTTTTACGTCTCAGCTGGGGTTAAATTGAAATCACTATCTGGACTCTGTTCTGAAACTGAGAAGTCACGGCACCTTTGGTTCACCCGGCCGAAAGTTGAAATGCAAGACATATATGTGACATATATCTGGAAAACTTATATTGAAATTTAGTCATTTCAGTTGAATAAACCTTATAAAAAAACCTTTAGAAAATGACGAAAAAATTGAGCTCTCAGGCCACAGTTGAACAAAATAATTTTTCTACTTTTGTCAATTATGACGTAATATCAAGTGCATTTCAAACAGGAGTCCACCTAATTGTTATTCCGTTATGTGAAAATTAAGTGATCTAATTTAAGATGAGTTATTTCTGCAATCAAACTTGAATCTATCGAATCGCTAGCCACTTTTCTGGTTCTTGTTACAAGATGTGAAAATTCCAGCTTCTGTTAGTTCACAACTAACAGAAGTACAAAAAAAGTAAACAAAATGGATGTTACCGAAGAGAAGTACGTTTTTGGGTCGGGGCGTGGATCGTATAAACACCACCCAACACACAGCCCACCAGCGCCCGATACCCTCTCCAATTGCTGTGAATGCACGATATAGTGGGAAGGCGGGCTATAATGGGAAAAACAGCTTTCGTATACTGCCGCCGGTATATAGTTGAAACAGAGGAATACTTTATATGTTCATAGATTAAAATTCCTAAAACTTTGGTAACATTCGGCTCACTGGACTTTAGTCTATCCGGAGGTTCGGCGACGGTAGTTGGTAGGGTGCGAATCTTCTTTGCTGGTTTCTCTGGTGTCTTCTAGACTTTTGGGCGATTGTGATTCGATTTTAGCGATGATATGACAATTTGGAATTAGGGCTAATTGGAAACATACCACGTGACTACTTGTTTATGTCAACAAGACCTGTTTTGTTTGTGTTGTTTTAGCTAATTCTTATAGCTATCCAATCAAATCAAAACATAAACAGGTGTTAATTGCTTTTTGAAGAACGGTTATTTATCCGAATGGACAGAATTTCTGATCAAAGGCACGGTGAACGTCAATCTGAAATTTGGAAAAAAAAAATTCGGAAGAAAACTAATTTTAATAATAATTATTCAGTCACTTTTATGTGTATTAGACGGAAAAAACACTTAATAATCTTATGATCTTTGCAGGTTAACGTCTTTCGGCTTATTAACAGTTCGTCTCAACTTGTTCTTTGTTGAGATCTAACGGTTCTAAACAAACAAAGGCTTTAAGGGAGGCAAGATTCTGATTAAATGAATAAAGAAAATCTCTTCTGTACAGACAAAAGCTAAGCATTTTGTGATTGGCTGGGCGGAGGGTCGTGGGAGGGTTTGGGAGAATGTACTAAGGGTTGCATTGTCTCTCTAGTTGGTTAGGAAGGGGAGGGGGGGGGGGGGGGGGTGTTGTTGGGCAAAGTTCGGGTCGTGCAAGGGTGATAAAGAAAGGGATAGATACCCCGTTATGTTATTGCAGTTGCTCATAGTTGACAAACAGAATAACGTAATTAGGCGACTTTCATTACTTTTGTATCGACAATTTGAATTAATTTCCAAAGTAGCTGCCGGCCAGACTGTTTGGTGACTTTGGACAAATTCTCAAACCCAAACGCTAGATTAGCCACATTTGGTTGTGATTTGTAAGTTAGCAAGTGGCCGCGAAGTGATACTGGGGATGAAGATTAGGGGGCTAACAGCCCAACAGCGAAATCATTTAAATAGCCCTAATCTGTGTTTTCACGACTGGCCTGAATAACTTCACACGTCAATGCACTAATTATTAAATCGTAAATTTTTAATCCCCTATCACAACTCGCACAACGGGGCTACCCCGCTCTCCATTCAGCCAATCATAACACCTGGTTGCCCAGACTTGCTGGCGCCCGGCTCACCCGGAATGAAAACAACCCCCGTTTTTCCTAATTTCCCACCAAATTTTTCCTAAAATCTAGGGCTAATACTTAATCAGTAACTGGGCCAGAATTATCAGTTATAACTTCTGCCTAACTACTACTAACTAGTAGTTATCGAGACAAATACTCGGCCCAGTTCAGTTAAAGAGGTCTCTCGCTTTGATTGGCCAATCAATTTGCTCCATTTTAACCAGACAAACTGCAGCTGAAAATATACCCAAATTTGGAATAGTTCAATCCAGATTTTATCTAAACAGAGATTAACGTTGACTTTTCTTTCGCAACAAATTCCCTATCTACATCAAAAATAGATACATCAAATCAACACAATTCAATACGGATCAAATCAAATAGCAATCAAATTGATTCTTATAAAATGGATTGGTCGACATCTATTAAGGATTCAATTATGTCTAAACATCAAATTAAAAGCAAAACAGACTTCAGGTATGTTTTATTTATCAGTCGATAATGAATTTTTCCTCCATTAGCCAAATTTGCACCCCTTTTTAAATATCTTTTCAAGGTATTTAAGATATTTAAAAGATCAAGAATCTTATAAGATTCTGCTACGAATTTGTGAGCCATGTAAACATACAAGAGCCATGTAGATTTCTCTCAAGATCTGATCAGATAAGCTTTAATACGTGAACCTTACAAAATAGGCATTGAATTGAAATATTTTGTTTTACTCATTCCTTCCAGTGAACGCTTCTTTTTTCTGCTTACTGTGAACAATACAAATTTTTCAGTTTTTCCTGTTTTTTTTGTAAAACGAATCACCAGGATTGAATGTAAACTTTAATTTTTAAGACTATCATTTCTGCAATAGATGACGTCAACGCAATTAGAGCCACAACTTTAAATCAGAAACTTTTCTGCATTGTTTTTGCACGTTCACAGCACGTCCAGATTTCTTGCTCCATCCTTGTATGTCAGTTTCCACCAAAAATTGATAATTAAAGAGCTTGCATGGAACGAATTAATTGAAAATTGGTAACTGATTTTGGATTCTGCTGATAAAGAAAATTTTTTTCTAGATCGCTGGAAACTTAAATGGCATCTTTTACTATTTTTTCTGGGTCTAAAATTATTCTAATCCAATCTAATTGCTTTTTCTTAACGTCTGTTCTCTTCATTTTTTCCAAAAATTAAGTCAGTTCAAATATCCCTAATTCCCTAAACTGAAATATTTGGCATCACTTGGCACAAGTAAAAAATTTGCTCGAGATACTATTAAATTTACTAAAACTGCATTGAATCATTTTCATTTTGATTTGTTTTTAATTGTATAGCCTTTGGTTTGATTTCGAATTGAGCATACTTTTTGATTTACATCGTTTTTTCGGTGTTTTCCATTACTTATGTGCCGTGTACATGCATAAAATTTCCTTATTAGATTATGTCTTGTTTTAATGTTCGAGAGTCACAACTTATTGAGTTTCTTACATTTTAGCAAATGCTACTATCTGAAATCATTGTGTGGCAAACAGTTCTTCCATCGCAAAATTTTTCATTATTTGACTGTGTTTTGGGGATGTCTACGTCAATGTTACTTGCGAAAAACGAAAACTGTAATTTTTTTTTAATATTGAGCAATATTGAGAATTTGGAGTTTATCCTGCTATTATTGCAACATTCTTTTCGAATTCTACAACGCCCCGTAATTCTGAACTATTCAATATAAAGCAATGAGTTTTTAACCGTGCTTTCAACTCTTGCCTCAGTTGTTTTTTGCACCAATAAGTTTGCCCAAACTTTAGCGAGGGGAAATTAGTTTGCAGTAATGGTGAATTTTACAAGCGCTTTGTTTACTACTGTTGAATGCGATGTATAGTTGTAATCTCAGTTCACAATTATAACTGTTTTACTTTTTCCTGATTACTAATTGATCGTTTCAAAAAATATGAGTTTACCTGGAAAACATTAATGGTTGACTTTTTAAATCTAGTTAGCGCATAAAAATCGTTTAATTAATAATTGTTCTTTATCTTGTATTTTTTTGTTTTTATTGTCAACTTTTCCTGGTGAATATGAAATGAGCCGATGAATAATTTAGCCCTTGCATCCAAATGTTGAGTCTTTTAACATTCATTTAGCTCTTCTCTTTTTGTGTTATAATTTGTGTTATAATTTTCAATATATGATCTTGTTTTTTAATAGAATTTTAAGTCGCTTTCTTGACTTGATCTCAATAAAGATGGGCCAGTTTTCATCCTATTTATAATTAAGGCGATAAGATTTTGCAGACAATTTTGATCTTTGACGCAAAAGTTGGAGACTTTGTATTTTTGTAATTTTCTCACTAGTATATTTTTCTACGGATCCGGTAAAAATTTGTCACATGAGGATTACAAGTTGTTCTGCTCTGATCAAATTTCTCGAACTATAATCAAACTATAATCAGCTCTACATTTGAATTTTTTTTCAACCTACATTATGAATTCGCAGTAAAAGTTACTGCAAATTTTTTAAAAAAATTTAAAATTCCACCAGTTGCGTGTACATTGAATGTAAGATAAAACTTCTGCTCCTTGATGTTTTCTCAAATCTCTGGGTGCTAGTAAAGTTCTTCAAATGGTCTTCATCTTAGCTGAAAATGAGTCTATCACGAACAATTTATTTTAAGCATAACGAACCTTCTGACTTCAAAAGCCGAAAAACCTTCCATTCAGCGCGAAGTCTCAAAAACCTCAGAGATCGCTACTTCAGACCACATCTCCGACAAAATTCAGAGTTCTCCAAAAGACTCAAAGATTGCCAGTTCGAATGAAATCTCTCCAATCAAACAAGAATCAGGGTTTAAAGATGCATCAATTTCAAATTCAGACGAAATTAAATCTTTGAAATCGGATGAAAACAGCACAGTTTCGCCGCAACAGAAACCTAACGCCCATTTAGCAGAAAATCTTTCAACAAACTTTGAAAAATTAGTTCAGCAACATCACACAAACTTTCCGCTATCATCTCAAATTCTGCAAGCCACTCTAAATCAGGCAGTGATAAAACCTCCGACTACTGTTGAAAATTTACAGAACAGTCATTTATTTTTGGGCGCGCAAACACCGACAGGTGTGCATGTGAACTCATTTCTGAACAATCCTAGTGCGGGTCACCTATTGGAGCCGCCGCCACACTTTTTCCACAGCTGCAACCCTGCAACTGGGGCTCCTTTGAACCCCATGTTTAATTCTCTGGCATCTACATTCTACAAAACAGTGGGTAAGTTGCTACATACAGTTATTTTTCTAATCATTCCTGATTATGAATCGTGCAAGGTCTCATAAGACATCGAATTATAAATTTTATCACGAAAAATGTCAATTCCGAACTTAAAATCAAGCCTTGTCGACTATTATCTGAAGCAGATCTTATACATGTAAATATCATTTTTTTTCTGAATCCTCATCTTCTAAGGTCTATTAACACTATCGTCGAGAAAATCGAAACAACAAAGAAATTCGTGAGAAATCTTTTGTAGGTTTTATTTTAAATGTAAGAACACTTCGGCCTGTTTTGTTTGATCGGTATTGTCGGTTCATATCGTTATAAGAAAAAAAAATGATAATACCTGTACAGGAGAGAACGTAGAAAATCTTTGGTACAATCGGTTTTGAACAGTTTATTGTGTTTAGCTTCAAAACGTAAACCGTCGCTATGGTAACTTCTGAACCTAAGAAGTGCCCAGTGTATTTGGTCTGGAAACATAAGAAAAGTTGTTATCAGTAGCCTGAGCAGAGAAAATCATCCATGCGATGATTTTCCATTCCAGTTTTCCGGTTTGGAGTTGAAAATCATCGCATTCCGCTATGTTCTTATTTATAGCACCTTCTTCTATATCCTCAAATAACTTCTGTTTTGATCACAGTTTTGATCGTTTCAGGTTTGAACCCATTTCTGGGCTGCGTATTGCCCTCTGACCCCAGAATGAGAATCTACAGAAGGAGGAAGGCGAGGACGGTGTTCAGTGATGGTCAACTGCATGGTTTGGAGAGGAAATTCCAACAGCAGAGGTACTTGTCAACTCCAGAAAGAATCGAGATTGCAACCCAGTACAATTTAACAGAAACACAGGTTAGAACCCAAATTATCAATGAAACTCAAGCGAACTGCAATCCTGTTTAGAAGCGAAAATTTTAATGATGTTTTATTTGATTTTTAATTTGTCTGACAACATGTGATATTTACTAATCACGCGGCTATTCAAATTACAAAACATGTAACAAATCCTTGTATCAGGTTTTAATCTAAAAATTTGAGAAAAATCGAAGTTATCTTGATAAGATGCATGATCAGAAAATGAGAAAAATTTTCCGAATTTATGAAATGTTTCCAGAAAACTAAATATAGCAAAAGTCGGATCTTTTCCGTTTGTGACACCCCCCCCCCCCCCCCAGCTTAGTGGGTGCATATTAATTGCACACCCCAGACGCACGTGCCATATTTTTACATAATGATTTACGATGTAATGGTACGTGCTCTGTTACTGGGAGGAGCATAACGTGCTGGGGGGGGGGGCACAAACGGAAAAGATTCCAAAAGTCTATTATCTACGAAGTATTCGCTAGTGCATACATTTTTATGATTTTGTTTATCTTGCAAGATATTTATGTAACGTTGCAGGACTGGGACTGTAATTAGTATCTATTAGTGTCCAAGAGCCGTACAAGAAAGAACCAAGCGATCGTGTAGGATAATGATTGTAGTTCGAGTTTTTCCGATGATATTTCTAGATCCGCATTATGCTCCCAATCGATTATGTAAAATATTTTTCGGATCTATTCTGTGTCCCCCCCCCCCCACCCACCTAAGTTAGCTTATATTATTTTTTACGCCCGCTAGGAGCACTTGCTATTTTCTTAAGTAATGTGCTATATAACAATATATAATTTGTTACTGGGGGCGTAAAAAAACATTGGGAGGGGAAGGGGGGCAAAACATAATAGATCCTTTTTTTCGAAAAAAAAAACAAAAATCACTGAGGTAAATAAAGACTGATGACATTTCTTCTTGCAAAGAGTGTTATTTTCTTCCAAAAAAAGAGCAGAAATGTCTAAATTAAAAACTGAAGTGAAACCTCAGAAATTATGGAAAAAAAGCGTCAAATTCGTAACACCGTCAACGCTGTTTCTGTATATTGGCAAAGTTATTGAGAGAAAAATACACGTGCATATCTGTAAAATTGACCCATTTTCTTTGTAGGTGAAAACATGGTTCCAAAATCGTCGAATGAAGCAGAAGAAAATTTTCAAGGTCAACCGATGTTCATCCTCAACTTCAGCTGCAAACGAAGAACAAGATGACGATGAAGAAGATTCATGTGAAGAAACTACCTAAATTGTAGCCCACAATCATGTCCCAGTCAATTACAAAAAATTAACTGATATAATTTTTGAAATTTACTCTTTATAATTTCACTTTAGTTTAGTCACATTCGTTCTGAGTTCTATATTCTATATTTTATTTTCTTTAATACCTTTGTTTACATATAGCACTTTTAACTATTTGTTCACAGCATCTTTTTTACACGGTCGCCAGTTGAAGTTTCGGTACAATTTCATAAGAATTGTTTTGTAGGAAAAACGCTGCATGTCCTAAAATCATACAAAAGATGCTAATAACAACTCTGAAAAAAACTCAATTTGCTAAACTTCTAACTGCGCGTCAGCGCGTTTCAGGCGTATTTTTACATAAATTTCTACCCAAAAACAGCAAATTAAACCATCAGTGTTCTTTCATAATATTTTTCGGAAAATTCACAGCTTTTCGGAGAACATTAACCTTTTCCTCAG
Organism: Convolutriloba macropyga; assembly: GCF_964194025.1. Lineage (NCBI taxonomy): Eukaryota > Metazoa > Xenacoelomorpha > Acoela > Convolutidae > Convolutriloba > Convolutriloba macropyga. The sequence continues at coordinate 27,565,304 of NC_134479.1, forward strand.
AAAACTCTCTGCTCAGGAGTTCTGTGTTTTATTCTCTTTTACGCAATTAGCCTAATTGCTGTCCATAAAGATTAAAACGCTATGAATGTCACTTTCGGATCAGTACATCAAAGTGTGATAGGAAGCCACAAGCAGGTTCTCAACTTTGTGTAGGAACGTCCGTCCTTTGGGAATGAGATCTTAATAAAAATAAATTTTTCACTAAAAGTTGCTAAAGATTTAAAATCCTGACTCTTCAATTAGCTTTTTGTCTTAGTTTTTGCTCTTTAAAAGTTATTCTAAATCCACATCTTCACCGTTTTCCTCAGCAATAGCCTTCAGTAGGGCCTTGGCCAAAATAAGCCAACTAAACGTTCTTCTATCAGAAGCAATAGCAACTGCTAATGATACTTCAGAGAATCAACAGGATTTTATTCAAGTTCAAAACTAACGTAAGCGTTTTCAAAATCAAAACCGGAGTAATTCGATGTCAGAGCTAGTTAGACGAATGGTTATAACAAAAAATCCGAGACCGACTTAAGTGCAGTGTGTCCGAACTATGAAGACAAAATTCCCACTACTGAATAAGAGAATTACCAAGCTTCTTTGATTTTTTATCCACCCGGAAGAAGATAAAGCCTCCAGAGATACTCTTATGTCAAGTCTAAATCTGCAACAAGTATTCCCAAACGCAATTGAAAACGCAAGAAATACACTGCCAAAAGCCAAGTCCAAACCAAGCTTTGTTATAGTCAAAGTGCATTACAGCATCCAAGAAGATGAAATAAAGGAAGAACTCTTGAGCAATAACTGAATGAATATAGTAAAAGTGTCAAAGATGATAAGCCGAGCAAGTGCAAAAACCTACAAAGCTTTTCAGAGTAATAAAAGATTCAACAAACCATGTTTTAGCAGCACAAAAGCCCAGTGTGAAGATTGGTTGGCAGCTCTACAGATGTGAACGAAGCAAAGAGCCACCACCTGTAAAACAAGGCTTCAAGTGTCCGAACAAAGGACACTCTGCCATCACACAGTTTAACAATGCACTGAACCAAAATAAATTGCCAAGTGTGCTAATTGTGGTGGATCGCACGCGTCTGTGTAAAAAGGATTTTCCTCTTCTCAAAACGCGGTTGTTGAAGCAACAAAGGAAAAACAAGATATCAAGTACTCAGCAGTAGCGAAAAGACAATCTGAAATATTACACCCAAATTCAACTGTCTCAGAAATAAACATGACATCATCAAAAAAGCTAATAACATTTGACAGCATCAAAAATGCTAATAACAATTTCACAAATGTTCCAACGCAACAAATTTCAACAAAGAGCCATCAATTCAGGATTAAGGACAAAATTAAAATCAATCAAAGGAACTGCCGAAGCCTATCCCACAAAATACCAGAACTTCTCTTACTTTGGTAGGAAATAGATATTGATATTGCGTGCCAGAATGAAGTCAAAAGCCGGCATATTGAAAATCTCACCGATGATTATTTTGTAGTTACAGAAACGAGAGCAAGTAAGTCACATGTCTCAAAAATTTTAGCAAAGACGGGAAAGACAGTAATTGAATTTAAACCAGAGAAATTTGATAGAAATGAACAAGTATAAGTTCTCCAAATACTAAAAGCATTCTTTGAAATACCTCTGTTAGATCATCTCTGGGTTATTGCTCTTTACAACTCACCAGGTTGCAATTTGATTCTGTCTGAAATTTTTTAAACTAAATTGAAAAATTTTGTTATCTGCGGAGATTTTAACGCTCCACATCAAGAGCTGAACTGCACATAAAACACTGAAAACGGTGAAAAATACTTGAAAAAATTGAGACCAGAACTTTTAAGCTTTTAAATAATGTTTTCACACATATCAATTGCCACAGGAAGACTGTGGAAATATGCTTGACCTACATTTCAGCGATCAGTCAGTCTTCAAATCTTTTGAAATACTTTATGTTTCTGGTGACTTTGGTAAGGACCTCACTGCAACCGTTACAACCTTGATTATACTAATTCAGAGAAGATTTGATTTGACGAAAAAAATTGACATTAGATTGTAAAGCAAGTATATGAAAACTCTGTGCTGTATCCCTCAATATATCCAAAAGCAGAAGAACTAAATTAATTTTTTCAAGTACTATTACAGATCATTTAATTCTCGCTTAAGAAGTTGTATATCCTACAAAAACATTCCAATTTGGACACGAAACTAATAATCTTATCCAAGAAGAAAAAAGAGCTGAAAAGTTCAAACGAGAACAGTACCAAACCTTGAAAGAGGAAATAAATTTCCTACAAAGAGAAACAAAAAGGTCCATGAAACAATCGGAAACAATCAAACCATCAAAGTTTATTTCAAGTGCTCAAAATAAGGTAGCCAAAGCATTTGGAGAGCTGTTAAAGCAATATGCGGTGATTCAACGAGATCAAATTTAACCGAGCACAGTTTTGAAGTCTTTTATAAACAAATTAGAGCAACGGCAGACAATAAAAAATGTTCAAAACTCTTCTAGAGCATACAACGAAAGATCATAAAAACGAAAGTTTTGAACTAAATGGGCACTTCCAGAAAATCGAGAATCAGAAAAAATTGTTTCTCCAAACGAAAACATTGAACCAAGTAACTACTGTGTTTTCAAAGTAGACCAATATTATGAAACTCTGAGCAAAACAAGTAGATCAAGACCATGACCCGAAAAAATCAGCTATATCATCCTGAAAAATTACCTAAATGGCTCAAAGCATGTCAGTCTCCTGATAACTAGCTCTATAAACAAATCTTAGGTTCCAACTACATGGGAAGAGTCACAAGTCAAAATTTAACCAAAGCGGAGCAAAAACAAGAAACACGCAGAAAATTACCGCCCAATCAGCTTGAATAATAGCATTGAAAAAATTTGTGAAACTGCAGTAAAGAATATTGTCCTAAAGCACTTTGAAAACAATTTTCTCTACAGTGAAAACAATGATGTAGTTTTTGCTAAAGTTCAAAATGCGTATAGAAGGAACCGCTGCACAACAGACAACTTGCTCACCCTTAATAATGGTCTATAATGTTGGGATTTGTCTGCCTAGAAGTTGAAAAAGCGTTTTATGTAGTTCGGAGACTCAGACTTCAAAACAAACTGCAAAAAATCGGTGTGCATAAACTTGTGATAAAAGGGTTAACATCTCAGAGAAGTATCTTTTTAAAAGCTAATAACTCAAAAAGCAGCATATTTTCAAAACTAGCTGGAGTACCTCAGGGCAGCGTCATTGCACCAATACTCTTCCTGGTTTATGTCAGCGGCATTTTTGATTTATCTGCACAAATTTCTCAAAGTGTTGATGATTTAGCCCTTTACTATAGGTCGAGCTCCAGTAGAATATTTCAAGAGAAACTTCAATATTTACTTGACAAATTGTTCAAAAGTTGCGAAAAACTGAAAATAACAACAAAACCTGGCAGAAATAATTTTATGTTTTTTATGTTTTTCTTGGTTGACAAATATAATTCAATCATCGACAACATACAGCTAACCCAAAATAGAGCATTAAGAATTCGTATGAGAGAACCCACTGGTACAGTATCAAAAACTCTAAAAAGAGGTCAATGTACCTGCTGTAAGGGGTATTCATATCAGATTAGCAAACGACTACCTGAAACGAGCAAACCAAAAACAAGATTGAATCAATATTTGAAGTCATCAAGAAAAAGAGACAACGTCCAAAAAACAGTTATCAAAGCACACTGGTCCATCAGTCCTGTTTACGTTCCTTACATTTAATTCCGACAAGATTGGCGTATGCACTAATGACTATAAAATACTGCCGTCATCAAGAACAATCAGAGTACATTGTCCAAGCGGTTAACGATATTGGAACAAAACGAATGAGGCAGTGGAAGATGGTTCGCAACAGAGCAACAGCTTGCAGTTATCTCTTCTATTTTTTAAATTTATTTCATTTAAGTTTCAGTTCCTATGTCGTAGAACAGCTATCCATCATTAACTTATTGCAAGCCGCTTGCTTAGTCAATTTGTGGCAAAGGCCAACGTGTCTTGTCCTAATCCCGCAGCTAGACCAGCCGCACACCTAGTTAATTCGTGGCTTAGCTGTGAGAAAGACGCAAGCTGATTACTAACAACATAATGCTGTTATGTGCGCGGTTTGGTTCATTGCTTTTAGGGTTTAGGTTAGCATAGCACTTTTTGCTGCTTTTTATTTTTCCTTCTTTTCTTTACTTTTTTCTAATTTTGTTTTTTGAAGTTCAGTTATTAACTGTTGCAACTGCACTTCGACTTAACTTCCCTCAATTTATTTTAAGGCGTCTTAACGCTTACTTTCATGAACATAATTACCCTTTTTACGACTTAAACAGCGAGTTGTAGTGCAGTTGTCTAATTCTATGATCAAATGGTAGTTCAATTCCCACCACGAGCGAAGCACTTTTTTTTTAAAAAAATTATATAAATTATACATCTTTAACTCTTTAATTATTTCACCTTGTCACTCCTTACTTCTTGAATTATGAATCTTAATTAACGATTTTTTTCTTTTATGAATAAAATAACACTTTTGATATCTTACCACGCACGGAAAAACGACGAACTAATCAACAGCTACCAGATTAGCCAAGAACACCAAGAATAAGAAGAAAACAAAGCAGAGCCAGCAGAAGCCCCTGAATTGGCTCCCAGTAAGAAAAGCAATCAACTCATTTGGTTTTATAAGAAAACCTCCGTAAAAACAGGAGCATAAACTCATCATTCCGAAATAATACTTTGTCTTTTATTTATTGATGCTCTTTAAATTGATTGAATTTGATTGTACATACATTGAAAAAAACAGTCAATTTTCATTATTCTGATACTGAAATTAGCAACTGAAATTGTGGAAGTGTTGGTGTTGCCTTGTGCTTCATTTTTTACCGTGGAGTTTTTTAGGCATGGAATTTTTGCTGGCTGCCTCCTTCATTCGTTGCCTAACGAAATCAAACCAACAATAAAAATTGTGCTCAATACTTGACTCAAGACTTGTCAAGTCTTTTCAAAGACTTGCTCAAGACTTGTAAAGTATATGCCATGACCTGTCAAGTTTTGGTCAAGACCTCACTCAAGACTTGCCACGACGTTCCAAGTTCAGATAATGACCGGATCAGAGCTCTGGTATAGTCCTCATGCAATACTTGCCATTTCAATGAATCAGTACTGATTAGGACTTGTCGTTCAGTCCGGGTTTTCTATACCTTTTGTTAATACGTGTAAAAAATACAAACTAGATGTAAAGGTTCCTATTCATCGATCTCTTTTATCAAAATCAATCACATTCATGAGGAATCCTTCACCACTTGTTTCTTCCCGGACTTGAGTCTCAGATTATTTCAGCGCTGAGCCAGCTCATTTCAAACGTCAAAGCTTAATTCAGTTCTCAAATTTTGCATCTCCAGAATAATTTCAGTTCTTTTCAGTGCAGTTTTTCTTCACTATGATTAAGTTGAGGGCCTAGAGTTCGTCTACGCTAAACTTATCTTGTATAGTCCGAAAATTACGCATGACAAAAAATTATTTCTGAGCAGAATAGTGTCCTACTTTTGTAGCTTATAAATTGTAATTAATATATTAGTGTACACGCTATTGATATAAAAGCTGTTTCGCAGGTAACTACCAGAAATTGCCACCCCTTTAGCTTATGGTTACGACTTGCTCCGCAGATTAATTGTTACAATTACTCGCGCGGGAGTTCGAGTTGCATAAAAAGAAAACCTTGCTGACTGGAGTTAAGTGGATGATATTATTTTTCATGCAGAACTTTATATATTCAATTAGTTTTTTAGGAAACCTATGCACTCCCCTTCATTTGCATTTCCATCCATATCAATATTTTTAGCAAAAAGAGTACCTCACATGAATAGATTGTTTTTTTTTCCATAAAATCTGCAAAGAAGCAATTTTATTGAGTCATTGGTATCTATCGTAGACGGTGACTGTGCTTAACCTTTGCATAGAAAGAGAATGAGACAGTGATAAGAAGTATTTATTGAATAAATGACAAATTCGGTACATAATTGCCCTTATAAAACAAGATCACATAGGAAAAAACATAGATTTTTTTATTCCAATTTTTTGATTCAATTATTGATAAGTTTGTTACAAATTTAACTGAGAAAAGTGTTGAAGTCTTTCAAAAACAAACCAGTGCAGCAACAGAAAATGGAAAATGCGAATTGTTCAAAACTCTACCACAAGATGCGATGAAAGATCATAAATTCAAAAGATTGGAACTAAATCAGCACTTCGAGAAAGCTTAAAAGGAGACAAAATTGTTTCTACAAAACAAAAATATTATTGTTTGCGACTTGCTCCGCAAATTAAATGTTTCAAGTACTCGATCTGGAGTTTGATTTGTATATAAAGCAAACCTTGTGGACTGTAGTTAAGTTGATAACATTAATTTTCATGCAGCAAACTTTACTCAAAAATCAAGACTAGCCAGTTTAAATTTTGTCATGAACAGGGTACTGGCAATCCCAAAAAACAGAATGTCTCTAGTCTAATTCAGCGCTGATTTGCTCTGCCACCAGCCTTCGGTTTAAGAAACTAAGAAAGAACCGAAAAGAAAGCCAATAGAAACTATTTTTTCCCAATTTATAATCATTCTTTGCACTCCCTGCACTAGGATGAGCCAACGGTGACAACAACGATTTGTCAAATTTATAAAAAATTATTTCCTAGAGAAGAGTCCTTAGCAAATAGCATATTAATAATTTGTTACGCTTTCAATCCTAATAGTACGCGAGCTGTGTGCAAATGTTGGGCCAAGGAATTTCCGTTGAACTAGATGACATATTCAATTAATTTTTTAGGAAACCTATGAACTCCCCTTCATTTGCTTTTCCATCCATATCGATATTCTTTGCAAACAGTGTAGCTCAAGTGAACAGATTGTTTTTCCTCTAAACTCTGCAAAGAAGCGATTTTATTGAATCATTGCTATCTATCATAGGCAGCGACTGTGCTTAATCATTGCATCGAGAGAGAATATTATTTTAATGAGACAGTGATAAGAAATATTTGATCAGTAAAAGCCAAATTCGGTGCATAATTGTCCTTATAAATCAAGATCACATAGGAAAAGTATAGACTTTTAATTCCAAATTTTTGATTCAATTTTTGATAAGTTTGTTCCAAATTTAACTGAGAAAAGTGTTGAAGTCTTTCAAAAACAAACCAGAGCAGCAACAGAAAATGGAAAATTCGAATTGTTCAAAACTCTACTAAGGGATGCGATGAAAGATCATAAATACGAAAGATTGGAACTAAATGAGCATTTAAAGAAAGTCGAAAATGAGACAAAATTGTTTCTCCAAAACAAAATTATTGCACCAACTAACTACTGTGTTATGAAGGTAGACCAATACTATGAGATTCTCAGCAAAACAAGTAGATCAGGTCCAGGACCCGACAAAATCAGCTATATCATCCTGAAAAGTTACCTAAATGCCTCAAAGCGTGTCTCCTGATAAGTAGCTCTATAAACAATTCTTATATTCCAACTACATGGAAAGAGTCACAAGATAAAATTTTACCAAAGCGGAGCAAAAACAGAAAACACGCAGAAAATTACCTACATATCAGCCTAACTAATTGCATTGCAAAAAATTGTGAAACTGCAGTAAAGAGTAATGTCCTAACGCACTGTGAAAACAATTCTCTCTTCGGTGAAACTCAAAGTTTGTATAGAATGGACTGCTGCAAACCTGATAAATTTCTCAAACTTACTCAGCACGTTACGGGTTACAGAAGCGTTTCAATGGTCGCAAATGGTGGGATTTGTCTGCCTAGATGCTAGATGTTGAAAAAGCGTTTGATGCTGTGTGGAGAATAAGACTTCAAAACAAACTGCAAAAAAATTGCTGTGCACAAACCTTTGATAATAAGGGTTAACTCTTTTCTATCTCAGAGAAATTTTTCGTAAAAACCAATAACTCATGAAGCAGTACAATTTCAACACTAGCTGGAGTACCTCAGGACAGCGTCACTGCACCAATACTCTTCCTAGCTTATGTCAGCGAAAATCCTGATTTAACTCCACAAATTACACAATTTGCTGGTGATTTTGCCTTTTACTACAGGTCGAGCTCCTGTAGAATAATTCAACAGAACTTCAATATTCACCAGAGATTAATCAAATCCTGGGAAAAAGTGAAAAAAAGGAAAAATCCTGGCGGAACAATTTTTATGCTTTTGAAAAACCAGTCAAAGAAAGATTCCATTCTAGAACTTTTCATTAATGATACACAAATTAAAGGCGCAAGCTCAATCAAATTTCTTTCAGTAAACCTTACCCCGCATCCAAAGTGGAACGAACAGTGCAAAAGTTTGGTGGCAAGAGCAAACAAAAGAATCTACCAACTGTGGCGGCTCAGTTATTTCTACATTGATGTCCAATGATTGCTGACTTTGTATAAATCATGGGTTCGACCTCTAATTTTCTTTTCAAATGCCAGCTGGATTGACTAATCTAATTCAATTATAGACAATATACAGTTAACCCAGAATAGAGCATTGAGAAGTTGTATGAGAAAATCCCGCCGGTACAGTGTCAATATAACATGAAGAGGCCGGTATACCTGCTGTAAGGGATATTCAGATCAGATTAGCAAATGAGTACCTAAAACGCGCAAACCAAAAACAAGATCGAATCAATACTTGAACTCATCAAGAAAAAGAGAGAACGTCCGAAAAACATTTATTAAAGCGCATTGGTTCATCTGTCCTGCTAACCTTCTTTACATTTAATTCCGACAAAATTGCCATAATCACTATTGACAAAAAATACTGCCGTCGTCAAGAACAATCAGAGTATATTGTCTAAGCGGTTAACGATTTCGAAACGAAACAAATGAAGCAGTGGAAGATGGTTGGAGACAGAGCAACAACTTGTAGTTTTCCCTTCTAATTTTTTATTTACTTCATCTAAATTCCAGTTCCTATTTCGTAGAACAGCTATCCATCAATGACTCTGTCCTCTAATTCTCTGATCAAAGTAGTTCAATCCCACCACGAGCGAAGCACTTTTTAAATTATATTATTTATACATCTTTCACTGTCTAATGATATCTCCTTGTCACGCCTTACATCTTGAATTATCAATCTTGGTTAATGACTTCTTTCCTTTATGAATAAGATACAAATTTATTGAAATCTTACAACGCATGCAAAAACGACGAACTAAACAAGAACTACGAGGCTAGCCAAGAACACCAAGAATAAGACAAAAAGCTAGCAGGGCCAGCTGAAGCACTTCCCGGCGCTTGAATTGGCTCCCAGCAACATGAGCAATCTATTGGTCTTGAAAGAAAACCTATGTAAAAACAGGAGCAAATACTCATCGTTCCGAAATCAAACTTTGATCTCTACATTTTGATGCCTTTTAAACTGGTTGAACTTGATTGTACATACATTAATAAAAATAGTCAATTTTATTTATTCTCTACCAACTGAATTTCTCGAAGCGTTGGTGTTACCTTGTGCTTCATTTTACTTGAGAGAGTTTTTTAAGCCTGCAACTGTTGGTGGCTGCCTTCTTCGTTCTTTACCTAACAAAATCAAACCAACAATAAAAAATTGTGCTCAAAACTTCACCCAAGACTTGTCAAGTCTTGTCAAGGACTTGACCAAGACTTGTCGAGTCTTGACCAAGACTTCACTCAAGACTTGCCAAGACTTAGGACGTGCCAAACTCAGAAAATGACATGATCGGAGCTCTGGTAGTACTGATGCAATACTTGCCATTTCACTGAATCGGTACTGATTAAGACATGACGTTCAGTCCGGGTTTATTTATACCTCTCGTTAATATGTAAAAATTACAATGTAGGTATATAGGTTCCTATTCATTCATCTCCTCTATTGAAACCAATCACATTCATGAGAAAATCTTCACCACTAGTTCCTTCCCGGACTTGAGTCTCAGAGCAATTCAGCGCTGAGGCAGCACATTTCAAGCGTAAAAGCTTAGTTCACTTCTAAAATATTCCATTTCCAGAATAAGTTGAGTTTTTTTACGTGCAGTTTTTTTTCACTATGATTATATGGAGCGCCTGGAGTTCTTAGCTTGTATAGTCTGAAAATTACTCACGCCCCAAAATTAAGTCTGAGCAGAATAATGTCGTATTTTTGTAGCTTATAACTGGTAATCACTATAGTAGTATACACGCTATTGATATATAAGCTGTTTCGCAGGCAATTGCCACCCCTTTAGCTCAGTGGTTACGACTTACTGCGCAAGTGCCAGTTAGTGCAATTAAATGTTACAAGTACCCGCGCGGGAGTTCGAGTTGTATATAAAGCAGAACTTGCTGACTGGAGTTAAGTTGATACTTTTATTTTTCATGCAGAACTTTATATATTCAATTAGTTTGTTAGGAAACCTATGCACTCCCCTTCATTTGCATTTCCATCCATATCGATATTTTTAGCAAAAAGAGTACCTCACATGAATAGATTGTTTTTTTTCCATAAACTCTGCAAAGAGGCAATTTTATTGAGTCATTGGTATCTATCGTAGCCAGTGACTGTGCTTAACCTTTGCATAGAAAGAGAATGAGACTGTGATAAGAAATATTTAATGAGTAAAAGCCAAATTAGATACATAATTGCCCTTATAAATCAAGATCTCATAGGAAAAAACACAGATTTTTTTTATTCCAAAATTTTGAATTAATGATGGATAAGTTTGTTCTCAATCTAGGTGAGCAGTCGAAAACTTTTTGTGCAATTGTCCCGTCAGGTGCAACTTCAGGGAAATCATATCTCGCAGTATCAAATTCCCTTGAGATAAAAAAATCTGAAACTACAGGGTTCAAACTGCTTGACTTACATCCCAAAATTACCAGGACGTTAGCTATTGTGATTCATTTGCGGTTCGAGCTTTTCAAAGGAGTTGAAAGTCTGAAATAGTGAAAACACGGAGTTCACCAAAAATATGACTAGAGTGCAAATATTCTGGTAACAGTCTTGGTAAGCACATTCTGATCATTGCCATTTTTTTCGCTCAGAAACTTTAGTTTTTGGAACTCCTACTCATTTCGTTTTGAAAGACTGACTTGGATGGATTGCAAAAATTGGGGGTTCAATATACAAAAACTTAATTAATATATCAATTATTTCAATTCAAGACTCTTGGCGCAACATGTGCACACAGCTCGCGTATTATTGTTAGTAAGAGCGTATAAAATTGTTTATAGGCCTAAGTACCAAAGAGTTTTCTGCGGCAACTTGTTTTAATGTTCTAACAAATAGTTTTTGCGACCACTGGATCAAACCTATAGAAGTCAACTTTTGCGTTTTGACCTTTCTTCCAAATTTGAAATTTGGTGATTGCTTGAAATGGTTGTAAAATTGTGTAGAACCGTTTTCTTTCTCAATTTTTTGTGCTATATTTGTTTTCATGGAAAAAATATGGTTAACGTTTGCTCATGAAAGATTGATTAAGCCCTTCGTCCTTAGGTTGACTTTCAGTAGAACAACCGGAAAGAACGGAGTCTTGCAAATTATCATATCCGACTAGGGTATTTGATATGCAGTTGCAAACCGACAAACCACTAGCATCTAACTTTATGCCAGTCAGAACTTTTCAAATAAGAGCAAGTTAATAAGTAGTATTAGCTTCATCCCTTTCTTCTTCATATGGCCGCACAGATTACTGTTCAAAGCTGTGTCGTTATTTATGATTTAAGCTAGGCGAGTAAATTTACTCGAATTTGCAAGCGAATTCTGTTTTATAATTATTACCCATTGGTGAGAGCGTTTCAGAACGGATTTTTCTTAGGCTAATATCTTTGCCGCCTTTGTGAATTTTTTAACGTATGGAGGAAAATGAGAATGTTCATTTCACGTGACATTGGGATAAGGCACTTAATAATAATAATAAAAATAAATAAATAATACATACTCAAAAGGCCATCAAAAGGCAAAAAAGCCTAGTCGGGTGATGCCTTTTGGGAGCAGTTCAAGTTTGTTAGCAAATAGGGGCAGGGGTAGGCGGTTGATATTGGTTTGTATTTAAGGTTTAAAAACGAGTGAATGACAGCAAGTATACGTGAGGAAACAGGGTAGATTTTGTAAAAGGATAAAAAAAATTGAAAAAAACTCTAAAGTTTTCGACAGTTGCCCAAAAAAAAGAACTAACAAAAAAGTTCTATGGTATCATTTCCTTGTATAATATTTTCAAGAAAAGTATGGTGGTGTGTATTAATTCCGGATCTGCAACAACTCCTTATAAAATGAACATATTTTGAGTCGAAATTAAATATATAATATAGCAATTTTTTATTCGTATTCCAATTCTCTTTGGGTTGATACCTGTAATTTGATTGCTAGCTTTAGTTTCTTACTTGCTGTTCTTTTCTAATCTAACCTGACAAGCTCTGAATCCTCAATAAACTTGTTAAAAATTTCATTTTTATGTTCTCGCCTAATTGTTTTGATTAAAAATTTTAAAAGCTCATAAATATGTAGCTCTTTCACCAGGAAAATTCAATATTTTTCCCGTTTGTTCGCTTTTGATTGATGACTTTATTTCCTGAAAAAAATTAGCGCAATTTGTTTGATTTTAATTTGATAAACTTCAGGCTTGTCTTGTTTGTAGTTCCGTAAATAAGTACTCCATATTGTATTACTGGTTGAACAAAAGACTTATATACTACAGCTGATTGTTTAATACTCAATATAAACCTTAGTTTATTGAATAAAGGCGCTAAAACGCTTTTTCGAGAACTTTTATTCAAGTATTTAACGCAACAAGCATCTTCTCTCCAATAAGATCAAGGCAAAAAAGCAAATTACTTCAAAACGGCAAATCTAGCAACATTTTTTGGCAGGTCTTAGTCTAAGACTGATCAGCGCGAAATTTTTTGAAATATAAAATTATTCAGCCTAAAATGAGCGTAATTGATTTAGTATTTCAATAGACTCAACAAAAATTATGTTAAACGAACTTTTTCCGAGATTTCTACGTGAAATAGAACGCATTTTGTTTGCATTCGAATCTTTTTGTAAGGCTTACATGATTAAGAAATATGACGTAATCATTTCTCTCTATTCTCGCTTTCATTTCTTGCTTTCATTTCTCGCTGCTCTTTTATTTACTCATTAACATCCTCAAGCCCAAAAGAAGATGCTGGGAGGATATGCACAAGCTTGGCGAGCGGGCGGACGAGTGATCCGGATGACGTGAGTTCGAGCCGTAACGAAGTTCTTACATATTCGTTTTTTAGCAACGTTTTGTACAAAGGCAAAAACACATCTCATAACCCGACAAATCTAGTTACATTTGTTAGCAGGTTTTAGTCTGGGTCACCAATTTTAACCAATCCGTTCAAAAATTCGAATTTGTTAGGCTAAGCGAACTCATTTAAGCCATTTTAGAAGTTATTTTTAGTGGGAAATTGAGCAATTTTTGAGAAAAAATACGTTTAGTGCTTTTAGAACGGAAGATCTAAGCGAAAGTTTTGGTGTAATATGTACAAAATTCTCTATCTAATGATATAATTTATTCCTTTTAGTTTACTCGGTAACATCCTCCGGCCCGGAAGAAGATGTTGGGAGGATTGGTAAAAGTTAAACAAGTGGGAGGACGAGCGGTCCGGACGACGTGCGTGCGACTGTGGAGCGGGCAACGCTGTCGGAGCCGTATCGGAGTTCTTCAATCCGAGCAGCTGGATAATAACACCTAGGGTTGCTATCTTCAACAGTCCAAACTAAGTCACCGACCTTGAAGTTCTGCTCGGCAGGCGTCTGCCACTTAGATCTACGGTTCAGAACAGTTATGTACTCCTTGAGTTAACGTGCTCAAATTGCATTGGCGTAAGACTGCGCACGAGCGTACCGCTTACAGTGGTCGAACTCGCCGACGACAACGACCGACGGAAATCCGGTTACTTGATTACCAAGTAAAAAATGATTAGGTGTCCTTGCGCCTAGGTCGGACGGGGCGTAAAGGGGAGTACGTTCAGTGCGTGCTCAACGAGACAAAAAATAGTGTTCAACAACTCATCTGTGAGGTGGGGTGTACCGATGATGGTGTACAGTAGATCATAGCGGGCGTACCCCGACGGGAGACGAAACGCTCCACTCCCATTACACAAGAAACAGTGTCCGTTGACACGGAACGAATTCAACATGGACACCACGAAAAGTCAGACAAGTGAAGAGAAATCCCCACCTCTTCTCGATAGTCCGACGAACGAACGGGGACGTAGAATGGGCCTAAGTAATGAAACCCAATGTTGGTAAAGGGAGGAGACTAGTATGCTAGTCTCTCCTTTGGGAGGTCTGCCAGGTTCTGTTGGATGGTTGCTACACAGAACTTTCTACACAAGACGCAGTTTGATTTGATGGAACGCACTGTGGAACGTAGTTTAAGGATGACATAACGTTCCTGTTCCGTTGACCGTAAGTAATCGACGCCCTGATTATGGTTCTTCAAATGAGTAAGCGGCAGGAACAGTTTAACAAAAGTATGACGCGCATCCAGCACGATAGGATGCTTAGTGTCAAAGTCAATTTCCACTACCCGTCGGAGTCGACCAGAAGAACGGATAAGACCATGAGGCCCAATAAACGGAGTAAACTGAGCAATGCGGCTGCTCTTCTTAACGGATTTGTTGTCAAGAAGATCGTTTTTTTCAGTAATAAAGGACTCTCCTTGAACCAGGTACTGGAGACGACGCTCAGCTTCGTCAAGCTCAACAGGGTCCGCTATGCTGCCGTCTACGATACGATAACTTTCATGAAGGGGTAAAAGACAGAGCACATATGCGCTGACACGAAGTACTTTTTGATAAGAAGTGATTTTATCAAACGGGACTAGATTAATGCTTTTGTTCCTTAGGGGTTTTGGTTACGGATGCGTCTAGCGATGATATGGAGTCATCATCCTGTTCCTTGGTTACAACACCGAGCTCGATGTTATCAACGACGTCAGTATTTGGTACAAATTGAATTGCTTATTTCTCAAGAAGTCAGGCCCCCTCACCCAGCTACGGGATTGCAAAACTTCAGGGGTATACCACGCATGCCAGCATCTTCCGGATTATCACAAGTGGCGACGTGGTTCCATTGGTCAACGCTGGTGTTCTCCGGAAATTCACTAAGACAATTGGCTATGAAGATTGGGTGTTTATTGATTGATTTTATACACTGCAAGACGATGGTAGTTTTTGTCCACATAAATACTTTATCAACAGTAGCCGTTAATGCTCGACAGATTTCCCTATTTAAACGGGCAGCGAGGAGAGCGGCCTGTAATTCCAATTTAGGAACCGTCATTACCTTAATAGATGCAACACGGGCCATGCGCAAGACAAACGCCAGATCTGTTTTAATCTCCCCGGAAGTGCAAGTTTCTTGAGCCCTAAGAAAACCGACTGCACTGAATACGTCTTGCAAGCTATCACCAAACATGTGGAGTTCAAACTGTTGGAAGGGTTCTGAAAAGTATTTTCTTGGTATAGTGATCTTAGCTAACTGCGGCAGTTCGACACACCAGGCAAAGAATCTGTCAACTGTGTCTTTAGGTAACTGGTCATCCCAATTGTGTCCATTGACTCGCCAAATGTCTTTTAACCAAGCACCAACAGTAAACTGTGCGACAAGACCAATTGTGTCATAGACCTTTGACACAAGACTTAAGGCCAAGCGCTGTGTTAAATTTTTCGTATTGGTGCTGTTGGTACCCCTGCTCACAACAAGAGTATAGGTGTTGTGATCCCACTTAAGTCCAAGCACGTGCATTGATTCCTCCTTGCATAAAACGATGACCTTCTGTTAAGTGGATTGAGCAGACCCATCAATTCGGTCAGCCAGATCTGGTACTTTGCTTACAAACTTAGTAAGCTTGAGCCCACCTTGATGGAGAAGATGTACCAATTCCTTCGACCTAATGAGGGCCCTCTCGGGGGTTCCACTGAGTCTTAGTAATCGTCCATGTAGAAATTCTCAAGGACGGCTTTCGCAGCTTCTGGGTACTCCTTAGCATTGTCACTTGCCGTGCGTTGAAGTGCGTAGTTTGCGCAGGTGGGCGAAACTTTTGCACCATAGATATGGTGTGTATACTGGTGTACCACAGCATTTGATAAGGGGTCCTCCCGCCACAAAAAGCGCATTGATGGCTGATCACATGGTAGTACTCCAACTTGGAGGAACATTCCCTTGATGTCAGCGGATACGGCAAACGGATGTTGTCTGAACCGTAGGAGTACATAGATTATGTTTTGTAGTAAGTCAGGTCCGGTAATTAATGATTTATTAAGAGATGCGCCATGGAATTTAGCTGCTCCGTTTAGTATCCTAGGAACCTTGCCCGGCTTTTTCGGGTTAACAACTGGATGGTATCGTAGGCACCACTTTCTTCTCGAGCGACTTTCCACCTTATGAGCATCTTTGACCCTTACTACGTAGCCCTTGTCTAAGTCCTCTTTGATGGTATTCGAATACTTTTCCCCTAAAGTCTGGTCTTTCGTAAGCCGCTTTTTCAAAGATTTTAATAGAACAAGCGCTGAGAAAAAATTGTTGGCAGTGCGATGTTATCTTCAGCCCATAGCATTCCGACATTGTACTTTTTTCCATTATGCACTGTTGTGTTTTCTACTTACTTAAGTCCGCCGTACGACTCCAAGTCTTTACAAGTTTTTTCCTGACTAGCGAGTTCAAAATCCTGCTCCATATTTGATTTAAAACAAGTCAAGACTAAAACTGAAGACAACAGTAGAGGGCCGCCTGGAACCTAACCTATGGGCAAGCGAACAGCGAAGGGCAAGCACTTCTCGTCGACAGCGAAGTACTCTAACGGGCGGATGGCATGATACACATCCTGTCCAAGTATCATCTCGATGGTCTCATAGCAATATGTAACTGGGTCTAGAACTGCTAGGTGCGGGTATGTTTCCCAAAGTGCTTTAATGTTGATCACATCGGCGCCTACGTTTAAACCTTCTTTTACGTAAGGACTGACTTCAAATGGTTCAAATGCTTGGTTAACGCGTGGTGTTACAGTCACTTCAGATAGTTTATTGTCTAGAACCTCCTCGGTATTCATACCCTTGACTGTTAGTTTCAAAGCTGTTCCGTGCAATCCAAGTCTATTTGCAGTATCATTGGACACACAGGAGTTACTGCAAGCGGTATCGCACAAAACTAAAGCCGTGGTATCTTTACCGGAAGGGCTCGTTAACGGTAATTGAGTCACCTGAAGGAGGCCTTTCACATCACTTATAGATGACAAAGTAGTGGTGTTACTCGATGATTGGACACTAGAAGATTTACTTTGACTTGCGCCAGCATTAGAATTACTATTGCTGTTGGTTGAAGGGGATTCTGATGGATAAACCCTCTCAACTCTATGCTGAAGTGTATTGTGGGAGCTGTTACACCCGTCCTTACCGCACTTCCTAGGATTTGGGCATTGCCTGAACATATGCTTTTCTCTCAAACATGAGAAGCACAGTTTTGCTTCGGCCACTACCTTTGCTCGCTGAGTGGGAAACTTTTCTTTAAATACCCGACACTCCCATATGCGGTGATTACCTTTACACACGGTGCAGCGAGGGGTTGGAGGCAATGCCGATGTTGAAGAGTGTCCCTGAGTGCCCTTAGTTAGCGTATTAGCAGCAAAAGTTCTTGAGGCAGCTTTGGTCTTGACTACTGAGTTGGCGTTATCCTCAGTTCTTGCCTTTGATGAAGTCTGTTTCATTAAGTCATGTGCCTCCGTTTTCTCCTTCAATCAATTGTTGAAGTCAAGGAGTGTTGGCCTAACCCAATGTTTCTTCACTGTGAAAAGTGACCAAAAATCTTTCAGATTGGGCGACAGCTTTTGCATAGCCGTGTTAAGAAGTAGAGTCTGAGTCATATGAAAGTGATTTAAAGACCCCAACAAGACTTGAAACTGTTGCAGAATAGTATATGATGTTATCACTATTGTGCATCTTTAGTGGAAGAAAAGAGCTGAATTTTTCTAAGTGTGCACTGACTACTGCGTGGGGTTTGCCAAATTTACCTTCAAGTGTCTTAAGTGCTTCCTCATACATTACACCACAGTATGCGAACTCAGCGATGGCAGTTTTAGCTTTTCCAGTTGCAAGAGTTTTTAAGTACGTTAAATTGACGTCATCAGTCAAAGACTGTGAGCCTATGGTGCTGTTAAATTGTCCGAACTATTCATGCCACTGCAAGGGATCACCATTGTACACTGACATGTTCCACTCGGGCAATGGATCATTCATCTTACAAGTGATTGCGTCTGCCAATGGCTTTATCAAACCGCGCAGTTCAAAGAAAGATCCGAGGGTGTGGGATGCGGCGGGTAACCTCAACACAACGAGTTCGGAACGGTAGCTCCACACGTTTGCGGAATGATTGGAGTAACAAAGGTGGGGCCAGTACCTGTGGAAGAACTAACCGGATTCGGTTGTATGAAGTCTGATGTTACGAGGTTTTTGGACCTTGTTGCCGCATGTACATGAAAAGAGGAGCGGAGTGATGTAGGGACATGGGGGTTGCTTAACGGGGTGGGTTATACGGTGCATAAGTTTGCAGATGTACCTACAAGTGGTACCGCGTTAGATTGGACTGCAGCCGCAAAACGCAAGATGTTTAGATCCGGAGGAGCAGGAGCTGCGTGGGTTAAGTGGACAAAAATTTGGGACTGGTACCTGTTTTGTGGGGCGGTGGATGATTTAATAGTAGTACAAACGGAAGAAATGAATTGCTTAGGCGGAGAAAGGGGTAACGGATTGACTTTATTTGCAACGGGGTTATTGACCTTTAGTGGGACTGTTTATTGCGGTGAAGGAGCGAAACGGAATGCTGCTGGGATTAAAGGGGAAATGCGGTGGTACGGAGTATAAAACGGGGGATGGGGGCAGGTACAATTATGCGTGCTTGTGGCGATTTAGGTGCTAGCGGAGCATTAGCGAGTGCATTTAAGAGTGGTGAACGTGGAAAGCTGACTAAATTCAACTGTCCCGGCAAGCTCGACCTGCGCGGGAATTGGTGATCTAACTTTAAACCATCAAAGTGCATTGAAGAGACACTTGTCGGGCTGTGTTTGGGGCGTTTAGTTGAGTTGGCATACCAAAGTTTATTGATGATCATGATGGCGTATATTGATGCTGTGGCTGCTCTGATGATGTTGTTTGCAAAATGTGCATTATTGGTTACATTTGTTCTATGTTTTGTTTCTTGCGGCTCATGGACAGGGAGTTTGATGTTAGCCTAAACTTCACCATCTGTATTGAGATTAGTGTGTGAATTTAGAGGTTGAGTTGAAGAAGGACGTGGGACAATTGCTTGATTGGATTGAGCGATGGAAACAGGAAAGTCTGCCATGTTCCCTGCCGATGACGAATTGACCCATCCTTGAACAAGTTTCTTGCTCTTGACTGAACTTCTTTCAAAAAAGAGCTCGCTCATTTTGCCTGCACTAGACCCTTCTGATGATGGTTTTTCATCAACTCAATTTCCTCAAGGCCTGCAGCAGCTATTTGCTTGCTTGCGATGTTCTCCTCAGATTGGTGTATTTCCAATTTTCACAATTGCATTTTTGTTTCAATTTCAAGAGGCTGTCTAGCAATGCGCAGATCTGCCTCATGTTGTTTCTCAAGTTCCTCCCTTTTAAGTCTTAATAATTCTAAATCTCGTTGACGCTGACTTGGTCTTTTTCTGGAAGTCATGTGTGAACCTGATCTTGAATGGTGAGAGGTATGTTGCTTTGCTGTCTTTTTGTCTTTGACCGACTTGATGTACTATCGAGCAGCAGCAACGAACTCGTCAGTTTTCTCAGTTACATTCTCTAACCATTTTTCAAGGTTCTAACAGGCAGCATCTGAATCTTCAGTTTTATTTGCCAGATCAAAGAACTACTCTAGTAAAAGCATCATTGCACTTCAGATTTAGAAGTTCGATCTTAAATTTCCTGTCTTGCTTATCCAAAGCATTGTTAATTTCACCATAGATATTGTTAACTTCATTCTCTAATTTTGCCCCCGACCTATAAACTTTGTTAAATTTGTTCTGTAATGTTGCCATCATGTTATCAAAACAGGAAACAAAAGTTTAATTTGTCCTATTACAAAATTACACTCGTTTACGTACACAACATCACAACACAAATGGATTCAACCGACCGCTAGTATGACTGTTTGCCTGGCGAACCGCCAAAGAGCAAAGTTGTTCGTCGAGTACACTTGTACCTGGCGAAATAGAGAAAGAACCGCGAGCGCAGAAAGCGCGACACGGGACGGAACGGGAGACGGGACGGACGAGAAGCGATCCCGAACGAGCATCGCACGACACAACGTGAAAACTGACTGACAAACGGAAGCGTCGGGCAAACAACGCGCAACGAAGCCGGAAAATGGCACGGGCGGGGGAAACTTCGGGCGGACGGTGCAAGACAAAGCGGGAAAACTGTACGGACGAAACGGAAACGTTCGGCGGGTAGCGCGAGAGGAAGACGGTAAGCCACGATCAACGAGGCAGGAAGAACAATGCTAGCAGACCACAGCAACAAACTCAACCAAACAAACTAGTCATAAATCCAGAACAAACTTCAGTCACACCCTAGTAAGAGGGAGAGAAGCTACTGCCAGGCAGTCTAGCGCAAGTCATTATGGGGCTCTATCTACCAACATTAAAACAATTTACGGCAACAAAGTAGTATAACCAAAGGTCGAAAATGTAAGGAAACTTACTAGCCGTAACTCCAGAAAATACCTAAGACACACCCTGGCTACAATAAACTGCTAGCAAACAAGTGTCGTGAAAGTCACGGAACAGACCAGTCGTAACTCCTGAATGAACTTAAGTCACACCCTAGCAGGGCACGAGACTAAACCACCAACCAGCATACTAGCAGAAAAATATTACAGCAGAACTCAACTTACTACATCATACAACAGATAACCGGGGAATACGAAAAGACACGGCGAAACGGAGACAAAAGGACGGAAACGTAAAATGAAACCAGATAACCTAGGAAAACGGACGGTAGTGCATAACTCGAAAAATGGGGGAAACGAAACGTTCAGTTAAGCGCTATCGGAGAGAGCCAACAACAAACTAACCTGTAACTCGTAAGTAAACAAAGACACAGCCAATGAGCAGGTAGACCCCAACAACAACGCAAGACTAAATCAGGTTATCAAAGGCTTGGGTGAGTTCCGCATTCTCGAAATCATAACGGGTGCGAAGTGTTTTACAAAGGCGCTAAAAAGTTTTTTTTGGTCGAGAGCGTGTTATCAAGGACCGGAAGTTGTTCGTATGTGCTGGCACTAGAGTGAGTATTTTCAGCTCAAGCACAGGCTTCCGATGTAACACTCTGTACTCTTTAAGTAAACAGGGCATCCTTCTGTTTACGTGTAGACACAATGTTTTAACTATATGGATGGTAGCTAGAGTACTACGCTTAAGCTGATTGTAAGTATCAGGAGGCCCCCCTCTGGCGCAAAACCCTATAGCTTCTACACGCTCCTGATACTTTTCAAGAACTGCAAAAAGCTAAGATGGTGTTAAAGGCTGATTATTATTGCTGCGATGACGCGACAATGAATTGTTTACCATATCATGTCATATAATTTGAGTTCTCATTTTCAAAATGCGTCATTCAGGGCAGTTATATCAAGTAAAGATCCAAGAAACCAAAGCACCTAGTTGAAACGGGCGCTAAAATCAACCTTCATTTAGAGCGTTTGCGGTTTTAAACCGGAGAAAAAGAAAAAAGGTGGAAAGGTGTAGCAATGGAAGCTGTGGAAATTCCGAGAACTAAAGTGTTACAAATTGTAAAAGCGCCAAACTCAGAGTAGAAAAAGTGGTATGAGTTATGTTGGATGTTTGAGTTGGGAAAAAGACAAATTGATCGTTAGAAAGCTCTTTGATGCTCAACCGAAACCCAGAGAAAAAGACAAGTCACTTTAGTAACATTTTTGACAGAAAACAGATCGTTTAGCCAAAAATGCATAAAGATCATTTTTTGACTGGCCGGAGAAATTTCGACGCCCAAGCCCCTTTTCTGTAATTTTATACTTCCCATTTGTTTGCATTATCAGGTTGTGAAAAAAATCATTCTGATTGTTTCATACCTTGTTTCGGGCAAACATTGATTCAGCTTTCTCATTTTGTTCTAATTTACCCTCAAATAGTCGCCATTGCTATCAAAATGAAGTCTGACGTTAAGTTAGAAATCACAGTTAGGTGAGTATTTCAAAAAAAATTGTTCTCTAACTTGACCTCATTAGTTATTTTGTTTCTCAATGTTTCGCAAAACACAAATTCGTAATTTTCTACAATTTTTTAGGAACAATTGTAACAGCAATCAATATAAATTAAGGCAACCGCTTTTCGTTTATGTTTTGTTTGTTTTTTCTTTGAAACAAACTGAATTCTAGTCCACAATTGATGCCAAATTTACGTTCGGTTTCGGGTGCATGAAGTCTGATGTTACGAGGTTTTTGGACCTTGTTGCCGCATGTACATGAAAAGAGGAGCGGAGTGATGTAGGGACATGGGGGTTGCTTAACGGGGCGGTTTGTACGGTGCATAAGTTTGCAGATGTACCTACAAGTGGTACCGCGTTAGATTGGACTGCAGCCGGAAAACGCAAGATGTTTAGATCCGGAGGAGCAGGAGCTGCGTGGGTTAAGTGGGCAAAAATTTCGGGCTGGTACCTGTTCTGTTGGGCGGTGAATGATTTAATAGTAGTACAAACGGAAGAAATGAATTGCTTAGGCGGAGAAAGGGGTAACAGATTGACTTTATTCGCAACGGGGTTACTGACCTTTAGTGGGACTGTTTATTGCGGCGAAGGAGCGAAACGGAATTCTGCTGGGATTAAGGGGAAATGCGGTGGTACGGGGTTTAAAACGGGGGATGGGGACAGGTGTGCTTGTGGCGTTTTAGGTGCTAGCGGAGCATTAGCGAGTGCATTTAAGAATGGTGAACGTGGAAGGCTGACTAAATTCAACTGTCCCGGCAAGCTCGACCTGCGCGGGAATTGGTGATCTAACTTTAAACCATCAAAGTGCATTGAAGAGACACTTGTCGGGCTGTGTTTGGGGCGTTTAGTTGAGTTGGCATACCAAAGTTTATTGATGATCATGATGGCGTATATTGATGCTGTGGCTGCTCTGATGATGTTGTTTGCAAAATGTGCATTATTGGTTACATTTGTTCTACGTTATGTTTCTTGCGGCTCATGGACAGGGAGTTTGATGTTAGCCTAAACTTCACCATCTGTATTGAGATTAGTGTGTGAATTTAGAGGTTGAGCTGAAGAAGGACGTGGGACAATTGCTTGATTGGATTGGGCGATGGAAACAGGAAAGTGCAAACTCGGTTCATTTACAACATCTGCCATGTTCCCTGCCGATGACGAATTGACCCATCATTGAACAAGTTTCTTGCTCTTGACTGAACTTCTTTCAAAAAAGAGCTCGCTCATTTTGCCTGCACTAGACCATTCTGATGATGGTTTTTCATCAACTCAATTTCCTCAAGGCCTGCAGCAGCTATTTGCTTGCGATGTTCTCCTCAGATTGATGTATTTTCAATTTTCACAATTGCATTTTTGTTTCAATTTCAAGAGGCTGTCTAGCATTGTGCAGCTCTGCCTCATGTTGTTTCTCAAGTTCCTCCCTTTTAAGTCTTAATATTTCTAAATCTTATTGACGCTGACTTGATCTTTTTGTGGAAGTCATGTGTGAACCTGATCTTGAATGGTGAGAGGTATGTTGCTTTGCTGGCTTTTTGTCTGTGACCGACTTGATGTACTATCGAGCAGCAGCAATGAACTCGTCAGTTTTCTCAGTTACATTCTCTAACCATTTTTCAAGGTTCTTACAGGCAGCATCTGAATCTTCAGTCTTTTTTGCCAGATCAAAGAGCTATTCATTCTCATCAACTACTCAAGTAAAAGCATCATTGCACTTCAGATTTAGAAGTTCGATCTCAAATTTCCTGTCTTGCTTATCCAAAGCATTGTTAATTTCACCATAGATATTGTTAACTTCATCCTCTAATTTTGCCCCCGACCTATAAACTTTGTTAAATTTGTTCTGTAATGTTGCCATCATCTTATCAAAACAGGAAACAAAAGTGTAATTTGTCCTATTACAAATTTACACTCGTTTACGTACACAACATCACAACACAAATGGATTCAACCGACCGCTAGTATGACTGTTTGCCTGGCGAACCGCCAAAGAGCAAAGTTGTTCGTCGAGTACACTTGTACCTGGCGAAATAGAGAAAGAACCGCGAGCGCAGAAAGCGCGACACGGGACGGAACGGGAGACGGGACGGACGAGAAGCGATCCCGAACGAGCATCGCACGACACAACGTGAAAACTGACTGACAAACGGAAGCGTCGGGCAAACAACGCGCAACGAAGCCGGAAAATGGCACGGGCGGGGGAAACTTCGGGCGGACGGTGCAAGACAAAGCGGGAAAACTGTACGGACGAAACGGAAACGTTCGGCGGGTAGCGCGAGAGGAAGACGGTAAGCCACGATCAACGAGGCAGGAAGAACAATGCTAGCAGACCACAGCAACAAACTCAACCAAACAAACTAGTCATAAATCCAGAACAAACTTCAGTCACACCCTAGTAAGAGGGAGAGAAGCTACTGCCAGGCAGTCTAGCGCAAGTCATTATGGGGCTCTATCTACCAACATTAAAACAATTTACGGCAACAAAGTAGTATAACCAAAGGTCGAAAATGTAAGGAAACTTACTAGCCGTAACTCCAGAACAAACCTAAGACACACCCTGGCTACAATAAACTGCTAGCAAACAAGTGTCGTGAAAGTCACGGAACAGACCAGTCGTAACTCCTGAATGAACTTAAGTCACACCCTAGCAGGGCACGAGACTAAACCACCAACCAGCATACTAGCAGAAAAATATTACAGCAGAACTCAACTTACTACATCATACAACAGATAACCGGGGAATACGAAAAGACACGGCGAAACGGAGACAAAAGGACGGAAACGTAAAATGAAACCAGATAACCTAGGAAAACGGACGGTAGTGCATAACTCGAAAAATGGGGGAAACGAAACGTTCAGTTAAGCGCTATCGGAGAGAGCCAACAACAAACTAACCTGTAACTCGTAAGTAAACAAAGACACAGCCAATGAGCAGGTAGACCCCAACAACAACGCAAGACTAAATCAGGTTATCAAAGGCTTGGGTGAGTTCCGCATGCTCGAAATCATAACGGGTGCGAAGCGTTTTACAAAGGCGCTAAAAAGTTTTTTTTGGTCGAGAGCGTGTTATCAAGGACCGAAAGTTGTTCGTATGTGCTGGCACTAGAGTGAGTATTTTCAGCTCAAGCACAGGCTTCCGATGTAACACTCTGTACTCTTTAAGTAAACTGGGCATCCTTCTGTTTACGTGTAGACACAATGTCTTTAACTATATGGATGGTAGCTACGCTTAAGCTGATTGTAAGTATCAGGAGGCCCCCCTCTGGCGCAAAACTCTATAGCTTCTATACGCTCCTGATACTTTTCAAGAACTGCAAAAAGCTAAGATGGTGTTAAAGGCTGATTATTATTGCTGCGATGACGCGACAATGAATTGTTCACCATATCATGTCATATAACTTGAGTTCTCATTTTCAAAATGCGTCATTCAGGGCAGTTATATCAAGTAAAGATCCAAGAAACCAAAGCACCTAGTTGAAACGGGCCCTAAAAATCAACCTTCATTTAGAGCGTTTGCGGTTTTAAACCGGAGAAAAAGAAAAAAGGTGGAAAGATGTAGCAATGGAAGCTGTGGAAATTCTGAGAACTAAAGTGTTACAAATTGTAAAAGCGCCAAACTCAGAGTAGAAAAAGTGGTATGAGTTATGTTGGATGTTTGAGTTGGGAAAATGACACATTGATTGTTAGAAAGCTCTTTGATGCTCAAACGAAACCTAGAGAAAAAGACAAGTCACTTTAGAAACATTTTTGACAGAAAACAGATCGTCTAGCCAAAAATGCATAAAGATCATTTTTTGAATGGCCGGAGAAATTTCGACGCCCAAGCCCCTTTTCTGTAATTTTATACTTCCCATTTGTTTGCATTATCAGGTTGTGAAAAAAATCATTCTGATTGTTTCATACCTTGTTTCGGGCAAACATTGATTCAGCTTTCTCATTTTGTTCTAATTTACCCTCAAATAGTCGCCATTGCTATCAAAATGATGAAGTCTGACGTTAAGTTAGAAATCACAGTTAGGTGAGTATTTCAAAAAAAATTGTTCTCTAACTTGACCTCATTAGTTATTTTGTTTCTCAATGTTTCGCAAAACACAAATTCGTAATTTTCTACAATTTTTTAGGAACAATTGCAACAGCAATCAATATAAATTAAGGCAACCGCTTTTCGTTTATGTTTTGTTTGTTTTTTCTTTGAAACAAACTGAATTCTAGTCCACAATTGATGCCAACTTTACGTTCGTTGAAAAAAAAAGTATTAATGACAGATCTTGGAATCGTTTGTTTGCAAAAAAACCCAAAATGCTCTCGTTTCGATTTTTTTCATCAGAGCTTATGGTCAAAATGGGTGCTTACTAACTTAATCAATGAAAATCCTTAGAGGCAATTTTCATAAAACTTTATAAGTTTCTTAATACTAAAACCCCACACCAGAATAAGGCTGAACATAAGAATTATTTTTTCTAATATTTGAGAAATCACATATCAATTAATTGGTATGAAAAAATAATATTTACTGTGATGTCAAAGAGAACTGTCTAAGCAAACCCAATCATTGTTTTAATTTAGGTTGCTTTACAAATTGAAGGGCCGTTTGTTTGGACCTACCTACTGTTATATTAGTTCTAAAAATGCCGTGGAATTGGCTATCTAAGGACATTGATTCTGTGGAATTGCTTCTTAGTAATCAAAGTGCCTGGATGAAACCAGCGCTGAAAATTTAACCTTTATCTAGACCTTTTGTAGGTTTAAACTGGAGAATTGAAAACGCTGGAAAGATGTAGGAATGCAAACTGTGGAGAGTTTGAGAAGCAAAGTGTTACAATTTCTTAGAAATCCATTCTCAGTGTAGAAAAGAGAGCTATGATTTGGGTTGGATGCTTGAGAAAGAAAAAAGACAAATTGATTGTTAGAAAGTTCTTTTATGCTCATCTGAAACGTAGAGAAGAAGACAATACGCTTCAGAAACAATTTTGACAGAAAACAGATCGTCCAGCCAAAATTCCATCAAGATCTTTTTTTTTGTCTGGCCGGGGAAAGTTCGACGCTTGAGCCCCTTTTCTCTAAATTTATAGTTCCCAAAGCCCAAATTAGGAAAAATTAAAAAGAGGGTGCGTTGAACAAATGTGTACACAACGAAAAGAAATTATACAGGTCTTTCCGATATCAGGATATTGTTTATTTTCTTTTCTTTTAATCAGAAAACAAAATACCTGAAGAGCGTTTTAAAACTTTCCATAAATAATAAAATTTTTGGATTCAAAAACTCGCATAAACAAAAAAGATATAATTCTGATTCGTTTAATGTGAATTACTCACAATTGTCAAAACTTAACTCTAAATCTTGAGGATTTCGCAACGTTCTCTATCATTGCTGTTACTAGAAAATGATATCAACAAAAACCTTTGATACAGGAGTTAATACGAAGCAAAAGAAAAAGTTTGCTTCAATCCAAGGGTATACAAAAGTTAATACGAGATAAAACGGACACGTATTTCTTTTTGAGAAGCAAAATGGATGTGAAAAAGGTACCTAATTGGATATGAATAGTTGAGCGAGAGAAATGTGTTTGGCTGAAACCTGGAAAAATCCAACCGTGTGAATCACAGATCTCTGGACAACTTGTAGAAACAATTACTTAAAATTGGTTCCATTTTGCGACCAGCCATCTACATGCACTAGCCCACTAATTGTCTTGGATGTTAGGTCAAAATGTTCTTAACGTATCGATACGTTACTGAAAACTGAGTACAAAAAAATGATAACGTAGAAAACTGATAAGGTTGAGTACATTCAGGCATAAGAAAAAACAATCAAGAGCCTGAACAGGGACAATGAAGCACGTGCGAGAAAGAGAGAGAGAGAGAGAGAGAGAGAGAGAGAGATAGAGACAGTGAGAGAGAGAGAGAGAGAGAGAGAGAGAGAGAGAGAGAGAGAGAGCAAGCGAGATGCAGAGAGAGGTTGAGCGGAGAAGTTGCTTCACGAGGAGAGGAAATTGTTTTTTACTTAGTGAGTTTTTTATCAGAGAGCTCAGGATTGTTGCGGTGGGTAAAACCGCAAATCTAAGTAAAATTGTTAGTTGACATTGATAAGTTTCTCGCCAGTAACAGTGCAAATGGGAGGCAGAGTTGTTCTGAGTTATTTGATTACCTGGCTTTTGAAGTCAATTGATTTGAGATAAACTTCGGGTATGTTAATATTTTGAGCTTGTTCAAGTCAGTGGAGACCATTGACTTATTTTGGTAGAAAAGCTTCGATTAAATCAGTTGTTGATGTTATTTGTATTCAGTGTCATTTCAACTACTTGGAGTGGAGTTTCTGAAGTCCCGACAGAGCAAACATTATGGCGACAAAATACTACTCTCCCCACAAGGACACAAACCGCATAAAAGGTGTGAAATTTAAATAAGCTTTCTGAAGTTAGCCAGTCCCCCTAGTTGAGGCCATCTGACGAAAAAAAAAATCGCCAATATTTGTCCTAGGTGGGCTCTGTTCTGGAAATTGTTCAGTAAAATTTCAAGAAGAGAGAAGCGCAAAATTTTTTTCATTAGAATTTCAGGAAGTGCTCAGTGCTGTTAACAGTAGAACCAAAGCAAGTTGAAGAATACATTAAGGACAATCAGTGAGAGATTTTAAGTGTTCTCGGACCAAGAAGAATGAGGAAATGTAATGAACAGAGACAAACTTTGACCAAAAACGGTTCTTTTTGGAAAATATCCAGTTTTTTGGGAACGAGAATTCTGGCCGAGCAAGGCAGACAAAACGTGCAAGAATATAGATTACGAAGATTGTTGAGACAACAGCGGAAAAGAGAAACATCAAGATTTGAATAAGAACTTGGAGCCTCTGAAGTACAATTAATAAATATAGTTAACAAAAAGATGGAAAATAATGAAAAATAGGAAAAATATTGAAATTAAAAAAAAGATTCTAGCGAATAAAACAATTTCCCTGTCCTGGATAGGAACCTTGTACTACTGGCGTGAGAGTGATTTATTTGTACAGAAGAACAGGTGACTAGGTTTTTACTGGAGAAGATGTGAGGAGGGCACTCATTGCTTTGGACTATTTGCCATATGGATTTTATGATTCTAATCAAAACAACTGTGCCTGGAGTCTTCACAAAACGGTATAATTTTTTCATGTGCAACTGTTGCAAATTCGGCAGATGTATGAGGATGTTTTCCAGAAGGAGAACAAAGCGTTAACAGTGTCGCAGTGAGAAAATGAAGATATAACTTTCCAAAGCAACACTGTTTAGGAAATGTGGTCGTCAAATCGACAAGTAATGTTGTGCTTTGAAAAATTTGGTAGGCAATAAAAACCGCTGGCGTTGGTGTCAATGCAGTTACTGCGGATGTATTGATCAAAAGAGACAAAAATTAAGCAAACAGTTTTGAACTGCAGCTTCAATCTATAGCAACTGGAGGAATTTTGAGTTTTCAAACAATTTTGGTAGAACTCAAAATCTTTTGTTAGACGAAGACTTTTAGTTACAGAACTCAAGTCCAGCGATGAACATATCAAGCAAGTTATAGGTTGATGTTTTGCCGAATGACATATTGGTAACCGTAAAGCTGTTGAAGAATTGAAAATTGGGGCAAACCGAAAGGAGGAAGATGATGCATTTTTCAGACCGCCTCTTTGATAAAAATGGTTTTCAGACCCCCTCTTCGACGCCGAAAATGATTTCGTTTCAAAAGACGACGATGTGAGCAGCCAAATAGTTTTGCTTTCTTTGTATCAAATACCGAAACAAAAGTAGCAGTTGAAAATCCGTTCTCCTAAAAATTTATGGCAAGTGAGCTCTTCAACTCCAATGAGTGCGTGGTTTCTTCCGTAAATGGATAGAAATGCGAGAAAGTTTTACGTCTAATTTATTTTTGCCCAAAAGTGTCTTGGCGTTAACAGCAGAAGATTTGTTTAGTTAAAATTTGGTAGCTACTGAGTCACGCCGACATTCCTGCAAGTTTGCGTTGCAAAAAAAATAAAAAACTTTATTGCAACCGAACGTCATTTAGTGGCAAACATGAAAGGCTACAGGACAGTTTTGTTACTTCCCATAGAAAAATTGCATGACGGCAAAAAAAGAGTTGTGGGAAAATACAAATGCGACTGCCCAGGAGGAGTGGCCGGATACTTTTTTTCCAAGGTCTGCAAAGAACAATTAGATGTACGAAGTTAAAAAATTGGTTGGATGAGACAACAATGAAAATGAGGATCGGAACATCCGCGAGACTCATTACAGTACTTACGAAGCAGCACAAAAAATGAGATTATTTTTATCCCCTTACGTCAGCACTTAACGACAGAAACTTTTAAATGGACCAAATTGATTTTGAAGCAAAACTTGAATGCAGAAAAAGTGGCAGTTAAGTGATCAACTGTCAAATATGTTAGCGATGCACTGGTAGCAAAGTAGGGACGCGTGAAGACCTAATTGCTGGACAATATGAATTGCTTTGAACTGATTGATGCGTCTTTTCTGCTTAATTGACATAAAGTTGGGACAGCCAGTATTCTCATCACAAAAAAATGTTGCCGCTGAAGTGCCTTCACAGTCTGCTGCTCAATGTTCACAGCCTGTTGCTCAAGTGTTTTACCAACCTGTTGCTCCAATTATTTCGATCGAGCAATAATCTCGTCGAAACAATTAGTCATTCGTTCGTATTAAAGGACTGTAACTTTAACTTTATCTTGGTCTGATTAAAATTAGGAGTTCCCTAAGTGATAAATTATATACAATCTCTTGCTGAATTTTGTAAAGCTTCTTTCAGTGTTAGTATTGTTGCCGGATTTGTATAAGAAAGCTCAATTAAATTAGAAAACTTTGCCGATTTTACAGTCTAGAAACTTAAACTTGACAAAGACTTAAGATCATCAAGAATCAAATCCTATTGACAGTGAAAACCAACTGATCGCGGTACCAGTTTCTTCAGGTTCTAAGTTCCATTTAATTGCACAATCAAAATAAACGAAAAAGTAAATAATAATGTAAAAATCGTCTATAACATCATTATAACTCGTTGCTGATTAGTAAATCAATTAATTTAATTTAAAATATTAAGAATTCTTAGTTGTTTGTTTATTGTCAAATGCGATGTTTTCAAAGTATTTACACTGCAAAGGTCACAATAATTACACTGTAAAGGTCAAGTAACTGCGCAAAATGTTTTTGTTGACAAAAGCACAAATGGTCATTACGTAGCACGAGATACCTTGAATATGTGGCATTTGCCCATAAACAAATAACTTAGAGTTCAGTTAAGTAACACAAAAATAAATTTAGCTGTATTAAGTAAACATGAGAATGCTTGCACATTTACAACAAATAAATTTTAATAACCAAACTTTTGGGTCTGATGCTAGCTTTTTATAAGAGAGTTCAACGAATTTAGAAAACTTTGCCGATCTTACAGTGTAGCATTTTAAAACTGATAAAGACTAAAGATGATCAGGAATCAATTTTTATTCCGATTGAAAACCAGCTGCTCTTGTTATCAGTTTCCTCAAGTTCTAAATACGATACAATTGTACTACCTAAATTAACGGATAAAAACAAACAATAAGGAAAAAATCATCCAGAACATCGTTATAACTCGTTGCTGATTGTTTAATCAAGTGGTTAACCATTTTAGGTTATCTACGATTATTAGCTATTTGTTTATGGTCAAATGCCATATATTCCAGATGTCTAAACTCTGAACGTCAAGATGTTTACACTGTAAACGTCAAGTAACTGCGCAATATGTTTCTATTGAGAAAAGCACAAATGGTCATTACGTAGTAATAGATACCTTGAATATATGGCATTCGACCATAAACAAATGAGTGTTAATAACCACACTTATGGGTTGGATGCATAAGCGCTTGTGGGGTTCTTGGGTACTTTGGAGGTTGCCCTAACCAAGTCCGAAGACCGTTGGTCGGTGGAAAATTTTTTAGTCCCAACTTGTAAGACTTTCGAAATTTTCAGTTTCAGTCATTTTTAGTTTTGACAAATTCTAATTTTGTCATATTCAAATATTCGTGCTTATGATTTGAAATGGCGCCAACAATTGGATTGCTGAAAGAGACAAATGAATTGACTGCCGGAAGAGTCTTGAAGTCGCGTTTGATATAATTTATCTAGAAGTGTCATTGGAAACAGATCGTATCGAAAACCATTCGTTAGAATTCGAGCCTTAAAAATTCCAATCCGACAAGAAAAAACAAATTTGTGTTCTTTCTAAGTTGCAAGTGCTGCAACTCCACAGAATTAGGGGAAAAGAATTCGAAAACTGAAGAGTTGGTTTTGGTAGACCAAAGCAAGAATTCTACAAGTGAGCGAGTCGGAAGTTCAAGTAATAAATAAAAATATGAAGTTTTGCATATCAGGAAGGAGGAATTGGGCAATAAATGGCTGTCAACTTGAAATCATAGTGAGTTGGAACTGAAGTTATACAAAATGCAGAATTCGACTGTTTTAAAGCTCTCATTCACAGCAAAATTGTTAACAGAAGCCATCCCTGGGTTTTGTAGCCAGTAAGGCAAAGATGTTTTGTCTAAACCAGTTAGTGATCACCTTGTCCAACGAAGAGATAGAGCCGTAAAGTAGGTAGAAACCTAGCAGTTTTTACTTTACTTTCTTTAAAGACGAGTGTTGACCTCGAAGACTGGAGTTGGAGTACCCTCAATTCAACAAATTGTATCTCGAAAAAACGATGTTTGTCGGAAGAGCATTGCACGAAATTGAAGCATCCGGAAAGTCACTCATCGTAAAAATTATGGCGAAATGGAAAAAATGAAGAATGGGACTGGACGTGAAATTTCCTTCAAGAATTGGAAAAAGAACCACATTTTTTCAATTTAGTATATCCGATTCGTCAGTTTTGAGGGTTATTAGCTGTATTGTTAAGTGCAGACAATTAAACTACAGTTGATGAGCTTGCAAAAGAATTGAATTTTATCCAAGTGAAGGAAATGCAAATGCTTCCACTGAAAAAAGTTCTTTGAAGATTTGAACTAGAGATAAATGCAGTAGCAAAATTATAAGGCAAATTATGGTAACTGTTCTTTAGGAAAGAAAAAAATTATTTTCCTGTAGACTGGTTTAGTCGTTTTGGGTTCAATTCAAAGATGAAAAAAATTACACAACCTAGCTATACAACAAAAACTTCAATCTTCATCTTGTATCTATTTTAATTGCATTTCTTGTTCTGTAGTCTATCTAATTGGAGCTCTATCTAATTCTTTCACACTAGCGAAGGCTAATAAAAAAGGTTTAAAAGATTAGCACTGTACGAGAAAAAAATGATTGTAGCATAGCAAACGAAGGAAATTCTTTTTTTTATTATTTGGGAAACTAATAGTCTAGGAGGGAGTTTTGAATTAGATTTTGTGACGGCTTCAACGCTCGGAGGCCCAGATCTCGAGATTGAAATTTTGCGCACTAAATAAGTTTTAAAAGTTCCGGAGCTAATTAGGATCACATTAACACTATGAGCAATCTTGAGCAGTATAATATGGAGTGACCTCTATTTCACAATTGCTATGTAAAAAAATGAGAAACTTGCTTTGCAATGTCATTATTATGTCAGAAAAAGTACAAAAAAAACAGAGAAGAAAAACGGAAACTGAAGAAATTTTTGTTGTCTTTTAAAAGAAAAACCCTTAGTTGAAGATTCTGCCTATTGAAAGCTCGTTCAACAAAAATGATTCAAACCAGCAGAATTTTACGAAAGAAGTGTAAACGATATTTAAAACCACATTGAATAACCTATGGATATCGCAACTTTATCTATCCTTGTCGTTTTTAAAAAGTATGAAGAAATAAAGCAAAAAGACTTTGCTGCATTCTAAGGGAACACAAAACTAATTACCTCATATTAAAGACAATTGATTCTTTTTGAAAAAAAAATAGATGAAGAGCACGTATATATTTGGATAAGCATGGTAGATTATGAAACGTGGGGATTGTTGAATTCGGATAATCAAAAAAACTGTATCACAGAAATTTTGTCTGCTTAAACGAACAATTATTAAAGAAAAATTGCTTTTTGTGAGCAACTTTGTACGTCCAATAGCCTTCTGTGTATATATATATATATATATATATATATATATATATATATGTGCTGTGTGTGGTGTACGTGTATGCGATGTATGTGTGTGGTGTGTTTGTATGTGGTGTAAGTGTGTGTGTGGTGTTTTTGTCGGTTGTGTGTGGTGTGAGTAGTGTGTGCGGTGTGTGAGTGTGGTGTATGTGTGGTTGTGGTGTTTGTTTGAAGTCTGTGTGTGGGAGGTGGGTGTGTGTGTGGTATGTGTGTGTTGTGTTTGTTGTGTGTGGTGTGTGTACGTGGTGTGTGTGTGTGTGTTCGTGTGCTTGGTGTGTGTGTGTTGGGTGTGTGAAAGTGTGTGCTGTGTGATGGGCGTGTTTGTATGTGGTGTGTGAGTGGGTATGTGGCGTGGGTGTTTGATGTGTGTGTGGTGAAAAAAAACCAAGAGAAGGCCAATAACAGCCCCAACAAATTGTGTGGTGGGTATGTGTTATGTGTGTGTGGTGTGTCTGTTGTTTTTGTGTCTGGGGTGTGTGTTTGAGGTGTGTGGTGTGTGTGGTGTGTGTGTGTGAAGTGTGTGGTGTGTGTGTGTGGTGTGTGTGTAACTCTGTGGTGTGTGTATGGTGTGTGTATAAGTGGTCTGTGTGTGTGTGGTGTGTGTATGTTATGTGTGTGGTGCGTGTGTATGTGGTGTGTGTATGTGGTGTGTGCGGTGTTTGTGTCGGTTGTGTGTGTGTGTGTGGTGTGTGCGTAGTGTGTGCGTTGTGTGTGTGTGGTGTATGTGTGAGTGTAGCGTATATGTGTGAAGTCTGTGTGGGTGGTGGATATGTGTGCGGCGTGTTGTGTGTGTATTCGGTCTGTGTGTGTGTGCTTGTTGTGTGTTTGGGGGGGCAGTGAATGGTGTATGTGGTGTGTGATGTGTGGTGTGTGTGTATGTATTGTGTGCGGTGTTTGTGTCGGTTGTGTGTGTGGTGTGTGTGTAGTGTGTGCGGTGTGTGTGTGGGTGTGTGTGTGTGTGTGTGTGGTGTATGTGTAAGTGTGGCATATGTGTATGAAGTCTGTCTGGGTGGTGGGTGTGTGTGGCGTGTTGTGTGTGTATGCGGTCTCTGTGTGTGCTTGTTGTGTGTTTCTGGGGGGGGGGCAGTGAATGGTGTATGTGGTGTGTGATGTGTGTGTGGTGAAAAAAACCAAAAAAGGCCAATAACAGCCCCAAATATGGCTGGGTGGCTATTTAAAAAAATACACCTAACAAAAGAAACCATTTGAATATATAGTTCCTCCCCCACTTTTGTATATTCTGAGCTAATACACAATACAAACATAAACTCACAACCTTTTGGCGTTGAGGCTGGGTCCAAACAAGGCGAACTTGCGGGGGCTTGTTTTCTTGATTACTCAAAGCCAAATTGATAGTGGGACTCAAGGAATCAGGTCTCAAGGTGCAGTTGTACCATGTTCTCTAACATGGCCACCGCCCCGAGAGCTTC
This sequence comes from Convolutriloba macropyga, assembly GCF_964194025.1. NCBI lineage: Eukaryota > Metazoa > Xenacoelomorpha > Acoela > Convolutidae > Convolutriloba > Convolutriloba macropyga. The sequence goes on from NC_134479.1 coordinate 27,601,054, forward strand.
CCCCTCTGGAGTTTCCAAATTGAATTTTTCGTGATGCCATATTGGACTATTTGCTCGTTGTATATGCGTCAATGGCTTTAAAACAACAGCGATCTGAAATTATTTACCCATTCAGTCAATGAAACTACTGTTGTGTGTGTGTGTGTGTGTGTGTGTGTGTGTGTGTGTGTGTGCGTGTCAATTAAATTCTCCCGATCCACCAGCGACTACCGACATTCACTCCCCCCACCAATAGCAACTACAACTACAACAACAACAACAACTACTACTACTAATACTACTACTACTACTACTACTACTACTACTACTACTACTACTGTTTCAACACTTTAATTCCAAATATGAAATAAAGGCACGGTTGGCAACAAATACAAATACAAATACAAATACAAACAAAACAAGAAGAGTTATTTGTTTGGTTATTCTGTGAAGTGCTGTACGACGAAATTGTTGAAGGCATTCTTTGACCCGGTTGCTGCTTTCTCCTGCAATCTGGTGAACGATACTTTGTTTCGTACACAGTCTCCTTCGATTTGACTCATCCACGTTTTCCGTTGCCCCCCAGGAGCGCGTCTGGCATGGGCGTATTGATCGGGCGGGTCCCAATCGAAGGCACTGCGAGCTAATTTTCCTGGTTCCATTCTCTGGATGTGACCGTACCATTTTATCCGTTTGAGCATGATCATCGTGGATAGTTGGGGCATTCGCGATCTTGACATAATTTCATCGTTCGTTGCTTTCTCCAG